>NC_092340.1:240485000-241146250 GCF_046630445.1 Rutidosis leptorrhynchoides | reverse complement strand
AAACCTTAAAATACGCTCGAAAAACACGATAATTGTTATATATTACTTCCTCGAGCGTTTTCCCGCCAAAATATAAACATTTATCACAAAGTTTCTCTACTAAATGTTCATATTTTCATCTCATCTATAATGTTCGTGAACAAAGTTTTTTCAAAAAACGAAAAAAAAAATTTTTTGCTTCCCTCGCTTCCCCCCGAATGGTTACTTCCCTCTTGATCCTACCACTATATATATATATATATATATATATATATATATATATATATATATATATATATATATATATATATAGATATATACATACATACATACATACATACATACATACATACATATATAGGGAGAGATCAAGGGATAAATGACTTTTTTGGGATAAGGGGATAAGTAAAATGATATTTTTATATCTTTTACATTAGAGCTTCAATTTAAAAAAAAAAAAAATTTCGTGATCTACTAACATTGTGTAGATTCATAAAATTTATTATTATTATTTTTTTTTCAACAGGTGCTAATAATGCACCGGATGCATGTTAACGTTTTTTGAGGTTTTTTTGAGTTTTTTTTAGGATTTAGCCCGATTTAGAGTTTAAGGTTTAGGGTTTTCGGGTTTACTCCGTAAACCCTCAACCCTAAACCCTAAACCCTAAACCCTAAACTCTAAACCGTTCGTTTAAAAACTCGTTCTAAAACCCTAATTTCTAAACCCTAAACCCTAATTTCTAAACCCTAATTACTAAACCCTAAACACTGTTTTTTTAATTAAAAGCCATTTTTTCTTTGTTTTTTGATAAGATGCATCTGCTGCATGAAAGGCAGTTAACATGCATCAAACAGCGGATAACATGCATCAGATGCATCTTAACGCTCCAGTTAAAAAAAAATTTATTTTTTTTGAATCTGCACACTGAAAATAGATACCAGCAATTTTTTTTTTTAAATCGGAGTTGTAGAAATAAAGATATAAAAATCACAAAATTACTTATCCCCTTATCCCCCAACACCCACTTAGCGCTTGATCTTCACCCTATATATATATATATATATATATATATATATATATATATATATATATATATATATATATATATATATATATAAATACACAAAGAATACACGGAATTGATGAAATAATAATAAATACAATGTAAATACATTATATGTCTAGTTAATATTAATAAATAAAAGTATCAATAAAATAGAATAAAATAATATAATACATTTCATTGATGATCAAAGACGAAAGCAAGATGATGGAAGTCAAAAATTGTAATAGGGTTTTGAAATATAATTTAATAACTTATTTAATTTAATTTTCATATATTTAATTATCTATGATTTGATAAATCGTCTTATATTTAAATTTTTTTTGTAGAGACAAGATTTAAAATTAAAGTATTTAGACCCTAAAAGCATAGTAAGGAAAAAATTCTATTTAATATAAACACAAAATATAATTAAACTTCTTTATCAAAATTTTCCAAAGTTATAAATACAAAATAAAAAATAGAAAATATAATTAGTCTTTAATCTTTTAATATAATACAATCTTCTTTAATACATGATTTTATTTTAGTTTTGGTTTTGATCGGAGTTTCCAACTTGCTTTAAGAACAAACTAATATCAAGACCACTATTTATTTTGTAATTTGTTTTTATTATTATTAATTAATTATTAATTATTATTTTTTAATTTAACCTTAACCTTATATACTAAAAGTGGTGTGAAATGTTGTAGTTTCAGTTATGTCTTACTGTAGCTTTGAGTTCGCGTTCACATTACAAATGGTCCCCTAACTTCGCCTATATTTCCACAACGGTCCCTCACGTTTACACTTTTAAGGGGTAAAAAGTGTAAATATATAATTTAATTAAAATATAAGAAACTAATTCCACCCGAATTTATAACGGGCTCTATCTTCTCGCTGGGTGCGACTTAAATTTTTCAGAGACCATCGTTCAACTCGGAAAAATCTTACGAACTCAACGGGACTAACTATATGCGAAACGGACACTTCTCAAAAAAACGCTAAACACAACGACAAATACCGACAACTCGTATCTTCCCGCTCGGCACGAGTTAAATTTTTTCCACTACAGCGTCAGACTCGAAATAATCTTATGTACAAAACGATACTAACTACTTTCGAAACAGACACTTTTTAAAAAAACACGCTAAACACAACGACAGCACGTATCTTCCTGCTCGCCGCGAGTTAAATTTTTTCGTCAGCACCATTAGGCTCGAAATAATTTTATCAACAAAACGAAAATAACTACGTTCGAACCGGACAGATTTTAAAAACGCTAAAGACGACGACACCAACAACGACGCATAACAGATGACTCGTTTTCCCTTATGTAAATAAAACTGCGTTAAATATGAATACGCCTGCCGAAAGCCCCAGCCGCATTGCGCGGACCGGTCCGGACTAGTTAGATACTATAACTACAAAAAAACATATTAATATAATAATTATTGTCTATCGAATATCACCAAAAAGCAAAATCATCTTTTTCCTCTTTCTTCAATTATCTTATCTCCTCTGTATATGCAAATCCGATTAACATCTAAGATCAGTCAAGGGTGATTAAGAAGATCAATCATCAATTACAAGTTAAGAATTATGATTGTTAACTCCATCTCATCGTTTTCTAGTTTCTGATAGTAAGTCCATATCATCATTTGAAACTTCAGTATTTCAATCAGTACATCAAATCAGGTAATTTTTGTTTTGGTTCCTTTAATTCCTTCCTAGAACCTCTTAAAAAAAATGTCTTACATGTTATCGTTAGCCATGTGTGGATAAAAAAAAAATTAAAAAATATAATAATAATATCATCAGATCTCTTTTTCCTCTTTCTTCAATGGCTTCTCGATTTGTATTTCAATCAACCAATTTATCACCTCATTAGCTGTATTGATTTGATCAATTATCTATACATTTGAGTTCTTCCGGCAAGGCGACAATGAACTTTCCGGCAAAATTTTCCGGCAACCATAAGCAACTTCTCTAAATCCGTTTCAAACAGTAATCGATCTCTTCCAATCAATCTTTTTTTTCTTTTTTTCATCTGTAATCTTTTTTCTAATCAAAACATTGTCCAATCTATCTCCAATCTAATATGGCGTTTAAAATTCCAACCTCGCCTTTTACTCCGGCCACTGTTGGCCGTCGTCGTCGTCTCCATCCACTACCTGCGCAATCATCCCGTCAATATAACCATCATAATAATCACAATCCCCCATCGACTTTTCCTAATCCCTCGGCTGATGAGGTTTGGACTTTGGTTGAAAGAAGGCAAAAAGGCAACACAAAACTCACTAATAATCACTCGTTTGCAAGAAACCTGATCCACCGTTTTGGTAATCCAAACACACATCATCCGGTTTACAAACAGAAATGGGTGCCATCTTCATCGGCTAACCCTAACCCTAACCTCATAGAAAATACTACAAACCCTAATACCACAAACCCTAAACAAGCAACCAAACCTACAAATCCTAAAAGTGCAGCCACCTTTCCTAACAACATTCCACTAAAGCAACAATCTAGTTCTCGTGATCACGAACCTTTCACCCCAAAACCTATCCCGGTATCAACGTCTATCACATCGGTTATGGTTTTCGGATTCCCAGATTCATGGAGCAAGATTGATCTTCGTTGCTTCATTAGCACGTATGGGAATGTACATGACATCTTCATACCCTTCACGAAAAGATTAAGAAATGGTAATAAATTCGCTTTTGTTAAATTCATGGATGTTACCGACCTTAATTTCTTGCTTAAACGTCTAAACTCCATATATCTTGGTAATGGGTGGCTAAAGGCTTATAGGGCCCTTGATCGAAAAGCTTCTGCCTCGAATGATAAACCTATACAACCCCCTTATACAAAACCCGTTTCATCATCTTTACCTATTCATCATACCATTCCGAATAAGGGGATCACTGATGGGCGTCCGTTTAACAAGGTGGTTGGGAATATGGATAGATACACTAGTGATATTACGAAAGAATTAACGAGCATCGGGTGGTTTAATCGTTGAGACTGCAATGGTAAATTTAGAGAAATCTCTGTTGTGGGTAGACGTAATGACACTGAAATCCTGAATAAAGCTATTATTGGTACCATCCTTAAACTTGAATATCTTGAACATATCTTATTTCTGTGCGAAATGGAGAATCTGTATAATGTGCAGGTAAAGTACCTTGGCGGGAAGGAAGTTATGTTCATCTTTGAGTCCGAGGAGCAAGCTTCATCCATTCTTAATGCGAAACACCATTGTATCCACAAATGGATGTCCAACATTTGCAAATGGGATGAACACCACTCATACCAAGGTCGAATTACATGGTTAAACATCACGGGTATTCCTGTCCAGTTTTGGAATGAAAACACATTTACTGCCATCGCAAAATGGTGGGGTGAACCAATTGACTTCTCAAATTGCTCTCTAAAAGGTAACCAAAAACTCGTTGTAGCAAAAGTATTAGTTAAGTTACGTGATGCACACTTGGTACATGACATTGTGCGTGTTACATCCGATAGTTCCATCTTTTTTGCTTATGTAATGGAAGAAACCAATGGGATTTTCGAAGTTAATGTTAACCCGGATCACGTGGAAAGTGATGGAAGTGATGGGATATCGGTATCTGAGTTACCGGGTAATGTCGAATATGCAAATATAGATGATGAAACAAAATCAGATTTCTCTGATGACTTCTTTGGTCATAACCCAAATCTAAAGTCTAATGAGGTTGAACCGGGTGACAACAATTCAAAATGTTGGGTGGCTGAAAGCTCATTTGTTGGTCCTAATAAAGAACAGGTGAATGGTACATCATCTGTTAACAATATCGATAATCATGTAAAGGATTCTGTTAATGAACATTTAAATGAGGTCGACCAAAAAATGAGTGATATTGGATTAGCCCAAATTTCTGCTGAAGGGCTGGCCCAGAAGGCTTGCGGCAATGTTACAGGTTCGGGAAATGTTACTGTTAATGATAATTTTGTGTTGGAACAAATAATATTCGATGATGTTGCGGCCCAGACGTCTTCTGCCCGTAATGTTCCAAAAGTGGTGAGAATAATGCAAATGTCCAGCCCAACAATTCTCACAGGCCAGAACTTCAAGACGGACCTCCTCCCATTCCTACGTTCACACCTGACTCACCATATGTGCCGTACGTTGAAAAAAGGACACTTCTATCCCTAATCCTACATGTGATAACGATAACATTCAGGGTAATGTTGTGGGACATGTGGATGTTGACTGCCCCCCGGGTTTTCAACCAACCCCACGACATACGCACGAATTACATAAGTGGCTCCCGGCACAACGAATTAAAGAAAGTGACAACGAGATCATTGACACCAAGAATAATAAAGATGTCGACACCAACACTCCAACTGATATTAATTGTGTTCCAGCCCAGGCTGAGCCGAATGTTTCTGTCAAGGGTCCTGTCAATCAAAATCTAGTAAAGGACTGTAAGGGGTGTTCCAATAGGACCGGTTCAAACAATTATGAGAAGGAATGTAAGGTTTCAAGGATAAGAGCTTCAAACAATCCTACTTCTAGCAACGAACAATCGCTTTCGAATTGTAGCATGGGCTTAAAAGAATTTGGCCACGTTATTGGGCTTGAGTGGATCGGGGCCCCGTCAGGGAAGTAACTTTACCCTTCTTTCGTTTTCTCTTTATATATGTGTTTAAAATGATGATAATATCGTTAAACGTACGTGGGCTCGGGAAAATTGAAAAAGAAAAATTTAATTGGATTAAAAAATTAATTCATTTTCATAATCCGGACATTTTTGCAATTCAAGAATCCAAAAGAAAACGAGTTACTGATTTTATGATTGAGTTGTTATGGGGAAATAAAATTTTTGAATATATCTTTAAACCATCGGTGGGATTATCGGGCGGGTCAATTTTAATTTGAAACCCTACTAGATTTTGTGTGTCCGGGGCGGTTGAAAGAGAATTTTTCTTGGGAATACGTGGTCGATGGGTGGGCAAAATGGCGGACTCTATTATATTAAACTTTTATGGGCCACATAATGATCAGTTGAAACATAAATTTTGGGATAGTCTTGACAATATTATGCAGGTGGATATTGATGATTGGTTATCTGTGGCGATTTTAATGAAGTAAGGCGAAGAGCGGAAAGGAAAAATTGCGAATTTATCGAAAGTAGAGCAAAGATGTTCAACGATTTCATTGACAAGGCTAATCTTATTGAAATTCCATTAGGGGGAATGAAGTTTACCAGGATTAGTGACGATGGTTTGAAATATAGTAAACTTGACAGGTTCTTAGTCTCGGAAGCGTGTTATGCATCATGGGATGGAATTTCTGCATGTACTCTCGATAGGGATTACTCCGATCATTGCCCCATCGTTTTGAAGGATATGAATAACGACTTCGGGCCAAAACCTATTAGGATTTTCAACAATTGGTTCGAAGATGAAAAAAGTGGTGATTTGATAAAAGATGCATGGAAAGTTACCATTCATAATCCAAGGGCCGATTGTATATTTCGTGATAAACTTAAGAACGTAAAAGGGGTGTTGAAGGAAAAATGTAATCCTAAATATAATAGTCTAAATGCCGAAATCGACTCACTTCATAAAGAAATTTCTAAATGGGAAAACATCATCGATACTCGTGACCTTTCGGAAGTTGAATTTGCATCTTGGTTAGACTCGAAAAAAGTGGTTTCAAAAAGATAGGGAGAAAGGCGATATATTGAAACAAAAGGCAAGGATTAAATGGGTTACGGAAGGGGATGAAAATAGCAAATTTTTTCATTCATGTATTAAAAGGAGGCAAAACAAAAACAACATAAGGGGTATAAATTCAAATGGCTTATGGATCGAGAACCCGGAGGACATCAAAATGGCGGCATTCACATACTTCAAAAATCGTTTTAGTGAACATAATTATCGTACCTTTAAAATTCGTGGCCCCCTGAACAAACGACTTAATAATGTGGAGGCATCGAACCTTGAATCTCCTTTTACACTCTCCGAAATCCATGATGCTATATTAGACTGTGGTGGTGAAAAGGCCCCGGGACCCGATGGTTTTAACATGAAATTTTTTTCAAAATATTGGGTCGTTGTCAAAGAAGACCTTCTCGCGGTATTCACTCATTTTTGGGAGGTTGGTGAGATCTCTAAAGGCTGTAATTCCTCTTTTGTTGCATTAATCCCGAAAAAATGACCCACAAGAATTTGGGGATTATCGTCCAATCAGTTTAATCGGGAGCCTCTATAAAATTCTATCTAAAGTTTTGACCAAAAGGCTACAAAGGGTTATTTCTTCGGTTATCGGTTTCGAACAAAGTGCATATATTAAGAATCGATATATTCTTGATGGCGTGTTAATTGCGAATGAAGTCCTTCATGATATCAAAGTAACCAAAAGAAAAGGCTTCCTATTTAAAGTTGACTTTGAGAAGGCTTTTGATAGCATTACTTGGGACTTTATAATGGAAATCATAGAGTTAATGGGATTCGGTCTCCGATGGAGACAATGGATCTTCGCATGTCTTTCATCCACTTCCATTTCGATTTTGCTCAACGGTTCCCCAACTAAAGAATTTTCTATTCAGAAAGGCGTGAGGCAAGGGGATCCCCTCTCCCCTTATCTTTTTATCATGGTAGCCGAAGGTTTGAACCATCTAATTAAATCTGCTGCACTTCATAGCCGCTTTTCAGGGATCCCAATTGGGCGGGGGAACTTACGGGTCACGCATTTGCAATACGCGGATGACACTATATTTTTTGGTGAATGGGATAGGCGTAATGCGCAAAATCTTACCAAAATTCTTAAGTGCTTTGAATTGACATCGGGATTAAAAATCAATTTTCATAAGAGCTGTGTTTATGGACTTGGGGTCTCAAAAGTAGAAACGGAAAATATGGCGGCCTGGCTTGGGTGCGCAGCAGGTACACTCCCTATTACCTACCTTGGGCTTCCACTTGGATCGTCGATGAAACTCTCGAAGTCATGGGATCCGGTATTTGACAAGTTTGATAAGAGGCTGGCGGATTGGAAAGCTAGATCCCTCTAGTATGGTGGTAGACTTACATTAATTAAATCGGTATTATCTAGTCTACCTCTTTATTTCTTTTCGCTTTACTTATCCCCATCTTGTGTTATTGATAAACTTGAGGGTTTGAGACGTCGGTTTTTTTGGGGCGGATCTTCCGAGGTCTCAAAAATGGCATGGGTTAAATGGAATACTTGTCTTAAGCCTCGTGAATTTGGTGGGTTAGATATTGCACCTCTTGCTTTTAAAAATCGTGCCTTACTTGCAAAATGGTGGTGGCGGTTTAAACATGAAAATGACTCACTCTGGGTGTCTATTATTAAAAATATATACGGACGGGGGCCTTAGCACTCCCTTTTCTCCCTCTTCCTCACGAGCTTCTTCCACTTGGGCGGGTATCCTTAAGGTGGGTAAAAATATCTTTAATGCAAACTCCGCTTTCGCTAATTCTTTCAAAAAAAGAGTCGTAGATGGGTCTAGTACACGTTTTTTGGGATGAATTATGGCTTGGGGAAATGGTTCTTAAAGACAAATTTAATAGGCTTTATAGACTTGACACAAATAAATTTGCCACAATTCTTGACCGGGCTCGATGGGAGGGCGGGAACTTTCATGCCACGTGGTGTTAGTCCCGCGATATCTCGGGGAGATTGTCCAGGGACCTCACCACTCTTACAAATCTTTTATCTAGTTTTGTCCCGTGCAGCTCAGGTCGAGAAGAATGGTCATGGTCTTGGAGTAAGGATGGCTCATTTTCGGTTCACAAGCTTACGGATATTCTGGTCCGGAGCAGCCCTGACATCTCACCCGTGAGCATAAAGTCGCTCCGCAACAAACTGGTCCCCCTCAAAGTTGAGTTGTTTATTTGGCGTACTCGACACAAAAGGTTGCCTACAAGAGTTGAATTGGACAAGAGAGGTATGGACTTGGGTACTGTACGTTGTCCGATTTGTGACAATGGTTTGGAATCAGTAGAGCACTCCATCATCTTATGCACGTTCGCTTCTGACATTTGGAATCGAGTTTATGATTGGTGGAAGCTCGGCCCTTTTACAAACTTGAGTATAAATGAATCTTTTCTTGGGAATGGATACAACTTCACCTCCGACTTGGGAAAACAGTTGTGGCAAGCTAAGGAATGGGTTACGGGAGATTTGGAAAAATAGGAACGCTTTCACTTTCACTAAGATAAAACCGATATGCGCAATGGTTTTCAAAGACATCCAACTTAAATGCTTCAAATGGTTCTCTAATAGGATCAAAGGTACCAATATTGAATGGGATGTCTGGCTTGCAAATCCACGAGTTTATGATTCGCTAGCTTTACTGTGTAGGAGATCCGGGATAGGTTAATTAATTGTTCTCCACGCAGGTTTTTTGCCCCACTCTTGGAGTAGTCGTTTTGATCGAGAGAATTTGGGGTGGATCATGGTGCTTTGTTATTGAATTGCCAACACTGTGCTCTGTCCCCACTCCAGCTTGTTTGGTTAATTCTTCTCAAGTCCAATCTAGACCTTAACGATAATGAACGGACTAAGGCGTTTTCCTGCACACTTGTGGAGTCTTACTGTCTCGGTTATATTTTGTTGTTTTGTTCTCCTAGATATAGTTCCCTTTTTTTGTAATTGTGACATTATTGTAATTATTTCGTTTTGATATATATATATATATATATATATATATATATATATATATATATATATATATATATATATATATATATATATATATATATATATATATATATATATAAAATACATTTTTTGCCGTTAAAAAAAATATATATAATAATTATTAATTAATATAAACAACGAATTATAATTAGTTGTTTAAGCTATACTATTGAAATTGAATGCTATAATATTATTATAGTGTATTTAAGATATGATGCAGTACATCAAATTTTAAGGTCACGTCTGATAAAAAAAAAATGATTAATGTTGTAAGGTTCAAAATAATACAAAGGTTCTTATTGAACTTGATTTTGAATAAAAATATATAACATGTTTGATAATCATTTTGAATAAAAAATATTAGTAATTTGAATTTACCTTAATACAATTTTTGTATTAGTAAATAAACATATATAGTTGTTTAAAAAATTTTCAATCGCGTATTTATTAACTTATAGCAAATTTTTGCATACATAATTACATATGTAGTATATTCTTAAAATAGCTCCTATTAATTGAATCAACATTAAGCGTCGATTTATTGGCGTCTTGACTGCCGTTTAAAGTCTAAATTGAATGTGCAGGATTTAAAACCCATGAAAATTTGATCCTACCATTTTCATGGCGTCTCATGTTTTATTTTTTTATATTTTATTTTATTTTTCTAAAAAAAAGTTCCTACTTATTCGACGGAGGTCCATTCGAAAGCAATCTCCTTATCCGTCGAAAAGAGGGAGGGGGGAGACTTTCTTTACTTCTTGGAGTGTATCACTCTGGGTGGTGAAACGACTTCTCTTTATTCAAAGATATGAGAAAGATTGTCTACATCTCACCTCTCCCATACACCACGCATGTGATATTGGGTTTTGTTGTTGTTGTTTGTTGTTGTAGCTTATAAAGAAAAAACGAATGGGAAAATAGATGAAATAAAATTTATGATTTGAGTGTTTTTAATGACAAACAACAATATTATTTGATCTCAATCTTGTGGAATATAAGGAATTTTTTAAGGTAGGTTAGGACTTACTGACAGGGTTCGAACGTGTTGTTAGAACCTACGTAACCGATAATTTCCTAGGACGAATCATTTACAGTCCCACTACCAGTCAGCATGAAGCCCTCACAGTGAATCCATACGAGCATCGTGCGTGGTAAAACTCCCTCGAGTGAGACTATCTTTGAGATCTCTTAGGCCCATGAAATAGACGAGTAAACTCAAGGATAATATTTGATAGCTCATTGGTTGAACTCGTAACATTTTTTATGGGGTCTAATCACCACCAATATACTAACACCTTGAAGTTTAGAATATAAGGATAATAAAACTTCTACCCAAAAATGGATAGACCATTTCGTTTTATCATTTTTATATGTCGTTTGTCATCTCTTTTTCATTCATTTCATAAATCATAACAGAACTTAATAGTACGGTTCATTTTTATATTGTTTTATATATTTATCTTTTCCAATATAAACTAAACAAATTCAACTAAGAAAATAGTGACTATTCGTAGTGACCTACTATATTAATAAATGTAATGACTTATTCGTAACATTAAACTATTGCGTGTGTATCTTTTCTAATATGACTGAAAGACATTTTATTCAGTACGTCGTTGATAATTATTTGTAATGTTTTAACTTTTTACTATTATATCGGAGAATCCTTGTTAGCTCATTTATCCATTTTTATTGTATTGGGCCGAACTCATAATTAACCTAATAAGCTTAGTTTATATATATATATATATATATATATATATATATATATATATATATATATATATATATATATATATATATATATATATAACAAAAAGGTATTTGCTTAGGTGTCATTTTCTAATTAAATTGAATTATTTATTCATTATAATTAATATATACATATACATATAGATTAACATATATATGTATGTATATGATATAAATATTATCTGTATATATGTATTTTTTAAAATTTATATCGCATTATTCGCGTGGCAGACCCTCATTTTTTTAGGGTTTCACGAAAAAATCGTCAACATGCCTCTCTCTGTAAATTCGACCCCTCGGAAATCGATCTCGAACAATCGTCAATGTTTTCAACCTGTAATCCGCGTGAATCAATTTCATGAATCATAACGCCGGATTCAATATTACATACAAGTATCTGATTTTCAAGACCAAATTTTTTATGAAATAAAATTATTGATTTCGATAATTTACTATGTATTGCAGAATTGCAGTTTGGGGATTACACATGTGATATTATGTTATTGGTTTATGATACGATCAAATAGTATCCTACGGATCTTTGCTTCATTGTCGTCCATTATTATGTTCTTCAATCTCTAAATAGGTATTAAGCTTAGTTAGTTATCGTTTGATGATACGTTGGGTTCAAATTGATCACATGCCACTCACGTGAACGTTTAAAACAAATATCACGTGCCCTGCACGTGCCGTCTTCCACCTGTAGAAGTCAACAAAAGTCAAAACAGCCAACTCGAAGTTTGTTAATTCTGTTACTGCATTTCTGTTACAATTCAGTTAGCCTGCGTGCTATAGAAGTGAAATTGAAATGTATCTGTATTTAGTTTTTCAGTTTATCACTTCCAATTCTCTCTGTAATTGTAAATTTCGACATTCAATAAAATTGTTCATTTGAGCTGCGTAGTTCTTTCTCCATTACATAGCTATTAGGTTCTTATGATTAGTTAACTGCAATCTTACAATCTAGGTTAACACATCAATTGGTATCAGAGCTTCGATCTTGAAGCTAATTGATTCAATTCAACCATGGTGAACACTCGTCAAGCTGTAAATGATGACGTCATGCCGGATGCAGTTCAAGCTGCAATCACTCATCTTACTCGCACTATCCAAGATATGACTGCACAATTCAACACTCGAATTGATGCAGTTTCTGGTTCGATCAATCACAAGGTAGACGACATTATTCTTCAACAACAATACTTGACTGCAGAATTCAATCGAATCAAGAATGGTGAAGGTACTCAACATAGAGGTGCAGGACAACAATTGACCAAGCTAACTAAGCTTGACTTCCCTAAATTTGAAGGTGAAGATGTCAAAGGATGGTTATATCAATGTAATCAATACTTTATAGTTGATAACGTTGATGATCATGACAAACTTCGTATAGCTTCAATACACATGTACAAGAAAGCATTGGTTTGGCATCAGCAATATATCAAGAATCATGGTGTTTGTAACGACCAGTCCTAATCCATAAGAACGAATACAATAACATATGATTACATTGGGAGGTATTTGACCTCTATATGATACATTTTACAAACATTGCATTCGTTTTAAAAGACAAACATTCATTACATCGAAAGTTGACAGGCATGCATACCATTTCAAAATATCCAACTATAAACGATCTAATCTGTCATTTACTTAATCATAATCTTTACTGAACTCAATGACTTGAACGCAACGTCTTTTGAAATATGCTATGAATGACTCCAAGTAATATCTTTAAATTGAGCAAATGCACAGCGGAAGATTTCTTTCAATCCTGAGAATAAACATGCTTTAAAGTGTCAACCAAAAAGTTGGTGAGTTCATTAGTTTATCATAATCAATCATTTCCATAATTTTAATAGACCACAAGATTTCCTTTATTTAATAATCATACACTCGCAAGTGTTTAAAAATCATTCATATGGATTGAACACCTGGTAACCGACATTAACATCATGCATATAGAATATCCCCAAAACAGAAATCCATCTGTATAATATAAACTCGAAGCACTAAAGCATACCATTTTCCAGTATGGGGGGTGTTAGTGCCCGTAGATCTACCTTTAGGATTCGCGTCAATTAGGGTGTATGTTTGTTTCTTCAGGATCTTCATCTCCATCACGAGCATTCAGATCCAAAGTGTTTTCATTTAGATCCTGCCTTGCAACATTTCTCTCTTCAGAAACCTGAAAAATTAACTAGCTTTTTAATAAAATGACTTGCTATAGCTACAAATGCAAAAAAAAAAAAAAAAATCAGTTTTAAAAACCCTAATTCTTAGGCTACCAAACTAAAAGGGGTGATATACGATTCGATAATCCAACCATAGAATGTAGTTTGGATTACTTGTGTCTATTTCGTAAAACATTTATAAAAGCAGCACATGTATTCTCAGTCCCAAAAATATATATTGCAAAAGCATTAAAAAGGGAGCAAATGAAACTCACAATACGATATTTTGTAGTAAAAATATGCATATGACGGCACTGAACAAGTGCAGGGTTGGCCTCGGATTCACGAACCTACATCATTTATATATATATATATATATATATATATATATATATATATATATATATATATATATATATATATATATATATATATATATATATATATATAATTAACATGTAATAATAATCAAACTAGTTTATATATATTACTTATTTAATTTAGTAATGTATTTGTTATTTCAAAGGTTATATATATATATATATATATATATTTATTTTGTATATTAATATTTATACATATAGTTATGCTAATACATATATATCTATATAATTAGTATTATATTGTTTAAATCAGAATTTGTTATATGTAAATATTTATGTAAATAATGTTATTATGTTTGTAGTAATAATAATACTAATAATAAAAGTAATGTTAGTAATAATAATAACTTTAATAAAATGATAATAATACTAATAACCTTATTTTAAATATTGGTGATAATAATAATTACTTAATAACAATCAATAATAATAATAATAATAATAATAATAATAATAATAATAATAATAATAATAATAATAATAATAATAAAAATGAGACTACCTTCAAAGAAATAGGCCTTTTAAAAAGAATGATGCCTCATCCCGAACTCGAACCATAGACCTCTCGCTCACCCGAATCATCCCTTAACCATTCTTTTGTCCCAATTTATCCGTAATTATACAAATCTAATACTTATTAAACTCGTTTTCTGTTTCCTTATTAATCTTTAAACCAAATCATCCTCTTCTAAATCATAACAACAACATCTTTATCATTATCTCCGAGCATCATCTTAATCATCTTTAGATTATTATCAACATCATCATCGTTATCAATTACTCGTAATCATTATCATTCGTTCATCATGTACATCACTCCTCATCATCGATCATATCATCATATACGTATCATTATGATCATTTAACATCACTCATCATCCATTATGATTAGATAAAAAGATTAGGCCCAACAATAAGTCTATGTTGAGTCCACTTAAAAGTATGGTTGGTCCATACATTCGAATGATCCACCCGATTTTATATGATCCAATATAAAAAAAATGGTCTGTTAAAAGTGAAACAGATTGCAGCAATTTACGGATGATGATTTCGTCTATTTCTAAATCATCATCATAATCATGATTATTATCATCATTAACTTAACATTACTTAATCAAGTCACCATCATCATTCATTATTTATTCGTTAATATCATTCTTCCATTGCCGTCTCCTTCTTTTCGTTATCATCACTGTATCATCAAGTGGGTTTTAACGGTTTTGTTTTGGTTTTGATTGAAACAACAAGCCACAACAGTGGACTAGGTGAGCGTGTGTATTCTGCAATTGATCCGTATCAAAACAGTAACCATGGTGGGTTTGGTGACGGGTTGATGATGGAGGTTTCGGTGGTTGTTTAAGACGATTTAAAACAGAAAGTCAGAGTTTAAATAGCTGCAAAAAAATAAGTTTTGCAGCAACTTTTCGATGGTTGTTGTTCATTAGGTGGTTTGATGCGGTGTTTCAAAATAAATGGAAAACATAAATAGTGAAAAGAGCAGTAGTAAACACGATGGTGGTGTTGGTGTTATGTTGGTCACGAAAAGAACGAAAGAGAGGAAGAAAAAGGTGGCGGTTTTTGAAGATTGGGTGGTGACCATGAGGTTTGGGAGCTGGTGGTTAATCGTGGTGCTTTTTGCAGCTGAAACGAAAATAAAATGGTTGGTAGTCGATGTTGTTTATGGTTACAAATTGGTGGTGATGATTGTAGTGGCGGTTGTTCTTCGTGGTGGTGGATAGTGATGGTTTGCGATAGTTTGTAACATGAAAACAGAAGTGAGAAAGAGGTGGACTGATCCAAATGCTTTTCTCCGTATAACAGCATTTTCGAACGGATAGGGATCGAAACAGTAGCAGCAGCCAAGGTCCTATATTGGTACATTCAATTCATAAATTCAAAAGTTATTTGCGAATGAGTAACGATAAGAAATGGAACCAGATTAAGCAGCCATGGTGGCGGTTATGTTGATGGTTTCGTTATGATGGGTTTTCGTTGCAAGTGGGTTTCGATTGATAATGGGTAAATGGGTTCTCTAGTGATTATCGGTTGGGTTTCGATGGAAATAGATACATAGAAGTGGATTTTTGTGTTCTCTCGATCCAAAATTGAAACAGAAGGGTAATAGAAGTAGATAGCAGCTCATGTCACTTGTAAATTGTAGTAGCTGAACCGGACCACACATAAAATGAAACAAGTATTAATAGTAACAACATTTGTGGTGTCGTGGTTGTATTTTAATTGGTGTTAGATGATAGTTGTTGAAAGGTGATGAGAGATGGTGTTGTATTGATGGGTTACGAAAAGAAAATAGAAACATAGTGATGTTCGTGATGGTTTGTTGTGGTGAGGCTTGGTGGCCGGTTGTAGTGATGTATGAAGTGGAGAAGAAGATCAAAGTTATAATATGGTTTATGGATGCAATGTATGTATGTATGTATATATATATATATATATATATATATATATATATATATATATATATATATAATGCTAAAATATATCTAATAATAGAAGTAAGTGGGATGTCACAATAGTTAGCAGCCATTCTGGAAATTGTGTTGCCGACATCTATTTATTTATTTATTTATTTATTTATTTTTTTACTTATTTTAATTACTTATACATATATTTGTTAATTATCTTTTATGTTATATAAATCCATAAAGAAATAGTATATCCCAATCATCATTTGAGTATCGGGTTTCGACTTTGGTGAACTACTAAACATCACCATCATTCCAAATTCAATGTACTACGTGTTATATTCTCATATTAGATTGCTAACTATTTAGTTATTAATTTTACTTATTATTGTTTATTACAACTTAATATTATTTTAAATTATTAGTAAGTTAAGATTTATATATGATTATTGGATCATTCTATGTTTATACACCAAAATTGACTTATGAATTCTTTAACTAAAAGTTACACGTCAAAGGAAGAAATGTGAAGAAAATGCTTAAGCAAGTAGGTATGCTTTACAAAATTATTCATGAAAAGGTTTGCCCATCACTTGTACATTAAATAATATGAAAGTTAAATAGTTACCTTATCAAAAGTCACGAGTAAATTAGTGTAAAGCATGTATTCTAAATCAAACAGAAATCTCCATTAACTTTTGTCTAGTTATCGTTAATTGATACATTTGTTCTTACTTGTAAATCACTTTACCATTTATTCCAAATACCGTTAAAAAGAATAGATTTCCTAAATCATAGTGGACCTTACTACAGAGATCCATAATCATATCACCATGCATCTGATAATTTAATCATTTGAAATTATCTTTTAATTTTTGTCGATAAATATATTAAACATATATTGGAACTAATACGTTCATGAAAAGTATTGTACATCTAATACTTTGTTAACGTTTCAAGTTATAATATATATATACATATATACATATATAATCATATCTATTTATATATTGGTTCGTGAATCGTCGAAATTTGGTCGAGGTTAAATGAATGTATGAACACGGTTTAAAATTCTTGAGATTTAACTTAACAAACTTTTCTTATCGTCTCAAAATAATATAAAGATAAAGTTTAAATTTGGTCGGAAATTTCAGGGTTGTCACAATACCTACCCGTTAATGAAATTTCGTCCCCGAAATTTGATCGAGGTCGTCATGGATAACAATAAGAATGTTTTCATGACAAATATGAATTGATAAATAGAATTTTATCATCATTGAGTAATATGGATAAAACAATTTGATTATGCGAAGAGTATAGGTGAAGTTATCATAAAAGAGTGAAATGAGTAAGCGTAGATTCGTCATATCTTTTGACGCAGATAGGATTGATTTCCGGAGTTCAAGGGATTTGGAGAAAATCTTCGTAATAAGAATTGATTCTTCGGTAATTAAGAAAATTAGGATCCGCTTTAAATGTGATCATCCGTTTTGATTGCTCTGTCGAATATTTTACTATAAATTCACCCCCTTCGTTTCCTTACAGCTCACACCTTCTATTCTTTCTCCTCAATTCATACTTTAAAGCATTAATCAATATGCTTCATCCAGTTCTGCTTCTTGATATATTCCTCACTTTCATATCCGTCATTCTTCTTTTTCATCTACCGCCGAAAGAATCTATTTACTTCTACTATACACTTGGTTTTATAGTGTTTTTAGTTCTCCCGTGTCTTTATATTGCCATATGCATCGATATTTATGGTTTGTAATTTATGGGTTATTGTTGGGCTTTATATCTTCCCTTATATTTCAAAGTTCCTGCTTCTGCCTTCTATAATCATTATCCTCCACAGTTAATGCTCCCTTCTATTTACTGTGATTTATACTCTCATTTCTATTTCGAAGCTTCATTCTTTCGTTTCCTCTTCTTGCGATTAAGCACCGCTTGTAATGGTCCAGAATTCGCAGATATGAATTTCGGAATGAACATAGTTAATGTTCTAAGAAGAAAATTATAATGGCATGATCTTGATTTGTCAAATTACCAGAATATTCGAAAAAGACTGAATCATCAAGAATATATTTTCTTGATGTTTTTAGAGGTTAATAGAATATCAGAGTCGTGTAACATGGCACATGATGATGGTATGGTATGTGAATCATCACGTTCCATTTAGAAACTCATCATGACTTACTGTAATATAATCACGTTGATCAAGTGTCATTATATTATACTAACTCATGCTTCAGTTCTCAACACTACTTCAAAAACATTCTTATTTTAAACTCGAAGGTTTCAGAATTTAGAAATTAAAATAATTTGTTTTATGATGTAATGCAGATAGCGCGAAGAGGTAAATAATTTCAGATAAGAATAATTATGGAAATATCTTTAGAAATATGGAGGATATTTATAATGAAAGATACGATGATATCTTAGAATTTCTAACATCGATGGATGATGATGAAGATTTGTCCGTAAAGGTTTAGAGTCAGGAACAAGGTATTTGCTAAGGATTTCAGCAGACGCTGAATCATTTGGATTCTTTGAAGGTAGATTTCGTCCTTGTGATTTGTCCACGTCCTCTTTCATAGTTTGCTCAATCCGTTTTCCAGTACCAAACTTCTCTTTTTCTGAGTTTTGCCAACACATTATCATCAAACTTTTGACTGTTATGGTTGTCTACCGTTTCTGCTGCTTCATTCAGCTTTTCTAAAAATTCGGAGAACTAAATCGTAGATTGGGGTGTTTTTCAGAAACTTCACATTCGAAGTATGTAAGTCCGTTATATGTACACATATAACTGTTGGCGTAGACATGCTGCGAGATTTCAAAATACTGATTGCCGATTCTCGGTAATTGGTATGACAATTCTCGTTATAAGATGCAGATGAATAAATGACGGGGTTTTGATAATTATAATGATTTTTTGGAAAAATCAAAGATCAGCGGAGTTGTTGGTAAGTTTATTGCTAATGTGGTGGAACATAAACGGTTCCCCCGTAACGATGGCGAAAGGGCAACATATATATCGAGGTTATAATAAGATGTTTCAACTGAAAAGTCGAAGTTGTCTTGCTGGAGCTGTGACAAAACTGGCTACTTTGAAAAGGAATCGCAAAGTTATTTTTGCTAATAAATGCCAAAGAATCTGATGCGGATACGTGTTTAAACTTTTACTTTGGTTTCAAGAGTTTTTCAGGTACATAACTGTGGGTAATCTGTGGTTGGATCATCATCTCGATTGTTCATTATTTGAAGTGTCTTCAGGAATTCCGAAGGGTTTGAACACAGATTGTAATCGTTAATATACATATAATGTTCTAGGATTTTGAATGATACAAATATTTTCTGGGTTCTATGAATAGAAATGATGTTTTAGCACAGTTTTGAAGTCAAAGTATAGCTTTGAAAGATGTAAGAATCTAAGAGTGATGTCTTCTGTTAAATCTTGACTTGGATTTTGATTCGTCAAAATCAGAATATGTAATCAATTTTTGATGAGAATGGTTGTTTTGATTTTTATAAAAGAATGTATATTGTTGTGAGAGTAGTGAGTATAGTTAGTGATTGCTGAATCAGATTCGAAGAATGTAATATATTAATTGTGAATTTATAAATATCTCTCATGTATTACCTACCCGTTAAAAAAAAATTCACAGTTAATATTTTGTACAAAAATTTTATTACAGTCTTTATGAAAATATATAAGTATATATTATCTTCAGATGTAACATAAATTTAATGAGTTAATGTTAAATTAAACTCATTTGATTTACGGTTGTAATTGAATAATCCCTAAAACTTTAGAAATTACATAACTTTTACGAAGTATTTCTTCAATGAAATTGAAATTATGAATCAATACTTCGTTGTTGATTTGTAATGATGTCCACGGTGATTCTTGAACTGGCGAAGCTTGTGATATTATAGATGCTGTTGGTACTGACGGTGCTGGTGATGTTGACGATACTGTTGATGCTGTTGGTAAAACGAGTCTAGCTTGTAAATTGTGCACCATTCCGGTCAGGGTTTCTACTCTACTGTCTCTGTTCACTCATCTGATTTGTAATTAGAATCAGAATAATCTCTAAGATTTTGGAGATTACATAATCGCCGCAAAATCTTTCTTCAATGAAGTTATGAATCAATACTTCATCGTTGATTCTTATTAGTACTCCTTGGTATCTATGGTACGTACGACGTTGATGCTCGTGGGACAGATTGTGAAATTGAGGTTTGTGGTGTGGATATAGTCGTTGATGGTACTGTTGGTGCAGGTGATAGTGGTACTGTTGTTGCTGGTGCTTACAACCTTTGCACCATATCCTCCAAAGTTATTACCCGAGCGCGAAGCTCGTTAGCTTCTTCTATTACACCGGGATGATTGGAGGTTCAGACGAGCGGATGAATAAGATCTAGAATTTGATATAATATGTAGTCGTCACGAGACACTCTGGAAATGAGAGAGAAAATGGTGTCTCAGACAGGTTCACCGGTAAGTGCTTCAGGTTCATCGCCAAGAGGGCAATGTGGTGGATGGAAGGGATCGCCTTCTTCTTGTCTCCAATGATTAAGTAGACTACGAACCCATCCCCAATTCATCCAGAATAGATGATGGCTGATTGGTTGGTCCATTCCGGTCACACTGCTTTCGGAGCTTGAGTGAAACTCCATATCGGAATTCGAGGGACTTGAACTAGTGGCGAGTTCCATATCGTACAATTAAATAAAGAATTTTTTGATATGAAATGATTTCCGGCTATCGGATGGTATTCTAATTACATAGAATATCTATGTATATAGAGTAAAGATTTCATAGATTACGGAGGAATTTAAGGAATATGTCAGACAAAGTTTACAGTAACAGATACGCTAAGATATGAATTAGCAGATACGCTAAGATATGAATTAGCAGATACGCTAAGATATGAATTTTGTCTATACACTATTCATGCAACCAATGCAGTAAGATGTGTCTAGACTTAAGAATGATAAGCAGGTAATTTCCGATAAGAAATTATAAGCAAAAATTTTTGACATGCAACTAAGGTCGAAGTCCAGACTCACTATGTAACGACCCTGGATTTTCCAACGTTTAATTATTAATATTTATTATTAATGCTTGCGTGTTAATGAATGTATTTTATTACATTTACTTGTTGCTATACATGACTTTAAATGTCCGACACGTCTTTGTGACACACGAAGTTTTCACGAATAATATTTCGGATATTATTTGCATCCATGATTAATTATTATTAATCATTTTTAATTAACTAGTGTTAATAGTTAATTACTTGGGCTTTGTTGGATTAACTTGTTAATTACTTGAACTTAGACTTTTATTAATGTTAATGGACTTAGAAGCCCACCTTACTAATCTTAATGGACTAATTAGCCCATCTTTCATGTAAGTATTACTTTAAGGCTTAACTAGTTTGTTTAGTGCATATGGAATCTGGTTACTTGTATCAATTACACCTAGTTCCCATGCAAACTCACTTTACTACCATTTTAAGCTAATTACATGCATGTAACTTGTGGACACTTCCCTTCCCCCTTTTCCTTGAAAAACCGTCGGCCACAATGGGATCAAGGGAGGATTCAAAATTTTTTTTTGTTAACTTATCTACTAGTATTCTCTCATTTTACTCTTTCACTTTTCACACACATCAAACTTACTTCTCCTTTTCTCTCATTTTCTCTCTACATTGTAAGTAACTTGAACAAATTTTTCTCTTCTTCCTTTGCTTTAAAAACCAAAACATACTCACATCTTCATCATCATTTACTTGTCTTTGATTATTGTTTACTTACTTGTAGTTGTTTGTTAAGAATCAAAACTTTCAAGTTTGTTCTTCATATTATCTTGTATTAAAAGAACAAACAAGAACCTAAACTTCCTAGTTTATAGTTCTACATTTATTGTTTTGAAAGATTGAAAGTTTATGAGTTGTAAATCATTAATTGTGTTCATGTTTGTAAACTTAAAGTTTACTTTCTTAAGGATCAAGTCTTGGCTTGAATCTTTCCAAGTATGAACAACCATAAACTTAGTACTTGTAGATATAATTTATTTCTTCATTTTGTACATGTATCAATTCATGTTTGTTGGTTAAATGGTCAAGTATTACAAGTTAATCTTGATCTCATACTTTCTTGAACTAAAGTTAACTTTATAATTTCAAGAACATGAAAGTATAACTTTCTAGTTATAACTTCACATACTTATGAAAGATCTAAGTTTCTATAGCTTATGGTCTACTTATTTTGTCATAATCAAGAGCTCATAAGCTTACATACACTTTACAAGATGAAAATCTAAGTTTCATAACTTATGGTTTCATTAAAGTAAAGATTCAAGTGTTATGACTTAGGATTTA
This sequence comes from Rutidosis leptorrhynchoides, assembly GCF_046630445.1. NCBI lineage: Eukaryota > Viridiplantae > Streptophyta > Magnoliopsida > Asterales > Asteraceae > Rutidosis > Rutidosis leptorrhynchoides. The sequence continues at coordinate 241,123,391 of NC_092340.1, read as the reverse complement.
ACTTAGTAACTTTAGATCTAGATTTTTGGGTCTTGGATCTTCAAGATCTAACTAAGAACTATGTTCTACAACTTAAGATCTTGATTAGTTAGTTTACTTTCAAGTTTGTAGCTAAATATTACTTTTAGAGTTCATGTATGTGTCGGATCTAAGATCTTGATGTAACTTTGGTTCATCAAACTACTTGCAATACTTAATTGAGTTGTGCTACTCATCTTAGACTTACACTTGTGTTATTATGGTCAAAACTTGGTAAAGATGATGCAAACACATCAACGAGTTGTACACTTGAAGCTATATGCATCAAGGATGAGAACCGTGATAAGCATCGAGCACCAAGAACTCACTGGAACACTAAACCTACTGTTTTTCGGATCTGATCAGAATACCTGTGCTACTGTAAAATTGATTTTCAGTTAGCTCTATTCGAGTAGATAATTTTTCGTTTAAGACTCGTCTTAATCCGAGTTACGGTTTAGGATCTATGGCCCTCCGAACGTCACTATGTCCTTTTAACGTTGTGCTGAGAATTCTGACCTACTCGCACTTAAACCGTCGCCACGGTCAAACAAAGACGAGTTTGCTTCTGAAATTTTTACAATAACTAAAGTACTTATATATGGAGCCATGGCCACTGGTTTCACCTTAATTCAGTAGGTATAGAGGCCGTGGTGGTTGATCGAAATCAGCTTTAGTTTTAAACTCTTTTCTAGAATGAAACATACTTTATACTTTTGTTTGATGATGAATGATGATGACCCTTAAGACCTAATTTACATACATTTAAACCTACTGGGACAATTTACTAACTTAGTAACTTTTGACTTAGGTTGAGGACTTTCCGGACCAACGTACTTGCTTACCTTTCCCGAACCAACTTTACTACTACTTTATCACTGTGAGTTATAACATCCCTTTTTACTTTAACTATTTTGGGAACTGAGAATACATGCGCATTTTAAATTTTACATACTAGGCACGAGTACTTAAACTTTATATATGTGTGGGTTATACAACGGCATAAACTTTCCCCTTAGCTCGGTAACGTTTAGTCATTGGTTTTTGAACCGGTGAATGCGAATCTTAGATATGGATCCATAGGGTTTGACATCCCCACTCGGGCTAGTAGCGCTAGCATTTAACGGGTGTTTAATACTTCGTAAACATATGCACTCGCCAAGTGTACTTTCAGGGGGTTATAAACGTTAAGTTAGTTACCAAGTGCCCACGGTTAAACATATACTTTACATACTGTTTTGAAACGCTCTTTGTAGCACTGAAATCTCGTGGCCTACCTTACATTACTGATATACTTAAACTATAGCTCACCAACATTCGTGTTGACATTTTTAAGAATATTTTTCTCAGGTGCTTAAGGTTGCTTGCTTACGCTGTTGTACTAGTCATGCCTTGTAGACACCCGCGGCGCTTGTTAGAGTTGTCACCGCATGAAACGTTTTATTTGCATTCAAACTATGTTACCTTTTGAAACAATGATTTGTAACGACCATTGGGTCACGTACTATTACTAATTGCTTCTGTTCATTAAAGCATACTTTTGTTGTAAAACATTTGACATTGGTTATGACGTCACCTTTTATCATGAATGCAAACTTATTTTGAAACCGCATATAGTATTTGACCTTGTAATGATCCTGTTGTTGATGATTCGTACACGATGGTTTTGTACGAGGCGTCACATTTGGTATCAGAGCATTGGTTGTAGGGAATTAGGTTGAATTAGTGAGTCTAAGACTGACCCGAGTAGGATTCACTAATAGGACTAATCTACAACTTGCTAGTTTACTTGTTTCCGCTGAACTTACTGCATGCTGCTGCTTACTTTTACTGCGATATGCCGTATGCTACTTTTTTTCACTACTGCATGCTATTATTTGCTTTCGATTGCATTCTACTTCCGTACGATTCGTTATTATTGCCATGCTATTTACTGCTATACATGATTTAGACTTTCGTAGTTACTTTGCCTAATACGTGCTTGCTTTATGACTTACTAACGTGGAAAAAGTTATTTTTCCTTATTCAGATGTCGGATATTCCACCTGTCATCATTTTGGACAGTGACACAGACTCATCAGCCACTTCAATGACCGTTGTTGCCGATTCTCAGATGCCGTCGTCGACACCCACCAGTGACCCTGGCGCTTCATCCTCTGGTGCCAGTAGTCATGCACCTGCCCCAGTGGTTACCTCTGACAGAGCCGAGGACCTCCAGGAGATTCCAGCTCCACTTGCCCCCGGACCCTCGGAGCTACAGCACCATCCCGGTGGTGCTGTGATTCCCGCGGATCTTGGAGAAGGTCCTGTCCGTAATGAGCATAACCATTGGTGCCGACGTGCTCCTGATGGACATCTTGTGCCGATCGGACCCGCCAGATATCAAAAGATGATGGACGCCCAAGGAGAGCCACCCGTGCAGCCACCCCAGTCGATCTAGACTACCCATCATCCTCCGACTCATCATCTGACGACACCTCCTCAGACGACTCCAGTGACGATGATTCTGATGAGGACCCTGATGATGCACCTGTACAGCCACCCTCCACCCCGCCGAAGAAGCGGTACCGTTTCAATGGTACCGTCATTCCAGGGATTAATGGAGGTCGAGCATTCACTGACGCATATGGTCGGCGTCGTAGGGTTACCGCTCGTAAGCGGCTTGTGCTGTATCCTGCTGATCCCTTCATCCGTAAGCCTTACCGCTTCGCAGCCTCTACTTCTGGAGCCGGACCGTCTGCACCACCAGCTCCACCAGCACCACCCGTGCCGACTGCACCGCCTACTCCACCATCTCCCTCTGTCGAGGAACTGATGAGGGAGGTGGAGATCCTCCGTGCTCGGGTAACTGAGCTCGAGGATCAGATGTCCCACGTATTGGACATCCTACACCCACCATCACCGTAGGGCCTTTGTAGTAGATTTCATTATATATTTAGTTGTAGTTTCATGTTTCACTTATGTATTGTACGAGCCTATGCGGATGTATGCAACTTATTATTAATGAATGGAACTTTGCGTTATTTAATTCTTGCACAGTGTTCTATTTACGTTACTGTATGATGATTATGTGGTATTTGTACCTGGTTGCATTACTTAATAAACATGTGATGTGTTGATTCCATGTTGGTTACCATATACTGTATTATTACTATTTGAATACCGGATTTTGACTTGAGTCAAAAATTTTGTTTAGAACACCAATGGCCAACGGACGATCAACACCCACCGCAGCCCAAATCGAGGAGATGATCAATGAATGAGTCACCGCAGCTTTAGCGGAAAGGAACCTCCAAGCTCCACCGCCACCGGTTATCCAGCCCATTTGTAATGGGTGCACATACAAAGAGTTTCAAAGCTGCAAACTCCACAACTTTAGTGGAACGAAGGGGCCGGTTGGTCTCACTAGATATTTTGAGAAATTAGAATCTGTGTTTCGAGTTAGTAACTGCTCAGAGGCGAATAAAACCGAGTTTGCTTCATGTACGCTGTCTGACGGCGCACTAACATGGTGGATGTAGTGACCCGAACTTTTCCATGTTTTTATATATTAAATGAAATTGATATTTACATGATTAAATGTTTCCAACATGTTAAGCAATCAAACTTGTTAAGACTTGATTAATTGAAATAGGTTTCATATAGACAATTGACCACCCAAGTTGACCGGCGATTCACGAACGTTAAAACTTGTAAAAACTATATGATGACATATATATGGATATATATATAGTTAACATGATATTATGATAAGTAAACATATCATTAAGTATATTAACAATGAACTACATATGTAAAAACAAGACTACTAACTTAATGATTTTGAAACGAGACATATATGTAACGATTATCGTTGTAACGACATTTAATGTATATATATCATATTATGATATATTAATACATCATGATATCATGATAATGTAATAATTTAACATCTCATTTGATTTAATAAATAATGGGTTAACAACATTTAACAAGATCGTTAACCTAAAGGTTTCAAAACAACACTTACATGTAACGACTAACGATGACTTAATGACTCAGTTAAAATGTATATACATGTAGTGTTTTAATATGTATTTATACACTTTTGAAAGACTTCAAGACACTTATCAAAATACTTCTACTTAACAAAAACGCTTACAATTACATCCTCGTTCAGTTTCATCAACAATTCTACTCGTATGCACCCGTATTCGTACTCGTACAATACACAGCTTTTAAATGTATGTACTATTGGTATATACACTCCAATGACCAGCTCTTAGTAGCCCATGTGAGTCACCTAACACATGTGGGAACCATCATTTGGCAACTAGCATGAAATATCTCATAAAATTATAAAAATATGAGTAATCATTCATGACTTATTTACATGTAAACAAAATTACACATCCTTTATATCTAATCCATATACTAACGACCAAAAACACCTACAAATACTTTCATTCTTCAATTTTCTTCATCTAATTAATCTCTCTCAAGTTCTATCTTCAAGTTCTAAGTGTTCTTCATAAATTCTACAAGTTCTAGTTTCATAAAATCAAGAATACTTCCAAGTTTGCTAGCTTACTTCCAATCTTGTAGAGTGATCATACAACCTCAAGAAATCTTTATTATTTACAGTAAGATATCTTTCTAATACAAGGTAATACTCATATTCAAACTTTGATTCAATTTCTATAACTATAACAATCTTATTTCGAGTGGAAATCTTACTTGAACTTGTTTTCGTGTCATGATTCTGCTTCAAGAACTTTCAAGCCATCCAAGGATCCTTTGAAGCTAGATCCATTTTTCTCATTTCCAGTAGCTTTATCCAGAAAACTTGAGGTAGTAATGATGTTCATAACATCATTCGATTCATACATATAAAGCTATCTTATTTGAAGGTTTAAACTTGTAATCACTAGAACATAGTTTAGTTAATTCTAAACTTGTTCGCAAACAAAAGTTAATCCTTCTAACTTGACTTTTAAAATCAACTAAACACATGTTCTATATCTATATGATATGCTAACTTAATGATTTAAAACCTGAAAACACGAAGAACACTGTAAAACCGGACATACGCCGTCGTAGTAACACCGCGGGCTGTTTTGGGTTAGTTAATTAAAAACTGTGATAAACTTTGATTTAAAAGTTGTTATTCTGGGAAAATGATTTTTCTTATGAACATGAAACTATATCCAAAAATCATGGTTAAACTCAAAGTGGAAGTATGTTTTCTAAAATGGTCATCTAGACGTCGTTCTTTCGACTGAAATGACTACCTTTACAAAAATGACTTGTAACTTATATTTCGGACTATAAACCTATACTTTTTCTGTTCATATTCATAAAATAGAGTTCAATATGAAACCATAGCAATTTGATTCACTCAAAACGGATTTAAAATGAAGAAGTTATAGGTAAAACAAGATTGGATAATTTTTCTTGTTGTAGCAACGTGAAAATTGGTAACAAATCTATATTAATCATATCCTAGCTAACTTATATTGTATTATACATGTATTCTAATATATTATGTAATCTTGGGATACCATAGACACGTATGCAAATGTTTTGACATATCATATCGACCCATGTGTATATATTATTTGGAACAACCATAGACACTCTATATACAGTAATGTGGGAGTTAGCTATACAGGGTTGAGGTTGATTCCAAATATATATATACTTTGAGTTGTGATCTAGCCTGAGACGTGTATACACTGGGTCGTGGATTGATTCAAGATAATATATATCAATTTTTTTTCTGTACATCTAACGTTGGACAACTAGTTGTAGGTTACTAACGAGGACAGCTGACTTAATAAACTTAAAACATCAAAATGTATTAAAAGTTTTATAAATATATTTTAAATATACTTTGATATATATGTACATATTTGTTATAGGTTCGTGAATCGACCAATGGCCAAGTCTTACTTCCCGACAAAGTAAAAATATGTGAAAGTGAGTTATAGTCCCACTTTTAAAATCTAATATTTTTGGGATGAGAATACATGCAAGTTTTATAAATGATTTACAAAATAGACACAAGTACGTGAAACTACATTCTATGGTTGAATTATCGAAATCGAATATGCCCCTTTTTATTAAGTCTGGTAATCTAAGAATTAGGGAACATACACCCTAATTGACGCGAATCCTAAAGATAGATCTATTGGGCCTAACAAACCTCATCCAAAGTACCGGATGCTTTAGTACTTCGAAATTTATATCATATCCAAAGGGTGTCCCGGAATGATGGGGATATTCTTATATATGCATCTTGTTAATGTCTGTTACCAGGTGTTCACCATATGAATGATTTTTATCTCTATGTATGGGATGTATATTGAAATATGAAATCTTGTGGTCTATTGTCACGATTTGATATATATAGGTTAAACCTATAACTCACCAACATTTTTGTTGACGTTTAAAGCATGTTTATTCTCAGGTGAATATTAAGAGCTTCCGTTGTTGCATACTAAAATAAGGACAAGATTTAGAGTCCATGTTTGTATGATATAATGTAAAAACTGCATTCAAGAAACATATATCGATGTAATATATTTCTATTGTAAACCATTATGTAATGGTCGTGTGTAAACAGTATATTTTAGATTATCATTATTTGATAATCTACGTAATGCTTTTGAAACCTTTATTGATAAAATAAAGGTTATGGTTGTTTTAAAAATGATTGCAGTCTTTGAAAAACATCTCATATAGAGGTCAAAACCTCGCAACGAAATCAATTAATATGGAACGTTTATAATCAATATGAACGGGACATTTCAGTTGGTATTCGAGCGTTGGTCTTAGAGAACCAAAAAATTTGCATTAGTGTGTCTTATCGAGTTTGTTAGGATGCATTAGTGAGTCTGGAATTCGACCGTGTTTTCTTTAAAAATGATTGCTTAACATTTTTGTTGGAAACTATATATTTTTAACATGTGAATATTATGTGATATATTAATCTCTTAACGTGTTTGATATTATGTGATAGATGTCTACCTCTAGAACAAGTCCCATTGACTCACCTAATAATAATGAAGAGTCAAATGTAAATTGGAATGATTCGTGGACTGATTCACAAGTTCCCGAAGAGGAACCGGAAGAAGAGTCGGAACCGGAAGAAGAATCGGAACCGGAAGAAGAAATAGAACCAGTGGGGGAAATAATAAAACGGTTAAGTAGAAGAAAATCCTCAACCAACCGACCAAATTTAATTATGGTCAATGGTGTTTCTGCTAAGGAAGCAAAGTATTGGGAGGATTACCAATTCTCCGATGAATCAGATCCCGACAAGGATTCCGATGATGTTATAGAAATTACCCCAACACAATTTAATAAGGCAAAAGAGAACAATAAGGGAAAGGGCATAAAAATAGAGAAATTTGATTCCAAACACGATGAACTTTATATGTATCGTCAACACCCATATTTCTTATGTTGTGACAATAACCGGAGAACCTCTAAACCACCAGGTTTTTCTAAACCAATGTGGAAAACGACGGCTCGTATTAGGGGAACATCATATAGCCCTAGAAACTTGGCAAAACGAACCAAAACCGAAGAAGAAGAAACGAGCGAGTCGGAATAAAATAGTTGTATTCGTGTGGTGTAATATATGTAATATAGTGTGCTTATGCTTTATGATATATGTAAAAATTGCTTGTATTAATAAGTATTTTTTTATGAATCTAACTCTTGTCTATTTTACAGTATAAAAACACAAAATGGATAGACAACCCAATATTTTAAGAGACCTACCCGGAGACATGATTGATGAAATCTTGTCTAGAGTCGGTCAGAATTCCTCGGCACAACTATTTAAGGCGAGATCAGTTTGTAAGACATTCGAAGAACGTTCCAAGAATGCCTTGATTTATAAAAGGCTTTCGTTTGAAAGATGGGGGATATCACATTGAGAAATTCATAAGTTACGATGTGTTTACTTTGACGCATATATTGCGGGGAACCCAAATGCTATTTTACGCAACGGGTTAAGAAATTATTTTGGCTCAATATATTCGAATATAGGACTTCGTGATTTAGAAAAAGCGGCTAACATGCAACATAAAGAAGCATGTTATGCTTACGGGTTAGTAATGTTCGCTTCTCACCAAAGTGAGAACAAGAACATCGGGCTACAACTATTAAACAAAACGTTCCCACAAGTGAAGGAGTCGGTAATTGGGGTAAGAAATGAGGTTTTTAGGTTATTACGAGACTGTTGGTCATTACGTAACCTTCATCCTTTTGACGACGTTACAATACATTGTCTTACTATCGGTCACAACGGTTATGTTCCACAAAACCAAGGATGGAAAGTGGTATTAGTAAAACCAGAATGCATGACTTGTTTCTGGACGTATGAATTACGTGTCTTTATTGCCTTTGCTGAACGCCTTATTTATTAACTAGAATTATCTTCGCAACTACTTTGTATCAAAGTTTTATATGCTATATTTCATGCTATATGTAAAAAAAAGCGGTATTGTAAGTTTGCAAGTTATTGTATAAAGGTTTGAATATGATATATATATATATATATATATATATATATATATATATATATATATATATATATATATATATATATATATATATATATATTTTTTGTGATTAGTTTTTCATATAGAATTGTAGTAGTTGAAATGGTATGTTAGCTACTAAGTATGAACTTAACGGGTAGGTACTACCCGAATTAAAGAGTATAAAACGCTAATATGAAGAAAGAGCTTTTATAAATAAGTTCATATTACGCTACGAAATACTATTGACTACTCTTGATATTCTATATGATTAACTCGTTTCATTTGACTATTTTGAAGGAAGAGCGAAGAGGAATTTCGTGCCTTTCTTGCTTCAAACATAGCCGCAGTACAGGCTGCGCTACATACCAACAATAACTCCGAATCTAGCAATGCAGCTAACGGCGCAAGAAATTGTGTAGGATGCACCTACAAAGAATTCACTGTCTGCAAACCTTTGGAATTTGATGGAACCGAAGGACCGATCGGATTGAAACGGTGGACCGAGAAGGTCAAATCGGTGTTTTCCATAAGTAAGTGTACTGAAGAGGACAAAGTGAAGTACGCTACGCATACCTTCACAGGTACTGCGTTAACATGGTGGAATACCTATCTAGAGCAAGTGGGACAAGATGATGCTTACGCACTACCGTGGTCAGCATTCAAGCACTTGATGAACGAGAAGTACCGTCCTAGAACCGAGGTCAATAAGCTCAAGACAAAACTTAGAGGGTTACGAACCCAAGGATTTGATATTACCACGTACGAAAGACAATTCACAGAATTGTGCCTATTGTGTCCAAGAGCGTTCGAAGATGAGGAAGAGAAGATCGACGCGTTTATGAAAGGATTACCGGAAAGAATCCAAGAAGATATAAGTTCACACGAACCCGCCTCCATACAACATGCATGTAGAATGGCTCACAAACTAGTGAACCAGATTGAGGAAAGAATTAAAGAACAGGCGGCTGAAGATTCCAATGTGAAGCAAGTCAAAAGAAAGTGGGAGGAAAACGGTGATAAGAATCACCAATACAACAACAACAGCAATTACAACAATAATCGCAACAACTATCCCAACAATCGCAACATCAATCGCAACTACAATAAACGGCCCAACAACAACAACAACAACAACAACAACAACAGCAACTACAACAATCATCCCAACAACAATAATAACTGCAACAACAACAATCAGAAGCAGCTATGCCAAAGGTGTGAAAAGTATCACTCGGGGTTCTGCACCAAATTTTGCAACAAGTGTAAAAGAAATGGTCATAGTGTGGCGAAGTGTGAGGTCTACGGACCAGGGGTTAACAGAACGAAAGGAACAAATGGTGTCGGAACGAGTAATGGCGGAGCAAGTAGTGTCGGAGCAAGTTATGCCAATGTAGTTTGTTATAAATGTGGAAAACCGGGCCACATTATTAGAAATTTCCAGAACCAGGAGAACACGAATGGACAAGGCCGTGGAAGAGTTTTCAATATTAATGCGGCAGAGGTACAGGAAGACCTGGAGCTTGTTACGGGTACGTTTCTTATTGACAATAAATCTGCTTACGTTTTATTTGATTCGGGTGCGGATAGAAGCTATATGAGTAGAGATTTTTGTGCTAAATTAAGTTGTCCATTGACACCGTTGGATAGTAAATTTTTACTCGAATTAGCAAACGGTAAATTAATTTCAGCAGTTTATATATGCCGGAATCGAGAAATTAAACTGGGTAGCGAAATATTTAAGATTGATTTGATACCTGTAGAGTTAGGGAATTTTGATGTAATAGTTGGCATGGACTGGCTGCAGAAGGTGAAAGTAGAGATCGTATGTTATAAAAATGCAATTCGCATTATACGAGAAGAAGGAGAACCCTTAATGGTGTACGGAGAAAAGGGTAACACGAAGCTACATCTTATTAGTAATTTGAAAGCACAAAAACTAATAAGAAAAGGTTACTATGCTGTTCTAGCACACGTCGAGAAAGTACAAACTAAAGAAAAGAGCATCAATGATGTTCCCGTCACAAAAGAATTTCCCGATGTATTTCCGAAAGAATTACCGGGACTACCTCCACATCGATCTGTTGAATTTCAAATAGATCTTGTACCAGGAGCTGCACCAATAGCTCGTGCTCCTTATAGACTCGCACCCAGCGAGATGAAAGAACTGCAAAGCCAACTGCAAGAACTATTAGAACGTGGTTTCATTCGACCAAGCAAATCACCATGGAGAGCTCCTGTTTTGTTTGTCAAGAAGAAGGATGATACATTTAGGTTGTGTATTGACTACAGAGAGTTGAACAAACTTACCATCAAAAACCGTTATCCACTGCCGAGAATTGACGACTTATTTGATCAACTACAAGGCTCGTCGATTTATTCAAAGATCGATTTACGTTCTGGATATCATCAAATGCGAGTAAAGGAGGATGATATTCCAAAAACTGCTTTTAGGACGCGTTATGGTCATTACGAGTTTATGGTTATGCCATTTGGATTGACGAACGCACCAGCTGTGTTCATGGACCTTATGAACCAAGTGTGTGGGCCATATCTTGACAAGTTTTTCATTGTTTTCATCGATGACATACTTATTTACTCAAAGAATGATCAAGAGCACGAAGAACATTTGAAAAAAGTGCTAGAAGTATTGAGGAAAGAAAAACTGTACGCTAAGTTTTCAAAGTGTGCATTTTGGTTGGAAAAAGTTCAATTCCTCGGTCACATAGTGAACAAAGAATGTATCCAGGTGGACCCGGCAAAGATCGAAACCGTTGAAAAGTGGGAAACCCCAAAAACTCTGAAGCATATACGTCAATTTTTAGGATTGGCTGGTTACTACAGAAGATTCATCCAAGATTTCTCCAAAATAGCAAAACCCTTGACTGCATTAACGCATAAAGGGAAGAAATTTGAATGGAAGGATGAACAAGAGAAGGCGTTTCAATTATTGAAGAAAAAGCTAACTACGGCACCTATATTGTCATTTCCTGAAGGGAATGATGAGTTTGTGATTTATTGTGACGCATCAAAGTAAGGTCTCGGTTGTGTATTAATGCAACGGACGAAGGTGATTGCTTATGCGTCTAGACAATTGAAGATTCACGAGCAAAATTATACGACGCATGATTTGGAATTAGGCGCGGTTGTTTTTGCATTAAAGACTTGGAGGCACTACTTATATGGGGTTAAAAGTGTTATATATACCGACCACAAAAGTCTTCAACACATATTTAATCAGAAACAACTGAATATGAGGCAGTGTATGTAACGACCCGGCTTTTTCGACTTGCTTTTGTGCCTTGTATATTTGCGAAACTGCGTATTTGTGCGTACTGTGTTACTTTATACTCTGGAAACTTGATTTACGTGGTTTACTTCCATTTATATGTTAAAACGTGCCTTAGAGTACGTAGGATATATAACTTGATCTTTGGAAGCCTTTATAACCGTTAGTGTTATTTGACGTTTCGAATAAACCGCGCACATTTAACTTTTGTCGTAATCGGAATATTATGACTGCGAAATATTAATTATTATTTTATAATAATAATTACCTGGGTTTTTGGATGCTTAATTACGCGTAGTAATTTAATTATGCACAATAGTTAGTCTTGTTGGACTTTCTACCTTGTTGGGCTCAAGCCCACCCTACTCTAGCTAGTGACCCAATTAATTAGCCCTTGTCCATGTCATCAATCCTTGTCAAATTCCTTGCTTATAAATACTAGCCCTTGTCCATGTCATCAATCCTTGTCAAATTCCTTGCTTATAAATACTAGCCATTTACCTCTCATTCAAATCACTTGCTCATTTGGTTTTCACACACACTTGTTCTTTCTTTCTTTCCTTTCTAGTATTGCTTGTAAGTCTTCTTTTTCTTCTTCTTTTCCTTTCATTTTCGTGGCCATCATCATCATATTATGGAGATCAAAGTTCCTTTTAGCTTTGATCTTGCTTATATCTTGTTGATTCAAGCATGAATCTTTCAAGAACATGGAAGATTCAAGCTTTCTAGCTTTGAATCTTCACCAACTTTGTAGATTCATCTTTCTTTTACTTTAATCTTGTTATTTTGTGATAAAGATTCAAACTTTTGTTTGTTATCTTCATATATCTTAAAGATCCAAGCTTTATGCTTCAAAGATCTTCAAGAACACTAAAGGTTCAAGCATTCTAGCTTTGTGACCTTATAAATTGTGTGAAAGGGATCCAAGCTCTCTAGCTTAGGGTTCCATCACCTCTTTTGACTTGGATCATGTTCATACTTGTTTGATTGATGTAAAGTTTGTAACTTTGTTTGTAAATAGGACTTGTAATTGTGTTAAGACTAAGGATATGATGTAACCTTGGTTCATCATCCATCTAAGACTCTTAAATGAGTTGTGTTACCACTTGGTCTTAATATATTGTGTATTGATGGTAGAATCTTGGTCAAAAGTGATGCTAAACCATCAACGAGTTGTACACTTGAAGCTACAAGCATCAAGGATGAGAACCGTGATGAGCATCAAGCACCAAGAACCTCACCGGAGCACTTGTCCACTGATTTTCGTATCTGATCAAACCACCTGGGCTACTGTAAAGTTAATTTTCAGTTAGTTCAGTTCGAGTAGATGATTTTTGTCACGACCCTACTTTTTCCGTTATCTTTTTCCGTTAATTATTTAACGACCGTTAACTGTTAGTGTGCCACGTCATTTCCATGACCTATATTATTATTTTTGTAATAATATATATATAATAATTATTATGTGTTATGTGGATATATGTATTCATATTTTAAATTATACGTTTCTACGTTCCGCGGATTTCCATCCGGCGAATCTTTTCGGTTTTTAAACCAACGGTCGAGCTTTCGGGATTTTTAAATCCTAAATATTTTAAATATGATATTTTAAGGTCATATTATTGTTAGGTGTATTTATATTTATTTTTCGTCGCGCGTTTGTTATCTTTCCGGATTTTTAATCGCGTAAGCGTGTTTTCGCGTTTCGGGTTTCGTTCGGGCTTTCGGGCCATCAGGAAATTACATTTAAGTGAGATGGACCAAGTGGGGCCCACCCCACTAAAGAATTCGGCTGAATCAATGGGAGGGAGTAATACTCCCTTGATTTTTCATTTTGAAATTATTTTACAATTCACCAAAATTACCAAAAACCTAATTCTATTATTTTTCTCTCAAACCCTCTCTTCCTCCCTCCTTTGTGCCGTCACCATCCACCACCATCATCACCATCATCATCTAAAATTGTAACTTGGATCAAGGAGTAATTAGTACGAGCGCGTTCCTCTCTTCGTCCTCTACGCGATCATATACTTTGATTCTTGATTAGGGTATAAACCCTAACCCTAGAACTTTCCATATTTATTTATTTTTCTGTATTTTGATGTTATATGATTAGTATGATATGTATAAGTTGTTGTAATGTTGTTTGAATGCGTAGAATTACTCGTTTGTTCATGTTTTCGGTTTGTAAATTTTGGACAGCAGTTTGATTCGTATATTCTGACTATATAACTGTTATGAATGTTAAAATAAAGTGCATAAATGAGTTCCTCTCATCAAGACATTAATTTTAGACTCCGGATTCATGTCGTTTCGATTCCCGGAGCCCTAGATACGCTTAATTTGGTTTTTGTTAAAGATTGAAAGGTGTTCTTGGCATGAACAAGGTTGGGTCCGACTTTGTGACCTTCCTTGGTGTCTTTAGGGTGTGTTATTTGGTTAGGACTGATGGTGAGACGAATATTCATGTTCGGGTCACCTAAATCCGAGCCACGGTTCACCGGTTTTGCCCGAATTACTGTTTTGAGTAAAATGATTTCCCAATTGAAGTCATGGCTGATATGCACGACTTAGGGACTGTTCTTGGAGTGTTCTTGAGTTCATAAATGTGTCGGGTGGTTTGTGTAGGTGAAGTTACATATGTGGCTTGCCCGAAACCGACACCCGGGGCTCAAGATACGACCCGGCGAACTTTTAAATTTATACTTATGGTTAATGATTTAACTTATGATAAAAATTTATGGATTTCATTATTAAATAAATTACTTATGTTAAAGAAGTAATTATTTTATTTTAAGACTTTTAATATAATTATTTATTATATTATTTAATTATTAATTATAATTTAATTAACATTTTAATTAAACTTATGATTAGTAATACTTTTATTATTAAAGGAAAATACTTATGATAAGTATTAAATTTAATTATGAGAAATTATTATAAGACTTATAATAAAGATTAAATAATTATTTAATTATTATAAGACTTAATTATTATTTAATTATGACTTAATTATTAAATACTTATGATTTAATAATTTTAATTAGAAACTTATGATATGATTAATAATTCATTATTAATTAATAATACTTATGATATGATTTAAAATTTATTATAAATTAATAATATTTATATTATGATTGACATTTAATTAATTAATTAAATACTTATGTTATACAAATTATAACATTTCAACTTATATTAACTTTAATAATTCATTTTATTTAATTAAACTTATGTTAAGACATTATTATACACTTTTGACTTTAAATAACATTATAACCTATGTTATTAATATAACTTACACTTTTAAAATTAATGTTGACTAGGTTTGACCAAGGTTGACTTTTGAGTTGACTTTCGGTTGACTTTGACTTTCAGTTGACTTCAGTTGACTTTCTAAATAAGGAAACTTTCCTAACTTCAAAACTTTCTAAAAATAGAACTTTCTAAATTTGGAAACTTTCCAAAAATAGAAACTTTCCAAAAATAGAAACTTTCCAAAAATAGAAACTTTCCAAAAATAGAAACTTTCCTAAAATAGAAAACTTTCCAAAAATGGAAACCTGCTAAAAATAGAAACTTTCTAAAAATAGAAAGTGTGTGTCCTTATGCTGTTCCAATCAAACCGATGCTTGTTGAGTAATGTTCTATGCCTACTTGCAACATGTACAATAGCTATCATACTAAGACTTGGCCTAAGTTAGTTATTTATTTCGACCTGCTTTATTTATAGGTCGGCGTTGTGATCTTTCTTGATCACTTTACTTTACGTGCTGTTCGCTTGTTTGTGAGATTTCTTCAGTTGCTATTTAAGGTGAGTTATAGTCCCGTTTTTACATACTTTTCAAAGTATATTTTTGGGATGTGATTACATGCAGATTTTTATTTACGTTTAGACACAAGTAACAGTTAAATTTAATTATTCATTGTGAGTTGGACAAAAATATTCCCTAGTCTGGTAACTGTAATCATTGGTTTCTACCGGTGAACGCGAATCCTACGGATAGATCTATCGGGTTTGACAACCCCATTTCGAGCTAGTCGCGCTAGCAATTTATAATCGGAATGTTTAGTACTTCGTAATTTGTTGTAGATACACTGTCCAAGTGTATATTTTTTTATTGTGTTTGGCAAGGGTAAATAAAGGGTTAAGTGGTTACCAGGTGGCTCATTGATAATGGAATAATGTTTAATGTTTTCTAACATTTTTAAATCTTGTGGTCTAAAGTTTACTTATTTATTTAAACCTATAATTCACTCAACCTTTGTGTTGACAGTTTACTTGCATGTTTTCACAGGTACTTGAGTTATTTGACGCTTCCGCTGTCGTTAGAAGAGTCTGCATGCATTTTGGGCAGATTTTATGAAACTATTTATGAAACTTAAGTTTGCATTCTATTTTGGATAATTTAAATTGTGGGATTGTTGGCAATGTTTTGTGTCAACTTTTGGTTTCATATTATGGTTGGTTGGTTTTCAAACTACTTAATTTGGTTTGTTTCCTTTTTGGGGAACATTTTGAAATAAAAGAATGCAACTTTGTTTATTTAATTCATTTAAGTCCGATCAAGCTATGGGACCAACTGACGGATCCGTTAAGTGTTTTGACGGGGTCGTCACATGTGGTATCAGAGCTCTGGTTGTAGGGAACTAGGCGGTCTTAATGTGGTCAACCCGTGGTTATTAGGGTGCATTAGAGTCTAGTCTACAGCCCGACCATTTTGCTATAGCATTATTATGCATTTCATTTCGTATAAGTTATATTATTAGCTTTCATATCTTTTGGTATATGGTTTGCGGTTTTGCTGTTTGCAGATGTCGACTTCGAGCGATAACTCCGTTGCTGCTCCTGCTCCACCGTCTCCTGCTAGACGTCGTGCTAATCAACCGGAGATCGATGATCCTGTTCATTACTATTTTTCTACCATTACTCATATGAACCGGGCTTATAATGAGGTGACACGTATTAACGCCCTTAGTGATTGTTTGCGCACCTTGCCACATAATGAAGTTATGGACGAGATCCGTGCCGACATGCGTAACTTTGTCACTTTCAAGCATAGGGTTGAGGATGCGAACCGCAAGCGTGATCGAGAAGTTAATGCTAAGTTCGAGGCTCTCGAGAGCACTGTTCGTGTGTTGAAGGAAGAGTTGGATGATGTGAAAGGGAAGTTGCGTAAGTATGAGGATCCTGCTGAGACTCATGCTGGACCAGCTTATCACACCCGCTCTAAGCGAATGTGATGTGATTATTCATATTGATTATCTATTTCATCAGACTTAATGTCCTTTTTATACATACATTTTGGGTTATGTACGGCGTTTTGCCGAGGATTTTATTAAGATTTTGTTATGGGATATTTTTTTTCATTATGTATGGATGGTTATTTTTATGACATCTATTATCATTATCACGTTTTATTTCTGATGTTGTGGCTCTTGGCATGTTATATTATGCGTAATATATGTTCATGTATGTTAGGTGCTATGTATGTTGTATGATGTTATCATAAAATATGTATGCATGTGATGGTTATTTCTATAACAATCATAACTGTCATGTTATTACTCATAGTGTTAGTTGACTAATATCTTAATGGTTAGTCTTTTCGTGTTTTGATCTATTCCTTTATGACACTAGTATTATTCTTGGTACTAACGGATGTGTTATTCTATTTTGAAGATCATGCCTCCAAGAGAGTCCAATGAAGCGCGTATGCAACGCCTGATCAATGAAGGAATTGCTGCTGCTATGGCAGCAAATGCTGATGTTAACGCCAATGTGAACAACAACGTGGGATGCTCCCACAAAACTTTTATGGCTGGTCGACCTCAAGAATTCAGTGGTACGGAAGGACCAATAGGGCTTACTCGTTGGTTCGAGAAAATCGAATCTATTTTCAGGGTCAGTCGGGTCCGTGAAGAGGACAAAGTTAGTTTCGCTAGTTGCACTCTCAAGGATAGTGCCTTGACATGGTGGAACAATCTGGTTAGTAGTTTGGGAAGCGATGTAGCTTATGGTTTGGCCTGGAATGATTTTAAGGAAAGATTGATCACCCGCTATAGACCTCGGGGTGAGCTTAAGAAGCTAGAGGTTGAGCTCAAGAATTTGAAAATGCATGGCACCGAGTTAGATGCCTATGAACGAAGGTTTTTCGAGTTAACTTTGCTGTGTCCTAGGGTTTATGCGGATGAGGACCGCAAAATTGAGGCTTACATTGATGGTTTGTCCGAGAAGATTGAACACGGGGTTGAGTCCAGTGAACCCCAGACTATTGAGGCAGCTATGTCTATGGCCCACAAACTTAATGACAAGGTGTTGAGAAGAAGCAAGACTACAGTTGTTGAAAGTAGTGAGGAGGTTGTCAAGAAGGCTGATAATGGGAAACGAAAGTGGGATAACAACCGCAATCAAAACCAAAATCAGCAGAAGAAACAGGATACCTCAGGTGCTAACAACAGAAATCAGCGTGTGTGTCCTCGTTGCTATAAAGTTCATGATGGTTACTGCACAGTTACTTGTAAGAGGTGCTCTAAGCAAGGGCACATTGCTAAAGATTGTACAGTGCTTTTGCCGGGGTCTGCTACTCCCGCGACTGGTGGTAATAATAATAATGTTGGTAATAGAGGTGGTAACGGTAACGGTAATGGGAAATCGAATAATGGAGGTAATCCAAGGGTTTGTTATGAGTGTGGGAAGCCGGGGCATTTCCGAGATGCTTGTCCCAACAAGAAGACTGCAGAGACTGCACGCGGCCGAGCGTTCAACATTAATGCTAAGGATGCGGAGGAAGATCCTAAGCTTGTTACTGGTACGTTCTCAGTCAACGATTTATCAGTTTATGTGTTATTTGATTCAGGGGCTGATTTAAGTTTCGTGTCGAGTAAATTAAGTCCGAGAATCAAAACGCCGTTAGCTCTCTTAGACAATACTTATGTTATTGAAGTAGCTAATGGTAAGGAACTTACTGCTAAGACTGTACATCGTAAGTGTAACATTAATCTGGGTGGTAGGGATTTCGAGATAGATTTGATACCGATTGAACTTGGTAGTTTTGATATTGTTATTGGTATGGATTGGTTGTCCGCGAACCGTGCCGAGATCGTCTGTTATGATAAGGCTATTCGTATTACTGATGTGATTGGAGAGCCACTGATGGTCTTTGGAGATAAGAAATGCACACAGTTAAACCTTATTAGCTGTATGAAAGTTCGTAAACATCTCCGTAAGGGCTGTCATGCTATTCTTGCTCATGTTGTTGATCCTAGTAAGGAAGTAATGAACGTTGATTACGTTCATATTGTCAGGGATTTTCCCGAGGTGTTTCCCGATGACTTACCTGGCCTTCCGCCGCAACGCGCGGTAGAATTTCAAATTGATCTTGTTCCCGGCGCTGCTCCTGTAGCACGTGCTCCTTATCGTCTTGCGCCTTCTGAACTTCAAGAATTGTCAAGTCAACTCCGTGAGTTGATAGACAAGGGTTTTATTCGTCCTAGTTCGTCCCCTTGGGGAGCTCCTGTTCTGTTTGTTAAGAAGAAGGATGGTTCTTTTCGTTTATGCATTGATTATCGTGAACTGAATAAGCTCACTGTTAAAAATCGTTATCCTCTTCCGAGAATTGATGATCTGTTCGATCAGCTTCAGGGTTCTTCTGTTTATTCAAAAATTGATCTTCGTTCTGGCTATCATCAGTTGCGTGTTAAAGAATCTGATGTTTCAAAAACTGCTTTTCGCACCCGTTACGGTCACTTTGAATTTCTTGTTATGCCGTTCGGATTGACAAATGCACCTGCTGTGTTCATGGACCTCATGAACCGTGTGTGTAGACCCTATCTGGACAAGTTCGTTATTGTTTTCATCGACGACATCCTTATCTATTCTAAGAGTGATGAAGAGCACGAAGAACATTTGAGGTTAGTGCTTGATTTGTTAAAGAAAGAAGAGTTGTACGCTAAGTTCTCTAAGTGTGCTTTTTGGTTAAGAGAAGTTCAGTTCCTTGGTCACGTTGTTAGCAAACAAGGAATACAGGTTGATCCTGCTAAAATTGAGGCGATTGAAAAGTGGGAAACCCCGAAAACTCCTACTCAAATTCGTCAGTTCTTAGGATTGGCAGGTTACTATCGAAGGTTCATCCAGGATTTCTCTCGTATAGCGAAACCTCTGACTGCTTTAACGCATAAAGGGAAGAAGTATGAGTGGAGGGATGAACAGGAGAATGCTTTTCAGATTTTGAAGAAGAAACTGACTACCGCTCCGATATTGTCTCTACCGGAGGGTAATGATGATTTTGTTGTTTATTGTGACGCATCACGACAAGGCTATGGTTGCGTCTTGATGCAACGAAAGAAGGTTATTGCGTACGCATCACGTCAGTTGAAGATTCACGAGCAGAACTATACAACTCATGATTTAGAGTTGGGGGCCGTTGTATTTGCACTTAAGATTTGGAGACATTATTTGTATGGGGTCAAGAGTACTGTGTACACAGATCACAAAAGTCTTCAACATATCCTCGATCAGAAACAGTTGAACATGAGACAACGAAGATGGATTGAGACGTTGAATGATTACGATTGTGACCTTTTGTATCACCCGGGTAAGGCCAATGTTGTGGCTGATGCATTGAGTCGTAAAGAAAGGACTGAACCTCGCAGGGTTAGGGCCTTGAATATGACAGTTAGATCAAACCTCGCAAGGCAGATTCTTGAGGC
Organism: Rutidosis leptorrhynchoides; assembly: GCF_046630445.1. Lineage (NCBI taxonomy): Eukaryota > Viridiplantae > Streptophyta > Magnoliopsida > Asterales > Asteraceae > Rutidosis > Rutidosis leptorrhynchoides. The sequence continues at coordinate 241,102,832 of NC_092340.1, read as the reverse complement.
ACAACAAGAAGCCTTAAAGGAAGAGAATTTTGTGAAAGAGAACGTAAGAGGTATGGCTAAGAAATTTGAGATTCGAGCAGATGGTACTAGGTACTTTGTAGGACGTCTTTGGGTTCCGAAGTTTGGTGAACTGCGACAACTTGTTTTGGATGAGGCTCATAAGTCTAGGTACTCTATTCATCCTGGTTCAGGGAAGATGTACCATGATCTTAAGGAGCTGTATTGGTGGCCAAATTTGAAAGGTGATGTGGCTACGTATGTGGCTAAGTGTTTGACCTGTTCTAAGGTCAAAGCTGAACATCAAAAACCGTCCGGATTGTTGGTGCAACCAGAAATTCCCGAGTGGAAGTGGGAAGGTATCACTATGGATTTTATCACTAAGTTACCAAGAGTTTCGGGTGGCTACGATGCGATTTGGGTGATTGTAGATCGACTCACTAAGTCGGCTCACTTTTTGCCGATTAGGGAAACCGATTCCATGGAGAAACTCACCCGTTTGTATTTGAAAGAGATTGTTTCGAGGCATGGTGTTCCCGTTTCTATAATTTCCGACAGAGATAGTCGATTTGTATCGAGATTTTGGCAATCGTTGCAAGAAGCCTTGGGCACTAGATTGGATATGAGCACCGCTTATCATCCTCAAACGGATGGTCAAAGTGAGAGGACCATTCAGACATTAGAAGATATGTTGCGAGCTTGTGTGATTGATTTTGGGAATGGGTGGGATAAGTATTTGCCGTTAGCTGAGTTTTCTTATAACAACAGCTACCACGCAAGTATTAAAGCCGCACCGTTTGAAGCTTTGTACGGTAGGAAATGTAGGTCTCCTGTTTGTTGGAATGAGGTTGGGGATGCTCAACTTACAGGTCCAGAGATTATTCACGAGACTACTGAGAAGATTGTTCAAATTAAAGAAAGGTTGAGAACTGCTAGAAGTCGGCAAAAGAGTTATGCCGACAAAGGAAGGAAAGATGTTGAATTTCAAGTTGGTGATCGTGTTATGTTAAAAGTTTCGCCTTGGAAGGGTGTTATTCGTTTTGGTAAAAGAGGGAAGTTAAGTCCTCGTTTTGTGGGACCGTTTGAGATCATTGAAAGAGTTGGACCGGTGGCTTATCGTTTGAAGTTGCCACAAGAACTCAGTGCTGTTCACGATGTTTTCCATATTTCGAACTTAAAGAAGTGTTTGGCTGAATTTGATCAGACTATTCCTTTGGAGGAACTTCAGGTTGACAAGCAATTGCATTTTATTGAGGAGCCAGTTGAGATCATGGACCGAGAGGTTAAGACTCTTAAACAGAGCAAAATTCCTATTGTTCGGGTCCGATGGAACGCTAGACGCGGTCCCGAGTTCACTTGGGAGCGTGAAGACCAAATGAAGCAGAAGTATCCGCATTTGTTCTCAGATGCCGAGTCAACCCCTGCGCCTGCTTAAATTTCGGGACGAAATTTCCATAACGGGGAGGTACTGTCACGACCCTACTTTTTCCGTTATCTTTTTCCGTTAATTATTTAACGACCGTTAACTGTTAGTGTGCCACATCATTTCCATGACCTATATTATTATTTTTGTAATAATATATATATAATAATTATTATGTGTTATGTGGATATATGTATTCATATTTTAAATTATACGTTTCTACGTTCCGCGGATTTCCATCCGGCGAATCTTTTCGGTTTTTAAACCAACGGTCGAGCTTTCGGGATTTTTAAATCCTAAATATTTTAAATATGATATTTTAAGGTCATATTATTGTTAGGTGTATTTATATTTATTTTTCGTCGCGCGTTTGTTATCTTTCCGGATTTTTAATCGCGTAAGCGTGTTTTCGCGTTTCGGGTTTCGTTCGGGCTTTCGGGCCATCAGGAAATTACATATAAGTGAGATGGACCAAGTGGGGCCCACCCCACTAAAGAATTCGGCTGAATCAATGGGAGGGAGTAATACTCCCTTGATTTTTCATTTTGAAATTATTTTACAATTCACCAAAATTACCAAAAACCTAATTCTATTATTTTTCTCTCAAACCCTCTCTTCCTCCCTCCTTTGTGCCGTCACCATCCACCACCATCATCACCATCATCATCTAAAATTGTAACTTGGATCAAGGAGTAATTAGTACGAGCGCGTTCCTCTCTTCGTCCTCTACGCGATCATATACTTTGATTCTTGATTAGGGTATAAACCCTAACCCTAGAACTTTCCATATTTATTTATTTTTCTGTATTTTGATGTTATATGATTAGTATGATATGTATAAGTTGTTGTAATGTTGTTTGAATGCGTAGAATTACTCGTTTGTTCATGTTTTCGGTTTGTAAATTTTGGACAGCAGTTTGATTCGTATATTCTGACTATATAACTGTTATGAATGTTAAAATAAAGTGCATAAATGAGTTCCTCTCATCAAGACATTAATTTTAGACTCCGGATTCATGTCGTTTCGATTCCCGGAGCCCTAGATACGCTTAATTTGGTTTTTGTTAAAGATTGAAAGGTGTTCTTGGCATGAACAAGGTTGGGTCCGACTTTGTGACCATCCTTGGTGTCTTTAGGGTGTGTTATTTGGTTAGGACTGATGGTGAGACGAATATTCATGTTCGGGTCACCTAAATCCGAGCCACGGTTCACCGGTTTTGCCCGAATTACTGTTTTGAGTAAAATGATTTCCCAATTGAAGTCATGGCTGATATGCACGACTTAGGGACTGTTCTTGGAGTGTTCTTGAGTTCATAAATGTGTCGGGTGGTTTGTGTAGGTGAAGTTACATATGTGGCTTGCCCGAAACCGACACCCGGGGCTCAAGATACGACCCGGCGAACTTTTAAATTTATACTTATGGTTAATGATTTAACTTATGATAAAAATTTATGGATTTCATTATTAAATAAATTACTTATGTTAAAGAAGTAATTATTTTATTTTAAGACTTTTAATATAATTATTTATTATATTATTTAATTATTAATTATAATTTAATTAACATTTTAATTAAACTTATGATTAGTAATACTTTTATTATTAAAGGAAAATACTTATGATAAGTATTAAATTTAATTATGAGAAATTATTATAAGACTTATAATAAAGATTAAATAATTATTTAATTATTATAAGACTTAATTATTATTTAATTATGACTTAATTATTAAATACTTATGATTTAATAATTTTAATTAGAAACTTATGATATGATTAATAATTCATTATTAATTAATAATACTTATGATATGATTTAAAATTTATTATAAATTAATAATATTTATATTATGATTGACATTTAATTAATTAATTAAATACTTATGTTATACAAATTATAACATTTCAACTTATATTAACTTTAATAATTCATTTTATTTAATTAAACTTATGTTAAGACATTATTATACACTTTTGACTTTAAATAACATTATAACCTATGTTATTAATATAACTTACACTTTTAAAATTAATGTTGACTAGGTTTGACCAAGGTTGACTTTTGAGTTGACTTTCGGTTGACTTTGACTTTCAGTTGACTTCAGTTGACTTTCTAAATAAGGAAACTTTCCTAACTTCAAAACTTTCTAAAAATAGAACTTTCTAAATTTGGAAACTTTCCAAAAATAGAAACTTTCCAAAAATAGAAACTTTCCAAAAATAGAAACTTTCCAAAAATAGAAACTTTCCTAAAATAGAAAACTTTCCAAAAATGGAAACCTGCTAAAAATAGAAACTTTCTAAAAATAGAAAGTGTGTGTCCTTATGCTGTTCCAATCAAACCGATGCTTGTTGAGTAATGTTCTATGCCTACTTGCAACATGTACAATAGCTATCATACTAAGACTTGGCCTAAGTTAGTTATTTATTTCGACCTGCTTTATTTATAGGTCGGCGTTGTGATCTTTCTTGATCACTTTACTTTACGTGCTGTTCGCTTGTTTGTGAGATTTCTTCAGTTGCTATTTAAGGTGAGTTATAGTCCCGTTTTTACATACTTTTCAAAGTATATTTTTGGGATGTGATTACATGCAGATTTTTATTTACGTTTAGACACAAGTAACAGTTAAATTTAATTATTCATTGTGAGTTGGACAAAAATATTCCCTAGTCTGGTAACTGTAATCATTGGTTTCTACCGGTGAACGCGAATCCTACGGATAGATCTATCGGGTTTGACAACCCCATTTCGAGCTAGTCGCGCTAGCAATTTATAATCGGAATGTTTAGTACTTCGTAATTTGTTGTAGATACACTGTCCAAGTGTATATTTTTTTATTGTGTTTGGCAAGGGTAAATAAAGGGTTAAGTGGTTACCAGGTGGCTCATTGATAATGGAATAATGTTTAATGTTTTCTAACATTTTTAAATCTTGTGGTCTAAAGTTTACTTATTTATTTAAACCTATAATTCACTCAACCTTTGTGTTGACAGTTTACTTGCATGTTTTCACAGGTACTTGAGTTATTTGATGCTTCCGCTGTCGTTATAAGAGTCTGCATGCATTTTGGGCAGATTTTATGAAACTATTTATGAAACTTAAGTTTGCATTCTATTTTGGATAATTTAAATTGTGGGATTGTTGGCAATGTTTTGTGTCAACTTTTGGTTTCATATTATGGTTGGTTGGTTTTCAAACTACTTAATTTGGTTTGTTTCCTTTTTGGGGAACATTTTGAAATAAAAGAATGCAACTTTGTTTATTTAATTCATTTAAGTCCGATCAAGCTATGGGACCAACTGACGGATCCGTTAAGTGTTTTGACGGGGTCGTCACAATTTTCCGTTTAGGCCTCATCTTAATCCGAGTTACGGTTTAGGATTTATGGCCCTCCGAGAGTCACTACACCCTATTAACGTTGTGCTGAAATTTCTGACCTACTCGCACTTAAACCGTCGCCACGGCCAAACGAAGACGAGTTAGGTTCTGAAAATTGGTCAGAGGTTAGGGGACTCACATACGGAGCCATAGCCACTGACTATGCATCTTTTAAATTTACGTAGAGGTCTCAGCAGCTGACCGAAGTCAGCCTATTGTTTCGATCTCTATTCTTGTCGAACTTACTTAGCTTTTATGATGATGAATGATGATGATGATGACACTTAAACTTATTTTATGCACTATTAGAATTTATAAAAAACAACCTACTGACCTAGTAACCCTTTATTTAGGTTGACGACCTTTCGGACCGACTTACTACTTGCGTACTTTCATTACCGACTTTACCGCTTTTATCACTGTGAGTTATAGCATTCCATTTTTACTTTAACTTATTTTGGGAACTGAGAATACATGCGGATTTTATGTTTTACATACTAGGCACGAGTACTTAAACTTATATATGTGTGGGTTATACAACGGCATAAACATTCCCTTTAGCTCGGTAACGTTTAATCATTGGTTTTTGAACCGTGAACGCGAATCTTAGATATGGATCCATAGGGTTTGACATCCCCACTCGGGCTAGTCGCGCTAGCATTTAACGGGTGTTTAATACTTCGTGAACATACGCTCTCGCCAAGTGTACTTTCAGGGGGTTATAAACGTTAAGTCTAGTTACCGGGTGCCCACGGCTATACATATACTTTATCATACTGATTTGAATTACTGATTTGAAATGCTTGTTTGAAGCACTGAAATCTCGTGGCCTACATTACATTACTGAATACAAACAAACTATAGCTCACCAACATTCGTGTTGACTTTTTAAGCATGTATTTCTCAGGTGTTTTGACGTTGTTGCTTCTGCTGTTAGCCTTGCTGTTCTAGTCTCGGTGTATAGACTTGCTGTTACCAACTTGCTGTGTTAGACTTCCGTTGCATTACTTAGAGATGTCTCAAGCATGAAACTTTTACTTTGCATTCCCAACTTATGTTATTTTCAAAACAATAGCTTTGTAATGACCTTAGTATCATGTACTCATGTTAATGTTTCCTATTCATCTTTTGTAAAACGTTATCTGTTCATGAATGCAAAACTGGTTTTCAAACAGCATATAGTGTTTGTCCTTGTAATGATCCTGTTGTTGATGTACCGTACACGATGATTTTGTACGGGGCGTCACAGTTGGTATCAGAGCATTGGTTGTAGGGAATTAGGTTGCATTAGTGAGTCTAGGACTGACCCGAGTAGGATTCACTAATAGGACTAATCTACAACTTGCTAGTTTACTTGTTTCTGCGGAACCTGCTGCATGCTACTGTGTTATATTACTACATGTTACTGCTTACTACTACTGCATGCCACTGCTTACTTTTACTACCGTATGAACTTGCTGCATGCTACCGTTTCCTTTTACTGCTATGTAAACTCGCTGCATGCTTTTGCTTATTCTAGCTACTACATGCTACTATCTGCTTTCGATTGCATGTTACTTCTGTTTAGTACTGTTAATATTGCCATGCTATATACTGCTGTAAACGAGCTAGGTTTCTGTAGTGCCTGATTACGTGCTTGCTTCATGCCTGCTATTTGCTGCACCGACTTGGAAAAACTTACCTTTCCTAGTTCAGATGTTCTTCTGAACCCATTTTCCACACGTCTAACCCTAAGGATTAGTATTGTAATCCACCTGTTACTACTGTTCCACCATTCCAGAGATCAAAACGATTCTTCACGCAATCTAGGAGGAGTACCCCTCGGATTACAGGCCCACTAAAGTCGATCCTCGGAGGAGGAGATATTGGAGGATTTGTCGGAGTAACCGCACCCCGAGCTCACTCTAAATAGCCACGTACGACGTGTGAACATTCGAAGGTTGTTCAGTTCCTGCAAGATGGCTCGTATCTCGTACGCTTTCATGACCGTCACTTATCTCTTTCGTTCTTCACCACTACTCGACGATCTGACGACATTTCTGGATTTAGTACCCTAACACTCTTAGGCATTGGGGAAGTTGGGAGGACATCTCCTTTCACAAGGTCAGAGTGCCTTCTACTGATGCTCAACCATACCCAAAGATTTGGGAGTCGCCTCAAGACATATCGTACTACTACTTGCTACACATACAACTCGACGCGAGACCCAGATTGAATTTCTAGAAAGGAACCTAACGATGTTACCTGAACCTGAACATTTTGAAGAAATTTCGGGACATTTAGGCATTGGTGCATGACCTACGGAACTTACGTACCCACACCGAGAAACCGTGAGATTAATTATGTAGATTTTGTTTTGAGATAGCATAGATAAAGCACCGTTGGATGAAATTGAGTAGAACTGAAAGTGATCACGTTACATTGACCATATGGAGTGATATTGGAATGAATGTACAATTTAGTACACTATAATGACGCCAGGCCAGCGTAATTATATTGAAGTGAATCATGCAGAAGTCCCAATGTTACTACAAAAGGAATATGAAGCGATTCAAAGGAAATTTTGATAGGAACCACTTGAGTATACGCATTATGGTCTGATAAAGGCAGGAATAACCACTTAGTCTAGATACTGTACGAGAAGGGCCTGGACTGCAGAATTGATAACCCGAAAATTAGTTATAGATATAGACACCCTGGATACTTAAGGAAAAAGTTCTCAAATAGAAAAAAAAAAAAACTTTGGACTCACATACGATAGAGCAATCATTATCTCAGCTATGGAGACTCGCATGGATCCTGATTTTAGTTAGGGTACGTTTCTTCACAACGATTTATCGTCTCGGAATTGTTTAATACTAGAGTGATAGAAACCTTATATCTAAGAATCCTAGTGTGATGACTAATAAGCCATTAACAATCATGAGAGTTAAGTATTCTATAGGACAAGCTAATGGTAAGTTGGCAGAGATAGAGGAGTAATTTAAGATAGTACCTTAAAAATTAACAGGTGGGTCATTTGGAGATGACCTCATGCCAACAAAACTTGGAAGTTTTATAGTAGTAGTTGGAAAGGATTAGTTACCTGCACACAAGCAGATGTTATTTGAGAAGGTTGATAAAAATTTTCATGGCAGTATAATAAGATTTGGTTGGAATGGACCTTAAAATTAACCTAATACTCATCGAGTTAGAAAGCTTTGAGGAAATGGTTGGAACGGACTGACTTTCAAGGACGAAAGTGAAAGTTATTTATAGTAAGAAGATTATTCGTATACCTCGCGAGAATGGTGAGCCAAAAGCCATCTGGATTATTTCAACAACCCGAGATCCCACAATGGAAATGGGAATGGATGACGATGGATTTCATTCTGAAACTACCAAAAACAGTCGGCAGTTATGACACTATCGGGGTTATCGTTGATCGCCTCACCAAATCTGCTCACATTCTAGCCATGAAAGAAACCGATACAATGGACAACGATACATAAAGGAAATTGTATCCCGTCACTTCAGCAATTCAAATTCTATACTACCCAAGAATCGTATTTGATGCTCATTCTTATGCGACACTGAATCCTAACTTATTCCGAGAGAATTCTTAATCAATGATAATCACAGCATCACCCTTCTTACTTCGATATTAGTCATACCAGTTCGGAATTTCCAAAATCAATGGGTAGTTAATCCCCGTCCTCATACTCTCCCTTTCGTGTCTCACTTATAAGCAACAACTTTATACTTAAGCATTTTTGGTCGAAGGACTTATGCCCTACTAATAGTCATCAACCACATTAAAATTCAACAGTTTTCATTACCTCGTAACTTTTTTGCTCAAATATCACCGGAGATTTTCAAAAGTCTTTTACTCGATTCTCATCAATCTTTTTCCAACTTGTAACCTCCGAAATATGAAAATTTTGTTTGCCAAAATATTACTTACACTATTTTACTGTGCGATCCTCTCAAAACTTAATAAAAATAAATTTATTTTATTTGCCATTCGTGCAAATTTTTGAAATCGTATACGTTATATAAAATAAAGTAAATAATTACTTCTTTTTGACAAATACATATGAAATTTTACTTTTAATTTCACTTTTACAAATCAAATCTTTTATTCAAAGGATATTTTATCTTGAATGGTACGTGTTGTACATAACCCTAGTTTGCTAAGAACTTAATTTCTTTTCTTACATCGTCACCTTAAACGAATTCTATAAAATTTTCGTTGCTTGTCAATATAAAATTTTTCATTGCTTATTCATATCCAAGTCATCATGAAGACAGAAAACTGTCGAAACTAAGAGATTCATGTGTGTGTATGTGATGAAGGCACTTACTACCACATCATGAAGAGCCTTCGGGCATCCACAAACACTTAAACCATTCAAAATTACTGCGTTACCCCAGGGATCTTATTCTTCACACCTGTAGGAGCGATGCTCTATCTTACATAACTCAAAGTCCTGACCTATTCCAAGGAAATTCTCATCTAGCGATATTAACATCATTAGTATTTCGACTTTAACTTCTCATCCTCATGCTCTATCCTTCATACCTCACTTTTTAGCAACGGCTTCGCACGTAAATATTTTTGGGCCAAAGACTTAAGTTCGGATAATCATCAAAACTACATTTAATTTATTAGTTTTCATTACCTAGTAACATGTCAACCGATGATTCAAAGATTTTTCACTCGACCTTTTTCAACTCGTAACCTCTGAAATACGAAAAACTATGTTTATCAAAATTTTTACACGTTGATTTACACGTTGCTTATTTGTGCGGTCCTCACGAGATTTATGGACAAATGAAAGTACTAAAAATTTTTCTATCACTTACGCGATTTATAAAATCATATATGTATAAATTTACCCTTACTTATTTTGGGTTAGTACATACTAAGTTATACCTTCAAGATGATTAAAAATCGCTCCTTTATTGAGTTGTTTTAAGTCAAATAATTTTGTGCAAATGGTACTCGTTATACATACTTCTAAATTTACCAAGAACTTCGTTCCATTTATGTTGTCGCATCAAACGTTTAAAGGTTTTTCAAAATTTCCTCGGTTGATTTTATTAAAGGTTTCTGTATTAGACTACACCATGTAGGGATCACACTTCTTCTCTCCCTCCGTTAGGGATGAAGCTTACTATTAAAATCCTTATTAAAAACGCTTGAGCCACTTTGGGTGGCAGATTTATTAAAAAAAAAAAATTTGTTAGGAAGTCTTTGTACTCGAAAAATGTTCCTTTTAAGGTTAAACATGGCAAAATCGCGGGCCGATAAATCAATTTTCTGAGGTACACTCAATGGTCACCCCATTGTAGGAAGGGCACTAGGTGGGTTTCTATTCTCAATATTTCACGGCTAATCGCAACATCCTCGTAAAAATCATCTCTATGAATTAGTAGGTTAAGGTACAAGGAATCGTTTTGAGATTCTTTTCACTTAGAGTAAACTGTTCTTTACGACCAAGGGTCCATGTATCTTCTTGTCCGCGCATCTCCTTAAGTATAAGGATAAATTCAGAACAAACCGCTCGAAGAGTTCACCCTAGTTCAAAGATCACACCTTTCGTGCGATTCTCTTTCGGAAATGTAAAGTAACATACTTTAGGAATCTATGAATCTTGTTATCCTCTTGGAAGGGACTGCTTAAAACATCTGTAATACGGAAATGGTTACTCTACACATTCCTTTCTTCGTTGGTTGCAACTATATGTTGTTCTAGTTAATGTTAACCCTAACTTCAACATGTAACTGAAAGGATAAAGTTACATTATGGAACTATTCTTTCATTCCATCTAAGGATAAGTTCACCTGCAGTATGGTAAACTGGGTGATATCCTTCATTGTTCGTTCAGACCGTCCTGAAGGCACTATAGATAATTATGGCTTGCATTGCATATAAGTCCGATTATTCACTTTCAGCAAAAGTTTAAATTCATATAGTCAAATGAAATGTTCTTAAATATCGAGTTCTTTATGCCTATGGTCTCTTTTCGAAATCAAGGGGTTAGTAAAATCCATGGCTAACACTATCCAGACATCAAATCGCATGGTTATGATCACCATGTTTTCCATCCTACCTATCAGCTTTGTATTGCGACATAAGCGCTCAATGTTTTAGATGAGTTTAGTAACATTCATGATGTATTTCATGCATCCAGCTTACTAAAGATGCCTGTAAGGCTAAAAACATCATCTTTCCTTTTGTGGATATATTCAGAAAACATACTCATGTTAACCAGAAACGAAATCAATTTGTTGATCTCCTAAAAGACTTAGTTAATAGCATATACCTATTCTTACTTTTATACGCCCGAGTACCTTTCAAGGTAAATAGCTCACTTTTTAGCCCACGAATCTTTCAGAACTTTGATACGCTACTTCTTATTTAAATACGGTACCATTTTTTTTTGTGTCACTCCTCAAATTTCGGGACGAAATTTCCATTAACAGGTGGGTAATGTAACGACCCGGCTTTTTCGACTTGCTTTTGTGCCTTGTATTTTTGCGAAACTGCGTATTTGTGCGTACTGTGTTACTTTATACTCTGAAAACTTGATTTACGTGGTTTACTTCCATTTATATGTTAAAACGTGCCTTAGAGTACGTAGGATATACAACTTGATCTTTGGAAGCCTTTATAACCGTTAGTGTTATTTGACGTTTCGAATAAACCGCGAACTGCGCGCACATTTAACTTTTGTCGTAATCGGAATATTATGACTGCGAAATATTAATTATTATTTTATAATAATAATTACCTGGGTTTTTGGATGCTTAATTACGCGTAGTAATTTAATTATGCACAATAGTTAGTCTTGTTGGACTTTCTACCTTGTTGGGCTCAAGCCCACCCTACTCTAGCTAGTGACCCAATTAATTAGCCCTTGTCCATGTCATCAATCCTTGTCAAATTCCTTGCTTATAAATACTAGCCCTTGTCCATGTCATCAATCCTTGTCAAATTCCTTGCTTATAAATACTAGCCCTTGTCCATGTCATCAATCCTTGTCAAATTCCTTGCTTATAAATACTAGCCATTTACCTCTCATTTAAATCACTTGCTCATTTGGTTTTCACACACACTTGTTCTTTCTTTCTATCCTTTCTAGTATTGCTTGTAAGTCTTCTTTTTCTTCTTCTTTTCCTTTCATTTTCGTGGCCATCATCATCATATTATGGAGATCAAAGTTCCTTTTAGCTTTGATCTTGCTTATATCTTGTTGATTCAAGCATGAATCTTTCAAGAACATGGAAGATTCAAGCTTTCTAGCTTTGAATCTTCACCAACTTTGTAGATTCATCTTTCTTTTACTTTAATCTTGTTATTTTGTGATAAAGATTCAAACTTTTGTTTGTTATCTGCATATATCTTAAAGATCCAAGCTTTATGCTTCAAAGATCTTCAAGAACACTAAAGGTTCAAGCTTTCTAGCTTTGTGACCTTATAAATTGTGTGAAAGGGATCCAAACTCTCTAGCTTAGGGTTCCATCACCTCTTTTGACTTGGATCATGTTCATACTTGTTTGATTGATGTAAAGTTTGTAACTTTGTTTGTAAATAGGACTTGTAATTGTGTTAAGACTAAGGATATGATGTAACCTTGGTTCATCATCCATCTTAGACTCTTAAATGAGTTGTGTTACCACTTGGTCTTAACATATTGTGTATTGATGGTAGAATCTTGGTCAAAAGTGATGCTAAACCATCAACGAGTTGTACACTTGAAGCTACAAGCATCAAGGATGAGAACCGTGATGAGCATCAAGCACCAAGAACCTCACCGGAGCACTTGTCCACTGATTTTCGTATCTGATCAGACCACCTGGGCTACTGTAAAGTTAATTTTCAGTTAGTTCGGTTCGAGTAGATGATTTTCCGTTTAGGCCTTGTCTTAATCCGAGTTACGGTTTAGGATTTATGGCCCTCCGAGAGTCACTACACCCTATTAACGTTGTGCTGAAATTTCTGACCTACTCGCACTTAAACCGTCGCCACGGCCAAACGAAGACGAGTTAGGTTCTGAAAATTGGTCAGAGGTTAGGGGACTCACATTCGGAGCCATAGCCACTGACTATGTATATTTTCAATTTACGTAGAGGTCTCAGCAGCTGACCTAAGTCAGCCTATTGTTTCGATCTCTATTCTTGTCGAACTTACTTAGCTTTTATGATGATGAATGATGATGATGATGACACTTAAACTTATTTTATGCACTATTAGAATTTATAAAAACAACCTACTGACTTAGTAACCCTTTATTTAGGTTGACGACCTTTCGGACCGACTTACTACTTGCGTACTTTCATTACCGACTTTACCGCTTTTATCACTGTGAGTTATAGCATTCCCTTTTTACTTTAACTTATTTTGGGTACTGAGAATACATGCGGATTTTATGTTTTACATACTAGGCACGAGTACTTAAACTTATATATGTGTGGGTTATACAACGGCATAAACATTCCCTTTAGCTCGGTAACGTTTAATCATTGGTTTTTGAACCGTGAACGCGAATCTTAGATATGGATCCATAGGGTTTGACATCCCCACTCGGGCTAGTCGCGCTAGCATTTAACGGGTGTTTAATACTTCGTGAACATACGCACTCGCCAAGTGTACTTTCAGGGGGTTATAAACGTTAAGTCTAGTTACCGGGTGCCCACGGCTATACATATACTTTATCATACTGATTTGAATTACTGATTTGAAATGCTTGTTTGAAGCACTGAAATCTCGTGGCCTACATTACATTACTGAATACAAACAAACTATAGCTCACCAACATTCGTGTTGACTTTTTAAGCATGTATTTCTCAGGTGTTTTGACGTTGTTGCTTCTGCTGTTAGCCTTGCTGTTCTAGTCTCGATGTATAGACTTGCTGTTACAGACTTGCTGTGTTAGACTTCCGCTGCATAACTTAGAGATGTCTCAAGCATGAAACTTTTACTTTGCATTCCCAACTTATGTTATTTTCAAAACAATAGCTTTGTAATGACCTTAGTATCATGTACTCATGTTAATGTTTCCTATTCATCTTTTGTAAAACGTTATCTGTTCTTGAATGCAAAACTGGTTTTCAAACAGCATATAGTGTTTGACCTTGTAATGATCCTGTTGTTGATGTACCGTACACGATGATTTTGTACGGGGCGTCACAGCGTAGGTGGATTAAATTGTTGAATGATTACGACTTTGAGATTCGTTACCACCCGGGGAAGGCAAATGTGGTAGCCGACGCCTTGAGCAGAAAGGACAGAGAACCCATTCGAGTAAAATCTATGAATATAATGATTCACACTAACCTTACTACTCAAATAAAGGAGGCGCAACAAGGAGTTTTAAAAGAGGGAAATTTAAAGGATGAAATACCCAAAGGATCGGAGAAGCATCTTAATATTCGGGAAGACGGAACCCGGTATAGGGCTGAAAGAATTTGGGTACCAAAATTTGGAGATATGAGAGAAATGGTGAAATGTCCTGTTCTTATTGATTAAAAACGTTCCATATTAATTGATTTCGTTGCGAGGTTTTGACCTCTATATGAGATGTTTTTCAAAGACAGCATTCATTTTTAAAACAAACCATAACCTTTATTTCATAAATAAAGGTTTAAAAGCTTTACGTAGATTATCAAATAATGATAATCTAAAATATCCTGTTTACACACGACCATTACATAATGGTTTACAATACAAATATGTTACATCGAAATCAGTTTCTTGAATGCAGTTTTTACACAATATCATACAAACATGGACTCCAAATCTTGTCCTTATTTTAGTATGCAACAGCGGAAGCTCTTAGTATTCACCTGAGAATAAACATGCTTTACACGTCAACAAAAATGTTGGTGAGTTATAGGTTTAACCTATATGTATCAAATCGTAACAATAGACCACAATATTTCATATTTCAATACACATCCCATACATAGAGATAAAAATCATTCATATGGTGAAAACCTGGTAACCGACATTAACAAGATGCATATATATAAGAATATCCCCATCATTCCGGGACACCCTTCGGATATGATATAAATTTCGAAGTACTAAAGCATCCGGTACTTTGGATGGGGTTTGTTAGGCCCAATAGATCTATCTTTAGGATTCACGTCAATTAGGGTGTCTGTTCCCTAATTCTTAGATTACCAGACTTAATAAAAAGGGGCATATTCGATTTCGATAATTCAACCATAGAATGTAGTTTCACGTACTTGTGTCTATTTTCTAAATCATTTATAAAACCTGCATGTATTCTCATCCCAAAAATATTAGATTTTAAAAGTGGGACTATAACTCACTTTCACAGATTTTTACTTCGCCGAGAAGTAAGACTTGGCCACTGTTGATTCACGAACCTATAACAATATATACATATATATCAAAGTATGTTTAAAATATATTTACAACACTTTTAATATATTTTGATGTTTTAAGTTTATTAAGTCAGATGTCCTCGTTAGTAACCTACAACTAGTTGTCCACAGTTAGATGTACAGAAATAAATCGATAAATATTATCTTGAATCAATCCACGACCCAGTGTATACGTATCTCAGTATTGATCACAACTCAAACTATATATATTTTGGAATCAACCTCAACCCTGTATAGCTAACTCCAACATTCACATATAGAGTGTCTATGGTAGTTCCGAAATATATATAGATGTGTCGACATGATAGGTCGAAACATTGTATACGTGTCTATGGTATCTCAAGATTACATAATATACAATACAAGTTGATTAAGTTATGGTTGGAATAGATTTGTTACCAATTTTCACGTAGCTAAAATGAGAAAAATTATCCAATCTTGTTTTACCCATAACTTCTTCATTTTAAATCCGTTTTGAGTGAATCAAATTGCTATGGTTTCATATTGAACTCTATTTTATGAATCTAAACAGAAAAAGTATAGGTTTATAGTCGAAAAAATAAGTTACAAGTCGTTTTTGTAAAGGTAGTCATTTCAGTCGAAAGAACGACGTCTAGATGACCATTTTAGAAAACATACTTTCACTTTGAGTTTAACCATAATTTTTGGATATAGTTTCAGGTTCATAATAAAAATCATTTTCTCAGAATAACAACTTTTAAATCAAAATTTATCATAGTTTTTAATTAACTAACCCAAAACAGCCCGCGGTGTTACTACGACGGCGTAAATCCGGTTTTACAGTGTTTTTCGTGTTTCCAGGTTTTAAATCATTAAGTTAGCATATCATATAGATATAGAACATGTGTGTAGTTAATTTTAAAAGTCAAGTTAGAAGGATTAACTTTTGTTTGCGAACAAGTTTAGAATTAACTAAACTATGTTCTAGTGATTACGAGTTTAAACCTTCGAATAAGGTAGTTATATATATATGAATCGAATGATGTTATGAACATCATTACTGTAGTGACCCGAACTTTTCCATGTTTATATATATTAATTGAGATTGATATTTACATGATTAAATGTTTCCAACATGTTAAGCAATCAAACTTGTTAAGACTTGATTAATTGAAATGTGTTTCATATAGACAATTGACCACCCAAGTTGACCGGTGATTCACGAACGTTAAAACTTGTAAAAACTATATGATGACATTTATATATATATATATGTATATATATATAGTTAACATGATACTATGATAAGTAAACATATCATTAAGTATATTAACAATGAACTACATATGTAAAAACAAGACTACTAACTTAATGATTTTTAAACAAGACATATATGTAACGATTATCGTTGTAAAGACATTTAATGATATTCATACATGATAATATCATGATAATATAATAATTTAAAATCTCATTTGATATTATAAACATTGGGTTAACAACATTTAACAAGATCGTTAACCTAAAGGTTTCAAAACAACACTTACATGTAACGACTAACGATGACTTAACGACTCAGTTAAAATGTATATACATGTAGTGTTTTAATATGTATTTATACACTTTTGAAAGACTTCAATACACTTATCAAAATACTTCTACTTAACAAAAATGCTTACAATTACATCCTCGTTCAGTTTCATCAACAATTCTACTCGTATGCACCCGTATTTGTACTCGTACAATACACAGCTTTTAGATGTATGTACTATTGGTATATACACTCCAATGATCAGCTCTTAGCACCCCATGTGAGTCACCTAACACATGTGGGAACCATCATTTGGCAACTAGCATGAAATATCTTATAAAATTACAAAAATATGAGTAATCATTCATGACTTATTTACATGAAAACAAAATTACATATCCTTTATATATAATCCATACACCAACGACCAAAAACACCTACAAACACTTTCATTCTTCAATTTTCTTCATCTAATTGATCTCTCTCAAGTTCTATCTTCAAGTTCTAAGTGTTCTTCATAAATTCTACAAGTTCTAGTTACATAAAATCAAGAATACTTTCAAGTTTGCTAGCTCACTTCCAATCTTGTAAGGTGATCATCCAACCTCAAGAAATCTTTGTTTCTTACAGTAGGTTATCATTATAATACAAGGTAATAATCATATTCAAACTTTGGTTCAATTTCTATAACTATAACAATCTTATTTCAAGTGATGATCTTACTTGAACTTGTTTTCGTGTCATGATTCTGCTTCAAGAACTTCGAGCCATCTAAGGATCCGTTGAAGCTAGATCCATTTTTCTATTTTCCAGTAGGTTTATCCAAGGAACTTAAGGTAGTAATGATGTTCATAACATCATTTGATTCATACATATAAAGCTATCTTATTCGAAGGTTTAAACTTGTAATCACTAGAACATAGTTTAGTTAATTCTAAACTTGTTCGCAAACAAAAGTTAATCCTTCTAACTTGACTTTTAAAATCAACTAAACACATGTTCTATATCTATATTATATGCTAACTTAATGATTTAAAACCAGGAAACACGAAAAATACCGTAAAACCGGATTTACGCCGTCGTAGTAACACCGCGAGCTGTTTTGGGTTAGTTAATTAAAAACTATGATAAACTTTGATTTAAAAGTTGTTATTCTGGGAAAATGATTTTTATTATGAACATGAAACTATATCCAAAAATTATGGTTAAACTCAAAGTGGAAGTATGTTTTCTAAAATGGTCATCAAGACGTCGTTCTTTCGACTGAAATGACTACCTTTACAAAAACGACTTGTAACTTATTTTTCCGACTATAAACCTATACTTTTTCTGTTTATATTCATAAAATAGAGTTCAATATGAAACCATAGCAATTTGATTCACTCAAAACGGATTTAAAATGAAGAAGTTATGGGTAAAACAAGATTGGATAATTTTTCTCATTTTAGCTACGTGAAAATTGGTAACAAATCTATTCCAACCATAACTTAATCAACTTGTATTGTATATTATGTAATCTTGAGATACCATAGACACGTATACAATGTTTCGACCTATCATGTCGACACATCTATATGTATTTTGGAACAACCATAGACACTCTATATGTGAATGTTGGAGTTAGCTATACAGGGTTGAGGTTGATTCCAAAATATATATAGTTTGAGTTATGATCAATACTGAGATACGTATACACTGGGTCGTGGATTGATTCAAGATAATATTTATCGATTTATTTCTGTACATCTAACTGTGGACAACTAGTTGTAGGTTACTAACGAGGACAGCTGACTTAATAAACTTAAAACATCAAAATATATTAAAAGTGTTGTAAATATATTTTGAACATACTTTGATATATATGTATATACTGTTATAGGTTCGTGAATCAACCAGTGGCCAAGTCTTACTTCCCGACGAAGTAAAAATCTGTGAAAGTGAGTTATAGTCCCACTTTTAAAATCTAATATTTTTGGGATGAGAATACATGCAGGTTTTATAAATGATTTACAAAATAGACACAAGTACGTGAAACTACATTCTATGGTTGAATTATCGAAATCGAATATGCCCCTTTTTATTAAGTCTGGTAATCTAAGAATTAGGGAACAGACACCCTAATTGACGCGAATCCTAAAGATAGATCTATTGGGCCTAACAAACCCCATCCAAAGTACCGGATGCTTTAGTACTTCGAAATTTATATCATATCCGAAGGGTGTCCCGGAATGATGGGGATATTCTTATATATTTGCATCTTGTTAATGTCGGTTACCAGGTGTTCACCATATGAATGATTTTTATCTCTATGTCTGGGATGTGTATTGAAATATGAAATCTTGTGGTCTATTGTAACTATTTGATACATATAGGTTAAACCTATAACTCACCAACATTTTTGTTGACGTTTAAAGCATGTTTATTCTCAGGTGAATACTAAGAGCTTCCGCTGTTGCATACTAAAATAAGGACAAGATTTAGAGTCCATGTTTGTATGATATTGTGTAAAAACTGAATTCAAGAAACTGATTTCGATGTAGCATATTTGTATTGTAAACCATTATGTAATGGTCGTGTGTAAACAGGATATTTTAGATTATCATTATTTGATAATCTACGTAAAGCTTTTAAACCTTTATTTATGAAATAAAGGTTATGGTTTGTTTTAAAAATGAATGCAGTCTTTGAAAAATGTCTCATATAGAGGTCAAAACCTCGCAACGAAATCAATTAATATGGAACGTTTTTAATCAATAAGAACGGGACATTTCAGTTGGTATCCGAGCGTTGGTCTTAGAGAACGAGAATTTTGCATTAGTGTGTCTTATCGAGTTTGTTAGGATGCATTAGTGAGTCTGGACTTCGACCGTGTTTACTTGAAAAATGATTGCTTAACAAATTTTGTTGGAAACTATATATTTTTAACATGTGAATATTATGTGATATATTAATCTCTTAACGCGTTTGATATTATGTGATAGATGTCTACCTCTAGAACAAGTCCCATTGACTCACCTAATAATAATGAAGAGTCAAATGTAAATTGGAATGATTCGTGGACTGATTCACAAGTTCCCGAAGAGGAACCGGAAGAAGAATCGGAACCGGAAGAAGAATCGGAACCGGATGAAGAAATAGAACCGGTGGGGGAAATAATAAAACGGTTAAGTAAAAGAAAATCCTCAACCAACCGACCAAGGTTAATTATGGTCAATGGTGTTTCCGCCAAGGAAGCAAAATATTGGGAGGATTACCAATTCTCTGATGAATCGGATTCCGACGAGAATTCCGATGATGTTATAGAAATTACCCCAACTGAATTTAAAAAGGCAAAAGAAAATAATAAGGGAAAGGGCATAAAAATAGAGAAATATAATTCCAACCCCGATGAACTTTATATGTATCGTCAACCCCCGAAGTCCTTAAGTTGTAACAATGACCCGGGAACCTCTAAACCACCAGGTTTTTCTAAACCAATGTGGAAAACGACGGCTCGTATTAGGGGAACATCATATATCCCTAGAAACTTGGCAAAACGAACCAAAACCGAAGAAGAAGAAACAAACGAGTCGGAATAAGATAGTTGTATTCGTGTGGTGTAATATATGTAATATAGTGTGCTTATGCTTTATGATATATGTAAAAATTGCTTGTATTAATAAGTATTTTTTTTATGAATCTAACTCTTGTCTATTTTACAGTATAAAAACACAAAATGGATAGACAACCCAATATTTTAAGAGACCTACCCGGAGACATGATTGATGAAATCTTGTCTAGAGTCGGTCAGAATTCTTCGGCACAACTATTTAAGGCGAGATCAGTTTGTAAGACATTCGAAGAACGTTCCAAGAATGCCTTGGTTTATAAAAGGCTTTCGTTCGAAAGATGGGGGATATCACATTGGGAAATCCATAAGTTACGATGTGTTTACTTTGACGCATATATTGCGGGGAACCCAAATGCTATTTTACGCAATCGGTTAAGAAATTATTTTGACTCAATATATCCGAATATTGGACTTCGTGATTTAGAAAAAGCGGCTAACATGCAACATAAAGAAGCATGTTATGCTTACGGATTAGTAATGTTCGCTTCTCACCAAAGTGAGAACAAGAACATCGGGCTACAACTATTAAACAAAACATTCCCCAAGTGACAGAGTCGGTAATTGGGGTAAGAAATGAGGTTTTTAGGTTATTACGAGACTGTTGGTCATTACGTAACCCTCGTCCCTTTGACGACGTTACAACACGCTGTCTTATCAACGGCCATAACGGTTATGTTCCACAAGACCAAGGATGGGAAGTAGTCCTAGTAAAACCAGAATGCATGACTTGTTTCTGGACGTATGAATTACGTGTCTTTATTGCCTTTGCTGAATGACTTCTGTACTAGCTAGAATTATCTTCACAACTATCTTATATCAAAGTTATTGTGTGCTATATTTCATGCTTTATGTAAAATAAGCGGTATTGTAAGTTTGTAAAATATTGTATAAAAGTTTGAACGCGAAATATTATTATAATCAGTTTTTCATATAGAATTGTAGTAGTTGAATTGTATATTAGCTACTAAGTATGAACTTAACGGGTAGGTACTACCCGAATTTAAACTTATAAAACGCTAATATGAAGAAAAAGCTTTTATAAATGAGTTCATATTATGCTACGAAATACTATTAACTACTCTTAATATTCTGTATGATTAACTTGTTCCATTTGACTATTTTGAAGGAAATGGCACCGACTACTCGACACACCGTGAATATGAATGAAGAGGAATTCCGTACTTTTCTAGCTTCAAACATAGCCGCAGTACAGGCTGCGCTACATACCAACAATAACCTTGGATCTGGCAGTACAGGAAATCGTGTAGGATGCACCTACAAAGAATTCACTGCCTGCAAACCTTTGGAATTTGATGGAACCGAAGGACCAATCGGATTGAAACGGTGGACCGAGAAGGTCGAATCGGTGTTTGCCATAAGCAAGTGTACTGAAGAGGACAAAGTGAAGTACGCTACGCATACCTTCACAGGTTCTGCGTTAACATGGTGGAATACCTATCTAGAGCAAGTGGGACAAGATGATGCGTACGCACTACCGTGGTCAGCATTCAAGCACTTGATGAACGAGAAGTACCGTCCCAGAACCGAGGTCAATAAGCTCAAGACAGAACTTAGAGGGTTACGAACCCAAGGATTTGATATTACCACGTACAAAAGACGATTCACAGAATTGTGCCTATTGTCTCCGGGAGCATTCGAAGATGAGGAAGAGAAGATCGACGCGTTTGTGAAAGGATTACCGGAAAGAATCCAAGAAGATATAAGTTCACACGAGCCCGCCTCTATACAACAGGCATGTAGAATGGCTCACAAACTAGTGAACCATATTGAAGAAAGAATTAAAGAACAGACTGCTGAAGAGGCCAATGTGAAGCAAGTCAAAAGAAAGTGGGAGGAAAACGGTGATAAGAATCACCAATACAACAACAACAGCAATTACAACAATAATCGCAACAATTATCCCAACAATCGCAACATCAATCGCAACTACAACAAACGGCCCAACAACAACAACAACAACAACAACAACAACTACAACAATCATCCCAACAACAATAATAACTGCAACAACAACAACAATCAGAAGCAGCTATGCCAAAGGTGTGAAAAGTATCACTCGGGGTTCTGCACCAAATTTTGCAACAAGTGTAAAAGAAATGGTCATAGCGCGGCGAAGTGTGAGGTCTACGGACCAGGGGTTAATAGAACAAAAGGAACAAATGGTGTCGGAACGAGTAATGGCGGAGCAAGTAGTGTCGGAGCAAGTTATGCCAATGTAGTTTGTTATAAATGTGGAAAACCGGGCCACATTATTAGAAATTGCCCGAACCAGGAGAACACGAATGGACAAGGCCCCGGAAGAGTTTTCAATATTAATGCGGCAGAGGCACAGGAAGACCCGGAGCTTGTTACGGGTACGTTTCTTATTGACAATAAATCTGCTTACGTTTTATTTGATTCGGGTGCGGATAGAAGCTATATGAGTAGAGATTTTTGTGCTAAATTAAGTTGTCCATTAACGCCTTTGGATAGTAAATTTTTACTCGAATTAGCAAATGGTAAATTAATTTCAGCAGATAATATATGTCGGAATCGAGAAATTAAACTGGTTAGCGAAACATTTAAGATTGATTTGATACCAGTAGAGTTAGGGAGTTTTGATGTGATAATCGGTATGGACTGGTTGAAAGAAGTGAAAGCAGAGATCGTTTGTTACAAAAATGCAATTCGCATTATACGAGAAAAAGGAAAACCCTTAATGGTGTACGGAGAAAAGGGCAACACGAAGCTACATATTATTAGTAATTTGAAGGCACAAAAACTAATAAGAAAAGGTTGCTATGCTGTTCTAGCACACGTCGAGAAAGTACAAACTGAAGAAAAGAGCATCAATGATGTTCCCATTGCAAAAGAATTTCCCGATGTATTTCCGAAAGAATTACCGGGATTACCCCCACAACGATCCGTTGAATTTCAAATAGATCTTGTACCAGGAGCTGCACCAATAGCTCGTGCTCCTTACAGACTCGCACCCAGCGAGATGAAAGAACTGCAAAGCCAATTACAAGAACTTTTAGAGCGTGGTTTCATTCGACCAAGCACATCACCGTGGGGAGCTCCTGTTTTGTTTGTTAAGAAGAAAGATGGTACATTCAGGTTGTGTATCGACTACCGAGAGTTGAACAAACTTACCATCAAGAACCGCTACCCACTACCGAGAATCGACGACTTATTTGATCAACTACAAGGCTCGTCTATTTATTCAAAGATTGACTTACGTTCCGGGTATCATCAAATGCGGGTGAAAGAAGATGATATTCCAAAGACTGCTTTCAGAACACGTTACGGTCATTACGAGTTTATGGTCATGCCGTTTGGTTTAACTAATGCACTAGCTGTGTTCATGGACCTTATGAACTGAGTGTGTGGACCATACCTTGACAAGTTTCTCATGGTTTTCATTGATGACATACTTATTTACTCAAAGAATGACCAAGAACACGGTGAACATTTGAGAAAGGTGTTAGAAGTATTGAGGAAGGAAGAATTGTACGCTAAGTTTTCAAAGTGTGCATTTTGGTTGGAAGAAGTTCAATTCCTCGGTCACATAGTGAACAAAGAAGGTATTAAGGTGGATCCGGCAAAGATAGAAACTGTTGAAAAGTGGGAAACCCCAAAAACTCCGAAACACATACGCCAGTTTTTAGGACTAGCTGGTTACTACAGAAGGTTCATCCAAGACTTTTCCAGAATAGCAAAACCCTTGACTGCATTAACGCATAAAGGGAAGAAATTTGAATGGAATGATGAACAAGAGAAAGCGTTTCAGTTATTGAAGAAAAAGCTAACTACGTCACCTATATTGTCATTGCCTGAAGGGAATGATGATTTTGTGATTTATTGTGACGCATCAAAGCAAGGTCTCGGTTGTGTATTAATGCAACGAACAAAGGTGATTGCATATGCGTCTAGACAATTGAAGATTCACGAACAAAATTATACGACGCATGATTTGGAATTAGGCGCGGTTGTTTTTGCATTAAAGACTTGGAGGCACTACTTATATGGGGTCAAAAGTATTATATATACCGACCACAAAAGTCTTCAACACATATTTAATCAGAAACAACTGAATATGAGGCAGCGTAGGTGGATTGAAATCCTGCCAATGATTACGACTTTGAGATTCGTTACCACCCGGGGAAGGCAAATGTGGTAGCCGATGCCTTGAGCAGGAAGGACAGAGAACCCATTCGAGTAAAATCTATGAATATAATGATTCATAATAACCTTACTACTCAAATAAAGGAGGCGTAACAAGGAGTTTTAAAAAAGGGAAATTTAAAGGATGAAATACCCAAAGGATCAGAGAAGCATCTTAATATTCGGGAAGATGGAACCCGGTATAGGGCTGAAAGGATTTGGGTACCAAAATTTGGAGATATGAGAGAAATGGTACTTAGAGAAGCTCATAAAACCAGATACTCAATACATCCTGGAACGGGGAAGATGTACAAGGATCTCAAGAAATATTTTTGGTGGCCGGGTATGAAAGCCGATGTTGCTAAATACGTAGGAGAATGTTTGACGTGTTCTAAGGTCAAAGCTGAGCATCAGAAACCATCAGGTCTACTTCAACAACCCGAAATCCCGGAATGGAAATGGGAAAATATTACCATGGATTTCATCACTAAATTGCCAAGGACTGCAAGTGGTTTTGATACTATTTGGGTAATAGTTGATTGTCTCACCAAATCAGCACACTTCCTGCCAATAAGAGAAGATGACAAGATGGAGAAGTTAGCACGACTGTATTTGAAGGAAGTCGTCTCCAGAAATTCAACAACGGTTGAATACCGCCCAAAGTCGACAAAAGAGCTACGCTGACATTAAAAGAAAAGATATAGAATTTGAAATTGGAGAGATGGTCATGCTTAAAGTTGCACCTTGGAAAGGCGTTGTTCGATTTGGTAAACGAGGGAAATTAAATCCAAGGTATATTGGACCATTCAAGATTATTGATCGTGTCGGACCAGTAGCTTACCGACTTGAGTTACCTCAACAACTCGCGGCTGTACATAACACTTTTCACGTCTCGAATTTGAAGAAATGTTTTGCTAAAGAAGATCTCACTATTCCGTTAGATGAAATCCAAATCAACGAAAAACTTCAATTCATCGAAGAACCCGTCGAAATAATGGATCGTGAGGTTAAAAGACTTAAGCAAAACAAGATACCAATTGTTAAGGTTCGATGGAATGCTCGTAGAGGACCCGAGTTCACTTGGGAGTGTGAAGATCAGATGAAGAAGAAATACCCGCATCTATTTTCAGAAGATTCGTCAACACCTTCAACAGCTTAAAATTTCGGGACGAAATTTATTTAACGGGTAGGTACTGTAGTGACCCAAACTTTTCCATGTTTATATATATTAATTGAGATTGATATTTACATGATTAAATGTTTCCAACATGTTAAGCAATCAAACTTGTTAAGACTTGATTAATTGAAATATGTTTCATATAGACAATTGACCACCCAAGTTGACCGGTGATTCACGAACGTTAAAACTTGTAAAAACTATATGATGACATATATATGGATATATATATAGTTAACATGATACTATGATAAGTAAACATATCATTAAGTATATTAACAATGAACTACATATGTAAAAACAAGACTACTAACTTAATGATTTTTAAACAAGACATATATGTAACGATTATCGTTGTAAAGACATTTAATGATATTCATACATGATAATATCATGATAATATAATAATTTAAAATCTCATTTGATATTATAAACATTGGGTTAACAACATTTAACAAGATCGTTAACCTAAAGGTTTCAAAACAACACTTACATGTAACGACTAACGATGACTTAACGACTCAGTTAAAATGTATATACATGTAGTGTTTTAATATGTATTTATACACTTTTGAAAGACTTCAATACACTTATCAAAATACTTCTACTTAACAAAAATGCTTACAATTACATCCTCGTTCACTTTCATCAACAATTCTACTCGTATGCACCCGTATTCGTACTCGTACAATACACAGCTTTTAGATGTATGTACTATTGGTATATACACTCCAATGATCAGCTCTTAGCAGCCCATGTGAGTCACCTAACACTTGTGGGAACCATCATTTGGCAACTAGCATGAAATATCTTATAAAATTACAAAAATATGAGTAATCATTCATGACTTATTTACATGAAAACAAAATTACATATCCTTTATATATAATCCATACACCAACGACCAAAAACACCTACAAACACTTTCATTCTTCAATTTTCTTCATCTAATTGATCTCTCTCAAGTTCTATCTTCAAGTTCTAAGTGTTCTTCATAAATTCTACAAGTTCTAGTTACATAAAATCAAGAATACTTTCAAGTTTGCTAGCTCACTTCCAATCTTGTAAGGTGATCATCCAACCTCAAGAAATCTTTGTTTCTTACAGTAGGTTATCATTATAATGCAAGGTAATAATCATATTCAAACTTTGGTTCAATTTCTATAACTATAACAATCTTATTTCAAGTGATGATCTTACTTGAACTTGTTTTCGTGTCATGATTCTGCTTCAAGAACTTCGAGCCATCTAAGGATCCGTTGAAGCTAGATCCATTTTTCTCTTTTCCAGTAGGTTTATCCAAGGAACTTAAGGTAGTAATGATGTTCATAACATCATTCGATTCATACATATAAAGCTATCTTATTCGAAGGTTTAAACTTGTAATCACTAGAACATAGTTTAGTTAATTCTAAACTTGTTCGCAAACAAAAGTTAATCCTTCAAACTTGACTTTTAAAATAAACTAAACACATGTTCTATATCTATATGATATGCTAACTTAATGATTTAAAACCTGGAAACACGAAAAATACCGTAAAACCGGATTTACGCCGTCGTAGTAACACCGCGGGCTGTTTTGGGTTAGTTAATTAAAAACTATGATAAACTTTGATTTAAATGTTGTTATTCTGGGAAAATGATTTTTATTATGAACATGAAACTATATCCAAAAATTATGGTTAAACTCAAAGTGGAAGTATGTTTTCTAAAATGGTCATCTAGACGTCGTTCTTTCGACTGAAATGACTACCTTTACAAAAACGACTTGTAACTTATTTTTCCGACTATAAACCTATACTTTTTATGTTTAGATTCATAAAATAGAGTTCAATATGAAACCATAGCAATTTGATTCACTCAAAACGGATTTAAAATGAAGAAGTTATGGGTAAAACAAGATTGGATAATTTTTCTCATTTTAGCTACGTGAAAATTGGTAACAAATCTATTCCAACCATAACTTAATCAACTTGTATTGTATATTATGTAATCTTGAGATACCATAGACACGTATACAATGTTTCGACCTATCATGTCGACACATCTATATATATTTCAGAACAACCATAGACACTCTATATGTGAATGTTGGAGTTAGCTATACAGGGTTGAGGTTGATTCCAAAATATATATAGTTTGAGTTATGATCAATACTGAGATACATATACACTGGGTCGTGGATTGATTCAAGATAATATTTATCGATTTATTTCTGTACATCTAACTGTGGACAACTAGTTGTAGGTTACTAACGAGGACAGCTGACTTAATAAACTTAAAACATCAAAATATATTAAAAGTGTTGTAAATATATTTTGAACATACTTTGATATATATGTATATACTGTTATAGGTTCGTGAATCAACCAGTGGCCAAGTCTTACTTCCCGACGAAGTAAAAATCTGTGAAAGTGAGTTATAGTTCCACTTTTAAAATCTAATATTTTTGGGATGAGAATACATGCAGGTTTTATAAATGATTTACAAAATAGACACAAGTACGTGAAACTACATTCTATGATTGAACTATCAAAATCGAATATGCCCTTTTTTATTAAGTCTGGTAATCTAAGAATTAGGGAACAGACACCCTAATTGATGCGAATCCTAAAGATAGATCTATTGGGCCTAACAAACCCCATCCAAAGTACCGGATGCTTTAGTACTTCGAAATTTATATCATATCTGAAGGGTGTCCCGGAATGATGGGGATATTCTTATATATGCAACTTGTTAATGTCGGTTACCAGGTGTTCACCATATGAATGATTTTTATCTCTATGTATGGGATGTGTATTGAAATATGAAATCTTGTGGTCTATTGTTACGATTTGATACATATAGGTTAAACCTATAACTCACCAACATTTTTGTTGACGTTTAAAGCATGTTTATTCTCAGGTGAATACTAAGAGCTTCTGCTGTTGCATACTAAAATAAGGACAAGATTTGGAGTCCATGTTTGTATGATATTGTGTAAAAACTGCATTCAAGAAACTGATTTCGATGTAGCATATTTGTATTGTAAATCATTATGTAATGGTCGTGTGTAAACAGGATATTTTAGATTATCATTATTTGATAATCTACGTAAAGCTTTTAAACCTTTATTTATGAAATAAAGGTTATGGTTTGTTTTAAAAATGAATGTAGTCTTTGAAAAATGTCTCATATAGAGGTCAAAACCTCGCAACGAAATCAATTAATATGGAACGTTTTTAATCAATAAGAATGGGACATTTCAATTACTACCTCAAGTTTAGTAGGTAAACCTACTAGAAGTGACAAGAAATGATCTAGCTTCAAAGGATCTTGGATGGCTTGAAAGTTCTTGAAGTAGGATCATGACACAAAAACAAGTTCAAGTAAGATTTTTACTCGAATTAAGATAGTTTATAGTTATAGAAATTGAATCAAAGTTTGAATATGAATATTACCTTGAATAAGAAAGATAACCTACTGTATATAACAAAGGTTTCTTGATCTTAGATGATTACTTGGAATGGATTAGAAAGCTTGGAAGTAAATTAGTAAACTTGAAGGGATTTTTGAAGTGTTCTTGAAGTGTTCTTCCTATGATGATTATAGCTTGATTCTTGAAGTGATTTTTAATGAAGATGATGATTAACTACTGGAAAAATACGTTCATAATAGTGTGTGTGTGTTGAGAGAGAATTAGAAAGAGAATTGGAAGTGAAATGGAGTGAATGATGAGTGGTAATTGGTGAGTGGTGAGTGGGGTTAAAAGGAGTTCTAGTTAGTTGACTAGCTCATGGTAGAAGTTAAAATTGATTAGTCATACATGACATAATCAAGAGTGGAATCCCATGCTAGTTCCTATTGGTATATACTCATAGTAAGTACGTTTTGAAGCTGTGTATAATACGGGTAAGAATACGACTAGAATTCTTGATGAAAGAAAAGAATGGAAAAGTAACTGTAACCATTTTCGTTAAGTATGAGTGTTTTGATATATGTCTTGAAGTCTTCCAAAAGTATTTTAATACATATAAATACACTACATGTATATACATTTTAACTGAGTCGTTAAGTCATCGTTAGTCGTTACATGTAAGTGTTGTTTTGAAACTTTTAAGTTAACAATCTCAATTAATGTTGTTAACCCATTGTTTATTATATCTAATGAGATGTTAAATTATTATATTATCATGATATTATGATATATTAATATATCTTAATATGATATATATACATTTAAATGTCGTTACAACGATAATCGTTACATATATATCTCGTTTCGAAATCCTTAAGTTAGTAGTCTTGTTTATATGTATATAACTCATTGTTAATATACTTATGGAGATACTTACTTATCATAATCTCATGTTAACCATATGTATATCCATATATATATATATCGTCATGTCGTTTTTACAAGTTTTAACGTTCGTGAATCGCCGGTCAACTTGGGTGGTCAATTGTCTATATGAAACATATTTCAATTAATCAAGTCTTAACAAGTTTGATTGCTTAACATGTTGGAAACATTTAATCATGTAAATATCAATCTCAATTAATATATATAAACATGGAAAAGTTCGGGTCACTACACGTGTAACATCCCAACCCGTAATACAAACGATCACGCGGAAATATCAATTAAATTTTTTTTTTGCTGGAACAGCATATGGCGCGGCGCGCCATATGGCCGCGCGGCGCGCCAAAGTGGCCTGTCCAAAAAGTCATGAAATGCGAAAATGTTTGACCACTTCCTGACGTATTTAGACAAAACGATTTTAAACATACATTAATATATGTAGAACTAACACGTTCCATTAATAAAATTAGTTTTACGAAGACAGGGCCCACATCGGCCGTTTTACGACTTTCGTACGAAAATACAAGTTTTCAACCACATGATTTGTAATACAAAATAAAGGCCGAGCATGGCGATTGGGGATACGCTACCCAATCCTAATCAATCCAAAAGCAAGCCTTCTAAAGCAACTACGCAAGTCCACTAGTCCCCGCTCACCCGAGCCTCCGCATCCATGCAATCTATATAAAAAAGTCAACAACGAGAGGGTAAGCTAACGCTTAGTGAATAATAACATACTACATGCATATATATGTATAAAATGGACATGCCACACAAATATCAAATACCGCATACCGAAGCATCCAAGCATAAAGGCAAGCTAGTCTAAGCATACCGTAACATCACTAAGCAACAAGCTAACAATAAATAAAGTGAGTTCACCAACAACGATGTAAACAACGCCAATAAGCCACACCTGGAGGGTTAGCTACATCACAACAATTCATTAATATAAACAACATTATACGTATACAATATATATATATACATATATATATATACATATATATATATATATATATATATACATATATATATATATATACATATATATATACATATATATATATATGTATATATATATATATATATACATATATATATATATATATATATATATATATATATATATATAAATATATCAAATAGCATGTAAATATCAATCTCAATTAATATATATAAACATGGAAAAGTTCGGGTCACTACAGTACCTACCCGTTAAATAAACTTCGTCCCGAAATTTTAAGCTGTTGAAGGTGTTGACGAATCTTCTGGAAATAGATGCGGGTATTTCTTCTTCATCTGATCTTCACGCTCCCAGGTGAGCTCGGGTCCTCTACGAGCATTCCATCGAACCTTAACAATTGGTATCTTGTTTTGCTTAAGTCTTTTAACCTCACGATCCATTATTTCAACGGGTTCTTCGATGAATTGGAGTTTTTCATTGATTTGGATTTCATCTAACGGAATAGTGAGATCTTCTTTAGCAAAACATTTCTTCAAATTCGAGACGTGGAAAGTGTTATGTACAGGCGCGAGTTGTTGAGGTAACTCAAGTCGGTAAGCTACTGGTCCGACACGATCAATAATCTTGAATGGTCCAATATACCTTGGATTTAATTTCCCTCGTTTACCAAATCGAACAACGCCTTTCCAAGTTGCAACTTTAAGCATGACCATCTCTCCAATTTCAAATTCTATATCTTTTCTTTTAATGTCAGCGTAGCTCTTTTGTCGACTTTTGGCGGTTTTCAACTGTTGTTGAATTTGGATGATCTTCTCGGTAGTTTCTTGTATAATCTCCGGACCCGTAATCTGTCTATCCCCCACTTCACTCCAACAAATCGGAGACCTGCATTTTCTACCATAAAGTGCTTCAAACGGCGCCATCTCAATGCTTGAATGGTAGTAGTTGTTGTAGGAAAATTCTGCTAATGGTAGATGTCGATCCCAACTGTTTCCGAAATCAATAACACATGCTCGTAGCATGTCTTCAAGCATTTGTATCGTCCTTTCGCTCTGCCCAACAGTTTGTGGATGATAGGCAGTACTCATGTCTAGACGAGTTCCTAATGCTTGCTGTAATGTCTGCCAGAATCTTGAAATAAATCTGCCATCCCTATCAGAGATAATAGAGATTGGTATTCCATGTCTGGAGACGACTTCCTTCAAATACAGTCGTGCTAACTTCTCCATCTTGTCATCTTCTCTTATTGGCAGGAAATGTGATGATTTGGTGAGACGATCAACTATTACCCAAATAGTATCAAAACCACTTGCAGTCCTTGGCAATTTAGTGATGAAATCCATGGTAATGTTTTCCCATTTCCATTCCGGGATTTCGGGTTGTTGAAGTAGACCTGATGGTTTCTGATGCTCAGCTTTGACCTTAGAACACGTCAAACATTCTCCTACGTATTTAGCAACATCGGCTTTCATACCCGGCCACCAAAAATATTTCCTGAGATCCTTGTACATCTTCCCCGTTCCAGGATGTATTGAGTATCTAGTTTTATGAGCTTCTCTAAGTACCA
Organism: Rutidosis leptorrhynchoides; assembly: GCF_046630445.1. Lineage (NCBI taxonomy): Eukaryota > Viridiplantae > Streptophyta > Magnoliopsida > Asterales > Asteraceae > Rutidosis > Rutidosis leptorrhynchoides. The sequence continues at coordinate 241,070,316 of NC_092340.1, read as the reverse complement.
TTTCTCTCATATCCCCAAATTTTGGTACCCAAATCCTTTCAGCCCTATACCGGGTTCCGCCTTCTCGAATATTAAGATGTTTCTCCGATCCTTTGGGTATTTCATCCTTTAAATTTCCCTCTTTTAAAACTCCTTGTTGCGCCTCCTTTATTTGAGTAGTAAGGTTATTATGAATCATTATATTCATAGATTTTACTCGAATGGGTTCTCTGTCCTTCCTGCTCAAGGCATCGGCTACCACATTTGCCTTCCCCGGGTGGTAACGAATCTCAAAGTCGTAATCATTCAATAATTCAATCCACCTACGCTGCCTCATATTCAGTTGTTTCTGATTAAATATGTGTTGAAGACTTTTGTGGTCGGTATATATAATACTTTTGACCCCATACAAGTAGTGCCTCCAAGTCTTTAATGCAAAAACAACCGCGCCTAATTCCAAATCATGCGTCGTATAATTTTGTTCGTGAATCTTCAATTGTCTAGACGCATAAGCAATCACCTTCGTTCGTTGCATTAATACACAACCGAGACCTTGCTTTGATGCGTCACAATAAATCACAAAATCATCATTCCCTTCAGGCAATGAAAATATAGGTGCCGTAGTTAGCTTTTTCTTCAATAACTGAAACGCTTTCTCTTGTTCATCATTCCATTCAAAATTCTTCCCTTTATGCGTTAATGCAGTCAAGGGTTTTGCTATTCTGGTAAAGTCTTGGATGAACCTTCTGTAGTAACCAGCTAGTCCTAAAAACTGGCGTATGTGTTTCGGAGTTTTCGGCGTTTCCCACTTTTCAACAGTTTCTATCTTTGCTGGATCCACCTTAATACCTTCTTTGTTCACTATGTGACCGAGGAATTGAACTTCTTCCAACCAAAATGCACACTTTGAAAACTTAGCGTACAATTCTTCCTTCCTCAATACTTCTAACACCTTTCTCAAATGTTCACCGTATTCTTGGTCATTCTTTGAGTAAATAAGTATGTCATCAATGAAAACAATGACAAACTTGTCAAGGTACGGTCCACACACTACGTTCATAAGGTCCATGAACACAGCTGGTGCATTAGTTAAACCAAACGGCATGACCATAAACTCGTAATGACCGTAACGTGTTCTGAAAGCAGTCTTTGGAATATCATCTTCTTTCACCCGCATTTGATGATACCCGGAACGTAAGTCAATCTTTGAATAAACAGACGAGCCTTGTAGTTGATCAAATAAGTCGTCGATTCTCGGTAGTGGGTAGCGGTTCTTGATGGTATGTTTGTTCAACTCTCGGTAGTCGATACACAACCTGAATGTACCATCTTTCTTCTTGACAAACAAAACTGGAGCTCCCCACGGTGATGTGCTTGGTCGAATGAAACCATGCTCTAAAAGTTCTTGTAATTGGCTTTGCAGTTCTTTCATCTCGCTGGGTGCGAGTCTGTAAGGAGCACGAGCTATTGGTACAGCTCCTGGTACAAGATCTATTTGAAATTCAACGGATCGCTGTAGGGGTAATCCCGGTAATTCTTTCAGAAATACATCGGGAAATTCTTTTGCAATGGGAACATCATTGATGCTCTTTTCTTCAGTTTGTACTTTCTCGACGTGTGCTAGAACAACATAGCAACCTTTTCTTATTAGTTTTTGTGCCTTCAAATTACTAATAATATGTAGCTTCGTGTTGCCCTTTTCTCCGTACACCATTAAGGGTTTTCCTTTTTCTCGTATAATGCGAATTGCATTTTTGTAACAAACGATCTCTGCTTTCACTTCTTTCAACCAGTCCATACCGATTATCACATCAAAACTCCCTAACTCTACTGGTATCAAATCAATCTTAAATGTTTCGCTAACCAGTTTAATTTCTCGATTCCGACATATATTATCTGCTGAAATTAATTTACCATTTGCTAATTCGAGTAAAAATTTACTATCCAAAGGCGTCAATGGACAACTTAATTTAGCACAAAAATCTCTACTCATATAGCTTCTATCCGCACCCGAATCAAATAAAACGTAAGCAGATTTATTGTCAATAAGAAACGTACCCGTAACAAGCTCCGGGTCTTCCTGTGCCTCTGCCGCATTAATATTGAAAACTCTTCCGCGGCCTTGTCCATTCGTGTTCTCCTGGTTCGGGCAATTTCTAATAATGTGGCCCGGTTTTCCACATTTATAACAAACTACATTGGCATAACTTGCTCCAACACTACTTGCTCCGCCATTACTCGTTCCGACACCATTTGTTCCTTTCGTTCTATTAACCCCTGGTCCGTAGACCTCACACTTCGCCGCGCTATGACCTTTTCTTTTACACTTGTTGCAAAATTTGGTGCAGAACCCCGAGTGATACTTTTCACACCTTTGGCATAGCTGCTTCTGATTGTTGTTGTTGTTGCAGTTATTATTGTTGTTGGGATGATTGTTGTAGTTGTTGTTGTTGTTGTTGTTGTTGTTGTTGTTGTTGGGCTGTTTGTTGTAGTTGCGATTGATGTTGCGATTGTTGGGATAATTGTTGCGATTATTGTTGTAATTGTTGTTGTTGTTGTTGTATTGGTGATTCTTATCACCGTTTTCCTCCCACTTTCTTTTGACTTGCTTCACATTGGCCTCTTCAGTAGTCTGTTCTTTAATTCTTTCTTCAATCTGGTTCACTAGTTTGTGAGCCATTCTACATGCCTGTTGTATGGAGGTGGGCTCGTGTGAACTTATATCTTCTTGGATTCTTTCCGGTAATCCTTTCACAAACGCGTCGATCTTCTCTTCCTCATCTTCGAATGCTCCCGGACACAATAGGCACAATTCCGTGAATCGTCTTTCGTACATGGTAATATCAAATCCTTGGGTTCGTAACCCTCTAAGTTCTGTCTTGAGCTTATTGACCTCGGTTCTGGGACGGTATTTCTCATTCATCAAGTGCTTGAATGCTGACCACGGTAGTGCGTACGCATCATCTTGTCCCACTTGCTCTAGATAGGTATTCCACCATGTTAACGCAGAACCTGTGAAGGTATGCGTAGCGTACTTCACTTTGTCCTCTTCAGTACACTTACTTATGGCAAACACCGATTCGACCTTCTCGGTCCACCGTTTCAATCCGATCGGTCCTTCGGTTCCATCAAATTCCAAAGGTTTGCAGGCAGTGAATTCTTTGTAGGTGCATCCTACACGATTTCCTGTACTGCCAGATCCAAGGTTATTGTTGGTATGTAGCGCAGCCTGTACTGCGGCTATGTTTGAAGCTAGAAAAGTACAGAATTCCTCTTCATTCATATTCACGGTGTGTCGAGTAGTCGGTGCCATTTCCTTCAAAATAGTCAAATGGAACAAGTTAATCATACAGAATATTAAGAGTAGTTAATAGTATTTCGTAGCATAATATGAACTCATTTATAAAAGTATTTTCTTCATATTAGCGTTTTATAAGTTTAAATTCGGGTAGTACCTACCCGTTAAGTTCATACTTAGTAGCTAATATACAATTCAACTACTACAATTCTATATGAAAAACTGATTGTAATAATATTTCGCGTTCAAACTTTTATACAATATTTTACAAACTTACAATACCGCTTATTTTACATAAAGCATGAAATATAGCACACAATAACTTTGATACAAGATAGTTGTGAAGATAATTCTAGCTAGTACACAAGTCGTTCAGCAAAGGCAATAAAGACACGTAATTCATACGTCCAGAAACAAGTCATGCATTCTGGTTTTACTAGGACTACTTCCCATCCTTGGTCTTGTGGAACATAACCGTTATGGCCATTGATAAGACAGCGTGTTGTAATGTCGTCAAAGGGACGAGGGTTACGTAATGACCAACAGTCTCGTAATAACCTAAAAACCTCATTTCTTACCCCAATTACCGACTCCGTCACTTGTGGGAACGTTTTGTTTAATAGTTGTAGCCCGATGTTCTTGTTCTCACTTTGGTGAGAAGCGAACATTACTAACCCGTAAGCATAACATGCTTCTTTATGTTGCATGTTAGCCGCTTTTTCTAAATCACGAAGTCCTATATTGGGATATACTGAGTCAAAATAATTTCTTAACCCGTTGCGTAAAATAGCATTTGGGTTTCCCGCAATATATGCGTCAAAGTAAACACATCGTAACTTATGGATTTCCCAATGTGATATCCCCCATCTTTCGAACGAAAGCCTTTTATAAACCAAGGAATTCTTGGAACATTCTTCGAATGTCTTACAAACTGATCTCGCCTTTTATAGTTGTGCCGAGGAATTCTGACCGACTCTAGACAAGATTTCATCAATCATGTCTCCGGGTAGGTCTCTTAAAATATTGAGTTGTCTATCCATTTTGTGTTTTTATACTGTAAAATAGACAAGAGTTAGATTCATAAAAAAAATACTTATTAATACAAGCAATTTTTACATATATCATAAAGCATAAGCACACTATATTACATATATTACACCACACGAATACAACTATCTTATTCCGACTCGCTCGTTTCTTCTTGTTCGGTTTTGGTTCGTTTTGCCAAGTTTCTAGGGATATATGATGTTCCCCTAATACGAGCCGTCGTTGTCCACATTGGTTTAGAAAAACCTGGTGGTTTAGAGGTTCCCGGGTCATTGTTACAACTTAAGGACTTCGGGGGTTGACGATACATATAAAGTTCATCGGGGTTGGAATTAGATTTCTCTATTTTTATGCCCTTTCCCTTATTATTTTCTTTTGCCTTTTTAAAATACAGTTGGGGTAATTTCTATAACATCATCGGAATTCTCGTCGGAATCCGATTCATCGGAGAATTGGTAATCCTCCCAATATTTTGCCTCCTTGGCGGAAACACCATTGACCATAATTAACCTTGGTCGGTTAGTTGAGGATTCTCTTTTACTTAACCGTTTTATTATTTCCCCCACCGGTTCTATTTCTTCTTCCGGTTCCGATTCTTCTTTCGGTTCCGATTCTTCTTCCGGTTCCGACTCTTCTTCCGGTTCCTCTTTGGGAACTTGTGAATCAGTCCACGAATCATTCCAATTTACATTTGACTCTTCATTATTATTAGGTGAGTCAATGGGACTTGTTCTAGAGGTAGACATGTATCACATAATATCAAACACGTTAAGAGATTAATATATCACATAATATTCATATGTTAAAAATATATAGTTTCCAACAAAAATGTTAAGCAATCATTTTTAAAGAAAACACGGTCGAAGTCCAGACTCACTAATGCATCCTAACAAACTCGATAAGACACACTAATGCAAATTTTCCGGTTCTCTAAGACCAACGCTCTGATACCAACTGAAATGTCCCGTTCTTATTGATTAAAAACGTTCCATATTAATTGATTTCGTTGCGAGGTTTTGACCTCTATATGAGACGTTTTTCAAAGACTGCATTCATTTTTAAAACAAACCATAACCTTTATTTCATAAATAAAGGTTTAAAAGCTTTACGTAGATTATCAAATAATGATAATCTAAATTATCCTGTTTACACACGACCATTACATAATGGTTTACAATACAAATATGTTACATCGAAATCAGTTTCTTGAATGCAGTTTTTACACAATATCATACAAACATGGACTCCAAATCTTGTCCTTATTTTAGTATGCAACAGCGGAAGCTCTTAGTATTCACCTGAGAATAAACATGCTTTAAACGTCAACAAAAATGTTGGTGAGTTATAGGTTTAACCTATATGTATCAAATCGTAACAATAGACCACAAGATTTCATATTTCAATACACATCCCATACATAGAGATAAAAATCATTCATATGGTGAACACCTGGTAACCGACATTAACAAGATGCATATATATAAGAATATCCCCATCATTCCGGGACACCCTTCGGATATGATATAAATTTCGAAGTACTAAAGCATCCGGTACTTTGGATGGGGTTTGTTAGGCCCAATAGATCTATCTTTAGGATTCGCGTCAATTAGGGTGTCTGTTCCCTAATTCTTAGATTACCAGACTTAATAAAAAGGGGCATATTCGATTTCGATAATTCAACCATAGAATGTAGTTTCACGTACTTGTGTCTATTTTGTAAATCATTTATAAAACCTGCATGTATTCTCTTCCCAAAAATATTAGATTTTAAAAGTGGGACTATAACTCACTTTCACAGATTTTTACTTCGTCGAGAAGTAAGACTTGGCCACTGTTGATTCACGAACCTATAACAATATATACATATATATCAAAGTATGTTTAAAATATATTTACAACACTTTTAATATATTTTGATGTTTTAAGTTTATTAAGTCAGCTGTCCTCGTTAGTAACCTACAACTAGTTGTCCACAGTTAGATGTACAGAAATAAATCGATAAATATTATCTTGAATCAATCCACGACCCAGTGTATACGTATCTCAGTATTGATCACAACTCAAACTATATATATTTTGGAATCAACCTCAACCCTGTATAGCTCACTCCAACATTCACATATAGAGTGTCTATGGTTGTTCCGAAATATATATAGATGTGTCAACATGATAGGTCAAAACATTGTATACGTGTCTATGGTATCTCAAGATTACATAATATACAATACAAGTTGATTAAGTTATGGTTGGAATAGATTTGTTACCAATTTTCACGTAGCTAAAATGAGAAAAATTATCCAATCTTGTTTTACCCATAACTTCTTCATTTTAAATCCGTTTTGAGTGAATCAAATTGCTATGGTTTCATATTGAACTCTATTTTATGAATCTAAACAGAAAAAGTATAGGTTTATAGTCGAAAAAATAAGTTACAAGTCATTTTTGTAAAGGTAGTCATTTCAGTCGAAAGAACGACGTCTAGATGACCATTTTAGAAAACATACTTCCACTTTGAGTTTAACCATAATTTTTGGATATAGTTTCAGGTTCATAATAAAAATCATTTTCTCAGAATAACAACTTTTAAATCAAAGTGTATCATAGTTTTTAATTAACTAACCCAAAACAGCCTGCGGTGTTACTACGACGGTGTAAATCCGGTTTTACGGTGTTTTTCGTGTTTCCAGGTTTTAAATCATTAAGTTAGCATATCATATAGATATAGAACATGTGTGTAGTTAATTTTAAAAGTCAAGTTAGAAGGATTAACTTTTGTTTGCGAACAAGTTTAGAATTAACTAAACTATGTTCTAGTGATTACGAGTTTAAACCTTCGAATAAGGTAGTTTTATATATATGAATCGAATGATGTTATGAACATCATTACTACCTCAAGTTTAGTAGGTAAACCTACTGGAAGTGACAAGAAATGATCTAGCTTCAAAGGATCTTGGATGGCTTGAAAGTTCTTAAAGTAGGATCATGACACAAAAACAAGTTGAAGTAAGATTTTTACTCGAATTAAGATAGTTTATAGTTATAGAAATTGAATCAAAGTTTGAATATGAATATTACCTTGAATAAGAAAGATAACCTACTGTATATAACAAAGGTTTCTTGATCTTAGATGATTACTTGGAATGGATTAGAAAGCTTGGAAGTAAATTAGTAAACTTGAAGGGATTTTTGAAGTGTTCTTGAAGTGTTCTTCCTATGATGATTATAGCTTGATTCTTGAAGTGATTTTTGATGAAGATGATGATTAACTACTGGAAAAATACATTCATAATAGTGTGTGTGTGTGTTGAGAGTGAATTAGAAAGAGAATTGGAAGTGAAATGGAGTGAATGATGAGTGGTAATTGGTGAGTGGTGAGTGGGGTTAAAAGGAGTTCTAGTTAGTTGACTAGCTCATGGTAGAAGTTAAAATTGATTAGTCATACATGACATAATCAAGAGTGGAATCCCATGCTAGTTCCTATTGGTATATACTCATAGTAAGTACGTTTTGAAGCTGTGTATAATACGGGTAAGAATACGACTAGAATTCTTGATGAAAGAAAAGAATGGAAAAGTAACTGTAACCATTTTCGTTAAGTATGAGTATTTTGATATATGTATTAAAGTCTTCCAAAAGTATTTTAATACATCTAAATACACTACATGTATATACATTTTAACTGAGTCGTTAAGTCATCGTTAGTCGTTACATGTAAGTGTTGTTTTGAAACCTTTAAGTTAACGATCTCAATTAATGTTGTTAACCCATTGTTTATTATATCTAATGAGATGTTAAATTATTATATTATTATGATATTATGATATATTAATATATCTTAATATGATATATATACATTTAAATGTCGTTTCAACGATAATCGTTACATATATGTCTCGTTTCGAAATCCTTAAGTTAGTAGTCTTGTTTATATGTATATAACTCATTGTTAATATACTTATGGAGATACTTACTTATCATAATCTCATGTTAACCATATGTATATCCATATATATATCGTCATGTCGTTTTTACAAGTTTTAACGTTCGTGAATCGCCGGTCAACTTGGGTGGTCAATTGTCTATATGAAACATATTTCAATTAATCAAGTCTTAACAAGTTTGATTGCTTAACATGTTGGAAACATTTAATCATGTAAATATCAATCTCAATTAATATATATAAACATGGAAAAGTTCGGGTTACTACAAATGGTACTTAGAGAAGCTCATAAAACCAGATACTCAATACATCCTGGAACGGGGAAGATGTACAAGGATCTTAAGAAACATTTTTGGTGGCCCGGTATGAAAGCCGATATTGCTAAATATGTAGGAGAATGTTTGACGTGTTCTAAGGTCAAAGCTGAACATCAGAAACCATCAGGTCTACTACAACCACCTGAAATCCCGGAATGGAAATGGGAAAACATTACCATGGATTTCATTACTAAATTTCCAAGGACTGCAAGTGGTTATGATACTATTTGGGTAATAGTTGATCATCTCACCAAGTCAGCACACTTTCTGCCAATAAGAGAAGATGACAAGATGGAGAAGTTAGCACGACTGTATTTGAAGAAAGTCGTCTCCAGACATGGAATACCAATCTCTATTATCTCTGATAGGGATGGCAGATTTATTTTAAGATTCTGGCAGATATTACAGCAAGCATTAGGAACTCGTCTAGACATGAGTACTGCCTATCATCCACAAACTGATGGGTAGAGCGAAAGGACGATACAAATGCTTGAAGACATGCTACGAGCATGTGTTATTGATTTCAGAAACAGTTGGGATCGACATCTACCGTTAGCAGAATTTTCCTACAACAACAGCTATCAGTCAAGCATTGAGATGGCGCCGTTTGAAGCACTTTATGGTAGAAAGTGCAGGTCTCCGATTTTTTGGAGTGAAGTGGGGGATAGACAGATTATGGGTCCGGAAATAATACAAGAAACTACCAAGAAGATCATCCAAATTCAACAACGGTTGAAAAACGCCCAAAGTCGACAAAAGAGCTACGCCGACATTAAAAGAAAAGACATAGAATTTGAAATTGAAGAAATGGTCATGCTTAAGGTTGCACCTTGGAAAGGTGTTGTTCAATATGGTAAACGGGAGAAATTAAATCCAAGGTATATTGGACCATTCAAGATTATTGATCGTGTCGGACCAGTAGCTTACCGACTTGAGTTACTCAACAACTTGCGAATGTACATAACACTTTCCACGTCTCGAATTTGAAGAAATGTTTTGCTAAAGAAGATCTCACTATTCTGTTGGACGAAATCCAAATCAATGAAAAACTTCAATTCATTGAAAAACCCGTCGAAATAATGGATCGTGAGGTTAAGAGACTTAAACAAAACAAGATACCGATTGTTAAGGTTCGATGGAATGCTCGTAGAGGACCCGAGTTCACCTGGGAGCATGAAGATCAGATGAAGAAGAAATACCCGCATCTATTTCCAGAAGATTCGTCAACACTTTCAACAGCTTAAAATTTCGGGACGAAATTTATTTAACGGGTAGGTACTGTAGTGACCCGAACTTTTCCATGTTTTTATATATTAAATGAAGTTGATATTTACATGATTAAATGTTTCCAACATGTTAAGCAATCAAACTTGTTAAGACTTGATTAATTGAAATAGGTTTCATATAGACAATTGACCTCCCAAGTTGACCGGCGATTCACGAACGTTAAAACTTGTAAAAACTATATGATGACATATATATGGATATATATATATATATATATATAGTTAACATGATATTATGATAAGTAAACATATCATTAAGTATATTAACAATTAACTACATATGTAAAAACAAGACTACTAACTTAATGATTTTGAAACGAGACATATATGTAACGATTATCGTTGTAACGACATTTAATGTATATATATCATATTAAGATATATTAATACATCATGATATCATGATAATGTAATAATTTAACATCTCATTTTATTTAATAAATAATGGGTTAACAACATTTAACAAGATCGTTAACCTAAAGGTTTCAAAACAACACTTACATGTAACGACTAACGATGACTTAACAACTCAGTTAAAATGTATATACATGTAGTGTTTTAATATGTATTCATACACTTTTGAAAGACTTCAAGACACTTATCAAAATACTTCTACTTAACAAAAACGCTTACAATTACATCCTCGTTCAGTTTCATCAACAATTCTACTCGTATGCACCCGTATTCGTACTCGTACAATACACAGCTTTTAGATGTATGTACTATTGGTATATACACTCCAATGACCAGCTCTTAGCAGCCCATGTGAGTCACCTAACACATGTAGGAACCATCATTTGGCAACTAGCATGAAATATCTCATAAAATTACAAAAATATGAGTAATCATTCATGACTTATTTACATGTAAACAAAATTACACATCCTTTATATCTAATCCATATACCAATGACCAAAAACACCTACAAACACTTTAATTCTTCAATTTTCTTCATCTAATTAATCTCTCTCAAGTTCTATCTTCAAGTTCTAAGTGTTCTTCATAAATTCTACAAGTTCTAGTTTCATAAAATCAAGAATATTTCCAAGTTTGCTAGCTTACTTCTAATCTTGTAGAGTGATCATACAACCTCAAGAAATCTTTATTATTTACAGTAAGATATCTTTCTAATGCAAGTTAATACTCATATTCAAACTTTGATTCAATTTCTATAACTATAACAATCTTATTTCGAGTGGAAATCTTACTTGAACTTGTTTTCGTGTCATGATTCTGCTTCAAGAACTTTCAAGCCATCCAAGGATCCTTTGAAGCTAGATCCATTTTTCTCATTTCCAGTAGCTTTATCCAGAAAACTTGAGGTAGTAATGATGTTCATAACATCATTCGATTCATACATATAAAGCTATCTTATTCGAAGGTTTAAACTTGTAATCACTAGAACATAGTTTAGTTAATTCTAAACTTGTTCGTAAACAAAAGTTAATCCTTCTAACTTGACTTTTAAAATCAACTAAACACATGTTCTATATCTATATGATATGCTAACTTAATGATTTAAAACCTGGAAACACGAAGAACACTGTAAAACCAGACATACGCCGTCGTAGCAACACCGCGGGCTGTTTTGGGTTAGTTAATTAAAAACTATGATAAACTTTGATTTAAAAGTTGTTCTTCTGGGAAAATGATTTTTCTTATGAACATGAAACTATATCCAAAAATCATGGTTAAACTCAAAGTAGAAGTATGTTTTCTAAAATGGTCATCTAGACGTCGTTCTTTCGACTGAAATGACTACCTTTACAAAAACAACTTGTAACTTATATTTTTGACTATAAACCTATACTTTTTCTATTTAGATTCATAAAATATAGTTCAATATGAAACCATAGCAATTTGATTCACTCAAAACGGATTTAAAATGAAGAAGTTATGGGTAAAACAAGATTGGATAATTTTTCTTGTTGTAGCAACGTGAAAATTGGTAACAAATCTATATTAATCATATTCTAGCTAACTTATATTGTATTATACATGTATTCTAATATATTATGTAATCTTGGGATACCATATACACGTATGCAGATGTTTTGACATATCATATCGACCCATGTGTATATATTATTTGAAACAACCATAGACACTCTATATGCAGTAACGTGGGAGTTAGCTATACAGGGTTGAGGTTGATTCCAAAAATATATATACTTTGAGTTGTGATCTAGCCTAAGACGTGTATACACTGGCTCGTGGATTGATTCAAGATAATATATATCAATTTTTTTCTGTACATCTAACGTTGGACAACTAGTTGTAGGTTACTAACGAGGACAGCTGACTTAATAAACTTAAAACATCAAAATGTATTAAAAGTGTTGTAAATATATTTTGAATATACTTTGATATATATGTACATATTTGTTATAGGTACGTGAATCGACCAGTGGCCAAGTCTTACTTCTCGACGAAGTAAAAATATGTGGAAGTGAGTTATAGTCCCACTTTTAAAATCTAATATTTTTGGGATGAGAATACATGCAGGTTTTATAAATGATTTACAAAATAGACACAAGTACGTGAAACTACATTCTATGGTTGAATTATCGAAATCGAATATGCCCCTTTTTATTAAGTCTGGTAATCTAAGAATTAGGGAATAGACACCCTAATTGATGCGAATCCTAAAGATAGATCTATTGGGCCTAACAAACCCCATCCAAAGTACCGGATGCTTTAGTACTTCGAAATTTATATCATATCCGAAGGGTGTCCCGGAATGATGGGGATATTCTTATATATGTATCTTGTTAATGTCGGTTACCAGGTGTTCACCATATGAATGATTTTTATCTCTATGTATGGGATGTATATTGAAATATGAAATCTTGTGGTCTATTGTCACGATTTGATATATATAGGTTAAACCTATAACTCACCAACATTTTTGTTGACGTTTAAAGCATGTTTATTCTCAGGTGAATATTAAGAGCTTCCGCTGTTGCATACTAAAATAAGGACAAGATTTGGAGTCCATGTTTGTATGATATTATGTAAAAATTGCATTCAAGAAACATATGTCGATGTAATATATTTCTATTGTAAAACATTATGTAATAGTCGTGTGTAAACAGTATATTTTAGATTATCATTATTTGATAATCTACGTAATGCTTTTGAAACCTTTATTGATAAAATAAAGGTTATGGTTGTTTTAAAAATGAATGCAGTCTTTGAAAAACGTCTCATATAGAGGTCAAAACCTCGCAACAAAATCAATTAATATGAATGTTTATAATCAATATGAACGGGACATTTTAGTGGAACACGTTGGCTCAAGCAAAGGGCATTGATGAGGCGTTTGCTACCCCATGGGAGGAATTCAAAGGGGCCCTGATTGAGGAATATTGCCCTGGGACCGAGATCCAGAAGATGGAGATTGAGTTTATGCAGTTGAAGGTTGTGGGAAACGACCTCGATGGTTACAATCATAGGTATTTGGAACTAGCTCTGATGTGTCCTACCATGGTTACCCCGGAGTTCAAGCGTATGGAAAGATATTTGTGGGGACTTCCTAAGTCCATTAAGGGAAACGTCACCTCGTCTAAGCCAACCAATGTCCCGGAAGCAATGTGCATGGTGCATACCTTAATGAACCAAATCATCATCGATGAACCGAAAAAGGCAAAATCCAAAGCGGGTAGTAGTGATAAGCGTAAGTGGGATAACAACAAGGGCAGAGCCTATGATCAAAACCCGCGAAGCGACATGAGGGTTTCAAAGGAAACAACAATGGTGGGAATCCCAATCCGAACACCAACTCAAAACCCAACTACAAAGGTACCCTACCACAGTGCAAGAGGTGCTACAAGCACCATACCGGGTACTGTAATGTTGTTTGTGAAAAATTCAAAAAGACCTGGCATATTGGCAGGGACTGCAAGATCACCACCATGACTGGGAAGCCAAACCCTAATGGACCGAGAAAGTGCTACGAATGCGGACAAACGGGCCATTTCAGAAATGAGTGTCCCAACAAGCGAAAGGACGGCGAACCACCGCGTGGCAGAGCTTTCAACGTTAATGCTAGGGATACTCGTGAGAACCCCGACTTGGTGACAGGTATATTTACTATCAACAATCTATTAGCTTATGTCCTATTTGATACTGGTGCCGATAGAAGTTATGTATGTAGATACTTTTGCGATAAGATAAATTAGTCGTTAGTTCCTTTAAAGGAGAGTATGCTTGTAGAGGTAGCCAATGGAAAACTTGAGAAAGTTGACCATATTAGTTGAGGAGCCATTATCAACATAGTTGGTGTAGATTTCGAGATTGACCTGATACCCATTAAGTTGGGAAGCTTTGATGTTATTGTCGGTATGGACTGGTTGACCAAGATAAGGGCCGACATTATCTGTGGAGATAAAGCTCTTCGTATACCACACGGAGACGGCGAGCCACTGATCATTTACGGAGAGAGATGTACCTCGAAGCTGAACCTCATTAGTTGCGTGAAAGCGCAAAAGATCATGAAGAAAGGACGTCTTGCTGTGCTAGCACATGTGAAAACATTAGAAACCGAGGTGAAGAGTGTGAACGATGTTCGAATTGTGAACGAGTTTTTCGATGTCTTTCCGGAAGAATTGCCTGGATTACCGCCACCGAGAGCAGTAGAATTTCAAATTGATTTAGTGCCAGGAGCTGCACCTGTAGCTCGCGCACCTTATCGACTCGCACCTTCCGAGATGCAAGAGTTACAAAGCCAACTACAAGAACTACTTGACCATGGATTTATCCAACCAAGTTTCTCGCCTTGGGGCGCACCTGTGTTGTTTGTGAAGATAAAGGATGGATCCTTCAGTATGTGTATCGACTACCGTGACCTCAACAAATTGACGATCAAGAATCGGTATCCCTTCCCCGTATTGACGATCTTTTTGACCAACTACAAGGATCGAGTGTTTACTCTAAGATCGATTTACGATCCGGTTATCACCAGTTGAGGGTGAAAGAGAGCGATGTGATGAAGACTGCATTCAGAACTCGTTATGGTCATTATGAGTTTCTCGTAATGCCTTTCGGTTTAACCAACGAAGCTGCCGTGTTCATGAACCTTATGAATCGTGTCTGCAAGCCGTACTTGGATAAATTTGTTATCGTCTTCATAGATGATATCCTCATCTACTATAAGAGCGAAGAAGAACATGAACAACACCTTCGATTAGTGCTTGAAATCTTGAGACAAGAACAACTTTATGCCAAATTCTCCAAGTGTGAATTTTGATTGAAGTAAGTCCAATTTCTGGGTCATGTTGTGAGCGACCAGGGTATCAAAGTTGATCCCGCCAAGATTGAAGCTATCAGCAAGTGGGAAACCCCCACTACTCCAACTCACATTCGCCAATTTCTAGGTCTCGCCGGTTACTACCGAAGATTTATTGAAGGTTTCTCTCTAATTGCGCGTCCTTTGACCGCGTTGACTCACAAAGGGAAGAAGTTCATTTGGGAACCGCACACGAATCAGCATTTTAAACCTTAAAGAAGAAGTTGACCACCGCACCTATCTTATCTCTTCCTGAAGGCAGTGACGATTTCGTCGTTTATTGCGATGCTTCGAAAAGTGGTTTTGGTTGTGTACTGATGCAAAGATCAAAGATTATTGCCTATGCTTCTCGTCAACTGAAGATTCACGAACGGAACTACACTACTCACGATCTCGAACTTGGAGCCGTTGTCTTTGCACTCAAATTGTGGAGACACTATTTGTATAGAACTAAGAGCACTATTTTCACCGACCACAAGAGCCTCCAACACATCTTTGATCAGAAGCAACTTAATATGAGACAGCGTCGATGGATCGAGATGCTAAACGACTATGATTTTGAACTTCGCTATCATCCTGGCAAGGCCAATGTTGTAGCTGACGCCTTGAGCCGAAAGGACACGATGGCACCTCTTCGTGTTCGGGCACTGAACATCACCATCCATTCGAACCTCAACAGCCAGATCCGAGCAGCCCAAGATGAGGCTCTCAAGGAGGAGAATATATCTCATGAACATTTGAACATTCTTGTCTCTCGATTCGAGGTTAGGGGGACTGGACTCCGATGTTATGCCGGAAGAATTTGGGTACCTTGTTATGGAGATCTACGGAACCTTATACTAGATGAAGCCCACAAATCGAGATATTCGATTCATCTCGGAGTGGGCAAAATGTACCATGATCTTAAAGAACAGTATTGGTGGCCGAATCTTAAGAAGGACGTTGCTACTTATGTTGGTAAGTGTTTGACTTGCTTGAAAGTTAAGGTCGAGCATCAGAGGCCCTCTAGATTACTTCAACAACTGGAAATCCCACAATGGAAGTGGAAAAGGATAACAATGGATTTTATCACCAAGCTACGAAAGATGATGGGCGGATATGATACAATCTGGGTTATCGTTGACCGTTTTACCAAATCTGCACACTTCTTAGCAATGAAGGAAACGGATACGATGGAGAGACTTGCTCAACTATATATCAAAGAGGTTGTATCTCTTCATGGTGTACCTTTGTCGATCATCTCAGATCGCGATCCCCGTTTTGCTTCTAGATTTTGGCGTTCTTTGCAAGAAGCCATGGGAACTCGTCTCGACATGAGTACTTCTTATCACCCACAGACTGACGGGCAAAGTGAACGAACCATTTAGACCTTGGAAGACATGTTGCGTGCATGTGTTATTGATTTCGGAAAGGCCTGGGAAAGGCATTTGCCACTCGCCGAATTTTCTTACAACAACAGTTATCACTCGAGGTTAATGCCGTACCTTTTGAAGCATTGTATGGCCGCAAGTGCCGATCTCCTATTTGTTGGGCCGAAGTAGGCGAAAAGCAAATCACCGGACCCGAGGTAGTCCATGAAACAACGGATAAGATTGCTCAAATTCAAGCTAGACTTAAGACGGCCCGTGATCGTCAGAAGAGTTATGTCGATCTTAAACGTAAAGACTTTGAATATAACGTGGGCGACCGTGTAATGTTGAAGATTGCACCTTGGAAAGGTGTGATCCGTTTTGGAAAACGTGGAAAGTTAAACCCACGATACATTGGTCCTTTTGAAATCTTGGAGTGTGTTTGACCCGTTGCTTACCGTTTAGATCTTCTAACACAATTAAGCTCAGTTCATCCTACCTTCCATGTATCAAACTTGAAGAAGTGTCTTGCTGCACCCGAACTTATCATACCACTGGAAGAACTTACGATTGATGATAAACTCCACTTCGTGGAAGAGCCTGTTGAAATTATGGACCGTGAGGTCAAAACTTTGAAACACAACAAGATTCTGATCGTCCAAGTACGATGGAATGCCAAACGAGGACCTGAGTTTACCTGGGAGCGAGAGGATCAAATGATGCAAAAGTATCCTCACCTTTTCCCAACTCCTCCATCTACCTCAGCTTAAAATTTCAGGATGAAATTTTCTTTAACAGGTGGGTAATGTAACGACCCTGGATTTTCCAATGTTTAATTATTAATATTTATTATTAATGCTTGCGTGTTAATGAATGTATTTTATTACATTTACTTGTTACCATACATGACTTTAAATGCCCGACACGTCTTTGTGACACACGAACTTTTCACGAATAATATTTCGGATATTATTTGCATACATGATTAATTATTATTAATCATTTTTAATTAACTAGTGTTAATAATTAATTACTTGGGCTTTGTTGGATTAACTTGTTAATTACTTGAACTTGGGCTTTCATTAATGTTAATGGACTTAGAAGCCCACCTTACTAATCTTAATGGAGTAATTAGCCCATCTTTCATGTAAGTATTACTTTAAGGCTTAACTAGTTTGTTTAGTGCATATGGAATCTAGTTACTTGTATCAATTACACCTAGTTCCCATGCAAACTCACTTTACTACCATTTTAAGCTAATTACATGCATGTAACTTGTGGACACTTCCCTTCCCCCTTTTCCTTGAAAAAGCGTCGGCCACAATGGGATCAAGGGAGGATTCAAATTTTTTTTTTGTTAACTTATCTATTAGTATTCTCTCATTTTAGTCTTTCACTTTTCACACACATCAAACTTACTTCTCTTTTTCTCTCATTTTCTCTCTACATTGTAAGTAACTTGAACAAATTTTTCTCTTCTTCCTTTGCTTTAAAAACCGAAACATACTCACATCTTCATCATCATTTACTTATCTTTGATTATTGTTTACTTACTTGTAGTTGTTTGTTAAGAATCAAAACTTTCAAGTTTGTTCTTCATATTATCTTGTATTACAAGAACAAACAAGAAACTAAACTTCCTAGTTTATGGTTCTACATTTAATGTTTTGAAAGACTGAAAGTTTATGAGTTGTAAATCATTACTTGTGTTCATGTTTGTAAACTTAAAGTTTACTTTCTTAAGGATCAAGCCTTGGCTTGAATCTTTCCAAGTATAAACAACCATAGACTTAGTACTTGTAGATATAATTTATTTCTTCATTTTGTACATGTATCAATTCGTGTTTGTTGGTTAAATGGTCAAGTATTACAAGTTAATCTCGATCTCATACTTTCTTGAACTAAAGTTAACTTTATAATTTCAAGAACATGGAAGTATAACTTTCTAGTAATAACTTCACATACTTATGAAAGATCTAAGTTTCTATAGCTTATGGTGTAATTATTTTGTCATAATCAAGAGCTCATAAGCTTACATACAATTTACAAGATGAAAATCTAAGTTTCATAAATTATGATTTCATTAAAGTAAAGATTCAAGTGTTATGACTTAGGATTTAACTTAGTAACTTTAGATCTAGACTTTTGGGTCTTGGATCTTCAAGATCTAACTAAGAACTATGTTCTACAACTTAAGATCTTGATTAGTTAGTTTATTTTCAAGTTTGTAGCTAAATATTACTTTTAGAGTTCATGTATGTGTCGGATCTAAGATCTTGATGTAACTTTGGTTCATCAAACTACTTGCAACACTTAATTGAGTTGTGCTACTCATATTAGACTTACACTTGTGTTATTATGGTCAAAACTTGGTAAATATGATGCAAACACATCAACGAGTTGTACACTTGAAGCTATATGCATCAAGGATGAGAACCGTGATAAGCATCGAGCACCAAGAACCCACCGGAACACTAAACCTACTGTTTTTCGGGTCGGATCAAAATACCTGGGCTACTGTAAAATTGATTTTCAGTTAGCTCTATTCGAGTAGATAATTTTTCATTTAAGACTCGTCTTAATCCGAGTTACGGTTTAGGATCTATGGCCCTCCGAACGTCACTATGTCCTTTTAACGTTGTGCTGAAAATTCTGACCTACTCGCACTTAAACCGTCGCCACGGTCAAACAAAGACGAGTTTGCTTCTGGAATTTTTACAGAAACTAAAGGACTTATATACGGAGCCATGGCCACTGGTCTCACCTTAATTCAGTAGGTATAGAGGCCGTGGTGACTGATCGAATTCAGCTTTTGTTTTAAACTCTTTTCTAGAATGAAACATACTTTATACTTTTGTTTGATGATGAATGATGATGACCCTTAAGACCTAATTTACATACATTTAAACCTATTGGGATGATTTAATGACTTAGTAGCTTTTGACTTAGGTTGAGGACTTTCCGGACCAACGTACTTGCTTACCTTTCCCGAACCAACTTTACTACTACTTTATCACTGTGAGTTATAGCATCCCTTTTTACTTTAACTATTTTGGGAACTGAGAATACATGCGCATTTTACGTTTTACATACTAGGCATGAGTACTTAAACTTTATATATGTGTGGGTTATACAACGGAATAAACTTTCCCCTTAGCTCGGTAACGTTTAGTCATTGGTCTTTGAACCGGTGAACGCGAATCTTAGATATGGATCCATAAGGTTTGACATCCCCACTCAGGCTAGTAGCGCTAGCATTTAACGGGTGTTTAATACTTCGTAAACATACGCACTCGCCAAGTGTACTTTCAGGGGGTTATAAACGTTAAGTTAGTTACCAAGTGCCCACGGTTAAACATATACTTTACATACTGTTTTGAAACGCTCTTTGTAGCACTGAAATCTCGTGGCCTACCTTACATTACTGATATACTTAAACTATAGCTCACCACATTCGTGTTGACATTTTTAAGCATGTTTTTCTCAGGTGCTTAAGGTTGCTTGCTTCCGCTGTTGTACTAGTCATGCCTTGTAGACACCCGCTGCACTTGTTAGAGTTGTCACCGCATGAAACGTTTTATTTGCATTCAAACTATGTTACCTTTTGAAACAAAGATTTGTAACGACCATTGGGTTACGTACTATTACTAATTGCTTCTGTTCATTGAAGCATACTTTTGTTGTAAAACATTTGATGTTGGTTATGACGTCACCTTTTATCATGAATGCAAACTTGTTTTGAAACCGCATATAGTATTTGACCTTGTAATGATCCTGTTGTTAATGATTCGTACACGATGGTTTTGTACGGGGCGTTACACACTAATGCATCCTAACAACTATCAGTTAGACACACTAATGCATACCTGGTTCGCTAAGACCACCGCTCTGATACCACATGTAACGACCCATCCTAATCCATAAGAATGAATACAATAACATATGATTACATTGCGAGGTATTTGACCTCTATATCATACATTTTACAAACATTGCATTCATTTTAAAAGACAAACGTTCATTACATCGAAAGTTGACAGGCATGCATACCATTTCATAATATCCAACTATAAATGATCTAATCTATCATTTACTTAATCATAATCTTTACTGAACTCAATGACTTGAATGCAACGTCTTTTGAAATATGCTATGAATGACTCCAAGTAATATCTTTAAATTGAGCAAATGCACAGCGGAAGATTTCTTTCAATCCTGAGAATAAACATGCTTTAAAGTGTCAACCAAAAGGTTGGTGAGTTCATTAGTTTATCATAATCAATCATTTCCATAATTTTAATAGACCACAAGATTTCATTTATTCAATAATCATACACTCGCAAGTATTTAAAAATCATTCATATGGATTGAACACCTGGTAACCGACATTAACATCATGCATATAGAATATCTCCAAAACAGAAATCCATATGTATAATATAAACTCGAAGTACTAAAGCATACCATTTTCCAGTATGGGGGGTGTTAGTGCCCGTAGATCTACCTTTAGGATTCGCGTCAATTAGGGTGTCTGTTCCCTAATTCTTAGGCTACCAAGCTAAAAGGGGTGATATTCGATTCGATAATCCAACCATAGAATGTAGTTTCGATTACTTGTGTCTATTTCGTAAAACATTTATAAAAGCAACACATGTATTCTCAGTCCCAACAATATATATTGCAAAAGCATTAAAAAGGGAGCAAATGAAACTCGCAATACGATATTTTGTAGTAAAAATATGCATATGACGGCACTGAACAAGTGCAGGGTTGGCCTCGGATTCACGAACCTATATCATTTATATATATATATATATATATATATATATATATATATATATATATATATATATATATATATATATATATATATATATATATATATAACACATATATATATATATATATATATATATATATATATATATATATATATATATATATATATAACACATATAATTAACATGTAATAATAATCAAACTAGTTTATATATATTACTTATTTAATTTAGTAATGTATTTGTTATTTAAAAGGTTATATATATATATATATATATATATATATATATATATATATATATATATATATATATATATATATATATATATATATATATATATATATATATATATATATATATATATATATATCTTGTATATTAATATTTATACATATAGTTATGCTAATACACATATATCTATATAATTAGTATTATATTGTTTAAATCAGAATTTGTCATATGTAAATATTTATGTAAATAATGTTATTATGTTTGTAGTAATAATAATACTAATAATAAAAGTAATGTTAGTAATAATAATAACTTTAATAAAATGATAATAATACTAATAACCTTATTTTTAATATTGGTGATAATAATAATTACTTAATAACAATCAATAATAATAATAATAATAATAATAATAATAATAATAATAATAATAATAATAATAATAATAATAATAATAATAATAATAATAATAATAAAAATGAGACTACCTTCAAAGAAATAGGCCTTTTAAAAAGAATGATGCCTCATCCCGGACTCGAACCCTTGACCTCTCGCTCACCCGAATCGTCCTTTAACCATTCTTTTGTCCCAATTTATCTGTAATTATATGAATCTAATACTTATTAAACTCGTTTTCTATTTCCTTATTAATCTTTAAACCGAATCATCCTCTTCTAAATCATAACAGCAACATCTTTATCATTATCTCCGAGCATCATCTTAATCATCTTTAGATTATTATCAACATCATCATCGTTATCAATTACTCGTAATCATCATCATTCGTTCATCATTTACATCACTCCTCATCATCGATCATATCATCATATACGTATCATTATGATCATTTAACATCACTCATCATCCATTATGATTAGATAAAAAGATTAGGCCCAACAATAAGTCTATGTTGAGTCCACTTAAAAGTATGGTTGGTCCATACATTCGAATGATCCACCCGATATTATATGATCCAATATAAAAAAAATGGTCTGTTAAAAGTGAAACAGATTGCAGCAATTTACGGATGATGATCTCGTCTGTTTCTAAATCACCATCATAATCATGATAATAATCTTCATTAACTTAACATTACTTAATCAAGTCACCATCATCATTCATTATTTATTCGTTAATATCATTCTTCCATTGCCGTCTCCTTCTTTTCGTTATCATCACTGTATCATCAAGTGGGTTTTAACGGTTTTGTTTTGGTTTTGATTGAAACAACACGCCACAACAGTGGACTAGGTGAGCGTGTGTATTCTGCAATTGATCCGTATCAAAACAATAACCATGGTGGGTTTGGTGACGGGTTGATGATGGAGGTTCCAGTGGTTGTTTAAGACGATTTAAAACAGAAAGTCAGAGTTTAAATAGCAGCAACAAAATGAGTTTTGCAGCAACTTTTCGATGGTTATTGTTCATGAGGTGGTTTGATGTGGTGTTTCAAAATAAATGGAAAACATAAATAGTGAAAAGAGCAGTAGTAAACACGATGGTGGTGTTGGTGTTATGTTGGTCACGAAAAGAAAGGAAGAGAGGAAGAAAAAGGTGGCGGTTTTTGGTGATTGGGTGGTGACCGTGAGGTTTGGGAGCTGGTGGTTAATCGTGGTGCTTTTTGCAGCTGAAACAGAAATAAAACGGTTAGTAGTCGATGATGTTTATGGTTGCAAAATGGTGGTGATGATTGTAGTGGCGGTTGTTCTTCGTGGTGGTGGATAGTGATGGTTTGATTAGTTTGTAACATGAAAACAGAAGTGAGAAAGAGGTGGACTGACCCAAATACTTTTCTCCGTATAACAGCATTTTTGAACGGATAGGGATCGAAATAGTAGCAGCAGCCAAGGTCCTATATTGGTACATTCAATTTGTAAATTTAAAAGTTATTTGCGAATGAGTAACGATAAGAAATGGAACCAGATTAAGCAGCCATGGTGGCGGTTATGTTGATGGTTTTGTTATGATGGGTTTTCGTTGCAAGTGGGTTTCGATTGATAATGGGTAAATGGGTTCTCTAGTGATTATCGATTGGGTTTCAATGGAAATAGATACACAGAAGTCGATTTTTGTGTTCTTTCGATCTGAAATTGAAACAGAAGGGTAATAGAAGTAGATAGCAGCTCATGTCACTTGTAAATTGTAGTAGCTGAACCGGACCACACAGAAAATGAAACAAGTATTAATAGTAACAACATTTGTGGTGTCGTGGTTGTATTTTAATTGGTGTTAGATGATAGTTGTTGAAAGGTGATGAGAGATGGTGTTGTATTGATGGGTCACGAAAAGAAAATAGAAACATAGTGATGTTCGTGATGGTTTGTTGTGGTGAGGCTTGGTGGCCGGTTGTAGTGATGTATGAAGTGGAGAAGAAGATCAAAGTTATAATATGGTTTACGGATGCAATGTATATATATATATATATATATATATATATATATATATATATATATATATATATATATATATATATATATATATATATATATATATATATATATATATATATAATAATAGAAGTAAGTGGGATGTCACAATAGTTAGCAGCCATTCTTGAAATTGTGTTGTCGACATCTATTTTTTTATTTATTAATTTTTTTTTACTATTTTAATTACTTATACATATATTTGTTAATTATCTTTTATGTTATATAAATCCATAAAAAAATAGTATATCCCAATCATCATTTGAGTATCGGGGGTTTCGACTTTGGTGAACTACTAAACATCACCATCATTCCAAATTCAATGTACTACGTGTTATATTCTCATATTAGATTGCTAACTATTTAGTTATTAATTTTACTTATTATTGTTTATTACAACTTAATATTATTTTAAATTATTAGTAAGTTAAGATTTATATATGATTATTGGATCATTCTATGTTTATACACCAAAATTGACTTATGAATTCTTTAACTAAAAGTTACACGTCAAAGGAAGAAATGTGAAGAAAATGCTTAAGCAAATAGGTATGCTTTACAAAATTATTCATGAAAAGGTTTGCCCATCACCTGTACATTAAATAATATGAAAGTTAAATAGTTACCTTATCAAAAGTCACGAGTAAATTAGTGTAAAGCATGTATTGGAAATCAAACAGGAATCTCCATTAACTTTTGTCTAGTTATCGTTAATTGACACATTTGTTCTTACTTGTAAACCACTTTACCATTTATTCCGAATACCGTTAAAAAGAATAGATTTCCTAAATCATAGTGGACCTTACTATAGAGATCCGTAATCATATCACCATGCATCTGATAATTTAATCATTTGAAATTATCTTTTAATTTCCGTCGATAAATATATTAAACATATAATGGAACTAATACGTTCATGAAAAGTATTGTACATCTAATACTTTGTTAACGTTTCAAGTTATAATATATATATACACATATACATATATAATCATATCCATTTATATATTGGTTCGTGAATCGTCGAAATTTGGTCGAGGTTAAATGAATGTATGAACACAGTTTAAAATTCTTGAGATTTAACTTAACAAACTTTGCTTATCGTCTCGAAATAATATAAAGATAAAGTTTAAAAAGATAGCGTTTTACAAAAGATAACATGCTTCTTATGAATAGAAGCGTTAACATAAGTATGTGACCCAAAGGTCGTTACAAAGCCATTGTTTGAAAAATAACGTAAGTTACGAATGCAAAAGAAAAGTTCCATGATTGAGACATCTCTAAGTAATGCAGCGAAAATCTAACACAGCAGGTCCGTAACAGCAAGTCTATAACACCAAGATAGCAAGTCTAACAGTGGAAGCAACAACGTCTAAGCACCTGAGAAATACATGCTTAAAATGTCAACACGAATGTTGATGAGCTATAGTTTGTTTGTAATCAGTAATGTATACCACGAGATTTCAGTGCTTCAACAAGCAGTTTAAATCAGTAATTCGAATCAGTATGATAAAGTATATGCTTAACCGTGGGCACCCGGTAACTAACTTAACGTAATAGTAATACCCTCAAAAAGTACACTTGGCGAGTGCGTATGTCCTCGAAGTATCAAACACCCATTAAATGCTAGCGCGACTAGCCCGAGTGAGGATGTCAAACCCTATGGATTCATATCTAATATTCGCGTTCACCGGTTCAAAAACTAATGATTAAACGTTACCGTGCTAAGGGGCATCTTTGTGCCGTTATATCACCCACACATATATGAAGTTTAAGTACTCGAGTCCAGTATGTAAAACATAAAAAGCGCATGTATTCTCAGTCCCAAAAATAGTAAAGTAAAAAGGGAAGCTATAACTCACAGTGGATAAGCAGTAAAAGTCGATATGAAACATATGCAGGTAGTAAGTCGGTCCGAAAGGTCGTCAACCTAAGTCAAAGGCTACTAGGTCAGTATGTTGTCCCAAAAGCTTTAAAAGTGCAAAAATTAAGTTTAAGTGTCATCATCATTATCATCATCATTCATCAATACTAAGGTAAGTTTAACAAGAATAGAGATCGAAACAAAAGGCTGATTTCGGACAGCTGTTACGACCTCTCTACAAATAGAAAAGATGCGTAGTCAGTGGCTATGGCTCCGTATGTGAGTTCTCTAACCGCTGACCAATTTTTAGAACCTAACTCGTCTTCGTTTGACCGTGGCAACGGTTTAAGTGCGAGTAGGTCAGAAATTTCAGCACAACGTTACAAAGGCGTAGTGACTCTCGGAAGGCTATAAATCCTAAACCGTATATCAGATTAAGTCGAGGCCTAAATGAAAAGTCATCTACTCGAAACGAAATATCTGAAAATCAATTTTCCAGAAACCCAGGAGTCTGATCAGACCCCAAAAAACAGCAAACAAATGCTCTGGTGAGATTCTTGGTGCTTGATGCTCATCATGGTTCTCATCCTTGATGCTTGTAAGCTTCAAGTGTACAACTCTTTGATGTTTTAGCATCACTTTGACCAAGTTTCAACCATCAACACATAACTAAGAGTAAAATCTATCATTCTACAAGTTTTGAACATCAACATTGCCTCTTTATTGCATAAATCCAATAAAGCTTCAACCTTTGTCTATTTTACACAAGTTTATGCACTCCATCATATGTGATGATGAAGACTTGATTTTTATCATCACAACAAACACAAAAAGGTTTCAAGTAAGTGAGATCTACAATAATAACTTAGATCTCAAGTATTAAGAAACCCTAAGCTAGAAAGCTTGGATCTTTACAAGATTAATGAGACCATAAGCTAGAAAGCTAAGATCTTTAACAAAATAATGAAAGTAATGAGACCATAAGCTAAAAAGCTAAGATATTTAACATAATAATGAAACTCTAAGATAAAAAGTTTGGATCTTTAGTGTTCTTGAAGATCTTGAAGCATAAAGCTTGGATCTTTAAGGTACATGAAGATTACAAACACCGGTTTGAATCTTTTAGCAAAATAACAAGATTAAAGCAAAAAAGATTTAGATCTACAAAATAAGTGAAGATTGAAAGCTAGAAAGCTTGAATCTTCCATTTTCTTGAAGGATTCAAACCCAAGTTTGAATCTTTAAGATATAACAAGATCAAAAGCTAAAAGCTAGATCCATAAAATGATGATGATGATGATGTCGTGTGGATGAAGGGGAGGAGAAGAAGAAATAAATCAAAAACTTACACTTTTTAGAGTGAGAATGACTAGAGAGATAATTAGAGAGTAAGTGTGTGTAAATTGCAAATGAGATCAATTGTGAAATGAGTGAAATAAGGCTTGTATTTATAGGTGGTGAGGAGGTGGTGGGGTGGTTTAGGCCATGGGTATGGGGAGGGGACAAGGGGAACACCTTTTTGGTTTTTGGTTAATGGTTGTCTAAAGTTGGTGCTTATGTTAGGATCCCATGCAACATTAAGGATAATGCTTAACAAAAATGCTAGTATATTCCCTCTAATAAATGGGCATTTGTCTTTCATTAATATGGGTCATTAACTTATTTAAATTGAGCTAATTAAATAGTCCACTAGCTAGTGTAGGGTGGGCTAAAGTCCAACATGGTAGAAAGTTCAACAAGACTAACTATTAAGCACAAGTAAATTACTAAGCGTAATTAAGCATCCAAAAACTCAAGTAATTGTTATTAGGAAATAACAATTAGTATTACGTAGTTATAATATTCCATTTATGACCAAAGTTAAACGTGTACCAAGTACATAGCTCGTTTCAACGTCAAGTGACACCAACGGTTGTAAAAGCATTCGGGGATCAAGTTAAGTGATTACACACTTAATAGCACGTTGTAAGGTATTAATGAAAGTAATTAATCATTAAATAAGAACTCAGAGCATAAACTAGCTCAGTACATACATATACGCAGTTTCGTGAAAGCACAAAGCACAAAAGAAAGTCGAAAAAGTCGGGTCGTTACAGAATTGTTCAAATGTATGAAAGTGGCATTACATCTCTCAACAGCTTACCATCCTCAAACAGATGGCCAAACTAAAGAGGTCAACAGGTGTTTAGAATGCTATCTGAGATGTATGACTAGTGACAGGCCAAAGGAGTGGATGAAGTGGTTAACCCTGGCTGAGTATTGGTATAATACAAATTTCCACACATCTATTCAAACAACACCATTTGAAGCAGTTTATGGTCAACCACCACCTATTCCTATCATTTACACAGCTAAAGACAGTAAAGTGGAAGCAGTTGACAGATCATTGACTGCTAGAGAGGGTGCCATTAACCTTCTGAAGTTCCATCTTAAAAGGGCTCAAACTTGAATGAAGAACTTAGCTGATAAGAGAAGGACAGATAGAATATTTGATATTGGAGCATGGGTCTATGTGAAGCTACAACCACACAAGAAAGTTACCCTTAGAGCACACAAGTATAGCAAGCTATATCCTAAATTTTATGGTCCTTATCAGATCATTTCTAGAATAGGAGCTGTAGCTTAAAAATTACAGTTACCTGAGTCTGCTCAAATCCATCTAGTATTTCACATTTCACAGCTCAAAGAGCATAAAGGAGCACCACCTGCTGTAATGGGTCCTATTCCACCTATTGATGGTGATGGAACACTTCATGCTCACCCAATTAAGTTGCTGGAACGCAAAATGGTGAAAAAAGATAATCATGTTGCAATTTATGGTTTGATTCAATGGCAAAATGGATCAATTGAAGATGCTACATGGGAATTGTTGGAAGATTTGTACATTCGATTTCTAGAATTTGAAGCTGTTCTTGCCAAATCTTGAGGGCAAGAATTGATTGAAGAAGGGGGTATTGATACGTTGGGTTCAAATTGATCACATGCCACTCACATGAACGTTTAAAACAAATATCACGTGCCCTGCACGTGCCGTCTTCCACCTCTAGAAGTCAATAAAAGTCAAAATGGCCAACTTGAAGTTTGTTAATTCTGTTACTGCATTTCTATTACAATTCAGTTAGCCTGCGTGCTATAGAAGTGAAATTGAAATGTATCTGTAGTTAGTTTTTCAGTTTATCACTTCCAATTCTCTCTGTAATTGTAAATTTCGACATTCAATAAAATTGTTCATTTGAGCTGCGTAGTTCTTTCTCCATTACAGAGCTATTAGGTTCTTATGATTAGTTAACTGCAATCTTACGATCTAGGTTAACACATCATTTGATTATGGCTATCACCAGTATCCGCTGCATAATTGTTATTTTGTAATATTGAATATGATAATCGAATATTATTTTAATTGCTAAAACGATGTTAATTGATATTAATAATACCTGCGTTTTATTTGCGTGATTAAAGTTCATCCGGTATAATAGCAATACTTAGAATTTAGATAAAATCGGAATGTCAAAGGCAATACATAGTAATATCAATCATTTATAGGGTCTAATGTGTATATAAATATATATAATTATAGGTATATGAATATATGATGATTGTTGTAGCAGGTGTTAGTAGTAGTAAGAAAGTTTGAAGTAATTAATGGTTGTATATGTGTTATCCCTTTGCTATTGAAAATGCTCCTTTTCATGTCTACTGTTGTGTACTTTAATGACCTATTTACTAGCTTAGACAAAGTTGTTAATTTAGTACCTACTGAAATCTGACTAACCAGATGAATTCTTGCTTTCTGCTATGTTAAATTTACAGTGTCATTTGTATACCAATTGTAATTATTTATTTGATTATATTCTATACTACTAACACAAGATGTGTTATTTGCTCATGTTTCGTGTTCATATTGACAGCGACGTCTTTCCTTCAGCTACAAAAAGACCATTCGTAAGGCAGTTGTAAAATTTGTTTGGCTTTCAAGTGTTGGGTTTATAATCTCGTCAGTGCTCCCCATATTTGTTAATGAGATACGAAGATGTGCTGGGCATTAGAGATATAGTTGTTGAGCAGATTGATACCAATAGTACCACTACTATACCAGAACAAGTTATTGGGATCAGTACTACTAGGCCCAAACGAACAGTCCAACAACCAATTTGGACTCAAGATTACCAGCTCAAGCCCAACAAGAAGAAATAGGCCACTAGCTAGTTGTTTAGTCAATTACATGTAATAAATAGAAATGTTGTAAACAGATGGTGTAACGAATTAACAAATTAATCAATTCTGTTATCTTTTCCCTCTCTTTTCTGTTAGGAGGTTAGCTGCCTCAAATCAAGCTGTATCATTTTGGTGCTTTCATTGAGAGATCTCATCTTTCGAGATCCCAACACCTCGGAGTGGTGGCCTATGGAGTGGTGGCTTGGACCGGAAGAGAGAGGGTGCCAACCGTGACCAACATAGCCGTGACCAACGAGGCCTCAGAGTGGTGGCTTGGACCGAAAGAAAGGGTGCCAACCGTGACCAATGAGGATGTTGGATCTTTAAAGGGTGGGGTAATGATACAATCCCACATTGACTAGAGACTAAATTAGTTGGTGCCTTATAAGGGTGGGTGTCCCCTCCTCCTTCAAGCTAGCTTTTGGGAGTGAGTTCTACACTTCCCCTTGTAAGGTTGATACATGCCTAGTGTGGGATCATCATCATCTTCTCAATCTGCTCTCCTCGAACAATTAACCAATCGCATCATCAAAGCATTACAGCCTATTATCACAATCGCATCACAAAATCATCAATCACAACAATCACATACAACTCCCAATTTACATATTCCTGTTAAGACACATCATGCAATGGATCAACAATTCATACTAAATAAACCTACCATGGATTTTCCCAGATTTGGTGGTGGTGATCCATCTGAATGGTTATACAAGGTCGACAAATTCTTCAAATTTCATAAAACTTCTGATAGTCAAAAGTTGATCTTTGTGTCGATGCATCTTGATGGTTTGGCCAGTAGTTGGTTTCAGTGGTTGGAAATGACAAATCATATCCATTCTTGGTCTGATTTTGTTATTGCAGTTCAAGTGCAATTTGGGCCATCTACATATGAAGATCCTGTGGAGAAATTAACGAGATTAGTGCAGAGAGGTACCGTTACTGATTACCAGTTAGAGTTCCAGAAATTGTGTTGTCAAACCAGAGATATGTCAGATAAAGCATTGATGATTTGCTTTATTGCTGGTTTAAAACCAGAGATCAAAAGAGAAGTTAAGTCAAAGATGCCTTTTTCTCTTAGTCAAGCTATTGGGCTGGCCAAAATGTATGAAGACAAGTTGAATGATAGGGTGTTTACCAATTCTTTGACCAAAAATACACCATTATTACCCACACCTACTCCTACTACCAGGCAAACTCCTTCTCATACCACCAGATTACTGATACCCTTGTCAGCTGCAGAGAAGGCACAAAAAGATGCAAAAGGTGAATGTTATAATTGTAATGAAAAATGGAATAGAGGTCACAAGTGTACCTTGAGATCAAACTTACATTACATTGAAATTGAAGAAGAAGTGGAGGATGTAGAGTGTGAAAGTCAAGAACTGCAATATCTTGAGGGTCCAATTGAGTCAACTGAGCAGGTCCAATTGGAGCAACCAACAATAAGTTTACATGCTTTGTTAAGAAAAACAAATCCTAGAGCATTGAGAATGGAAGGGGCTATTAGTAAGAAGAAGTTACAATTGATGATAGATAGTGGCAGCAGCCATAATTTCTTGCAAGAAAGAATGGTGAAGTATTTAGATCTAGCTTTATACCCCATAGATCAGTTTCATGTTATGGTGGGTAATGGTCAAAGTTTAAGATGTGTGGGAAAGTGTGTGGATGTAGCTGTGACCATTCAAGATTATGTACTGCATACTGATTTCTTTCTGATAGACTTACATGGTGCTGATGCAATATTGGGTATGGCATGGATGGAAGACTTAGGTGATGTCACTACCAATTACAAAGCCAAAACTATGAGTTTCAATTATAAGGGTAGAGATGTGGTGCTACAGGGTATCATCAACACAAGTCCTAAAATGATATCCAACAAATAAATCAAAAGGCTAGTCAAAAGTAATCCTGTAGCAGATTGCTATATGTTATGGATAGCCGACACTCAAGGTGATGCAGAGTTACATACACACACCTTAAACACTGACACAATTAAGGAACCATTACCTTTACCAGAAGGTTTGGATCCTGAAATAGTGAGTGTTCTGCAGTATTACTCAGATGTGTTTGCAGATCCCAAAGAATTACCTCCCAATAGGTTTCTGAATCACAGGATCAACTTATTGCCTGCAACACAATCAGTCAATGTTAAACCATATAGATACCCACACTTTCAAAAGAATGAAATTGAAAAGCAAGTAGAGCAAATGTTACAATCTGGTGTTATTCAAGCTAGTACAAGTTGTTTCAGCTCTCCAGTGTTGTTGGTTAAGAAAAAAGATGGGTCTTGGAGGTTTTGTATTAATTACAGAGCATTGAATGCTGTTACATTCAGGGATAGGTTCCCTATTCCTACCATTGATGAACTTATAGATGAATTGTTTGGGGCCAGTTTGTTTACAAAGTTGGATCTTAGAGCTGGTTATCACCAAATAAGAATGCATGAAGAAGATGTACACAAAACAGCCTTTAGAACTCATTCTGGACATTATGAGTTTAAGGTAATGCCCTTTGGGCTAACTAATGCCCCATCTACTTTTCAAGCTACCATGAATACCATTTTTACTGGCCTATTAAGGAAATGTGTCATAGTATTTTTTGATGATATATTGGTGTTTAGTAAGTCTGTGGCAGAGCATGTAGAACATCTGAAGTTAGTGTTTGACATTCTAAGGTAACATCAATTCTTTGTTAAGGCCAGTAAGTGTAGTTATGTTGTTAATCAAATTGAGTATTTAGGTCACATAATCAACAGTCAAGGGTTAGCACCAGATCCCACTAAGAACAAATCTATGGTTGACTGGCCTGTACCTAGGAATACTAAGCAACTTAAAGGATTTTTGGGTCTTACTGGATATTATAGAAAGTTTATACAAGGTTATGCTGCTATTGATGCTCCCATGACATATCTACTTAGAAAAGATTCATTTATTTGGGGTGATGAGGCACATCAGGCATTTCAAACCTTGAAAGATAAAATGGTAACAGCTCCAGTGTTGGTTCTGTCTCTTTCAAGTTACCATTTCAATTGGAGACAGATGCTAGTGGGGTGGCAGTTGGTGCTGTGTTGTTACAAGATAAACATCCTCTAGCTTATTTTAGCAAAAAGATGAGTTTGAAGTTACAAAGATCATCTACTTATGTGAGAGAGTTGTATGCTATAACTGCAGCTGGGGCTAAATGGAGACAATATTTGTTAGGGGGAAAATTCACCATTTATACTGATCACAGAAGTTTGAAAATTTGATGGATCAAATTATTCAAACCCCTGAACAACAACACTATCTCACTAAGTTGCTAGGGTATCATTATGATATCATTTATAAACCTAGAAATACAAATACTACAGCAGATGCTCTATCTAGGTTGCCTGAACCTACAGAAAGCTTAAATGCCATGTCTGCAGTACAGTTTGTATTGGTGGAAGATTTAAGAAAATTTATAGCACAATATGCTAAGTCACAAAAGTTAAGTGAAGAAATTACAAAAGGGTCTACTCAATATGCTCAGTGGTCAGTCAAGGAAGGATTGATCTATCATAAGTATAGACTTTTTGTACCAGAGATGCCTACTTTAAAGAAGATATTATTAGAAGAGTATCACTCTTCTCCCATGGGAGGGCATGCAGGGATTCATAGAACTTATTTGAGGTTAGCTGCAAACTTTTATTGGATAGGTATGAAAGAGGAGGTGGCAACTTTTTTCAAAGAATGTGTAATCTGTCAACAAGTGAAAACTCTTAATGTTGCTCCTTATGGGTTATTGCAACCCCTCAATGTGCCTGAGAGGGTATGGGAAGATGTTAGTATGGACTAAATAACAGGTTTGCCAAATTCAAATGG
This sequence comes from Rutidosis leptorrhynchoides, assembly GCF_046630445.1. Classification (NCBI taxonomy): domain Eukaryota; kingdom Viridiplantae; phylum Streptophyta; class Magnoliopsida; order Asterales; family Asteraceae; genus Rutidosis; species Rutidosis leptorrhynchoides. Next base: position 241,036,451 of record NC_092340.1, on the reverse strand, counting down.
TTTCACAGTCATTTGTGTGGTGGTAGATAGGCTAACAAAAGGAGTTCATTTTGGTACTCTCACTTCTAAGTACACTGCAGTCTCTGTAGCTGCTTTATTCTTTGAAATGGTGTTCAAATACCATGGAATGCCAAGGTCTGTGGTGTCTGATAGAGATAAGGTGTTCTTAAGTAAGTTTTGGACAGAGCTATGCAAAATAAGTAAGACTAAGATGAAATTATCTTCAGCTTACCATTTCCAAACCGATGGGCAAACTGATGTTATCAATAGGTGTTTGGAACAGTACTTGAGGTGTTTTGTAGCTGAATGCCCAAAGAAGTGGTGTCAATTTTTATCATTAGCAGAGTATCACTACAATACAGGTATCCATTCAGCAACTGGTATCAGTCCTTTTGAAGCTATGTTTGGTAGAGCACCTCCAGTTATTTCTGACTACTTACAAGATAAGACCACCTTGGAAGCTTTACATCAGATCCTACAAGAAAGACATGCACAATTACAAGTCTTAAAGCAAGTTTTGATTCAAGCCAAGGAGAAAATGAAGTCGACAGCTGACTGAAAATGTACAGATATTGAATTTCAAGTTGGTGATTTAGTATGGATCAAATTACACCCATATAGACAAAATTCAGTGGTTAAACGTTTAAATAAAAAATTGAGTAAACGTTACTTTGGTCCTTACAAGATTGAATAGCAAATTGGAAGCGTGGCTTATCGATTGCAATTACCGGCGACATCTTGAATACATCCGGTATTTCATGTATCGTTACTGAAGCGTTTTAGTGGCACTGAACCGGTTCTATGTAATCCATTGCCGAAAAAGGATAATTTCGGTTGGCCAATCTTGTTACCCTAACATGTCCTGGATAATCGTGAAATACTTCGAGATGGAAAATTGATTGCTCAGGTGTTGCTGAAGTGGGAAACGTTAACTGATGATGAAGCTACGTGGGTTGATTTGGTTGATTTTGAGCAAATGCAACAGGCTATGCACCATGAGGACATGGTCGATTGTGAAGGGAAAGGCAATGATACCAATAGTACCACTACTGTACCAGAACAAGTTATTGGGCTCAGTACTACTAGGCCCAAACGAACAGTCCAACAACCAATTTGGACTCAAGATTACCAGCTCAAGCCCAACAAGAAGAAATAGGCCACTAGCTAGTTGTTTAGTCGATTACATGTAATCAATAGAAATGTTGTAAACTGATGGTGTAACGAATTAACAAATTAATCAATTATGTTATCTTTTCCCTCTCTTTTCTGTTAGGAGGTTAGCTGCCTCGAATCAAGCTGTATCACATATCATGTTTTGTTTTGCTTCATGTGTGGTGAAATTAATCGTCATTTCCTCTAGGATTCAGGTTTAATCCCTTAGCTACTTTGTTTAATTGTATTTATAGTTCTGAAAATATTGAGATATTCTTCATCCTTCAAGCTTTTAAATGTTATTAAAAGGGTATAAAAATTTCCCGGGCATTGAAAGTATCAGTTAGTTTTGTTCAAATCAGTTAATTTTGTTAAAATTTATCACTTAAATGTTGGTTATAGACTTATAGTTATTTTTTTCGGCACAATTTGCATAGCAAAGGTTTTGGGTCGAAATTACCATCCAAGGAAAAAGATCCTAATGATCATGAGAAATTAGATATGTCATTTGTTCTGTATGGACTGATTTATGAAAGTTATAATGAAACATTTGTACTATTCTATCTATAACTAACAACAATAACTAAAAAATGAACTCAATTAATTTGCACGGTTATCTACTCACCTGTGCAACGCACGGGCTCAAAAATATAATATATATATATATATATATATATATATATATATATATATATATATATATATATATATATATATATATATATATATATATATATATATATATATATATATATATATATATATATATAGGTATGATCAAGAGGGAAGGAACCAATCGGGGAGAAGCGGGGGAAAGCAAAAACTTCTTTTTTTTTCGTTTTTTGAAAAAACTTTGTTCACGAACATTATAGATGAGATGAAAATATGAACATTTAGTAGAAACACTTTGTGATAAATGTTTTTATTTTGGCGGAAAAACGCTCGAAGAAGTAATATATAACAATTATCGTGTTTTTCGAGCGTATGTTGAGGTTTTAGCTATTGGGGTTTAGATATTAGGGTTTAGATATTAGGGTTTATAGGGTTTAGATATTAGGGTTTAGAAATTTAGGGTTTAGGGTTTAGATTTAGGATTTAGATTGAGTTTTTAACACGAACGGTATAGAGTTTAGGGTTTAGGGTTTGGTGTTTTGGATTTATGGAATAAACCCAAAACACCAAACCCTAAACCCTAAACCTTAAACTCTAAATCGGGCTAAATTTTACTTCACAAAACATGAAAAAAAACGTTCATATTCTTCACGAACAATATTATCTTCAATGTTATTTTTGTCGATCGTTTTCCCGCCTAAATAGTAACATTCATCACGAAGTGTCTCTTCTAAATGTTCATATTTTCGTGTAATCTTGATGCCGGAAAAAAAAAATTCCAAAAAAAATGAAAATTTTTTTTTTGCTTCCCCCCGATTGGTTACTTCCTCATTGATCTTGCCTATGTATATATATATATATATATATATATATATATATATATATATATATATATATATATATATATATATATATATATATATATATATATATAAAAGATCTAAACTAATACGGGTAGAACAAATAGGAAAAAGGTGCAGGTCGTAATCTCATATTTTTAAAATTTGTCAACACCACGAGCTCTTAAATAATTCTTATATTTTTCCTATTTTTTTTAGTATCACTATTTACATACCAATATGAAATGCAAATTACATTTTTGCACGATTTTTACACACCCGTGCAACGCACGGGCTCAAAAACCTAGTGTGTGTGTGTGTGTATGTGTGTGTGTGTGTATATATATATATATATTTTGAAAAGAAAGAAATGAATGTAATCTTTTTTTTTTTTTTTTAATTTAATCTTATCCTAATTTTTTTTTTCTTTAAAAGCCAATCAACATTTCATTGATATAAGAAGATTTACATAATCATGTTTTATGCTAAAAGCATTTGAACATGAGAGAAAAATACAACACGAAAATTACAATATATCGAATAACAAGAAGCATATTAACTTAAAGATGTTTTAGCCCTTATCATCAAAAACATGTGGATTTAAGATCCAATGAGCCATTCTAGCTTGGACTTCCTAAAACGATTTGCAATCCATTCAAAACTTTTCACTTGTATTTCTTGAATAATCATTGGTGCCGCAAGATTTGTTGCGAAAAAATTTGTTGTTTCGATTTTGCCAAAGCTTATATGCACAAACCCAAACCGAAGCTTGCCAAATCTTTGCGAGGTTCTTGTTAATTGAAGATAAGGTGTTTCCTTTAAAAAGATCCATGAGTTCTAAATCGTTTGGCATAGCTACGCCCCACCATCGAAAAAAATGAGACCAAACATCTTTTGCAAAGCAACACCGGAGAAGAACATGATCAATGGATTACAACGCATCATTACAAAGCGGGCATCTAACCGAGTCTAAATCGATTCCTCTTTTGTCCAATTCTAGACGCACCGGAAGTCTATTTCTTTGAGCTCTCCAAATGAAAATTGCTATTTTTTGAGGAAGCAAATTATTTAGAAGCGTTTTACATGGGCTTGTTGGTGTTGGAAGAAGAACATCATCAATCTTTTCTCTTAGTATGCAAGAAACAAAAAGACCATTATTGTTCAATTTCCATTTCCATGAATCACTACCTTTGTTACCATAATTAAGGCTCGAAAATAGCTGCTGTAAATTCGCCAACTCAGTAGCAGTTCGACCCATAGGAGCATTGGTCCAGCTCCATGACATAGTTGTACACGACCCATCCTGTTTAACACGATCATGCACGCAAACGTCTTTGTTCGATTCTGATCTATAAAGTGTATTGAAAGAAACACATAGGGGTTGATCTCCAATCGAAACATCCTTCCAACAAAGCATCTCTTTCCCATCATTAACAACTTTCGAAAACGAATTAGTGAAATCTATATTGAACTTGAGTAAAAAAGAATTAACATTTTTAATCCCATCCCAAATAGAAACTTTGAATGCTTCTAATGACCCTTACCCAAAAAGCATATTTACCTAATAAAGATAGGTTTTTTTGCCTTTAAAGACCCAATAGTAACACCAACACCCCCCCCCCCCCCCCCCCAAAACCCCCAACAACACACACACACACACACAAAAAGAAGAAAGAATAGTGTCCCATTTAACCCAAGGCATATGAGAATTAGAACCCGAACCACCCCAAAAAAAATTACGTCTCAAACCTTCAAGCGAGTTTATAGTACACGAATGGGCGCGGAATACGGAGAAGACATACAACGGTAGGCTACTTAGAACTGAATTGATGAGGATAACACGACCTCCGAAAGACATGATTGTATCAGAGGCGGAATACACTAGAGACAACTAAACCGAGATATGGGTTGTGTTGGATTCGTTTTGGTCAAACCTAGAGAGAGAGATCTAGATTAGAACGAAGCCTAAACTTGATATTTCGGTGGTATTTGGTGTTAGGTATCGAGAGGTAAACGAAACCAGTCGATTAGGGTTGATAGAGAATGTAACCTAGCAATGTAGGCCAAAACCCGTATATATACTGCAACCTAGACACAGTCGGTCGACTGAGTTAAACAGTCGGTCGACTGAGTCACACAGTCGGTCGAGTGTGTGGACACACTCGGTCGACTCTGTATGCAGTTTAACTTATTGATTGTTTAATTAATTAAGCACACACAAACACATATATAATCAATAGCCACAAGAGTACGTTATTACATGACTAAATGTATTAAAACGACAAGTTATCTACGGCTGGGGATTACATGCACCAACAAACTCCCCCTAAGACCTAGCCGTAGTTTAGAAATATCTAGTCATTAATCTGTATAAGGATTTGTCACCCAGTTCCGCAAATAACAAAGTTTGACAACTCAGCAATACTGTTCAGCTTGTACACGATTCTCTGGGCGATACAACATCCTGTTATAGTATAGGGTAAACATATCTTCTTCACAGCAGTTTCTCAACCAAACTGGATCAAAAACCCTGATACTATCATTGTCATCACCTCTATCCTTATCTAACACGATAACCGCTTCTTCCGAGCGTTCATCGTAATACCACCAACGAAAACGTGGGCAGAAGTTCTGCGGCATTTTCCTAACAGGAACCTTTAGCATATACTTCACTGGTTCGTATTTGACTATCTTCCTCCGTAAGCCCTTTTCTTGTTCGTCCTGTAAGAGATCGTTGGAAATTGGGGTCGAAAACCTTCAAAATTAGGTGACCTGAATGATCATCTTATCTTACGAACCAAAACATCCGGAATACCAGCAAAATTCTGATATAACATCTTGAGCCTTGCTATCTGCATAAATTCAAAATAAGGTAATGACTTGAACTGGAAAGCATGCTTGATGTAGTCCACGCCATACTCTTTCTTTATCACGTAAATATCAAATTCCTTAATATATGCCTAGGCCAAGATCTTTCCTTTAGCACGTAAACTTGCACTTTGCTCAATGAATTTCAAATACTGAGGCTCCACCTCAGGTTTCATCAAGTACTTACGTATCCTCAAGGAAATCTTCCATTCTTCTTCCAAGACTTCAAATTTTTCCTTATTAATTTTCACCAGCAAAAACCCTTCCGGTAACTTCTCCTCCTCTTCTTTACGTTCCTTCTCTTCACACTTTCTGTTTAACAGTTCATCATCCATTTGAAAATAATCAGCAAAAGTAGGAAGATCACCATCCGCAAAACCTTCATATCTAGGATAAGGCTCTGTCGGCTCATCCTCAATAATAACTTCATCAAAAGTGTTATCACTCTCATCAACAGCTTCCGATTCACTCATATCCTCGTCAAATTCATTTACCCCTGACTACGAGGCTTTTGATGTGGCGTCAGCAGATTCCTTAGCTTCTCTCTAGACGCTCCATCAATTCTTCCTCAGTTTCTGTAAGATCCGGAGGGATCTCCCCTTCTTAGTGGGTTATCCTCCGTGTAACCTTTAGCGAGTTCGATCGGCATGTCATCCTCATTATCTGAAGTACCAAAAGGATTCGGACATTCTTCAATTTCTTCAATCATCACCTTCTTTTCCCACTCATTCAATCTGTCAGTCAGATCCCGTGTATTGGTTTGTTGAGACAAGATCTCACCAGCATGATCTTCCACAGTCTTCTCAAGCTCATCAATTTTCAGTTGCTGTGTATCAACCCGCTTTCTCATCTCAGAAATCTCAGCATCTCTCTTTCGTCTGTCCTCCTCTGCAGCCCTTTGAAACTTAGCTAAATCTACAGACAATTGAACAAGTCGTCGGTTTATCATACCAGACGAATCACCAGTAAGAACAGTTGGAGGCTGAGTTGTTTGAACTTGTTGTTGTTGTTGTTGAGCTTGAATCGGCTGAGTCTGTGTGTTACCACCAGCGGCAGCATCGGGTTGAGCAGATGGAGTAACCTTCGGTTGTGATTTAGTTGTAGAAGATGAACTCCCATCTTTAACAGCAATCCTCAAATGCTTTTGCCTCAGCTTAGTAGATACATTGGGTGCCTCAGCCATCTTTCTCTTTATCAGCTCTGTTTGAGTGTGATCAAGAGCTATCACATCATCCTCATCAACTAGCCGAGGACCCGTTTGTCTTGGAGGTGGTTGGTTAACTTCTTCTTCACCTACTATAGTGATATCGGTTTCATCACCAGATGTGCTGTTTTCATGTCGGTAGCTTAGACCCTCAAGACATACATAGTTTTCATTTGTCAGATGACCAATCAGCCTCTTTTCTGGAATCACAACTGAACGGATCCTGTTTTGCATAAATCGATTAAAAGATTGATCATTCAAATGATTTAGTTTAAGCACATCCTGTGGAATTTTCACCAAACCCTGAACCTGCTTCTCCAACATGATTTGCAGGAACCTTGGAAACACAAGATGAATCTTCTTCTTCACATTCAACACCATACCATCAAAGACAACTTGCAAGAAATTAAACTTCGCATTTAAAACCAGAGCAACAAACATCGAACTATATGTCTCTGTCATCTCATCAAAACCACCCTTCATTGGGCTCAAACATCTCAAGAGCACATAGGTGAAATATCTGTACTGCCTACTAAACTTCGTACGCTTCACCGCCTTAGTAATATCGTCTGCACCACCACAACGTTTCAAACATCTTCGCACTTTCAAACATCATCAGGAAACCCAATATCCTCTCTAATAGTCTGCGCAGAGATTCGAACAATGGTGTTATTAACCGAGCTGAGTATCACTTGCTTGTTATCTTCCATGACTACTCTAGCAATGAAAGGACCCGTTCATATACATTATAAACGATTCTCAATAGTTGATTTCATCGCGAGGTATTTGACCTCTATATGATACATTTTTCAGACGTTGCATTCGTTTTTAAAAGATAAACTCTCTTTACATCGAAAATTAACAGGCATGCATACCATTTCATAATGTCCAACTATAAATGACCTAATCTATCATTTAACACCTGAGAATAAACATGCTTTAAAGTGTCAACCAAAAGGTTGGTGAGTTCATTAGTTTATCATAATCATTCATTTTCATCATTTTAATAGACCACAAGAATTTCATTTCCAGTTCTCATAAATATACGTCTCATGCATAGAGACAAAAATCATTCATATGGATTGAACACCTGGTAACTGACATTAACAAGATGCATATAGAATATCCCCATCATTCCGGGACACCCATCGGACATGATAAAATTGAAGTACTAAAGCATTTCAAATTTCAAAATGGGGCTTGTTGGGCACGATAGATCTATCTTTAGGATTCGCGTCAATTTGGGGGTCTGTTCCCAAATTCTTAGGCTACCAAGCTAAAAAGGGGCATATTCGGCTTCGATCATTCAACCATATAATGTAGTTTCGATTACTTGTGTCTATTTCGTAAAACATTTATAAAAATTTCGCATGTATTCTCAGCCCAAAAATATAAAGGGTAAAAAGGCAAATGAAACTCACCATACTGTATTTCGTAGTAAAAATACATATAACATCATTGAACAAGTGCAAGGTTGGCCTCGGATTCACGAACCTAAATTAATTATATATATTTATATGTTGGTCAATATTTGTCTTAACAAATTAGGTCAAGTCATAGTGTACCACAATCCTAATGCTCGAGACTAATATGCAAAAGTCAACAAAAGTCAATTTGACTCAAAATGATGTCCAAAATTTATACATGATTATTCTATAGTTTAAACATCGTCATTTTATATTTTTAAATATTTTTAAAAGATTTATTAGAGTAAATAATATAATTCATTATTTAAAAAAAATACTTTTATATATCTTAAGTAATAAAATTTATAAAGTTCATTTAATATCATAAAGATAATATGATAGGTATTATTAAAGTAATTTTATTACACGTAGTAAAATATGTTTGTATCACATATTTCTTTGATAAAATAATATCTATAATAATAGTAAGTAAAAGTTATATTATTTTGTAATAATAATAATTATTATTCTATTAAAAAAAATATCACTAATTATAATTACTAAAAATGATATTATGATAAAATGATAATTCTAATTATGATAACTTTAATATTTACGATATTTTTTAATATTAACTTTAAAATAATAATTCTATTTAAAATGATAATAATAATGATATTTTATAATAACAATGACATTTCTATTAGAATGATAATTTTTGTTAAAATGATAGTTTTAATATTAACGATACTTTTAATAATAATAGTAAAGATAAAAATAATAAAAATGATAATTTTATCTAAATCAATATCTTATAAGATTTTAATTTCATCATGATACTCATACTCATTATTTCCTAATCGTTTCGTTTAATAGCTTTTAATCGTCTTTTATATCGTATTCATAATACTAATAATAATAGTACTCAAAAAATTAGGTTACTAATATTAATTTTAATTACAATAATACTAATAATGATAATTACTATGATATTATTAATATTACTAATAACTATTTTAATGATAATAATAATAATAATAATAACAATAACAATAACCATTTTTAAATAGTGATATATATATTAATAATGATAATAATAATAATGATAATAATAATAATAATAATAATTATAACTTTAATGATAATAACGATAGTATTAATACTAAAAATAACAATTTTTAATGATACCTCCTTTTATTGATAATGATAATAATAAGATAAAATTAGAACGACGATAATAACGACGATGATAATAATCATTTTTAATAATAATACTAAATTTCAATTGACTATAACTCCAAATCTGTTCATCGAAACTATTCGATATCTAAAGGAAAAGTTCTTAATTTTTCGCTAGATTTCCAACGACATGCATATCTTATATCTTATCTCAACCGCATATATAACTAATTCAGGATTCAACATAACCTAACTAAAGGCAATATCAAAAGTACAGACATGCATAATCCTATATACTCGAGCACTAGTCAGGGATACACTATTAGTATGTAAAAGTTAAATTATGAGTACTCACGTATCAATATTGAGATTCAATATTGTAGGAAAGGTACGTAAACGCAACGGAGACGATAAATACTAGGTTGACCTCATGGGCATACCCTCGACCCATACCCATAACCTCCATAGCTATAGCCCATAATTTCCTTAGCTTTATCTCGCTCATAAAAATTCGTTTTGAAAATAATGCACTCTTGACCTCGTCGTAATATTTTATGTATAATACTAATTATAATAATACTAGTACTACTAATAATAAGTTTAATGATAATAATCTTTATAATATTAATAATATATATATATATATATATATATATATATATATATATATATATATATATATATATATATATATATATATATATATATATATATATATATATATATATATATATATATATATATATATATATATATATATATATATATATATATATATATAACGGGAGAGATGGAAGATAGATTGAAGAATGGTGAGCTCGAGTTTTTTTTTATAGTGAAACAACCCAACCCGTATTAAACCGGCCCATAAAAATTTTTCCTTTTTAATACGCTTTAAATAACACTTTAGGTCCCAATACACAATTTCCAAAACATATTTGTTACCGAAGTAAGTTCAACGAACTTAAAACATACATTAATAATTTAAACTCCTTAATACATTAATATGTTATTTAGAACATAAACCGAGCATGGTGATTTGGGACTACGCTACCCAAATCCTAATCAAGTACGAAAGCAAGATCTTCTAAAGCAAACTAGCCAAGATCTCTAATCCCCATGCTTACCCGAGCCACCATCATGCGAACCTATAAAAAATATCAACAACGAGAGGGTAAGCTAACGCTTAGTGAGTGAGAATATACTACATACATATATATACATAAAATGGACACGCCACAATAATCAAATACCGCATACCGGAGCATCCAAGCATAAAGGAAAGCTAACCTAAGCATACCGTACGGTCACTAAGCATAAGCTAAATATACATCAACAAAAATATAAGTTCACCAACGACGATGTGAACAACGCCAAATAAGCTACACCCGGAGGGTTAGCTACATCACAGCAATACGTCAATATATATAAATACAACAATATATAAACGCCCAAGTTAACCAATTGTAAAAAGGGATGGTACTCGAATTTCCCATCGGTGTTCATAACAACCGTTAGTGTACAACACATATATCACTAACCCTTGGACAACACATATCCGTTCATAAAATCGTTAGTGTACAATACATATATCACTAAATTGGACAACATATATCCATTCATAAATCGTTAGTGTACAACACATATATCACTAAATTGGACAACATATATCCATTCATAAATCGTTAGTGTACAACACATATATCACTAAATTGGACAACATATATCCATTCATAAAACCGTTAATGTACAACGCATATATCACTAACTTAGACGACACATATCCGTTCCTACAAATAAATACATTATATACATACATGTATACTTATTCCACTCACAAGCCCATGTGATAACGTACACACGAAGTGTGCACCTCGCCAAAGATGGTCAACCAACACGCACAACCGTGCCAATTGGACCAATACAAGTCCATCAAATCCACCTACATGTAAAGTGAGCTCTATAGCCGAGAATCACTTTACCTGACCCGCACCCATCCTACACATATATATGCACATAGGATATTAACACTCACCTTGTCGCCTTGAAGAAAATGCTTCCAAGTAATCCGCAACTCGTCAATGGAAAGTACCTATTCCATAATCATAAATACCACAACACAATTAGGGTGGATTTACAAACCAACCCAATTTGACACTTAGTGCAAATTCGACCCAATTGCACTTCCAAGCACAAACCGCGCCCAAACTAATCAATAATCACTGACACAGGTGATAATGGCCCTAATATGCCAATTAAACCTGACCACAAGTGTTAAAAACTTATCGTTCTCAAAATCGCCCATAAACCATAATTTTGACCCATAAGGTCAAAATCTCACCATTTACAAGTTTTGACACCAAAACATGTTTAACTCAGTTTTATACTTCAACTTAATCCGTTTTAAGTTTACAAACCTCATCGAATCGACATTCGGGTTATAATCCTCAACAAACCCTAATTTCGACTCTAGTCAAAGTTAGTCAACCACAAGAACCCTAAAAGTCTCCAAAACATCAATAATCACTAATACTAGTGATTATACACCATTCTCAAGTCTTATACATGGTTAAATCATTAACCAACCCAAAACCCGCCTTTAACACTTACAAACCCGAATCTTGGTGTTAATTTCCAATTAACAACTAAATGGGTTCCATCTATGAATCATACAATCAAAAGCCCCAAAATTGAATGATGAACACGAAAATGAAATTCAGAGTTAGAGCTTACCACTAGTATCACCGTGTAGCTAAGAATGAGGAGAACAAACTTGTCAACTACGCCAAAGATCAAAGCCCACTTCTTCCTTTCCTAAATCCCACTTGAATCACTTGAGGATTTTAAGTTTTGAGAGGAAAATAGGAAAGAAAAGGAAAAAGAAAATAAGAAATGAAATGAGTGGATGAGGTTAAAGCCTCAAATCTGGCTCAAACGTGAAAAGACCAAATTACCCTTGAACTTCATTTAAAATTACAAGAATCTGGTGCCAGTTCGTGTAGTTTGCCGCGTACCCACACAATACACCTAGTCGTACCCACACAATACACCTATATTGTAACAACCCAAGCTTTTTCGTTAAAACTTCCGTTAAATACTTGACGATCGTTAGTTAAATCATACGATTTGCATACGCCGAATTTTTTTTCTGAATAGTTAACAGTGGCTACGTGAAACTTTTCGTATTTAAAGTAATTAAATGCGTACTTGATCCTTAGTGGATTACTTGAATTAATATGTTATATTAATTAGTGAACTTAATTCGGTTAACGAATTAAACTAGAAACGACACGATTAAAGTTAATCGCCTAGAAAACTTTTCAGTTAACGGAACTCAGAAAAATGATAGAATAATTATTGTTAATAATTATTGAACTTATGAAAGAAATTTAATTTATTATTTACTTAATGAATTAAACACGGTGCTTTTGTTTCAACGACTAGTTAACGCGCCGGAGATTCGGTACGGTTAATGGCACTCGAAACGAACCACGCGCGAACGAGCTTTTACACAAAATGAGCCCGAGACCCGAGCCCGAGGCCACATGGACATGACCTCATACCTCATCATCCTTGGCCCCATGAGTAGCCAATGCATGTTGACTATTAGTTTAGGCCCATGTTTGTTGACTAATTAGTTTAGGCCCATGTTTGTTGACTTTTGATTTTTAGGCACTAAATAACTAGTTAGATAATCCTCTCATTCTATCCTAACTATGAAAAATGCAGCTCATTCCTCCTCCCTCTCTTCTTCTTCAATTCAAACACACACACACACACACAAATCAACCATCAAACTTGCTTGTTTGCTCTTACTCGTTTGATCAATCTTGCTCCGATCGTTGTTCTCTACGCGTGCGTATCATTAATTTTGTGATCAAAGGTATAATTACATAAATCCTAATATTTAAAATCTGATTTTTGTTAAAGTATCATGGATTAGGTTGTCTATTGCTCAAGTCTTGATGTTTGATGAATACTAGATGCGATAAATTGCTCGTTTTGATTGATTAATGCGAAAACCGAATTGTTTATTGCATGTACAGTAAATTTTGACTTTTTAAATGTATGATATTATGTGATATTCAGAATCCTTGCGAAAAACTATTAACTTTAGGCTTTGGAATCGCTTGATTTCGTTTCCGGATGATCAAGTTATGATCAATTGAAATTAATGTTGTGTTTTTGTGATTGATCGGAAATTCTGGGTTTGATAGACCACGAATTGGATTGTGAAATTAATACCATTGGATAGGTAATTTAAAAACACTCAGGTTACACTAGGATATCATGTTGTTTGCTTATGTATAACTTGAGATATGCTTGATTTAGTGAAAAAGTTGATTTATACAGCACTTGCATGAAAACAGCCTTGTATGATAAAATGTGTTAACTTCTGGATTTAAAGCTTTACATATTTGAAATGTACACAAAAAGTACTTCATCTTTCATGTAGATATAATAGGTTAATTATATCTAGATCTTCGGGTAATCGCGTGCGAATGTGACTAGCGAAACTAGAATCGAATCTGTAAATTGCTCTATGTTTTATACTCTGTTGATTGTGTTTATTGAATGAGCATGTATGCTTATGGAATATGAATTTTAACATGATATGTGACTTATTTTTAGTTTATGTCAATCTCTGAAACCTTATGCAGTGGGCACAATAGGGCCATACTTTATGTAAATTCTGATTTGAGCTGAAAAACTGAATGTTCAACTTGTACGAATAAACTGTACAAATTGGCTAAACAAAAATTGCTCAACTTTTGATATGTGTTAGTTTAACTTGTCCTTGAACCATGGCCACTGGTCTTGTATTAATTTCATGTCCCTAGCTCCGGTTATAGCCAAAACGAAATCAGTGCGCGGTCAAAAACTGACTTGGCAAACCATAAATGTATCCCTTCTGATTCCTGACTTTTAATTATCGTATGAGGCCCTGGCTGGACTTTTTGGAATCAATTTTGAGTATACTTATAATCTGGAGTTTTCCATGTTTACTTGAATTTTGTACTATGAGATAATATGCTAAGTTTGCTACATGTACATGAACTTTGTGCACAACGATAAACTAAAATTGTGAAATTGACCAATTATGATCTAAAACGTGTTGTTTGACTTAGGTTTGACATGTTGACCAACATTTGACATGAACCTACTGATGTTGAATTTAGTTGACTACTTTGACCAAGTTTGACTTTCGGTTTGACTTCGGTTGACTTTGTTTGACTTGCATGAATTAGTTGACTGTATGTTGACTTCTACTTTGAAACGCGTCGATTCGAGCAATAAGACAACTTATACTATGAAACCACACTTGTTTAAGATATATTTATTGACCAACCTAAATACATATACTTAGGTTGCATTACTCGGCTATAAACCGTACAAGTAAATTTTCCACTTTTCAATCCTAGCTTTATTCAAAGGTGAGTCTACAGTCCCGCTTTTTACATGTTTTTTAGGGATGAGAATTCACGCTGTTATACTTACATTATCAAATGCTTTTGTATTGACACGAGTACTATATATGCATATTGAGTTTGTTCAAAAAGCCTTTAGCTTGAATACTTTAAATACCATCGGTGTAGGCACAATTTAGATGGACGAATCCGTTAGGTTGACAACCTCACCCGCTATAAAAACTGTGGTGCATTTACTTTGAACATTAAGACACTCGAACAAGTGTATAACATTTTATGAGGTAAAGGTGAGTATAGTGAATTCTATACTCGGGTCATTGCTAGTATTCAGGTGCTCATAGATTATGCAAACGTTTCGCAACTTGGAGTTGTACTTGTAAAATCTCGTGGTCAAGGAAACTAAACTATATTTCTGATAACTGTTTTTCAGATACTATACAACGTTATTTAAAACTGTGGTTTACGAACAAATGAGATAAAACTTGACATGGTATTGTCTACGAATATTTGAAACTTGACATGGTATTGTCTACAAATGATTGAAACTTGACATGGTAGTGTCAACAAACTTTTGAAATGGGACACGGAGTTGTCTAACTTTTAACATTGAACCTTGGTGGTCTTCCACTAATAACCGTTTTCGAAATGTATTTCTTAAACATACTGTATTGTTTACCTAAAACCTGTAGATTCACTCAACATTGTTGTTGACCCGTTTTGCGTGTTTTATTCTCAGGTATTAATTGCTTCCGCTGTAGAATATTGCTGTTACGTAGAAGTCAAGCCAAGCACTGGGACCAGAGTTAACATTTCGTTAAAGGGATTTTTGATGGGGTGTTACAGTATGGTATCAGAGCTTTGGCTAT
Organism: Rutidosis leptorrhynchoides; assembly: GCF_046630445.1. Classification (NCBI taxonomy): domain Eukaryota; kingdom Viridiplantae; phylum Streptophyta; class Magnoliopsida; order Asterales; family Asteraceae; genus Rutidosis; species Rutidosis leptorrhynchoides. Next base: position 241,020,896 of record NC_092340.1, on the reverse strand, counting down.
AGGGAACTAGGATACATTAGTGTGTCTAACCGTAGGATGCATTAGTGAAGTCTAGTCTATAGCCGTGTGTCTTGGACGACTTTTATGCACCGTACTTACACTGTATGTGTCACTATGCTACATGTAGGGCTACACATTACATCACGTACATATACACCTTACACTCATATGATATGGACTTGAACTGAACACCATACTACAAAACACATATGTACACGCGACGCGAGATTTAACTAAATTAAGTTGATTACGCCATCTTGAACTTATGGAGTGATGTCGAATGGAAATGTGAGATAGCGTAATGTAATGACCGGGATTACATTACGGTAACTCATATAGAAGTTTCGACATTGCAAAATAAGGAATTGGGAGCGAGTCAAGTAGGTTACTTGGATAAATACCGTTTAGAACATAAACCGTTTAATTTCAAATATGAGTAGAAATTTACACTGTACGAATTAATTGTTATTATAACCTATAAGGAGCGTGTAATCACGTCACAATTCGTCACTACCCGACACTGTCCATCACCCCTGATTTCTACTTGGCACTACGAAGACACTGCCTGGACATACTCATCATCTTATACCACTACTCCTTGTTATTTATCGTTGGTTACTACTACTTAACGCCGCCTCTCACTACTAGACGCGACCGATCACTACTTCTCACTGCTTATCATTTTTGATCCACCGACATCTTACTGCAATTATTGTACCAATTACATATAGGCTAATCCTGTCGCTATCATACTTATTATATTAGATTTTGTATGATATATTTCCTAAATTTCCTCCGTAAATTACGGAAATCTTTTTTCTATATACACGTATTCAAGGAGACAAACATAGCATCCAACACTCAATTCATATCAAACCCTATTCCAAACACATAATATGAATTTCTCATCAGATTCCTCGAGCTCCATGGACAGCGTAACCGGAACGAACGAACCTATAAGCCATCATCTTTTCTGGATGAATTGGGGGTGGGTTCGTAGTCGACTTAATCAATGGATGCGAGAAGAAGGCGATCCCTTCCACCAACAGAATTCACCTATTGGCGAAGAACTTAAATCACTTACCGGCGAACCAGTTCGGAACACTATTTTCACCCTTATTTCTAGAATATCCCTTCACGAATATCTAATATCCAGAATTTTAGATCTTATTCATCCGCTTGTCCGAACCGCCAATCATCCCGGAATAATAGAAGAAGTCAATGAGCTTCGCGCTCGAGTAGTGGCTTTAGAAAATATGGTACAAAACCTACGAGCACCAGCAGCAGCACCAACAGCATAACCAGCACCACCAGTACCATCAACATCACCACCAACAACATCAACTTTACCAACAACAACATCCACAACCCACATCACACTCGGTACCTCGGATATCAACATCATACGCCCCATAGATACCAAGGAATATTAGTAATAATGAGTTAAGATGTATTGACTCATTCGTCCTAAAGAATTATATATATATATATATATATATATATATATATATATATATATATATATATATATATATATATATATATATGGTTTGGAACAATAATAAATCTTTTCTTACTAAACTATTACGTGTGAATCTTAACTAGTATGTACTACTTGGTTAAATCATATCACTAATATGCTATGATGTACATCCTTCATTAATGACTTAATAATCATTAATCACTACTTCAGCACAATAAACTCCATTTCATAATAAACTAAGTGTATTATTCAAATACATGTTTGATTTTTCACTTCTATTTTCGATGTACTTGAAACTTTCTAGAAAACATTATTCGTGCCTTGTAAATTTCACAAGAACTTCACGAGCATCAATATCATATACCGAGGTATATCAATAAACAATGAACAATAAAGTATTGATTCATAACTTCATTAGCGAAATATTTCGCGACAATTATGAAATCTCTAAGGTTTTGGAGATTATCTTCAACCGTAAATCAAATGAGTTTAATATTATATTAACTCATTAAATCAATGATTACATCTGAAGAATATATATGAATATATATCTTCATAAAGATTGTAATTAAAAACTCTTCTGTACAAACTTTAATTGTAAAAATATTTAACGGGTAGGTAAAACTCGAGAAATATTTATATCTCACATTAATATGTTACATTATACATTCTTCAAATTCTGATTCAATAATCAGTAACTATACTAATTACACTCATAAGATATGTGTATCCGTTCACTAAAGAACAACTACTACATATTCTGATTTTGACTTATCGGAATCTAAGTAAAGCTATAGCAAGTGTTATCTTCCTAAAGATCACTACATTCATGAATTATATTCATTTGTCTTCTATGATGAATTATCACATCAAACCATCTAAATTATCATTCATTACTTTTGAAATCAACAACGCCTATTCGTCAACCATTAGATCCGTTAACGATTACAATCAGCGTTTAATCATCTAAAAATAAAATCTCTTGAAACCATCTCGGATTGATAACCAACGATTCAGATTCGTTAACCTTGAGAATGATGACGAAGCAGCAAAAGCTATAGATGGTCTTAATGGCCAAAAGTTTGATGACAAAGAATAACGTATTGAAAAAGCTCAGATTTGGAACTGAAAAACGGATTGAGCTAACCATGAAGGAGACCAGGGATAAATACAAGGACCAAACCCTATATTCAAAGAATCCAGGTAATTCTGGATCTGATGACATCTTTAGAGAATATCTTGCTCCGAAGTCATGCAGAATTTCTAATGGAAGATGATGATTCACAGACCTTACAATCATCATGAACCATGTTACATAACTCTTTCATTCTATTTAACTTCTAAACATATCAAGGAAATATATTTCTTGATGATTCGGTCTTTTTCGGATATTCTGGTAATTTGACAAATCAAATCGTGCTATTACCTTTCCTTTCTACTTTGTATATTATGATCATTCGAAACTCCATACCTACGAATTATGGACCATTACTTGCTTGATTTAAAGTCGAGAAGAGAAAACAAGGTGAAAACGGATACTATGACGATGAACAACGAATGTTTCTGCATCATCACCAGCTATTGATCCGTATTATTTGACCATGTATAGAAGAACAAGTTGAAGATCTTCTTGGATAAAAAGCACGAGTCTTCGAAAAATAGGTCAGAATATAAAAGACAACAAACATGGAAGATCATAAACCATTTATATCAATAAGTATTGAAAAACAGAGGAGTGGTAGAATTAAAAATAATGTCACCCCTAGAGCATTATAGAAGAACAGAGATTCTTCTGGTGGTAGACTAAAAAGAAGAATGACTGTATACACAGTCAAAATAGTAACGAAAATCAAGAGCGGATGAAACATCTTCACAAAATTTTTGAAAATAGAATTTTGAAAGTAAGAAGATTGAGGTTGAGAAAATAAGGACGAAGAGATGATTAATTTATATCAAAACTTTTTACCATAGCAACGCGTCAGCCGATTAAGATAATCGTATTAAATCAAAAAGAAAAGGATTCTAATTTCCTTAATTACCGGGATCCAAATCTCATAGATTTCAAACGATTATATTCAAATCCCTTAAATTTAGGAGAATCAATAGTGATTACATCGAAAAGTCAAGGCAGACAACTATTACTTCAATACATCCATTAGTGACATATTCAGTCGTATTTTTACACGTAACCGAATCATTTCATTCATATTCTTGATGATAAGAAATACTATACACTTAACTCATATTCATTACGAAACTGAACGGACCTTAGAAATCCATCCGTATAGAGATCTCGAAAGATTATTTAATCTTATCATATTATTTGACGAAACACTCGTATATGACCAAATTCTTTTATTAAAAGAATCTATGAAGGCTTACGTCTGGAAAGACAAACTATTCAAGCCAAGTATAAACTTTATTTGCAAACTTCGTTATAGAATTCAAGCTCACGTTGAAACGTGGATTTCTAATGATACGAAAATATTTTATTTTCATCAATAACTACCATCATCCAAATTTCGGGACGAAATTTTCAATAACGGGTGGGTAATGTAACAACCCGAGCTTTTTCATTAAAACTTCCGTTAAATACTTGACGATCGTTAGTTAAATCATACGATTTGCATACGCCGAATTTTTTTTCAGAATAGTTAACAGTGGCTACGTGAAACTTTTCGTATTTAAAGTAATTAAATGCGTACTTGATCCTTAGTGGATTACTTGAATTAATATGTTATATTAATTAGTGAACTTAATTCGGTTAACGAATTAAACTAGAAACGACACGATTAAAGTTAATCGCCTAGAAAACTTTTCAGTTAACGGAACTCAGAAAAATGATAGAATAATTATTGTTAATAATTATTGAACTTATGAAAGAAATTTAATTTATTATTTACTTAATGAATTAAACACGGTGCTTTTGTTTCAACGACTAGTTAACGTGCCGGAGATTCGGTACGGTTAATGGCACTCGAAACGAACCACGCGCGAACGAGCTTTTACACAAAATGAGCCCGAGACCCGAGCCCGAGGCCACATGGACATGACCTCATACCTCATCATCCTTGGCCCCATGAGTAGCCAATGCATGTTGACTATTAGTTTAGGACCATGTTTGTTGACTAATTAGTTTAGGCCCATGTTTGTTGACTTTTGATTTTTAGGCACTAAATAACTAGTTAGATAATCCTCTCATTCTATCCTAACTATGAAAAATGCAGCTCATTCCTCCTCCCTCTCTTCTTCTTCACATCAAACACACACACACACACACACACAAATCAACCATCAAACTTGCTTGTTTGCTCTTACTCGTTTGATCAATCTTGCTCCGATCGTTGTTCTCTACGCGTGCGTATCATTAATTTTGTGATCAAAGGTATAATTACATAAATCCTAATCTTTAAAATCTGATTTTTGTTAAAGTTTCATGGATTAGGTTGTCTATTGCTCAAGTCTTGATGTTTGATGAATACTAGATGCGATAAATTGCTCGTTTTGATTGATTAATGCGAAAACCGAATTGTTTATTGCATGTACAGTAAATTTTGACTTTTTAAATGTATGATATTATGTGATATTCAGAATCCTTGCGAAAAACTATTAACTTTAGGCTTTGGAATCGCTTGATTTCGTTTCCGGATGATCAAGTTATGATCAATTGAAATTAATGTTGTGTTTTTGTGATTGATCAGAAATTCTGGGTTTGATAGACCACGAATTGGATTGTGAAATTAATACCATTGGATAGGTAATTTAAAAACACTCAGGTTACACTAGGATATCATGTTGTTTGCTTATGTATAACTTGAGATATGCTTGATTTAGTGAAAAAGTTGATTTATACAGCACTTGCATGAAAACAGCCTTGTATAATAAAATGTGTTAACTTCTGGATTTAAAGCTTTACATATTTGAAATGTACACAAAAAGTACTTCATCTTTCATGTAGATATAATAGGTTAATTATATCTAGATCTTCGGGTAATCGCGTGCGAATGTGACTAGCGAAACTAGAATCGAATCTGTAAATTGCTCTATGTTTTATACTCTGTTGATTGTGTTTATTGAATGAGCATGTATGCTTATGGAATATGAATTTTAACATGATATATGACTTATTGTTAGTTTATGTCAATCTCTGAAACCTTATGCAGTGGGCACAATAGGGCCATACTTTATGTAAATTCTGATTTGAGCTGAAAAACTGAATGTTCAACTTGCACGAATAAACTGTACAAATTGGCTAAACAAAAATTGCTCAACTTTTGATATGTGTTAGTTTAACTTGTCCTTGAACCATGGCCACTGGTCTTGTATTAATTTCATGTCCCTAGCTCCGGTTATAGCCAAAACGAAATCAGTGCGCGGTCAAAAACTGACTTGGCAAACCATAAATGTATCCCTTCTGATTCCTGACTTTTAATTATCGTATGAGGCCCTGGCTGGACTTTTTGGAATCAATTTTGAGTATACTTATAATCTGGAGTTTTCCATGTTTACTTGAATTTTGTACTATGAGATAATATGCTAAGTTTGCTACATGTACATGAACTTTGTGCACAACGATAAACTAAAATTGTGAAATTGACCAATTATGATCTAAAACGTGTTGTTTGACTTAGGTTTGACATGTTGACCAACATTTGACATGAACCTACTGATGTTGAATTTAGTTGACTACTTTGACCAAGTTTGACTTTCGGTTTGACTTCGGTTGACTTTGTTTGACTTGCATGAATTAGTTGACTGTATGTTGACTTCTACTTTGAAACGCGTCGATTCGAGCAATAAGACAACTTATACTATGAAACCACACTTGTTTAAGATATATTTATTGACCAACCTAAATACATATACTTAGGTTGCATTACTCGGCTATAAACCGTACAAGTAAATTTTCCACTTTTCAATCCGAGCTTTATTCAAAGGTGAGTCTACAGTCCCGCTTTTTACATGTTTTTTAGGGATGAGAATACACGCTGTTATACTTACATTATCAAATACTTTTGTATTGACACGAGTACTATATATGCATATTGAGTTTGTTCAAAAAGCCTCTAGCTTGAATACTTTAAATACCATCGGTGTAGGCACAATTTAGATGGACGAATCCGTTAGGTTGACAACCTCACCCGCTATAAAAACTGTGGTGCATTTACTTTGAACATTAAGACACTCGAACAAGTGTATAACATTTTATGAGGTAAAGGTGAGTATAGTGAATTCTATACTCGGGTCATTGCTAGTATTCAGGTGCTCATAGATTATGCAAACGTTTCGCAACTTGGAGTTGTACTTGTAAAATCTCGTGGTCAAGGAAACTAAACTATATTTCTGATAACTGTTTTTCAGATACTATACAACGTTATTTAAAACTATGGTTTACGAACAAATGAGATAAAACTTGACATGGTATTGTCTACGAATATTTGAAACTTGACATGGTATTGTCTACAAATGATTGAAACTTGACATGGTAGTGTCAACAAACTTTTGAAATGGGACACGGAGTTGTCTAACTTTTAACATTGAACCTTGGTGGTCTTCCACTAATAACCGTTTTCGAAATGTATTTCTTAAACATACTGTATTGTTTACCTAAAACCTGTAGATTCACTCAACATTGTTGTTGACCCGTTTTGCGTGTTTTATTCTCAGGTATTAATTGCTTCCGCTGTAGAATATTGCTGTTACGTAGAAGTCAAGCCAAGCACTGGGACCAGAGTTAACATTCCGTTAAAGGGATTTTTGATGGGGTGTTACATATATATCATGTACGGAGAAAAAAGGGGTGTTACAACTCTCTCCCCCACTTAATTTCGATCACGTCCTCGTGATCCTAGTCACGAACCCAACGGACCCACACTCAATGGTTCCCGGTATTCCGAACTAACTTCTACCACAATTTCACTAACTCGAAGGTTAACCAAATGACAAATTACACACCTGCTCGCATTCTGAGACGTATAATACACCCAACAACTGAAATCTACAACGATCCCTTAGACAATTCTTCTCAAAGAGTTGCCCTTAACAACTAAATCGTCACCCGCGATTTATCAAATTCCACAATTCCGAGCACTAGCACTAACTCAATCCCTCACATCGGGAAAAACTCAACAAATTTCGTACCGAGGTTTCAACTCCTAGTGTACCATACCAAGTACATCGCTAGTAACAACCACAAACCAAGACAAGGTCAACCATCAAACCGAAGAAGACCGAATTTAAGCGAATCCTTACGGATAATACTCATCACTAAACATCCCTTGTAGTGCGCAATACAACCAATACGCAACTACCATAACATTATAACAAACGGTTAAGACCGATAACGCCCAAAACGACTATGGCAACGCTAATCCTAAGGTGTCCAAAATCGACTATTGTCACACCCGTAACATCATGTGAGCGAAACACGGCTATCGCCTCACTAATCATACAACATGGTCCTCACGATCCCACCATCGGTGTATAAAACAACCGATAGATCACACCACACGGTCCTTACGAACCCACCATCGGTGTATTAAAACAACCGATAGATCACTCAACACCGGATGAAGTCAGCGGACCCCGTCAACGGTCATGCTTCACCGATATAACACCTCGCTCATGATGAAGTCAGCGGACCCCGAAGGTCATACTCCACCAATCGCATACTCCCATGATGAAGTCAGCGGACCCTAAAGGTCATGCTTCATCAATCACCAATACCATGATGAAGTCAGCGGACTCTGAAGTCATGCTTCATCGATCAATGCCCTTTTGGCCTCGAACGACGAGTAGCGTAATATCGCGCTCTGCTACACCATAGTGAATCCTAACGGATACCACTAACCATTCACACACTCGAGCAAGAACCACCTATATCAAACATAGGCACAAAACAATAATTCTCTAGAAGAGAATCCGACACACCTCCCTTAACCGAAGGATTTCACCTTGCTCACCAAACACGTCCATTACCTCTCAACGAGATTTACCACATTACCACCTTGGTGATAATTCAAATCCAAACCATAAGTACAATTTATCCGAAATTGTAATCTACCACAAATCGACCAAAACCAGGTCTCGACAACATTTTCCGGATCTACCAAAAGCATCATCCGAAATCTCACACTAAAACTTTCTCGTGCGGGAGTGTAACTCCCCCACTTGGAACTACGTCCCATATCCACAACTCGTACAACCGTACAATGCTACCAAAGGTAGACTTTACAAACGATTGGGCTCACACGACCCATCACCATATCTTGCTCCAATCTTGAGCACACGTTGGATTTCAAACCATCCTTAAACACTTCGAACGAAAAGTGTACCACAATTTCACAAACCATACCCTCGCAATCATCCAATTGCTTTAGTTTGTTAAATTTCACCTAGTCACTCATGTACCTAAGGGTTTCACTCCGGTACCCTAAGTACAATGTAACCACAATACAATCGGAGTCGAACACAACCCTAGTAGGTATAAAAGAGGCACTAATGTCGCGTCATATAAACTCCATTACCAACATACATCGAGATTCAAAACACTCGATCTCAAGGGTTCCAACCACCCGACGAACCTCATAGTTCATCAACTTCCACACTATAGCGAACACGCGCTTAACAATCGAACACCAAAAACCATTTCCATGGCTTGGTAGAAACATTTCCCAAATACTAAGGAATGCTTGGTTACGCCAAGTCCTACGCCCTTCACCCAACAATCAAAACGTCACCATAGGGTACTTCCATTAGGAACGTCTCCCATAATAACACTATGCACAACACAATGCATTTAACAGATTCAAATTCAACGGCACTTAATAAATAATCAAAGGGCATATTTATTAAAACGAAACGTACCTTAACGTCTCCTTGCCGCACCCGTCCCCGCTAACTTGGGACATTCCAACTTACGATGTCCTTCTTTTTGGTAAATGAAGCACACCATGCCAACACCCTTTGGTACCGAACATTCCCAAGACTTGTGACCCCTCATGCCACAATTGTAACATCTAGATGCACTAGAATTCGCTATACCCGTCCGCGTACCACCCGTGCTCACACTCGGACCCTTATTCCCCTTACTCTGAGCACCATACGAAACAACCCTTCTCTCACTTGAAGGTTCACCAATCTTTGATCGCGTATACGACTCGAAACCTCTAGCCACGGCGAATAATTCCGCAAACGATTTCGCGTGACCCCGGCTAATCTTATTCTTCAAGTCATCATTCAAGGTTCGATAGAAATCTTGCATCAACAAATTATCATTCTCCAAATACTCCGGGCAAAAACGAGCCTTCGCCATAAAGGTCGTCTTGAGAGTATTCAAATCCATAGAACCCTGTTGCAAATTTCGCAACTCATTACGCATTTCCAACAAATCGGCTGAAGTCCGGAACTCCTCGAAGAATTCCTTCTTAAACCTGTCCCACGATAACGCCATAAATGGTTCACCACCGACAAGATCAATCTTACCATCCAACCAATCCTTTGCCCTACCCCGCAACAAACTAGTAGCGAGTCTCGTCTTCTTCTTAGGAGGGCATTCAATAGTACGAAAACACCCTTCAACATCCGAGATCCAAGTTGTGCTTACCAAAGGATTCGGTTTCCCGTCATACATCGGGGGTTTAGTCCTCATGAAGCTCTTAAGACAACGCTCCATTTCACTACTACCCCGAAATTCGGAATACTTCCTATCCATTTCTTCTCGAAACGCACTCATTTGCTCCGCAACGGCGGCCGCAACTCTAGAGTTAAACTCCTCGTCAACACAACTACGGTTCCACGCGATATAAACACACGCAAGGGAATAGCATCACAACACAAGCCAAAAATCTTAGTTAGTCCACCTATAAACAAGGCACTAACTTTAACCCGTTCCGACCCGTTCACCTACAAGTCCCGCAACAATAAGCACACACAAAAGTCTAAGTCTAGGCACCTATCTCAAGTCGCCTAAATCCCTTAGACCATGCTCTGATACCACTTGAAACAACCCAACCCGTATTAAACCGGCCCATATAAATTTTTCCTTTTTAATACGCTTTAAATAACACTTTAGGTCCCAATACACAATTTCCAAAACATATTTGTTACCGAAGTAAGTTCAACGAACTTAAAACATACATTAATAATTTAAACTCCTTAATACATTAATATGTTATTTAGAACATAAACCGAGCATGGTGATTTGGGACTACGCTACCCAAATCCTAATCAAGTACGAAAGCAAGATCTTCTAAAGCAAACTAGCCAAGATCTCTAATCCCCATGCTTACCCGAGCAACCATCATGCGAACCTATAAAAAATATCAACAACGAGAGGGTAAGCTAACGCTTAGTGAGTGAGAATATACTACATACATATATATACATAAAATGGACACGCCACAATAATCAAATGCCGCATACCGGAGCATCCAAGCATAAAGGCAAGCTAACCTAAGCATACCGTACGGTCACTAAGCACAAGCTAAATATACATCAAGAAAAATATAAGTTCACCAACGACGATGAGAACAACGCCAAATAAGCTACACCCGGAGGGTTAGCTACATCACAGCAATACGTCAATATATATATATATATATACAACAATATATAAACGCCCAAGTTAACCAATCGTAAAAAGGGATGGTACTCGAATTTCCCATCGGTGTTCATAACAACCGTTAGTGTACAACACATATATCACTAACCCTTGGACAACACATATCCGTTCATAAAATCGTTAGTGTACAACACATATATCACTAAATTGGACAACATATATCCATTCATAAATCGTTAGTGTATAACACATATATCACTAAATTGGACAACATATATCCATTCATAAATCGTTAGTGTACAACACATATATCACTAAATTGGACAACATATATCCATTCATAAAACCGTTAATGTACAACGCATATATCACTAACTTGGACAACACATATCCGTTCCTACAAATAAATATATTATATACATACATGTATACTTATTCCACTCACAAGCCCATGTGATAACGTACACACGAAGTGTGCACCTCGCCAAAGGTGGTCAACCAACACGCACAACTGTGCCAATTGGACCAATACAAGTCCATCAAATCCACCTACATGTAAAGTGAGCTCTGTTTCCGAGAATCACTTTACCCGACCCGCACCCATCCTACACATATATATGCACATAGGATATTAACTCTCACCTTGTCGCCTTGAAGAAAATGCTTCCAAGTAATCCGCAACTCGTTAATGGAAAGTACCTATTCCATAATCATAAATACCACAACACAATTAGGGTGGATTTACAAACCAACCCAATTTGACACTTAGTGCAAATTCGACCCAATTGCACTTCCAAGCACAAACCGCGCCCAAACTAATCAATAATCACTGACACAAGTGATAATGGCCCTAATATGCTAATTAAACCCGAACACAAGTGTTAAACACTTATCGTTCTCAAAATCGCCCATAAACCCTAATTTTGACCCATAAGGTCAAAATCTCACCATTTACAAGTTTTGACACCAAAACATGTTTAACTCGGTTTTATACTTCAACTTAATCCATTTTAAGTTTACAAACCTCATCGAATCGACATTCGGGTTATATTCCTCAACAAACCCTAATTTCGACTCTAGTCAAAGTTAGTCAACCACAAGAACCCTAAAAGTCTCCAAAACATCAATAATCACTAATACTAGTGATTATACACCATTCTCAAGTCTTATACATGGTTAAATCATTAACCAACCCAAAACCCGCCTTTAACACTTACAAACCCGAATCTTGGTGTTAATTTCCAATTAACAACTAAATGGGTTCCATCTATGAATCATACAATCAAAAGCCCCAAAATTGAATGATGAACACGAAAATGAAATTCGGAGTTAGAGCTTACCACTAGTATCACCGTGTCGCTAAGAACGAGGAGAACAAACTTGTCAACTACGCCAAAGATCAAAGCCCACTTCTTGCTTTTCTAAATCCCACTTGAATCACTTGAGGATTTTAAGTTTTGAGAGGAAAATAGGAAAGAAAAGGAAAAAGAAAATAAGAAATGAAATGAGTGGATGAGGTTAAAGCCTCAAATCTGGCTCAAACGTGAAAAGACCAAATTGCCCTTGAACTTCATTTAAAATTACAAGAATCTGGTGCCAGTTCGTGCAGTTTGCCGCGCCACGGCCTTAAATGTCGCGCCGCGACATTTGACTAAGTCTGGAATCATTTTAAACCTAACTTCTGATCTTTGTTTCAGTAGAATGCCGCGCCGCGGCCTCGTTTGTCACGCCGCGACCCAAAGCTCAACCTGAACCCTTCTCCCGCGTACAAGACTTTAACACCCGAACACGTCTCAAATCCTTCAAACTCTAGTCGTACCCACACAATACACCTATATATCATGTACGGAGAAAAATGGGGTGTTACATATAGTCCTAAATCTGGCCCCACCTTCGCAATCTCGAAGGATTGCTGAAATAAAAGTCCTCAATTTACGGCATTAATCATTAAAGTTATACGTAATTTACATGTTTCTTATGTTTTATTAAATATTATTATATATATAATATATTTAATTTATATAATTACTTATATATTATATTATATTTACGCTTATGGTAAAAATGTAATTTTTACTCAAATAACTTGGACGTTGTCACTCGACTCATGTACCACTTTCGGTTTTTCGAGCGCAGTTTCGTACGTTTAGAAAACTAGCCTTTTACGTTACGCGACATGTACACTTATTAATACTTTGACTTTACTCATCAAAATTTTACCTTATAATAGATGTAACCTATAAAATTGAGCGTTGTGGTCATTTGCTTCTATAAATCAGAGTCTCGTAGTTTATCAAAATGTATCATTTTAAATCATCTGTTAAAATATTATATTTTGTCACTTGTATAATATATACATATATATATATATATATATATATATATATATATATATATATATATATATATATATATATATATATATATATATATATATATATATATATATATATATATATATATATATATATATATCCTTATTTAAAATATATATTTGTTCATATTGAAATATGTAATAATACAATATTTAGTTTTTTTTCAAAACTGATTATATTTTTAAAGTTTATTTTGGAATCGTTTAGATAGTAGAAAAATATTATATCAATTACGTTTACATTTTTGAAACGCTTTATCTACTTGTAATTTATAATATCAACTTTATTTAAATTCTTCAAAAGTCATATACAAATTATCTTATAAAACGTCCTAATTAATTAAGTTCTTTTTAAATTGAAACGTTTTTATACATTTAAATCAAATATGATAACTTTGTTTTTCTAAAACTAAATATATAAAATAATCATTTTATTAAAAGGTTAAAATAGAAGAAGCTGTTATATCGTAAAAAAGGTTTCAGAAAAGTAAGATTAAATATACTTTTAATAGATTTTAAGTTTTTAACGTTTGTTGGTGCAACATGATATAACGTCTAAAGGTTAGATAAACATATAAAAATCATTTTAATGTAAAACGTTAATTTACTTAACTTGTCGATATCCATCTTCTAAGTTATCTATACTCTACAATTTTACTTGCACGTTAATTAATATACAAGTTGAATAGTTTATCTTATCAAAAGTCACGAGGCAATTATTGTAAAGCATAAATTGAAAAATCAAATGGGAATCTCCACTAACCCTTGTCTAGTTCCCGTTAATTGACACTTTTGTTCCTTCTAATGAATCACTTTACCAATTATTCCAAATACCGTTAAAAAGAATAGATTTCTCAAATCATAGTGGACCTATTAACAGAGACTCGTAATTATAATTCAATGTATCTAATAATTCAATCATTTGATATCATCTTTTAATTCCATTGATAACTATTAGAATATATTTTGAAACAAATACGTTTATATAAAGTATTATACGTCTAATACTTTGTTAATGTTTTCAAGTTATAATATATACACATATACATATATAATCATATCCGTTCATATAATGGTTCGTGAATCATTGGAATTTGGTCGAGGTTAAATGAACGTATGAATATAGTTTTAAAATGTTTGAGATTTAACTTAACAAACTTTGCTTATCGTGTTGGAATAATATAAAGATTAAAGTTTAAATTTGTTCAGAAATTTCCGGGTCATCACAAGCAACCTCTCAGAAGGTTCTTTGATGTGAGTAGTACGGAGTGCTCTCTATAGTAATAGCTTTGAAGATTCTAGATCGCTTCAGATGCTTAATGATAGGACCAAAATTTCCTCTTTGAGCTTCAGTTCCAGTCTCATCAACACAAGCTAGGACATTCGTATCTTCACGTCCAATAATTAGACCGGGCAATTCAGATGATAATGGAATCTGGGGTTCAGTTGGAACAGTTTCCTCCGAAGAATGTTGTTGTTCATGAGACATTCTATATAACTGTAAAACACTCAAAACAAAACAACTAATAAGCAATTACCACCATGTATAATGGGGTATCAAGTTTAATCATATGAATCAGTAAATAATTAAGCAATATAACCACAATAGCTGATTAGCATACAATTACATAGAGGTCACTGTTAGGTCATTACACACCAGAGTTTCAAGGCTAACAGGCTAGCCTTATTGAATTACATATTAAACATAATTAAACATAACATTGAAATACAAATACTTGTCTTATCCCACAATGACATCTTCTGGTACGAGTTTCATGTTGTAATTCTTGTCCTCAAATAAATCAAGTTCATCAAACAGATTATTCAAAAGAACGGCATAAGGAAATGGTCTTCCCTCTGTATTCATAACATCCTTCATTATATTAATGAGAATCTGTCCAAAATTCACTTTAATTCGTTCCATGAGACAATATAACAGAATTGCTTCAGTACCAGAAAGCATGTCATCATTGACATCTCTAAAAACCACATTTCGTTTGATAATCCTCAGGTGAGGTATCAAGTCGTTTAGAACATCACTGTCTCTGACCACAATTCTACCATTACCCATTGCATACCCTGGCTTACAGATATGAGTAGCCACCCCTCCAGCATCGAACTTGCTAGGAATTCTCCTAAGATCTTTGCTAGGACAATAAATCTTGGCTCCCTAATACGGTACAGATAAATGATCTGAAAACTCATCTAGGGTCCACTTAAAAGATTGCCCGAAGAAATTTGCATGAACGTAGTTCTTATTACCCTCTTCTAAAGCTACACTGGTATAATACTCTCGGATAAGCTTGGGACAGTAATAATCTCCTATCTCAATGAAGGTCAAACAATCTAGACCCTTCCATTGTTCATGAGTGGTCTGAGTGGCAACTACTTTCGATTCTACTTGGATAGGCCGATGTTTGGCCAAAACTCTCCTACGGTCAATATCAGATGTCTAAGTTCCAACAAACAAACCACCTGACATACCTAAAATAAGACTATACAAAACATTCAGAATAATTTCTCATGAATTCAACAGAATAACCAAAAATAGCAAATTATCAAAAATTAGGGTTTGAACACACTCGGTCGTGTGTATAGAGACACACGGCCGTCCATGTATTCACACGGTCGAGTGTGTGGACTCAGTCGATCGAGTGTGTCACACACTCAGTCGAGCGTATTCTTCCAGATTTGGGTGACCGAGTGAGTCACACAGTCGGTCGAGTGTGTTCTTCCAGATCTGGGTTCCCCCAATTTGTCAAATCGGTCAAATCTGTTGTTTTGGATCAAAACCTGGTCGCATAGGATACTACGATGGCCAATTAACACAATTATAACATTAATTTCAACATATAACGTCTAAAATACACTCGATTTAACTGTTAACCTTCAAACGTAATATCAACGATTTAAAACAAAAGAAAACGAGTTAGGCTACCTCGTTTGTGGCACTGTAATCACAAGCGAAAGTTGTATCTAAAATGCGAGATCAAAACCTTCTTCCTTAACTTTGAAAAATCTAGGTAAAAATCGTCCAAAATCTCATAAGTGAACTGAGCCGTTTAACGATCAACACCTTTCATACTCTCAGACACACTCGATCGAGTGTGTCACTTACTCGGCTGTGAGTGTGACTCACTCGGTTGAGTGTGTTTCTAACACATCTCATTCTTTCACACACAGAGTCGGTCGTGTGTGGCACTCACACGGTCGTGTGTGTATACTCACTCGGCCGACTGTCTTTCAAAAATTAAAACTTAAAACTTTTCAGATTTCAATTTTAACAAACCTTTTCACGTCCACTCCCCCAGGGACTAATCTCTACAGTAATATTTATTCAGGCTTTGTTCCATTAGGCTTCAAACATCTAACTTTCAGACTTAAAATATCGAGATTCCTTACACAGTGAACCCTTTGAGAACTGAGTTGCCAAGCTTAATAACTATTATAAAATGCACATGAAAATTTAAAAGAAACAAAATACTGTACAAGATTCAGTGTGTCACGATAAACAATATTACATCATACATATTCAATAAAGCTTTAACATTACGTGTCTGCAATTCTCTACATGCAACATTCAATATCTGATTCATTAATCATTATGATCATTAGAAATCAAACGTTATCACTATAAAGACGGACAATATTGTTTATCAAGAGCAACACCAAGTATAACCTAACACATGTTTTTGTGAGTGGATATAACACATTGATTCAATCTTTTGATTCGGGGATCAGAACTAAAATATATTGACAAGTTATTTCAATAATTCATTCAATTTTATGTTTAATAAAGCATATACAGAACAACATTCAAATATATCAATAAAACATTTACCAACTTTCACCCTAGACTTCGATGATCACGTTGAATTAATTACTTTAACATATTTCTATGCTAGATTTGATCATAGAATCAGTCCTCATTTGAGATCGCACAATGTATCAGGTAGAACAATTGAGCACAAATATATCGGCGCTGTCCTCTTATCACATAAATGTACTTTCGATTTGATTGAACAGAACTGTAACGACCCTGGAATTTCCAACGTTTATTTATTAATAATTACTATTATTAATACGTGTGATTAAATGAATGTATGTTATTACATTTACATGTTACCATGATTGCCCGTACTTGACTTTTAAGTGCCCGAAACGTCTTTGTGACACCCGGAACTTTCACGAATAATATTTTTAGATATTATTTACATTCATGATTAAATTTATTAATCATTTTAATTAACTAAGGCTATTAGTTAGTTACTTGGGCTTTAATTGGTTTAACTTGTGATTTATTTGAACTTGGGCTTTGTTAGTGTAATGGACTCATGTTATTGGACTTCCAAGCCCACCCTACATTATTAGTGGACTTAATTAGCCCAACACTACTTGTAAGTATCAATTAGTTCATGAACTAGTTGGTTAAAGAAGACTTGGAATCTAGTTTCACACCTTCCCCATGCATGCACCCTTAATACCCATCTTTTGTAAGCTTTTCATCCAAGTATCCAACAAACAAACTTCTCCCTCCTAAAATCTGCAGCAAAACCGTGGACTTAGGGCCACCATATGGAGGTTTTGATTTCATTTTTACTTTACTACTTCATCACTTATTACTCACTCAAACACACACACAAAAATACTTCCAAGTTTACTCTCTTTTCTCTCTTGCTTTTCTCTCAAAACTAGTAAGTAGCAAGATAACTTTTCTCTCCTTTTTACTTCTAAAAACTGAATTCTACATCTTCATCATCATCATTCTTTTATTTGAATGTTACTTGTCTTTGATTACTAGTTATTTAAATCATGTTGTTGTTACTTACTTTGTAGTTTCTTGTTACTTAATTACTAGCTTTCAAGAATCAAACTTACTAGTTTGAATTCTTCATAATATCTTCTATTCATCAAGAACACAAGAACTAAACTTACTAGTTTATGTTCTACATATATTGTTTCAAAAGATATAAGTTCATTGTTGTTGAAATCATACTTGTAAGTCATGGAAGTAAACTTAAAGTTTACTTTACTTAAAGATCAACTTTGGTTGAATCTTTAAAGTATGAGCAACCCTTGAACTAATTACTTGTTTAATTAACTTGTTTCTTTATTTTATACACTTTAATTTCATGTAGTTAGTTTATATGGTCAAGTACTACAAGTTAGTCTTGATCTCATATCTCTTGAACAAATTAAGTTAACCTTGGAAGTTCAAGAACACACAAACAAGTTTTCTTTAAATATAACTTTGGATCTAGATTTTTGAGTCTTGGATCTTCAAGATCAAACTAAGAACTATGTTCTACTACTTATGATCTTGATTAGTTAGTTAACTTTCAAGTTTATAGTTCATGTATGTGTTAGATCTAAGACCTTGATGCAACTTTGGTTCATCAAACTTCATACAACTCTTAAGTGAGTTGTGCTTCATGTCTTAGACTTTCACATGGGTTATGATGGTCAAGACTTGGTTAAGATGATGTAGATACATTAATGAGTTGTACACTTGAAGCTATATGCATCAAGGATGAGAACCATGATGAACATCAAGCACCAAGACCACCAGAACCCTTTTAAACTCACTGTTCTGTCCAAAACCTACTGACCTGATGATTCTGGAACAGACCAGTAGACCTGGGCTGTTCTAACCTTGATTTTTAGATAGAACTTTTTGAGTAGATAACTTTTCATATAGGACTCGTCTTAATCCGAGTTACGGTTTAGGATTTATGGCCCTCCGATCGTTACTATGTCCTTTAACGCTGTGCAGAAATTTCTGACCTACTCGCACTTAGACCGTCACCACGGTCAAACCAAGACGAGTTTGCTTCTGTAAATTTTACCACACTTAAGGGACTCATAGACGGAGCCATGGCCACTGGTCTCACCTTAATTCAGTAAGGGTAGAGGCCGTGGTGACTGACTGAAGTCAGACTTTGTTTTAAGCTACTTTCATAAACGAAACCTACTTTACGCCTTTTGTTTGATGATGAATGATGATGACCCTTAAGACCTTAATTACATACTTTTAAACCTATTAAGACGATTTACTAACTTAGTACTATTTGACTTAGGTTGAGGACTTCGGACCATTTACTTGCACACCTTTCCCGACTACTACTTTACCGCTACATATCATTGTGAGTTATAGCATTCCCTTTTTACTTTAACTTATTTTGGGAACTGAGAATACATGCGGATTTTATGTTTTACATACTAGGCACGAGTACTTAAACTTATATATGTGTGGGTTATACAACGGCATAAACATTCCCTTTAGCTCGGTAACGTTTAATCATTGGTTTTTGAACCGTGAATGCGAATCTTAGATATGGATCCATAGGGTTTGACATCCCCACTCGGGCTAGTCGCGCTAGCATTTAACGAGTGTTTAATACTTTGTAGACATACGCACTTGCCAAGTGTACTTTCAGGGGGTATAAATATTAAGTTAGTTACCAAGTGCCCACGATTAACATATACTTTATCATACTGTTTTGAAATGCTCTTTGTAGCACTGAAATCTCGTGGCCTACCTTACATACTGTTATACTTAAACTATAGCTCACCAACCTTTGTGTTGACGTGTTTAAGCATGTTTTTCTTAGGTGCTTGAGGTTAGCTTCCGCTGTGTACTAGTCGTGCTGTAGACACCCGCTGCTTAGAGTTGTCATCGCATGAACTACTTTACCTTGCATTCAAACTTTAGTACTTTTGAACTATGACTTGTAACAATCATTGTGGTCACATACACTTATTATTTGCTTCTACTTAGTGAAGTATGCTTTTGAAATGTAAAAAATTTGATGTCGGTTATGACATTACCTTTTTATCGTGAATGCAACATCTTTAATTACAGCATATAGTACTTAACCTTGTAATGATCCTGTTGTTGATGATTCGTACACGATGGTTTTGTACGGGGCATCACATTTGGTATCAGAGCATTGGTTGTAGGGAATTAGGTTGCATTAGTGAGTCTAAGACCGACCCGAGTAGGATTCACTAATAGGACTAATCTACAACTTGCTAGTTTACTTGTTTCCACTGAACTTACTGCATGCTGCTGCTTACTGTTACTACTATATGCCGTATGCTACTACATGATTTCACTACTGCGTGCTATTACTTGCTTTCGATTGCATGCTACCTTCGTACAATTTGCTGTTATTGCCATGCTACTTATTGTTATACATGATTTAAACTGTTGGCCTAATACGTGCTTGCTTTATGACTTACTGACATGGAAAATTTATTTTCCTTGTCCAGATGTCGGATGCTCCACCTGCTAGCATTTTGGGCAGTTCAGACTCAGACCCCGTCGCCCCACCTGCTGCTGCTGCCGATACACCAGTCCCGCTACCCATTAGTGATCCCAGCGCTTCTACTTCAGGAGCCAGTAGTAGTACACCTGCCCAAGTGGCAGATTCCGATGGACACGTAGGCCCTACGGAGATTCCAGCTCCGTCTGCTCCCGGACCCTCGGGCTCACAGCCCCGCATCGGTGGGATTGAGATTCCCGCGGAGTTCGGGAAAGGGCCATTTCGTAACCATATGCGCACGCCTTGTCGACGCACTCCCGACGGACGTTTAGTGTCGATTCCGCCAGGCAGACACAGACAGATGTTGGCCGCCTTCGGACTGCCAGTTGAGCCACCTGTGTCACCACCACATGATTCAGACGACGGGTCTTCCACTGATGCTCCATCATATGACACCTCTTCGGATGACTCCAGTGACGACGAGGACCCTGCTAATATACCTATACAGGCACCCTCCACCACGCCGAAGAAGCGGTACCGTCCTGATGGAACCGTTATTCCAGGGGTGAATGGAGGTCGTGCTTTCACTGACACTTTTGGTCGGCGTCGGAGGGTTACTGCCCGTAAGCAGCTTGTGCCATACCCTGCTGACCCACTCATACGTAAGGCACCTCGTTACGTGCTGACTATTTCTGGAGTCGGGACATCTGAACCTCGTTTCGTGAGGGCTGCACCACCTGCACCACCGGCACCACCTGCACCACCGGCACCATCTGCACCACCGGCACCACCTGTACCACCAGCACCGCCTGCCCCACTAACTCCCACTGTCGAGGAATTGATAAGGGAGGTAGGAATCCTCCGAGCTCTGGTTACTGAGATCGAGGAGTAGTTGGCTCAGGTTTTAGACATCCTACACCTACCTTCACCGTAGGACTTTTCTATTAGATTTCGTTATGTAATCTAGTTATAGTTTCATGTATTTCATATGTATTGTACGAACTTATTCAGATGTATGAAACTTATTATTATTAATGAATGGAACTGATGTCAAAGCTAAGGGGTATAAAATACTATTAAAGTTTACAAGAAATACTATTAAATACGATACAATTTTACACAAGATATTTATTTATTTATAGAATGGATATACTTAAACCTTGCTACAACACTTATAGGCAGTGTACCTAATCGTACAGTAGTGTAGTTTTTAGTAAGTCCGGTTCGTTCCACAGGGAAATCTGTAAACAAAGCTTAACGCTATATTAGTTTACTTTTATAAAAATACAAATATATATATAAGTAATATTATTATTATAAAGGGGGTTTTTACCGTTTAATGACCGGTTTGTTGATTTTAAAACTTTAGTCACAGTTAAAACTAAATGTAAAATATTAAAAATAAATACAAGACTTAAATTAAAGCGTAAAGTAAATAACGATAATGAAATTGCGAATAATAAAAGTGCGATAAAATAAACTTGCAATAATTAAAAAGTACGATAATTAAAAGTGCAAATAAATAAAATAACAATAAAAATGCGATAATTAGAAGTGCAATTAAATATAAAATAAAGGAAATTAAATATGAAATAAAAGAATTATGCTTATTTAAACTTCCGTAATCATGATGTTTGACGTGTTGATTTTAGTTTTATGCCCATGGGTTAATTGTCCTTTATCCTGGATTATTTAATATGTCCGTCTGGTGTTTGTCCATAACAGTCCATCAGTCATAAATATAAAGTGCGAGTGTCCTCGTCAAATTATCCTTATACCCGAAGTTAAATATTCCAACTAATTGGGGACTTAAACTGTAACAAGATTTTAATACTTTGTTTAATAATTATACCAGGATGTCGACTGAGTGTAACCCAAGGTTTTAATACTTTGTTATCAATTATACCAAGTGTCCTTGTACATAATTTCACCCCTGTTTTAATTATTCTAGTGGCTATTAATCCATTCCCGTGTCCGGTTAAATGAACGATTATTCGTACATATAAATACCCCGCCCATCGTGTCCGATCGAGTGTATATGGTAATTTATAGGGACGCCCAATTGTAAATCTTTATATTAACATTAACAAACTATCATTTAGTTAAACAAATATAAAGCCCATTAATAGCCCATACTCTAATTTCCACAAGTGTCGTTCTTTTGTCCAAACCCCAATTATGGTACAAAGCCCAATTACCCAATTTTAGTAATTAGCCTAACATCATGATTACTTCGGATTAAATAAGCATAATAATAACTTAGCTACGAGACATTAATGTAAAAAGGTTGAACATAACTTACAATGATTAAAAATAGCGTAGCATTACACGGACAGAATTTCGACTTATACCCTTACAACATTCGCTAACATACCCTTATTATTAAGATTAAAATTAAAATTAAAATTAAAATATAAATTATATATATATATTTTACGTATATAGATAGAGAGAATGATATATGATGGATTAAAAATGCTCAGAATTCGGTTGCTTTTATAGGGACTTTCAAAACTTGGGGCTCCGTGACTCGCGGCCTATTTTGCCTTCAAACTCCGCGAGTCGCGGAGTTTGTAAATACAGCTCACCAGCTTTTGGAGTCTTTCTTGCCGACGATTTATTTATAAATATAATATATATATAATTAATATAATTAATTATATATTATATTATATTTATATACATAGTTAACTTGTAATTTTTAGTCCGTTGCGTCGAGCGTTGAGAGTTGACTCATGTCCCGGTTCTGGATTTTCGAACGTCCTTGCGTACAATTTAATATCTTGTACTTTGCGTTTTGAATCTTGTACTCTTGTAATTTCGAGACGTTTCTTATCAATAATTGGAACCTCTTTGATTGTATTTTGTACTTTTGAGCTATTTGGTCGTTTGCGTCTTCAATTCGTCGAATCTGTCTTTTGTCTTCACCTTTTATTATTTAAACGAATATCACTTGTAAATAGAACAATTGCAACTAAAAGCTTGTCTTTCTTGAGGAATAATGCTATGAAATATATGTTCGTTTTTAGCATTATCAGGAACTTTGCGTTATTTAATTCTTGCACGATGTTCTATTTACATTGCTGTACGATGATTCTGTGGTATTTGTACCTAGATGCATTATTTAATAACATGTGATGTTTTGATTCCATGTTGGTCACTATATACTGTAGTACTACTACTTGCATGCTGAATTTTGACTTGAGTCAAAATTTTTGTTTAGAATACCATGGCTAACGGAAGATCCACACCTACCGCCGCCCAAATTAAGGACATGATCAACGAACGGGTCGCTGCAGCCCTAGCAGAAAGAAATCTCGAAGCTCCACCGTCACCACCACTGGTTATTCCACCCGTTCGAAATGGGTGTACATACAAGGAATTTCAGAGCTGCAAACCGCATAACTTCAGTGGAACCGAGGGACCGGTTGGTCTCACCAGATGGTTCGAGAAACTTGAATCAGTATTCCGAGTTAGCAACTGTTCGGAGGATAATAA
The DNA here is from genome assembly GCF_046630445.1 of Rutidosis leptorrhynchoides. NCBI lineage: Eukaryota > Viridiplantae > Streptophyta > Magnoliopsida > Asterales > Asteraceae > Rutidosis > Rutidosis leptorrhynchoides. The sequence goes on along the minus strand of NC_092340.1, from coordinate 240,996,714 downwards.
GACTAAGTTTGCTTCATGCACGCTATCTGACGGCGCGCTAACGTGGTGGAACACGTTAGCTCAAGCGAAAGGCATTGACGAGGCGTATGCTACGCCATGGGAGGAATTCAAGGCGGCTATGATTGATGAGTATTGTCCGAGAACCAAAATTCAGAAGATGGAAATTGAATTCATGCAGTTGAAGGCCGTAGGGAACGACCTTAACAGTTACAATCGTAGGTTTTTGGAGTTAGCACTGATGTGTCCGACCATGGTCACCCCCGAATTTAAGCGCTTGGAGAAATACTTCTCGGGACTCCCTAAGTCCATCAAAGGAAATGTCACCTCATCCAAACCACCGAATGTTCCCGAAGCAATGTGCATGGCGCATACTCTCCTGAATCAAATCATCCTTGACCAGCCGGAGAAGGCTAAGTTTGAAGCCGGTAGTAGTGAAAAGAGGAAATGGGACAACAGCCACAACAACCACAACAACAACAACAACAACAACAACAACAACAACACCAATAACAACAGGGGGAGAAACTACGATCAAACCCCCGCCAAGAGGCACAACAACGGTGAAAACCCTAATCCCAACAACAACACAAACACCAACCCGAACTACAAAGGAACCTTACCACAATGCAAGCGGTGCTACAAGCACCATACTGGATATTACAATATTGTCTGTGAGAAGTGCCAACGGGCTGGGCATATCGGAAAGGACTGCAAGGTCACCACTTTGAATGGGAAACCGAACACCAATGGACCTAAGAAGTGCTACGAATGTGGACAGACGGGCCATTTCAGAAATGCGTGCCCAAACAAGCGAAAAGACGGAGGACCACCCCGAGGTAGAGCCTTCAATGTTAATGCAAGGGATGCACGCGATAACCCCGACTTGGTGACAGGTATATTCAAAATCAACAATCTTTTAGCTTCTGTCTTGTTTGATACTGGTGCGGATAGAAGTTATGTATGTTGACATTTTTGCGATAAGATTAATTGGTCATTAGTCCCGTTAAAAGAGAGTATGCTTGTCGAGGTCGCCAATGGAAAACTTGAAAAGGTTGACCATATTAGTCGTGGAGCTATTATCAACATAGCTGGTACAGATTTCGAAATTGACTTGATACCAATCAAACTGGGAAGTTTTGACGTGATCGTCGGTATGGATTGGTTGAGCAAGATAAGGGCCGATATTATTTGTGGAGATAAAGCACTTCACATACCACAAGGAGATGGCGAACCACTGATCATCTATGGAGAGAGATGTACCTCGAAGTTGAACCTCATTAGTTACGTGAAAGCGCAAAAGATTATGAAGAAGGGATGTTTTACTGTCCTAGCACATGTGAAAGCGGTAGAAACTGATGTGAAGAGCGTGAACGACGTTCGAATCGTGAACGAATTTTCCGATGTCTTCCCAGAGGAATTGCCTGGATTGCTGCCGCAGAGAGCCGTAGAGTTTCAGATTGATTTAGTGCCAGGAGCTGCACCTGTAGCTCGCGCACCTTTTAGACTCATACCTTCTGAGATGCAAGAATTACAGAGTCAACTACAAGAGCTACTTGATCGAGGGTTTATCCAACCAAGTTTCTCGCCTTGGGGCGCACCAGTTCTGTTTGTGAAGAAGAAGAAGGATGGATCCTTCCGTATGTGTATCGACTACCGTGAACTCAACAAATTGACTATCAAGAATCGATATCCTCTTCCACAAATTGACGATCTTTTTGATCAACTACAAGGATCGAGTGTCTACTCAAAGATCGATTTGCGATCCGGATATCACCAGCTGAGGGTGAAAGAAAGTGACGTGATGAAAACTGCATTCAGAACTCGTTATGGTCATTATGAGTTTCTCGTGATGCCATTCGGTTTGACAAATTCACCTGCCGTGTTCATGGACCTCATGAATCGTGTCTGAAAGCCGTACTTGGATAAGTTTGTTATCGTCTTCATAGATGATATCCTCATCTACTATAAGAGCGAAGAAGAACATGAGCAACACCTCCGACTAGTGCTTGAACTCTTAAGACAAGAGCAACTTTACGCCAAATTCTCCAAGTGCGAATTTTGGTTGAAGGAAGTACAGTTTCTAGGTCATGTTGTGAGCGACCAGGGTATCAAAGTTGATCCCGCCAAGATTGAAGCCATCAGCAAGTGGGAGACCCCCACTACTCCGACGCATATTCGCCAATTCCTAGGTCTCGCCGGTTATTACTGAAGATTCATCGAAGGATTTTCTCTGATTGCGCGTCCTTTGACCGCGCTGACTCACAAGGGCAAGAAGTTCATTTGGGAACTCGCACACGAATCAGCATTCCAAACTTTAAAGAAGAAGTTAACCTCCGCACCTATCATATCACTTCCTGAAGGTAGTGACGACTTTGTTGTTTATTGTGATGCATCGAAGAGTGGTTTTGGTTGTGTACTGATGCAACGATCAAAGGTTATTGCCTATGCCTCCCGCCAATTGAAGATTCACGAGCGGAACTACACTACACATGATCTTGAACTTGGAGCCGTTGTCTTTGCACTCAAATTGTGGAGACATTATTTGTATGGAACTAAGAGCACTATCCTCACCGACCACAAGAATCTCCAGCACATCTTTGATCAGAAGCAACTGAATATGAGACAGCGTCGATGGATCGAGATGCTCAACGACTCTGATTGTGAACTCCGTTATCACCCTGGCAAGGCCAATGTTGTAGCTGACGCTTTAAGCCGAAAGGAGAGGACGGCACCTCTTCGTGTTAGGGCTCTGAACATCACCATTCATTCGAACCTCAACAACCAAATCAGAGTAGCCCAAGTTGAGGCTCTCAAGGAGGAGAATATATCTCACGAGCATTTGAACATACTTGTCTCTCGATTCGAGGTTAGGGAGTCTGGACTCCGATGTTATGCCGGAAGAATTTGGGTACCTTATTATGGAGATCTACGAAACCTGATACTTGATGAAGCACACAAATCGAGATATTCAATTCACCCCGGTGCGGGTAAGATGTACCACGACCTTAAAGAACAGTATTGGTGGCCGAATCTTAAGAAGGACGTTGCTACTTATGTTTGTAAGTGTTTGACTTGCTCGAAGGTTAAAGCCGAGCATCAGAGACCTTCTGGTTTACTTCAACAGCCAGAAATCCCACAATGGAAGTGGGAAAGGATCACAATGGATTTCATTACTAAGCTGCCGAAGACGGTGGGCGGATACGATACTATTTGGGTTATTGTTGACCGCCTTACCAAATCTGCACACTTTCTAGCGATGAAGGAAACTGATACAATGGAGAGGCTTGCTCAGTTATACATCAAAGAGGTTGTATCTCGTCATGGTGTACCTTTATCGATCATCTCCGATCGCGATCCCCGTTTTGCTTCCAGATTTTGGCGTTCTTTGCAAGAAGCCATGGGAACTCGTCTTGACATGAGTACTGCTTATCATCCTCAGACTGACGGGCAAAGTGAACGAACGATTCAGACCTTGGAGGACATGCTGCGTGCATGTGTCATTGATTTTGGAAAGGCCTGGGAAAGGCATTTGCCATTCGCCGAATTCTCGTACAACAACAGTTATCACTCAAGCATTAATGCTGCACCTTTTGAAGCATTGTATGGCCGTAAGTGCCGATCTCCTATTTGTTGGGCCGAAGTAGGCGAAAAGCAAATCACCGGACCCGAGGTGGTCCACGAAACCACGGAGAAGATTGCTCAGATTCAAGCTAGACTTAAGACTGCCCGTGATCGCCAAAAGAGTTATGCCGATCTTAAACGTAAGGACTTTGAATTCAACGTTGGTGATCGGGTAATGTTAAAGGTTGCACCTTGGAAGGGTGTGATTCGCTTTGGAAAACGTGGAAAGTTAAAGCCACGATACATTGGTCCTTTTGAAATCTTGGAACGTGTTGGACCCGTTGCATACCGTTTGGATCTACCAGCACAATTGAGCTCAGTTCATCCTACCTTCCATGTATCGAACTTGAAGAAGTGTCTTGCTGCACCCGAACTTATCATACCATTGGAAGAACTTACTATTGACGACAAACTCCACTTTGTGGAGGAACCTGTTGAAATTATGGATCGTGAGATCAAAACTTTGAAACACAACAAGATTCCAATCGTCCGAGTACGATGGAATGCCAAACGAGGACCTGAGTTTACTTGGGAACGAGAGGATCAAATGATGCGAAAGTATCCTCACCTTTTCCCGACTCCTCCATCTACCTCAGCTTAAAATTTTGGGACAAAATTTTCTTTAACAGGTGGGTAATGTAATGACCCTGGAATTTCCAACGTTTATTTATTAATAATTACTATTATTAATACGTGTGATTAAACGAATGTATGTTATTACATTTACATGTTACCATGATTGCCCGTACTTGACTTTTAAGTGCCCGAAACGTCTTTGTGACACCCGGAACTTTCACGAATAATATTTTTAGATATTATTTACATTCATGATTAAATTTATTAATCATTTTAATTAACTAAGTCTATTAGTTAGTTACTTGGGCTTTAATTGGTTTAACTTGTGATTTATTTGAACTTGGGCTTTGTTAGTGTAATGGACTCATGTTATTGGACTTTCAAGCCCACCCTACATTATTAGTGGACTTAATTAGCCCAACACTACTTGTAAGTATCAATTAGTTCATGAACTAGTTGGTTAAAGAAGACTTGGAATCTAGTTTCACACCTTCCCCATGCATGCACCCTTAATACCCATCTTTTGTAAGCTTTTCATCCAAGTATGCAACAAACAAACTTCTCCCTCCTAAAATCTGCAGCAAAACCGTGGACTTAGGGCCACCATATGGAGGTTTTGATTTCATTTTTACTTTACTACTTCATCACTTATTACTCACTCAAACACACACATAAAAATACTTCCAAGTTTACTCTCTTTTCTCTCTTGCTTTTCTCTCAAAACTAGTAAGTAGCAAGATAACTTTTCTCTCCTTTTTACTTCTAAAAACTGAATTCTACATCTTCATCATCATCATTCTTTTATTTAAATGTTACTTGTCTTTGATTACTAGTTATTTAAATCATGTTGTTGTTACTTACTTTGTAGTTTCTTGTCACTTAATTACTAGCTTTCAAGAATCAAACTTACTAGTTTGAATTCTTCATAATATCTTGTATTCATCAAGAACACAAGAACTAAACTTACTAGTTTATGTTCTACATATATTGTTTCAAAAGATATAAGTTCATTGTTGTTGAAATCATACTTGTAAGTCATGGAAGTAAACTTAAAGTTTACTTTACTTAAAGATCAACTTTGGTTGAATCTTTAAAGTGTGAGCAACCCTTGAACTAATTACTTGTTTAATTAACTTGTTTCTTTATTTTATACACTTTAATTTCATGTAGTTAGTTTATATGGTCAAGTACTACAAGTTAGTCTTGATCTCATATCTCTTGAACAAATTAAGTTAACCTTAGAAGTTCAAGAACACACAAACAAGTTTTCTTTAAATATAACTTTGGATCTAGATTTTTGAGTCTTGGATCTTCAAGATCAAACTAAGAACTATGTTCTACTACTTATGATCTTGATTAGTTAGTTAACTTTCAAGTTTATAGTTCATGTATGTGTTAGATCTAAGACCTTGATGCAACTTTGGTTCATCAAACTTCATACAACTCTTAAGTGAGTTGTGCTTCATGTCTTAGACTTGCACATGGGTTATGATGGTCAAGACTTGGTTAAGATGATGTAGATACATCAATGAGTTGTACACTTGAAGCTATATGCATCAAGGATGAGAACCATGATGAACATCAAGCACCAAGACCACCGGAACCCTTTTAAACTCACTGTTCTGTCCAAAACCTACTGACCTGATGATTCTGGAACAGACCAATAGACCTGGGCTGTTCTAACCTTGATTTTTAGATATAACTTTTCGAGTAGATAACTTTTCATATAGGACTCGTCTTAATCCGAGTTACGGTTTAGGATTTATGGCCCTCCGATCGTTACTATGTCCTTTAACGTTGTGCAGAAATTTCTGACCTACTCGCACTTAGACCGTCGCCACGGTCAAACCAAGACGAGTTTGCTTCTGTAAATTTTATCACACTTAAGGGACTCATAGACGGAGCCATGGCCACTGGTCTCACCTTAATTCAGTAAGGGTAGAGGCCGTGGTGACTGACTGAAGTCAGACTTTGTTTTAAGCTACTTTCATAAACGAAACCTACTTTACGCCTTTTGTTTGATGATGAATGATGATGACCCTTAAGACCTTAATTACATACTTTTAAACCTATTAAGACGATTTACTGACTTAATACTATTTGACTTAGGTTGAGGACTTCGGACCATTTACTTGCACACCTTTCCCGACTACTACTTTACCGCTACATATCATTGTGAGTTATAGCATTCCCTTTTTACTTTAACTTATTTTGGGAACTGAGAATACATGCGGATTTTATGTTTTACATACTAGGCACGAGTACTTAAACTTATATATGTGTGGGTTATACAACGGCATAAACATTCCCTTTAGCTCGGTAACGTTTAATCATTGGTTTTTGAACCGTGAACGCGAATCTTAGATATGGATCCATAGGGTTTGACATCCCCACTCGGGCTAGTCGCGCTAGCATTTAACGAGTGTTTAATACTTTGTAGACATACGCACTTGCCAAGTGTACTTTCAGGGGGTATAAACGTTAAGTTAGTTACCAAGTGCCCACGGTTAACATATACTTTATCATACTGTTTTGAAACGCTCTTTGTAGCACTGAAATCTCGTGGCCTACCTTACATACTGTTATACTTAAACTATAGCTCACCAACCTTTGTGTTGACGTTTTTAAGCATGTTTTTCTCAGGTGCTTGAGGTTAGCTTCCGCTGTGTACTAGTCGTGCTGTAGACACCCGCTGCTTAGAGTTGTCATCGCATGAACTACTTTACCTTGCATTCAAACTTTAGTACTTTTGAACTATGACTTGTAACAACCATTGTTGTCACATACACTTATTATTTGCTTCTACTTAGTGAAGTATGCTTTTGAAATGTAAAACATTTGATGTCGGTTATGACATTACCTTTTTATCGTGAATGCAACATCTTTAATTACAGCATATAGTACTTAACCTTGTAATGATCCTGTTGTTGATGATTCGTACACGATGGTTTTGTACGGGGCATCACAAGAACCATCTCACGATGTTTCTAGTAACCCTGTCAGCCATGATTTTCTACCTTAAACTTACACTTTTCATTTCAGATAGCATTGTTTGTCTCAAATTTATTGCATACTTTGACCAGACGCATACCAGCCGCTATAAACCCCATACTTAAATGGAAATAGTATGATGTATAATGGATGGATGGTAGTGATATATTTGAGTTATGGAATGCTAAGATATCCTCCAGAAGATGCCCTCTGCTATCTAGGCCAATAGGTACATCCCCATACCATAGACAAAAGATGTAAAGTCCAACAAATTGGTGATGTGGACATAATGATTTAAGTTCTCTATATCTGATGATCTGACAATCTTCTCCCCCTCGGATGTAGATAACTAAATCTTTCAAATAGTTCTCTATATTGAAACATCTGTTGTCTCAGACTTGGATAATGTAGGAATCCTTTAAAATTTGTTCAATTCTTGATCCATGATTCTTTTATAGTAATGTGGTGCATCATCCGTATTTACAATACAATTTTTGTTTTTTTTTTTACATAGCAATTTTCTCAACGCTATATTACAAAGCATAAATACAACTATACAAGATGATGCACTACTATCTTTAACTTTTGTTGTATCAGCACGGAAAACCAATCTTCTGGTGTTAAAATCTGTAACTCGATGATGTTGCGTATATAAATCATTCTATGTCTATGATACAAGATTGCACTTCTCAACCCACATAGAGAGAACACCCCCCTTTGTATACCTGACATGTATGATGTAGACTTTTTGTCCAAGCATTAAAGGTAAATAGAAACAAGTATGCATCCTAGACAAAGTATGCTCACCTTGGGGACTCACAATATTATCCTTTGCTTCCGAGTATAAATCGTAGTAGGGGAGACCTCAATCATCTGTTGAGTTTCTAACAATCATTTCTCGGTACATATTAAGGGATAAGTAGGTGACTACCCTCAACCGCTATAAATATTTCCACGATTTCCTCATCATGATATTTACTCGTTGTTAATGTGATCATCTCTATCTAGAATTAGGTCAGTAAAGTCTAGCAATACATTATCAATCGTCCTATACTACTTGTATTTCACCAATTACATGTCAATTCAGTATTGCAATCACTTCCCCACAGATAGAAAAAGCAACTCATTTTCAGGATTTTCCAAATTTTTCATGGATTTTCTATTTTTCAAACTTTTTATTTGATTTTCTGGTTTTATGATTTTTATGGCTTTTCTATTTTCTCTGTACAGAAGCATATAACCTAACTAAAAAGAACTCAAACGAGCATGCAACATTATCAGAAAACAATTATCTATCATGCAAACGAAAATTAACATGCAAATGACCTACAAACTATTATGCAAAACTTCATGTATTATACAAGCAGTTTCAAATGAATTCACAAAACAGTCTCCTTGTCATGTTCCTCTGTGTTAGGAACCTCGGTTTCAGGAACCACGTCTTTCAACAGTTTAATACCTATTTCTTTTAACAAGTAATCAAAACGTGGTTTATCAAAAGCTTTAGTGAAGAGATCAGCCCGGTGGGTTGTATTGTCTATCTGCACTACATATATTAACTTCTTTTCATAGCAATCTCTAATGAAATGGTATTTAATCCCTATGTGTTAGGTTTTAGAATGATTAACATGATTTTTAGTGACAACTATAGCGGCAGTATTATCAACAAAAATAGGAGTGTTAGAAATATGCAAACCATAGTCACGTAGCTACTGTTGGATCCAGATGACTTGAGATGTACAGCTCGCTGTAGCAATATATTCAGCTTCACAAGTAGACTGAGCCACTACTGTCTGCTTTTTACATTGCCAAGTAACTAATTTGCTTCCCAAAAATTGGCACCCCCAGAAGTTGACTTGAAATCTTTCTTGCATCCTCCATAGTCTGAATCACTATACGCAGTAAGCTCAAAACCATCATCACACGGATACCATAACCCCAAAGTTGGTGTATCTTTCAAATATCTCAGAATCTTCTTAACCACGAGCATATGATGAACATTTGGATTCGGTTGATAACGAGCACACAAGTAAACTGCAAACATAATATCTAGTCTAGAAGCTGTAAGATACATTAGAGACCCAATTATCGCCCTGCATAATGTCTGATCCACCTTAGCACCTTCACAATCTGGTGAAATACTGTGATTCATCGACAACGGAGTTTTAGCCGGTCTCTCAACTTCCATTTGGAAACGTTTTAGAATATCAGCAACATACTTGGTTTGATGCAAGAAGATGCCTTTATCCGTCTGAGCTACCTGCAAGCCTAAGAAAAACTTGATAGTTCCCATGGAACTCATTTTGAATTTCTGTTGCATAACCTTCTCAAACTCATCAACCATCGACTGATCTGTCGATCCAAATATGATATCATCAACATAAACCTGCACTAGCATGAGATGCTATCCCTTCTTTTTGATGAAAAGAGTCTGATCAATCAAACCTCTTCTGACACCGTTCTCAAGCATGTAATTGGATAAAGTAGCATACCACGCTCTTGGAGCTTGATGAAGCTCATACAGTGCCTTTTCTAGTCGATATACCTTCTCGGGAAAATGAGGATCTTCGAAACCAGGTGGTTGTTCAACATACACTTTCTCATTAATCTCTCCATACAAAAATGCACTTTTCACATCCATCTGATAAACTTTAAATCCCATGAATGATGCAAAAGTCAAGAAAATTCTAATTGCTTTCAGTCTAGCTACCGGAGCAAAAACCTCATCGTAGTCAATCGCAGGGTTTTATTGATATCCCTTTACCACCAATCTAGCTTTATTTCTAATGACAATACCATGTTCATCTTTCTTATTCTTCAACACCCATCGAAGACCATAGGGTTCACAACCATGTAGTGGATTGACTAATCTCCAAACTTTCAAATGTTTAAATTGCAACAGCTCTTCCTGCATAGCACTGACCTACTCATCATATTTCAATGCCTTAAAGGCATCTTTCGGTTCAATCTGACATACATAACATGAGTGTGCATGCACAAACGCTCTCCCCATCTTATTTAACGAAGAATAGAAGGCTGTTACCACATTTGCACTCTCTGTTTCAACATCTTCTGCTGCTGTTGGGCTTTCACTTACCACAAGAACTTCTGATGTAGTTGGAACTGCAGATGTAGATGCTTCAGTTGTGTTAGTATGAGGAATACCAATATGAGGAATGCCCCTTGTATCCACATAATAATCATCCAAACGTTTTGGAGGCATGATAACACGGTTTGACCTACGTACACTTCCTGCTTCAGTTGGCTGTTCAGACACTGTTACAGTTGGTGGTTGATTGTAGAGAGGATTCATATGATCTTCTGTCAACCATGTTGGATTTACTTCCTCATCTTCATCTAACTCACTGTCTTCATCTTTTTCATACACAATTTCCATATTAGGATCTGCGTTAGTATTATCACCTTGAGAACTCTGTCGCGGACTCGGAATCGGACTCTGTTGAGTGCCATGAATCAGATTCTGTATCTGACTAGGAATCGATATGACGTTCTCTATGGAATTTTGAGCATCATACAACATCTGAGTAAGGACTTCATCGTCAGTAAAATCTGGTGGAAGATTAAAAGAATCAAACAGTTTATCATATTTGAATTGCCAAGCGAATCCTTTACTGACACGAGCAGGAGCATTACGTTGAATATCAACCTCAAATCTTTCCTCAACACATTTGGTTTCGGTGTTGTACACCCGCTTGTTAGGATTCCCATAGCCACGAAGATACCCGAAACAGCCTTCAGATTAAATTTTCCTCCAGTGTCTCGTACCAGGATAGTACAAGGAGCACCGAAAGGTTCAAAATGTTTAATATTTGGCTTTCTCCTGTGCAGCAATTCATAAAAAGTCTTCCCATGTAGCTTTACCACTAGCACTCTGTTCAAAACATAACAGGCTGTACTGACTGCTTCACCCTAAAACGTAATAGGCAAACACGAATCAGCTAACATCATTCTAGCGGTCTCAATAAGTGTCTTATTCTTTCTTTCAGTGACACCGTTTGACCGTGGCGTATAAGCAGGACGAAATTGTTGTTGTATCCCCTTTTCATTACAAAACTGCAGCATCTGCTTATTCTTAAATTCCACACCATTGTCTGTACGAATCTTTCTCACTTTCAACTTGTACAAACTTTCTAGCTTCAGAATCAACACTTTAATGTGCTCAAAAGTGTCTGACTTATTCTTCAACATAACAATCCATGAGAAACGCGAATATTCATCAGTAACCACCAAGCAGTAAATATCTCTAGTAATAGTTTTGCGATTAACTTGACTGAAGAGATCCATGTGCAACAATTCCAGAGGAACACTAACCAAATGATGCTTCTTGGTAGCATGAGACTTCTTAACCTGTTTCCCTTATTTACACGGAAGACAACCTTCAGGAATATGAAAACTTTTAACATTAACACCATCAACTAGTCCATTGTGAACTAGATTATTCATCTTCCTGAGACTTAGATGACCCATACGCTTATGCCAAATGATAGACTCATGTTCAGTAGCCTTAGAAACGAAAGCCTGATAGCTGTAGCTGCTTTAACATGAGCCTTATGCATATCAAGAATACACAGATCCTTGCACCTTGGAGTGGTCATCAAAATCATATCTTCTGGAATCACAAACTCTTTCCTCAAAATATAATAAAAATTGTCATCAAAAGCAACTGTATACTTTTTTTCAGCAACCTGTGAACAGAAAGCAGATTGTTCGACATCTGCTCCACAAAATTTACTTTATAAAAGCTGACATTTTCGTTAGCCATCACCCCTTGCGCAGTAATAAAACCTCCTTCACTACCTGCAAAAGAAACTGGTCCTCCATTCACTGTTTTCACATTAGAAAGTAAGGACAAGTTCCCTGTCATGTGCCTGGACGCCCCACTATCAACAATCCATGTACTGCATAGACGACCTGCACATGAAAATAAGGAGATTAGTTAGAGAGGGCCACTGATGCCCTAACGGCAGTGGGTTTCCCATCAATGCCAACCACTGGCAGATCGACCCATTTCCCTTTGGTTTCAGATGGACTTTCTATTTTTCGTAACTACATAGCATTCTTTGGTACAGGTTTTCTGTAGTAATCATTACTATGGAAAATTTTAAGCTCATTTGATTTTACAGAAGATGATTTTGAAACAGGCAACGATGATCTTCTAATAAACGTTCGTTTAGGATTAAGATCTTTCTTTGTATGTGGTGTCTGATTAACAGGTTTGCAATTCACAGCCCGATGTCCCAACATCCCAAAATTGTAACAAATTACACTACCAAAATTACTATCATTAAACACTTGACGTCTAGGTGATGAAACCTGTCTCCTAGGTGTTGTGGTTTGTTGTTTAGTCCGTGGTGGTGACGAAACCTATTGTTTAACAGTTTGTCTCCGATTAAGGGGAACATACTTCGGCACGCTGCCGGAAGTGGAACTCTCACCTTTTGGTGGGTGTTCAGCCTTAGGATCAACAACCTGTGAATTCAAATCCCTACTTTTCTTGACAAACTGACCGGGAGTTAAAGCGTTCTTCTTTCTAGTTTGCTTATGTTTCTCAACACTTTTCATCGGTGTATTCTGACTATCACTCTCCTTTCTCGCATGTTTAGGATTTTTCAGAATAGTGATCGGTTTAGTTATAAGCTTAAAGGGTTTGCTGTCTTTCTCGGTGTCGATATCAGTATCGGACTCCATCTCATAGACAGCTTCTACAGGTTTCTTACTCTGAACGTCCTTACTTGTACTCTTAACAGGTGTTTCCTTAGACTTACCATACTGTTGTTCTACAACCTGACCCTTACTCTTCTCAACAGGCTTATTAACAAACTCATTCAAAAGTGGTGGGGCAACCTGATCATAACCTAACCCTTATTTTTTAGGATGATTAAAAGTTTGCGTCACGTATGATATTCTCTGCCAATTATCAATCCTAGCATTTTCTGATTCATACTTTAACTTATATGAATCTTTTTCTACCTTAAGGGCTTCTATCTGGCTCAGATACAGATTAATCACTTTCTGATCATCTACAACAGTTGATTTTAAGTGACCTACCTAATTCTCTAAGGACTTAATGACATCAACATACTCTTTCTGCTTATTAAGGTAGTAAAGAGCATCATCATAGTTCTTCTTGTTTGTCTGATTTTCAAGACTCAAATTCTTAAGTTCAAGTCTAAGTTTCGGACAAGTTTCACAAGTAGCAGGAATTTCATTAAGCTTAGAAATTACACATTCCAGTTTAGCTATCTCCTGCTCAAAATCAGTGCATTTAGAACAAACAGAATGGGATTCAGTACATACTTTATCATTAGTAGAGGTGTTGGCCATGAAAGCATAATTGTTACGATCATCCTGTGAATCGACATCTGATTCTGATTCAGACTTCGAGCTAGTACTGTTGGAACAATCAGCATCATAACCTCCTGCGCTCTCAACCTTATCAGTACTATCGGAACCTTTTGACGTAACATTCTTCTCATTAGTACCTTTACCCTCACTTGCAAACAAATGCTCTAGTTCCTTTCCGAACCAGGTACCCGTATGATAACTCATTCCCGAAGATTCATCATCATCAGAAGAATTTGTTGTAAACTCAAGATCTGACAAATCCTTGGCTTGACGGAACTTGTCATACAGACGATCTCGAATTCTCTTTCTGAGACAAAGCTTTATAATTTCCTCAGCTCTCTTCAATCTAGCATCACACTTGCAGACATAGCATTTGCAATTAGGATTATCCTTACCTACACCACCAGCTCTCATTCTTGTTACTCTTTCTTCTTCAATTTCAGCTTCACTCTTACCAACAAAAACCACATTAGCTTTCTCTGCATCAACTGAAATGGACCAATCGCAAACCTCATCAGCATAAGTAGTAGTCAATTCTTTAGATTGACCAGTTGCTGCAGCATCCTTCTCTACAGTTGAACTCACTTGTCTTGGATTCACTTCAATGGTTGTAGTATGAAAAGAATTATGAAAACCAGGCTCAGGTGGTCTAGTCCACGTCTTCTTAAAGTGACCAAGTTCATCACAGTTGTGGCATCTAACCTTGGGGACATATCAAAACCAAATTTAGTTTTACGATTTAAACTCAATGTTCTCTGACCTTTTCTTTTCAAATACTTTCGTGCACGTCTCACAATACTACCCATTCTATAAAGTATATCCATTCTCTTTCTCATCCTCATCAATTTGGTCATAATATTCATTCTCAAGATGACCACTAATTATCTGCCCACTAATCATATCATTGTACGAGTTGACAACAATATCTGCCAATGCCATATCCTCCTGAATCGATTCTAGAGACCTCTTCTTGATATTCTCTGTCTTAAGCACTGGTGTCTGAGTCTGTTGAACAGGAGAGGACTCAATCACTTTAGCAGTTGTGCTCTGAGCTTGAGATTTAGCATGAAAATAACCAGATACTGACTGTGGTGCCGAGGTCTGTGAAGCATTGGTTGAAATATACGTTGTCTGTAATGGAGCATGAACTCCTGAGGATGACCCAATAGTGGAAGAAGCAGCTACAGTACCAAGTCTCTTTCTTTTAGCTTCAACTTGAATATCCTTCTCCATCAAATTAGATGTAAAGGCCGTCAAAGTTAACGTACGACCTGATGCAACGTACCTGTTCTGAATTTGTTCAATTTTAGTGTCCCATCTTTCAGGAAGACCATCTTTCAAAACCCTGATAGCCTTGGTATCTGACACTTCTATTCCATAATCAGCCATTTCAGCAACAAGTAGACGGTATCGCTCCAAAGTCTGTCCAAGAGTATCTGAAGGAAGAGCTGCAAACACTCTCCATTCATCCTTTAAAATCTTACCCTTAGTGGCACGATAAGTTGCGGTACCTTCTGTGGCTGACTGAAGAGCAAGCCAAAGGGTGTATGAAGTCTTGTTTCTGTTCTTGAATTGTTGAAAGATTTCCTTAGACAGTGCCTGTGTTAGCTGTGCATAACACCTACATTCTAAATTATACTGTTCACGCTCAGCAGGATTAAACTGCGAAGTTTCCTTTGGTTCACCATTTGCTCCATCTGGCCACACATATTCAGTTTCTATAAACTCCCATAGCCTAGATTCAATACCATTCAGATAGATCATAAACCGGGCTTTCCAGTCCAAAAAGTCTTTCAGATTATCAAGTTTTAGAACCTTATTGGAAGTTCCAGACTCACTTTCAGAAAGGATTAATTTTTGAAGTCCAGGAGCAATCACTAAAGCACTATATTCATTAGCCACTTGTTCATTAGTTTCCGACATTCTGATTAATTAAGTGTGATTTAAATACAAATTAAATTTCTGATCAAGATGACACACGGTGGATTGTCTCAGTCACACGGTAGAGTGTCTATGTCACACGGTCGAGTGTCTAACAAAAATTGGGCAGCACTTCGTTACTAAAGTTCTCTTTGGTATAATAACTCCCACAGACGATTGTCTTACACACTCGGTCGGTTGGCTGATTCACACGGTCGGTTGACAGAACTCACACGGCCGATTGACTAGACAAAACTCACACGACCTAAAAGGAACTCACAAGGTCAATTATGTCACTCAAACGGTTGATTGTCAAGACTCACATGGCCGTCCGTGTTCTTGACAGTAGCAGGTCGTTTTTTAGGGTTTTCTAGAGGAAAATCGATTTTTCTATCGATTTTTTACGAGATCACCTTAACCAAAATTTAGAAAACTTTGCTAAACACACCGAAAGCACGATTTGACACAAAACACTTGAACTATAACGTAAAAACACAAATTAATTCGTAAAACGTGTAAAAAACACCAAAAACCAAAAATCTTGACCCAAAAACGATTTTGATAAGCGAAACCAGAGAACCTGGCTCTGATACCACTTTGTAGACGATGTTAAACAGTCGGTCGACTGAGTTAAACAGTCGGTCGACTGAGTCACACAGTCGGTCGAGTGTGTAGACACACTCGGTCGACTGTGTATGCAGTTTAATTTATTGATTGTTTGATTAATTAAGCACACACAAACACATATATAATCAATAGTCACAAGAGTACGTTATTACATTACTAAATGTATTAAAATGACAAACTATCTGCGGCCGGGGATTACATGCAACAACACTTTTTCACAATAATTCATAGTTTATCATAACAAAGAGAAACATAGAAAGCTACTCGTGGATTTGGATGGGTATTCATAAACCCATTATGTATACCGTATATATACAATGAATGAAATCTTTTTTTTTTTTAAAGAGGTTTATCAAAAGAAACAAAAAAGAATTCATAGTCAAACCACGACATCGTGGCATTCTCTGCAACAACTTCCAAACAAATGCAATTTGTGTTGCCATAGTGTTCACCACGTCGGGTTCCCTAAAAAAATAAAAAATCAAATTGAAAACAAATGCAGCCGCCATACAAAGTGGAAAACGAGAATTTACACCCATCACTAAGGGTGTAAATGAGCCGAGTCGAGCTCGAGCCGAGATTACGTAAATACCCCTGTTTAATATTCCTTCGCTCCCGCTGATATACTTATTAAGAATTCGCTCGTGTAATATTATACAAGTTCAAGTTCAGCTCGAACTCGACTCGTTAATTACATCATATTATTTGTTTTTATATTATTTGATTTATTTAATTTAATATATTTTTGTTTATATACTTTATATTATTTGTCTTCATATTACAAATATTAATATAATACTAATTATAATAAATGTATACTTATATAATATACTATTTCAAAAAATAGTATTTTAGCGTATATAAATGCAAAGCTCGTTTAGACTCACGAGCTCGAGATACAAAGCTTGAGTTTGGGCTCGTTTATTAAACGAGCTTCAAAATAAGTTCAAACTCAGGCTCGCCTCAAATCAAATTTTTAAAGAGTCGAGCTCGAGTAACTCGGCTTATATACATCCCTACCCATCACTCCCTTTGTGTACAACCAAATCTAGCTACTCTCAAATATAGTGAACAACAATACTCTATCAGTCTATCACAGACCCACTTATTGAACATCATCCAACCCCAACAATAGTTATTAAACCTACATGGATTAACTCAACTACACCATGAGATCCAGTCCACAACTACGACGCAAAACTTTGCTCCTGTCGTGCACAACCCAGTTACAAGAGTACACTACATCGGCCTGGTCCACCGCACAATGACTTCGCAAAATCTCGAGTTGTCAAATTGAAACATGAATACAAGTGAATCATATCATCTTAACAAATTCATTAATAATTTGAGTACTATTTATAGTAACCGCATTTATCATGTTACTTTTGGAGACAAGAACACAATTCCCGTTACAAAAAATGATAACGGTATGTAGTCAAACACCCGCTTACCACTTCATCAGAATGATATCTTAATTACTCCTACTATAATCAAAAATCCTATATAATGTTTGTCAATTTAATTATGATAGTTGAGTTTCTATTGAATTTAATGAAATTTGAATTTTCTAGAATCTCGAAGCCTATCCGCCAAGCTGTTGAGGTGTGGAGACATTTAAACAAAGTTGGAAATGTCGCCACAAAAGGTGAGTTAAAGTGTTGCACGGATTTTGCAGATTTCGGGTTGCGTGAAACCTGAATTCAGGAAGTTCCAGGGCGTGATGCGGCGCATCACTCATGGATGCGGCGCATCCATATAGCATTTTGGCCCGAAGATTTGTGATGCGGAGCTTTAAAGTGATACGGCGCATTTTTGGTGCACGATGCGGCGCATCAAGTGGAGATGCGGCGCATCCCCTGCTGGCAGCAAGTGGATCAACTTGCTCACATGAGATCCGATCTTGATTGACTCAAGTTGCACTTTAGGTGCATGTTGGGCTGCTTTACACCATCAAAGGTGGCTGTGATCATGCCATTGTATGGGTGTAAAGGCTTGCAAGTTGTCCATGTTGATTCCTTTATGTGATCTTGAAGATCAAGTTGAAGAACACAAGTGTGTTCTTGGTTTCCTATAAATAGGCCCCATTATAACTCATTGTAAACTTACCACCACGAAATTAATCAATATAGAACACTCTTTGGTTGACCGTGGACTAAAGCAATCATAAACGATTGCATATAACCACGTTAAATTCCCGTGTTTTTATCATTCTTGCTAGTTTTATGATTATCACTATATTTTTCGTTTGTTGGAAGTGGGTTGATAACTTGAGGTTATCTAGTCTTGTTTGGGCTCACCTAGTCGGGTTTCCTAACAAGTGGTATCAGAGCTCTCGGGTTTACGATTTTTTTCGGGAACAATGGCGGAAAAGAGTGATGTGAAGATCGATCGGTTTGATGGAACCGACTTTAGTTTTTGGAAGATGCAAATGGAAGATATGCTCTATCAAAAGAAGCTTTACCAACCCTTGAAGGGTGTTAAGCCGGAAGGAATGGATCAAGGTAGTGGGAGTTGTTAGATAGGCAAGCCCTAGGGGTTGTTCGACTTTCTTTGGCCAAGAACGTCGCTTACAACATTGTGGGTGAAACCACAACTGCGGGATTGATTGCGGCTTTATCTAACATGTATGAAAAGCCATCCGCTTTGAATAAGGTTTTCCTAGTTAGGCAATTGGTGAACGCTAAGATGATGGAGGGATCCTCGGCGGCAGATCATGTAAACGAATTTAATTTGATTTTAACCCGGTTGAAATCGGTTGATATTAAATTTGATGATGAGCTAGAGGCGTTGTTTTTACTATCTTCATTGACCGATAGTTGGTCCGGTTTAGTGACGGCGGTTAGTGGTTCATTCGGAACTACTAAACTCACTTTTGAAGGAATCCGTGATTTGATTCTTAGCGAAGATATTCGTAGAAAAGATTCGAATAGGAGTTCGGGTTCGGTTCTAGGTGTTGGTCGGGGAAAAGCTAAGTCGCGAAGTCTGTAAAAGAGCAAGAGTGTAGTGTGTTGGAATTGTCAACAAGTCGGTCACTATAAGTCTAAGTGCCCGAGTTTAATGTCGGGTGGGAGTTCAACGAATATGGTGATTGAAGATGCGTTGTTGTGCCAAGAAGATGTTCTTGACGAATCTTGGGTTTTAGATTCGGGTGCCTCGTGTAGTGACCCGAACTTTTCCATGTTTATATATATTAATTGAGATTGATATTTACATGATTAAATGTTTCCAACATGTTAAGCAATCAAACTTGTTAAGACTTGATTAATTGAAATATGTTTCATATAAACAATTGACCACCCAAGTTGACCGGTGATTCACGAATGTTAATACTTGTAAAAACTATATGATGACACATATATGGATATATATATAGTTAACATGATACTATGATAAGTAAACATATCATTAAGTATATTAACAATGAACTACGTATGTAAAAACAAGACTACTAACTTAATGATTTTTAAACGAGACATATATGTAACGATTATCGTTGTAAAGACATTTAATGTATATATATCATATTAAGAGATATTCATACATGATAATATCATGATAATATAATAATTTAAAATCTCATTTGATATTATAAACATTGGGTTAACAACATTTAACAAGATCGTTAACCTAAAGGTTTCAAAACAACACTTACATGTAACGACTAACGATGACTTAACGACTCAGTTAAAATGTATATACATGTAGTGTTTTAATATGTATTTATATACTTTTGAAAGACTTCAATACACTTATCAAAATACTTCTACTTAACAAAAATGCTTACAATTACATCCTCGTTCAGTTTCATCAACAATTCTACTCGTATGCACCCGTATTCGTACTCGTACAGTACACAGCTTTTAGATGTATGTACTATTGGTATATACACTCCAATGATCAGCTCTTAGCAGCCCATGTGAGTCACCTAACACATGTGGAAACCATCATTTGGCAACTAGCATGAAATATCTCATAAAATTACAAAAATATGAGTAATCATTCATGACTTATTTACAAGAAAACAAAATTACATATCATTTATATCTAATCCATACACCAACGACCAAAAACACCTACAAACACTTTCATTCTTCAATTTTATTCATCGAATTGATCTCTCTCAAGTTCTATCTTCAAGTTCTAAGTGTTCTTCATATATTCTACAAGTTCTAGTTACATAAAATCAAGAATACTTTCAAGTTTGCTAGCTCACTTCCAATCTTGTAAGGTGATCATCCAACCTCAAGAAATCTTTGTTTCTTACAGTAGGTTATCATTCTAATACAAGGTAATAATCATATTCAAACTTTGGTTCAATTTCTATAACTATAACAATCTTATTTCAAGTGATGATCTTACTTGAACTTGTTTTCGTGTCATGATTCTGCTTCAAGAACTTCGAGCCATCCAAGGATCCGTTGAAGCTAGATCCATTTTTCTATTTTCTAGTAGGTTTATCCAAGGAACTTAAGGTAGTAATGATGTTCATAACATCATTCGATTCATACATATAAAGCTATCTTATTCGAAGGTTTAAACTTGTAATCACTAGAACATAGTTTAGTTAATTCTAAACTTGTTCGCAAACAAAAGTTAATCCTTCTAACTTGACTTTTAAAATCAACTAAACACATGTTCTATATCTATATGATATGCTAACTTAATGATTTAAAACCTGGAAACACGAAAAACACCGTAAAACCGGATTTACGCCGTCGTAGTAACACCGCGGGCTGTTTTGGGTTAGTTAATTAAAAACTATGATAAACTTTGATTTAAAAATTGTTATTCTGAGAAAATAATTTTTATTATGAACATGAAACTATATCCAAAAATTATGGTTAAACTCAAAGTGGAAGTATGTTTTCTAAAATGGTCATCTAGACGTCGTTCTTTCGACTGAAATGACTACCTTTACAAAAATGACTTGTAACTTATTTTTCCGACTATAAACCTATAATTTTTCTGTTTAGATTCATAAAATAGAGTTCAATATGAAACCATAGCAATTTGATTGACTCAAAACGGATTTAAAATGAAGAAGTTATGGGTAAAACAAGATTGGATAATTTTTCTCATTTTAGCTACGTGAAAATTTGTAACAAATCTATTCCAACCATAACTTAATCAACTTGTATTGTATATTACGTAATCTTGAGATACCATAGACACGTATACAATGTTTCAACCTATCATGTCGACACATCTATATATATTTCGGAACAACCATAGACACTCTATATGTGAATGTTGGAGTTAGCTATACAGGGTTGAGATTGATTCCAAAATATATATAGTTTGAGTTGTGATCAATACTGAGATACGTATACACTGGGTCGTGGATTGATTCAAGATAATATTTAGCGATTTATTTCTGTACATCTAACTATGGACAACTAGTTGTAGGTTACTAACGAGGACAACTGACTTAATAAACTTAAAACATCAAAATATATTAAAAGTGTTGTAAATATATTTTGAACATACTTTGATATATATGTATATATTGTTATAGGTTCGTGAATCAACCAGTGGCCAAGTCTTACTTCCCGATGAAGTAAAAATCTGTAAAAGTGAGTTATAGTCCCACTTTTAAAATCTAATATTTTTGAGATGAGAATACATGCAGGTTTTATAAATGATTTACAAAATAGACACAAGTACGTGAAACTACATTCTATGGTTGAATTATAGAAATCGAATATGCCCCTTTTTATTAAGTCTGGTAATCTAAGAATTAGAGAACAGACACCCTAATTGACGCGAATCCTAAAGATAGATCTATTGGGCCTAACAAACCCCATCCAAAGTACCGGATGCTTTAGTACTTCAAAATTTATATCATATTCGAAGGGTGTCCCAGAATGATGGGGATATTCTTATATATGCATCATGTTAATGTCGGTTACCAGGTGTTCACCATATGAATGATTTTTATCTCTATGTATGGGATGTGTATTGAAATATGAAATCTTGTGGTCTATTATTATGATTTGATATATATAGGTTAAACCTATAACTCACCAACATTTTTGTTGACGTTTTAAGCATGTTTATTCTCAGGTGATTATTAAGAGCTTCCGCTGTCACATACTTAAATAAGGACGAGATTTGGAGTCCATGCTTGTATGATATTGTGTAAAAACTGCATTCAAGAAACTTATTTTGTTGTAACATATTTGTATTGTAAACCATTATGTAATGGTCGTGTGTAAACAGGATATTTTAGATTATCATTATTTGATAATCTACGTAAAGCTTTTTAAACCTTTATTGATGAAATAAAGGTTATGGTTTGTTTTAAAATGAATGCAGTCTTTGAAAAACGTCTCATATAGAGGTCAAAACCTCGCAACGAAATCAATTAATATGGAACGTTTTTAATCAATAAGAACGGGACATTTCAGTTGGTATCCGAGCGTTGGTCTTAGAGAACCAGAATTTTGCATTAGTGTGTCTTATCGAGTTTGTTAGGATGCATTAGTGAGTCTGGACTTCGACCGTGTTTACTTGAAAAATGATTGCTTAACAAATTTTGTTGGAAACTATATATTTTTAACATGTGAATATTATGTGATATATTAATCCCTTAACGCGTTTGATATTATGTGATAGATGTCTACCTCTAGAACAAGTCCCATTGACTCACCTAATAATAATGAAGAGTCAAATGTAAATTGGAATGATTCGTGGACTGATTCACAAGTTCCCGAAGAGGAACCGGAAGAAGAGTCGGAACCGGAAAAAGAATCGGAACCGGAAGAAGAATCGGAACCGGATGAAGAAATAGAACCGGTGGGGGAAATAATAAAACGGTTAAGTAAAAGAAAATCCTTAACCAACCGACCAAGGTTAATTATGGTCAATGGTGTTTCCGCCAAGGAAGCAAAATATTGGGAGGATTACCAATTCTCCGATGAATCGGATTCCGACGAGAATTCCGATGATGTTATAGAAATTACCCCAACTGAATTTAAAAAGGTAAAAGAAAATAATAAGGGAAAGGGCATAAAGATAGAGAAATCTAATTCCAACCCCGATGAACTTTATATGTATCGTCAACCCCCGAAGTCCCTAAGTTGTAACAATGACCCGGGAACCTCTAAACCACCAGGTTTTTCTAAACCAATGTGGAAAACGACGGCTCGTATTAGGGGAACATCATATATCCCTAGAAACTTGGCAAAACGAACCAAAACCGAAGAAGAAGAAACAAGCGAGTCGGAATAAGATAGTTGTATTCGTGTGGTGTAATATATGTAATATAGTGTGCTTATGCTTTATGATATATGTAAAAATTGCTTGTATTAATAAGTATTTTTTTTTATGAATCTAACTCTTGTCTATTTTACAGTATAAAAACACAAAATGGATAGACAACCCAATATTTTAAGGGACCTACCCGGAGACATGATTGATGAAATCTTGTCTAGAGTCGGTCAGAATTCTTCGGCACAACTATTTAAGGCGAGATCAGTTTGTAAGACATTCGAAGAACGTTCCAAGAATGCCTTGGTTTATAAAAGGCTTTCGTTCGAAAGATGGGGGATATCACATTGGGAAATCCATAAGTTACGATGTGTTTACTTTGACGCATATATTGCGGGGAACCCAAATGCTATTTTACGCAATGGGTTAAGAAATTATTTTGACTCAATATATCCGAATATTGGACTTCGTGATTTAGAAAAAGCGGCTAACATGAAACATAAAGAAGCATGTTATGCTTACGGATTAGTAATGTTCGCTTCTCACCAAAGTGAGAACAAGAACATCGGGCTACAACTATTAAACAAAACGTTCCCACAAGTGACGGAGTCGGTAATTGGGGTAAGAAATGAGGTTTTTAGATTGTTACGGGACTGTTGGACATTACGTAACCCTCGTCCCTTTGACAATGTTACAACACGCTGTCTTATCAACGGCCATAACGGTTATGTTCCACAAGACCAAGGATGGGAAGTAATCCTAGTAAAACCAGAATGCATGACTTGTTTCTAGACGTATGAATTACGTATCTTTATTGCCTTTGCTGAACGACTTGTGTACTAGCTAGAATTATCTTCACAACCATCTTGTATTAAATTTATTGTGTGCTATATTTCATGCTATATGTAAATTAAGCGGTATTGTAAGTTTGTAAAATATTGTGTAAAAGTTTGAACGCGAAATATTATTATAATCAGTTTTTCATATAGAATTGTAGTAGTTTAATTGTATATTAGCTACTAAGTATGAACTTAACGGGTAGGTACTACCCGAATTTAAACTTATAAAATGCTAATATGAAGAAAAAGCTTTTATAAATGAGTTCATATTATGCTACGAAATACTATTAACTACTCTTAATATTCTGTATGATTAACTTGTTCCATTTGACTATTTTGAAGGAAATGGCACCGACTACTCGACACACCGTGAATATGAATGAAGAGGAATTCCGTACTTTTCTAGCTTCAAACATAGCCGCAGTACAGGCTGCGCTACATACCAACAATAACCTTGGATCTAGCAGTACAGGAAATCGTGTAGGATGCACCTACAAAGAATTCACTGCCTGCAAACCTTTGGAATTTGATGGAACCGAAGGACCGATCGGATTGAAACGGTGGACCGAGAAGGTCGAATCGGTGTTTGCCATAAGTAAGTGTACTGAAGAGGACAAAGTGAAGTACGCTACGCATACCTTCACAGGTTCTGCGTTAACATGGTGGAATACCTATCTAGAGCAAGTGGGACAAGACGATGCGTACGCACTACCGTGGTCAGCATTCAAGCACTTGATGAACGAGAAGTACCGTCCCAGAACCGAGGTCAATAAGCTCAAGACAGAACTTAGAGGGTTACGAACCCAAGGATTTGATATTACCACGTACGAAAGACGATTCACAGAATTGTGCCTATTATGTCCGGGAGCATTCGAAGATGAGGAAGAGAAGATCGACGCGTTTGTGAAAGGATTACCGGAAAGAATCCAAGAAGATATAAGTTCACACGAGCCCGCCTCCATACAACAGGCATGTAGAATGGCTCACAAACTAGTGAACCAGATTGAAGAAAGAATTAAAGAACAGACTGCTGAAGAGGCCAATGTGAAGCAAGTCAAAAGGAAGTGGGAGGAAAACGGTGATAAGAATCACCAATACAACAACAACAGCAATTACAACAATAATCACAACAATTATCCCAACAATTGCAACATCAATCGCAACTACAACAAACGGCCCAACAACAACAACAACAGCAACTACAACAATCATCCCAACAACAATAATAACCGCAACAACAACAACAATCAGAAGCAGCTATGCCAAAGGTGTGAAAAGTATCACTCGGGGTTCTACACTAAATTTTGCAACAAGTGTAAAAGAAATGGTCATAGCGTGGTGAAGTGTGAGGTCTACGGACCAGGGGTTAATAGAACGAAAGGAACAAATGGTGTCGGAACGAGTAATGGCAGAGCAAGTAGTGTCGAAGCAAGTTATGCCAATGTAGTTTGTTATAAATGTGGAAAACTGGGCCACATTATTAGAAATTGCCCGAACCAGGAGAACACGGATGGACAAGGCCGCCGAAGAGTTTTCAATATTAATGCGGCAGAGGCACAGGAAGTCCCGGAGCTTGTTACGGGTACGTTTCTTATTGACAATAAATCTGCTTACGTTTTATTTGATTCGGATGCGGATAGAAGCTATATGAGTAGAGATTTTTGTGCTAAATTAAGTTGTCCATTGACGCCTTTGGATAGTAAATTTTTACTCGAATTAGCAAATGGTAAATTAATTTCAGCAGATAATATATGTCGGAATCGAGAAATTAAACTGGTTAGCGAAACATTTAAGATTGATTTGATACCAGTAGAGTTAGGGAGTTTTGATGTGATAATCGGTATGGACTGGTTGAAAGAAGTGAAAGCAGAGATCGTTTGTTACAAAAATGCAATTCGCATTATACGAGAAAAAGGAAAACCCTTAATGGTGTACGGAGAAAAGGGCAACACGAAGCTACATCTTATTAGTAATTTGAAGGCACAAAAACTAATAAGAAAAGGTTGCTATGCTGTTCTAGCACACGTCGAGAAAGTACAAACTGAAGAAAAGAGCATCAATAATGTTCCCATTACAAAAGAATTTCCCGATGTATTTCCGAAAGAATTACCGGGATTACCCCCACATCGATCCGTTGAATTTCAAATAGATCTTATACCAGGAGTTGCACCAATAGCTCGTGCTCCTTACAGACTCGCACCCAGCGAGATGAAAGAACTGCAAAGCCAATTACAAGAACTTTTAGAGCGTGGTTTCATTCGACCAAGCACATCACCGTGGGGAGCTCCTGTTTTGTTTGTCAAAAAGAAAGATGGTACATTCAGGTTGTGTATCGACTACCGAGAGTTGAACAAACTTACCATCAAGAACCGCTACCCACTACCGAGAATCGACGACTTATTTGATCAACTACAAGGCTCGTCTATTTATTCAAAGATTGACTTACGTTCCGGGTATCATCAAATGCGGGTGAAAGAAGATGATATTCCAAAGACTGCTTTCAGAACACGTTACGGTCATTACGAGTTTATGGTCATGCCGTTTGGTTTAACTAATGCACCAGCTATGTTCATGGACCTTATGAACCGAGTGTGTGGACCATACCTTGACAAGTTTGTCATTGTTTTCATTGATGACATACTTATTTACTCAAAGAATGACCAAGAACACGGTGAACATTTGAGAAAGGTGTTAGAAGTATTGAGGAAGGAAGAATTGTACGCTAAGTTTTCAAAGTGTGCATTTTGGTTGGAAGAAGTTCAATTTCTCGGTCACATAGTGAACAAAGAAGGTATTAATGTGGATCCGGCAAAGATAGAAACTGTTGAAAAGTGGGAAACCCAGAAAACTCCGAAACACATACGCCAGTTTTTAGGACTAGCTGGTTACTACAGAAGGTTCATCCAAGACTTATCCAGAATAGCAAAACCCTTGACTGCATTAATGCATAAAGGGAAGAAATTTGAATGGAATGATGAACAAGAGAAAGCGTTTCAGTTATTGAAGAAAAAGCTAACTACGGCACCTATATTGTCATTGCCTGAAGGGAATGATGATTTTGTGATTTATTGTGACGCATCAAAGCAAGGTCTCGGTTGTGTATTAATGCAACGAACGAAGGTGATTGCTTATGCGTCTAGACAATTGAAGATTCACGAACAAAATTATACGACGCATGATTTGGAATTAGGCGCGGTTGTTTTTGCATTAAAGACTTGGAGGCACTACTTATATGGGGTCAAAAGTATTATATATACCGACCACAAAAGTCTTCAACACATATTTAATCAGAAACAACTGAATATGAGGCAGCGTAGGTGGATTGAATTATTGAATGATTACGACTTTGAGATTCGTTACCACCCGGGGAAGGCAAATGTGGTAGCCGATGCCTTGAGCAGGAAGGACAGAGAACCCATTCGAGTAAAATCTATGAATATAATGATTCATAATAACCTTACTACTCAAATAAAGGAGGCGTAACAAGAAGTTTTAAAAGAGGGAAATTTAAAGGATGAAATACCCAAAGGATCGGAGAAGCATCTTAATATTCGGGAAGACGGAACCCGGTATAGGGCTGAAAGGATTTGGGTACCAAAATTTGGAGATATGAGAGAAATGGTACTTAGAGAAGCTCATAAAACCAGATACTCAATACATCCTGGAACGGAGAAGATGTACAAGGATCTCAAGAAACATTTTTGGTGGCCGGGTATGAAAGCCGATGTTGCTAAATACGTAGGAGAATGTTTGATGTATTCTAAGGTCAAAGCTGAGCATCAGAAACCATCAGGTCTACTTCAACAACCCGAAATCCCGGAATGGAAATGGGACAACATTACCATGGATTTCATCACTAAATTGCCAAGGACTGCAAGTGGTTTTGATACTATTTGGGTAATAGTTGATCGTCTCACCAAATCAGCACACTTCCTGCCAATAAGAGAAGATGACAAGATGGAGAAGTTAGCACGACTGTATTTGAAGGAAGTCGTCTCCAGACATGGAATACCAATCTCTATTATCTCTGATAGGGATGGCAGATTTATTTCAAGATTCTGGCAGACATTACAGCAAGCATTAGGAACTCGTCTAGACATGAGTACTGCCTATCATCCACAAATTGATGGGCAGAGCGAAAGGACGATACAAACGCTTGAAGACATGCTACGAGCATGTGTTATTGATTTCGGAAACAGTTGGGATCGACATCTACCGTTAGCAGAATTTTCCTACAACAACAACTACCATTCAAGCATTGAGATGGCGCCGTTTGAAGCACTTTATGGTAGAAAGTGCAGGTCTCCGATTTGTTGGAGTGAAGTGGGGGATAGACAGATTACGGATCTGGAGATTATACAAGAAACTACCAAGAAGATCATCCAAATTCAACAACGGTTGAAAACCGCCCAAAGTCGACAAAAGAGCTACGCTGACATTAAAAGAAAAGATATAGAATTTGAAATTGGAGAGATGGTCATGCTTAAAGTTGCACCTTGGAAAGGCGTTGTTCGATTTGGTAAACGAGGGAAATTAAATCCAAGGTATATTGGACCATTCAAGATTATTGATCGTGTCGGACCAGTAGCTTACCGACTTGAGTTACCTCAACAACTCGCGGCTGTACATAACACTTTCCACGTCTCGAATTTGAAGAAATGTTTTGCTAAAAAAGATCTCACTATTCCGTTAGATGAAATCCAAATCAACGAAAAACTTCAATTCATCGAAGAACCCATCGAAATAATGGATCGTGAGGTTAAAAGACTTAAGCAAAACAAGATACCAATTGTTAAGGTTCGATGGAATGCTCGTAGAGGACCCGAGTTCACCTGGGAGCGTGAAGATCAGATGAAGAAGAAATACCCGCATCTATTTCCAGAAGATTCGTCAACACCTTCAACAGCTTAAAATTTCGGGACGAAATTTATTTAACGGGTAGGTACTGTAGTGACCCGAACTTTTCCATATTTATATATATTAATTGAGATTGATATTTACATGATTAAATGTTTCCAACATGTTAAGCAATCAAACTTGTTAAGACTTGATTAATTGAAATATGTTTCATATAGACAATTGACCACCCAAGTTGACCGGTGATTCACGAACGTTAAAACTTGTAAAAACTATATGATGACACATATATGGATATATATATATATAGTTAACATGATACTATGATAAGTAAACATATCATTAAGTATATTAACAATGAACTACGTATGTAAAAACAAGACTACTAACTTAATGATTTTTAAACGAGACATATATGTAACGATTATCGTTGTAAATACATTTAATGTATATATATCATATTAAGAGATATTCATACATGATAATATCATGATAATATAATAATTTAAAATCTCATTTGATATTATAAACATTGGGTTAACAACATTTAACAAGATCGTTAACCTAAAGGTTTCAAAACAACACTTACATGTAACGACTAACGATGACTTAACGACTCAGTTAAAATGTATATACATGTAGTGTTTTAATATGTATTTATACACTTTTGAAAGACTTCAATACACTTATCAAAATACTTCTACTTAACAAAAATGCTTACAATTACATCCTCGTTCAGTTTCATCAACAATTCTACTCGTATGCACCCGTATTCGTACTCGTACAATACACGGCTTTTAGATGTATGTACTATTGGTATATACACTCCAATGATCAGCTCTTAGCAGCCCATGTGAGTCACCTAACACATGTGGGAACCATCATTTGGCAACTAGCATGAAATATCTCATAAAATTACAAAATATGAGTAATCATTCATGACTTATTTACATGAAAACAAAATTACATATCCTTTATATCTAATCCATACACCAACGACCAAAAACACCTACAAACACTTTCATTCTTAAATTTTCTTCATCTAATTGATCTCTCTCAAGTTCTATCTTCAAGTTCTAAGTGTTCTTCATATATTCTACAAGTTCTAATTACATAAAATCAAGAATACTTTCAAGTTTGCTAGCTCACTTCCAATCTTGTAAGGTGATCATCCAACCTCAAGAAATCTTTGTTTCTTACAGTAGGTTATCATTCTAATACAAGGTAATAAGCATATTCAAACTTTGGTTCAATTTCTATAACTATAACAATCTTATTTCAAGTGATGATCTTACTTGAACTTGTTTTCGTGTCATGATTCTGCTTCAAGAACTTCGAGCCATCCAAGGATTCGTTGAAGCTAGATCCATTTTTCTCTTTCCAGTAGGTTTATCCAAGTAACTTAAGGTAGTAATGATGTTCATAACATCATTCGATTCATACATATAAAGCTATCTTATTCGAAGGTTTAAACTTGTAATCACTAGAACATAGTTTAGTTAATTCTAAACTTGTTCGCAAACAAAAGTTAATCCTTCTAAATTGACTTTTAAAATCAACTAAACACATGTTCTATATCTATATGATATGCTAACTTAATGATTTAAAACCTGGAAACACGAAAAACACCGTAAAACCGGATTTACGCCGTCGTAGTAACACCGCGGGCTGTTTTGGGTTAGTTAATTAAAAACTATGATAAACTTTGATTTAAAAGTTGTTATTCTGAGAAAATAATTTTTATTATGAACATGAAACTATATCCAAAAATTATGGTTAAACTCAAAGTGAAAGTATGTTTTCTAAAATGGTCATCTAGACGTCGTTCTTTCGACTGAAATGACTACCTTTACAAAAACGACTTGTAACTTATTTTTCCGACTATAAACCTATACTTTTTCTGTTTAGATTCATAAAATAGAGTTCAATATGAAACCATAGCAATTTGATTCACTCAAAACGGATTTAAAATGAAGAAGTTATGGGTAAAACAAGATTGGATAATTTTTCTCATTTTAGCTACGTGAAAATTGGTAACAAATCTATTCCAACCATAACTTAATCAACTTGTATTGTATACTATGTAATCTTGAGATACCATAGACACGTATACAATGTTTCGACCTATCATGTCGACACATCTATATATATTTCGGAACAACCATAGACACTCTATATGTGAATGTTGGAGTTAGCTATACAGGGTTGAAGTTGATTCCAAAATATATATAGTTTGAGTTGTGATCAATACTGAGATACGTATACACTGGGTCGTGGATTGATTCAAGATAAGATTTATCGATTTATTTCTGTACATCTAACTGTGGACAACTAGTTGTAGGTTACTAACGAGGACAGCTGACTTAATAAACTTAAAACATCAAAATATATTAAAAGTGTTGTAAATATATTTTGAACATACTTTGATATATATGTATATATTGTTATAGGTTCGTGAATCAACCAGTGGCTAAGTCTTACTTCCCGACGAAGTAAAAAATCTGTGAAAGTGAGTTATAGTCCCACTTTTAAAATCTAATATTTTTGGGATGAGAATACATGCAGGTTTTATAAATGATTTACAAAATAGACACAAGTACGTGAAACTACATTCTATGGTTGAATTATCGAAATCGAATATGCCCCTTTTTATTAAGTCTGGTAATCTAAGAATTAGGGAACAGACACCCTAATTGACGCGAATCCTAAAGATAGATCTATTGGGCCTAACAAACCCCATCCAAAGTACCGGATGCTTTAGTACTTCGAAATTTATATCATATCCGAAGGGTGTCCCGGAATGATGGGGATATTCTTATATATGCATCTTGTTAATGTCGGTTACCAGGTGTTCACCATATGAATGATTTTTATCTCTATGTATGGGATGTGTATTGAAATATGAAATCTTGTGGTCTATTATTATGATTTGATATATATAGGTTAAACCTATAACTCACCAACATTTTTGTTGACGTTTTAAGCATGTTTATTCTCAGGTGATTATTAAGAGCTTCCGCTGTCACATACTTAAATAAGGACGAGATTTGGAGTCCATGCTTGTATGATATTGTGTAAAAACTGAATTCAAGAAACTTATTTTGTTGTAACATATTTGTATTGTAAACCATTATGTAATGGTCGTGTGTAAACAGGATATTTTAGATTATCATTATTTGATAATCTACGTAAAGCTTTTTAAATCTTTATTGATGAAATAAAGGTTATGGTTTGTTTTAAAATGAATGCAGTCTTTGAAAAACGTCTCATATAGAGGTCAAAACCTCGCAACGAAATCAATTAATATGGAACGTTTTTAATCAATAAGAACGGGACATTTCACCTCGTGTCATGCTACCCCATACATGAACGAGATGGTGAATTTCAAGTCGTATTCCGGTAAGGTTCGAGTCGCGAATGGGAGTACACTTGATGTTGCGGGTATTGGTGATCTTGTGGTTAAACACACTTGGATCTTGAGGAACGTGAGGTTCATTTCAAAACTCAAGAGTAGGTTAATCTCAATTGGGCAATTGGATGATGATATGCGTCATGTCCTATTTGGAGATCAAAGGTGGAAGGTGTTTAAGGGAGGTCATGTGGTTGCTCGCGGGTACAAGAGGGGAGCCATGTATATGGTTGAAGAATCGCTAGGTGATTTCGTGGTTATTAGAAATCCTAGCATGCTAATTCTTTCCGGGTTTGTTTAGGGATCTTGTTTGAGTGGAAGCTCAAGGGAAGTCGAAGCTAGTGAAGATTCGGGTCGAATTAGTTATACTAGAGCTTTCGTTACTTCAAGTAGATCTTCTCCAATGGCAACTTTGTTGCAATCAGCCGAAGAAGATGAACAAGAGATTTTCTTGAGAGTCACTGTTAATGAAACGTCCGTACAGTGGGAGTTGGCTCGTGGTGGAAAATTAGGTTTGTCAAAAGACGTGCGCGCGTATGTAGTCAGTGTTCCAATGGTGAAAGCAAAGGCGGTTATATGGAAGATCAAGGGTGTAAATGCATTCTCACACGGTTGCCTTGATGGCATTGTCCACATGTTTGATCTACCGGGTGGTTTATTCTATGTTGGAAAGATAAATCGGGTAGATGTTATAGTGTACAGGTGGATCACTTGGGCGATGGGGATGATTGGGTCGGGTCGGACTCAAATGACCCGTTATCTCCTAGACTAAGGAGATAGGTGTCATAGCCAAAGAGTTGTTGTTTGTTTGTCGTTTTGTTTTCCCAAGCTAGTAACATGAAAGTTGTTATTGTGGGATGATGATGTTGTTAGGCGAGTTTAACGAAGGATGAGTTTGTTCAAAGTCTCCAAGTGGGAGATTTGTTGAGGTGTGGAGACATTTAAACAAAGTTGGAAATGTCGCCACAAAAGGTGAGTTAAAGTGTTGCACGAATTTTGCAGATTTCGGGTTGCGTGAAACCTGAATTCAGGAAGTTCCAGGGCATGATGCAGCGCGTCACTCATGGATGCGGCGCATCCATACAACATTTTGGCCCGAAGATTTGTGATGCGGAGCTTTAAAGGGATATAACGCATTTTTGGTACACGATGCGGCGCATCAAGTGGAGATGCAGCGCATCCCCTGCTGGCAGCAAGTGGATCAACTTGCTCACATGAGATCCGATCTTGATTGACTCAAGTTGCACTTTAGGTGCATGTTGGGCTGCTTTACACCATCAAAGGTGGCTGTGATCATGCCATTGTATGGGTGTAAAGGCTTGCAAGTTGTCCATGTTGATTCCTTTATGTGATCTTGAAGATCAAGTTGAAGAACACAAGTGTGTTCTTGGTTTCCTATAAATAGGCCTCATTGTAACTCATTGTAAACTTACCACCACGAAATTAATCAATATAGAACACTCTTTGGTTGGCCGTGGACTAAAGCAATCATAAACGATTGCATATAACCACGTTAAATTCCCGTGTTTTTATCATTCTTGCTAGTTTTACGATTATCACTATATTTTTCGTTTGTTGGAAGTGGGTTGATAACTTGGGGTTATCTAGTCTTGTTTGGGCTCACCTAGTCGGGTTTCCTAACACAAGCTAGTATCACCTCACCTACACCAGGCATTAACGTCTCGATTATCCCAACAGTGATGTTTTTTCATCGTTTAATTTCAACTCATGCAATATTGTTTAATATAACGAACTCCATGTCGCTTTGCCACACTTATCAGTTGGCAAAGCTAGTAAAACTCACATTTTTTGTTTCTAGTTCTAACTAGCGTTAAGGGTCCGCGCGTTGCCCCACGAAGACACGAGTGCAACATGTAGGTTGCTCCGTCAAAATACAAAGCCATTTTTTTCTTATTGTTGAATTGAGTTCCGGATCACAACCTTCCTTTTAATACAACCTTCCTTTTAATACTTTGCAAGGCCTAAAAACACGCAACAATAAATGATGTAACATGTAGGCACCCTTAAACATTGTTGCTGACAATATAGCAAAAATCTCTCTCTCTCTCTCTCTCTCTCTCTCTCTCTCTCTCTCTCTCTCTTTTATATATATATACTAGCCTTTAAGAGCCCGTGCGTTGCACGGTGACTCTTAATACAACAAACTGGATACGTATATTTTAAATCAATTAACGGTATATTATTGTAGATGAAATAAATATAATATGGTTAAATTTTTATGATTTACACAAAACAAATAGATTAAGGATAGTAATCTATTTATAGGTGTGATACTTAATGCGTAGGATAAAACTTTTTGAAAAATAAAATTATAATAGGAGTTTGTCACAACGTTTTCATAAAATTGACTAACACCGTTAGGTGATGCTCGGTTATAAATAGTTAGTTTGTTTTATCGCTTTCTAGGTTCGAGCCTCGACGGTATTATTCTTGTACTATTGGTTGAAGACGTTTCCCTTTAAAACATCTTCGCTATCTATACAAGTTTTTGTTTTTTCGCCCAAAAAAATATTAGGATTTTGTCACAACAGCCACATGTTGACATGCAATAGCCTCAACATCAACATACTATATAGAGTTGTGCCAACAAATGCTTAAGAAAAAACTTTTGAATGATAAAGTAAATATAGCCATATAACTGTAAGTATGTGATTAGTAAAATCAATACATCATTACAATATACAACAGCTTCATATATAAAGTTCTCTTGAGAAGTTACAATAACCACACAAACATGTCAAATTATTTCAAAAGTACAAACTTAACATAGCTTCACTCTTTTTTCTTATAATATTATTCAAGGACATATAAGGACTATCCATTGACAACTGTTCCATCTGCCAAAAAAAAAATTAAAAAATGAATAATAATAATAAATCAATATTAAAAGTGTGATAACTGATATTAAGTTATTAGCAGATAATAATACCATTAGGATGAAGAACTTGGCCAGTAAAGTAGGAAGAGTCCTCAGATGCTAGGAACACATACGATGGAGCAACCTCATACGTCTGACCCGCCCGATTCATGGGCACAGTTGACCCTAACCTTCCTATATCATAGTCATTGAGTGCAGAAGCTTCCGGTGGTGTCCATATAGGTCCAGGAGCCACACCATTTACACGAATCTTCTTATCGACCAGATCCAAAGCTAAACCCCTTGTGAAAGACACTATAGCTCCCTTTGTTGAAATGTAGTCAAGCCAGCTTGGTGGGTCAGGTATGTATGCTAAAATTGATGTTGTCTTTATGATGCTGCTTCCTTCTTTCATGGACATCAAGATTGACTATCCATAACTTATTTTTACTATCAAATTTTAAATGGAAAAAAGTCACTGTATTACAATTTCATCCCGCATTAATCATAAATGGCAGTTTCAAAGCTAATCCACAATATGATATCGTCATTGAAGTAAGTAATCTCTTATCAATGATGAAAAGGCTAATCTTAAAACTGGGGTACTACATCAGTCACTATCACTATATCACTCTACACATCATATTGCACATTTATTATAACAAAAAACTCCAAATATACTTGGACAACAATAAGAATGACATAAAAATAAATGCGTTCATCCAAGATACATGATGTCATGTTCTAACCTTACATAAAATACATAACATCCCGTCTGGAAAAAAATAATAATCACCTTTCATCTCATATTTCATGTTGTGGACTTCACAAACAACCAAAAGGCATAACAAATTTGAAAAAGTAATCACCTTTAAGATATTCATCTCATATTTCATGTTCTAATTTAGGTTGTACAGACCAACCCAAATTCAAATGCAAAATTATATATATTTGAAATTGCCATAAATATCTAAACTATAAGATGTCAAATTTAGGCATAACAAAATTCGTTTAATTTGAGTAACAAATTGAAAAATTGGATACTTACAGGATGTCATCAAGTTAAACAACCCGTGACTAGACCATCGAATAGAATTGGTTACCACGATCACAAGTTGAAATGATGAATAAAGTCAGCTCAACCCACCCATTTTGCCATCTGAATAAAACGGCTGCATACTAACTCGTTCAGTGGAAAGTATCCATTTTGACCCGTTACCCACCTATCCGGATGACCCATTTTACCACCTTTAGAAACTACAACGATATACTTGCATTGTAATATATTTATTTTATGGACGGTTTGATAAACGTTCATAACAATCACCTGATTGCATCTAACATTTTGTCGCCTTGTGACTTTCCGCCTAAGATCATCGAACGTACACATGTAACCATATATCAACAATAGCATTGTGTAGTCAAAAACTGCATAAAAAATGACGTGTTATAGAAAATGCATTGAAATAGTTCATCATTTTTCTATAAATTATTAAACATATTGATTCGTATGCCTGAGTGGCGAGTGATATAGTGTATTCGAACATTTTAACAGATGATCCTAGGGTCTAGGTATTTTATAAAAATGTAATTTCGATTATCGAATCATGAATCATAACTACTCATGGAGTATTTATTAAAGTAGCCCAATTATTAATCGATAACAAAACATTCACGTACTGCAAATACGGGTTTAAATCGAAAAAAAACTGTGATAATCAATCAGGACCACATCCTGCTGGAAATCAGACCACTAACATACCCAGATTGAAGCGTTTTTTTACGACTTCAAGTGCATAAGACCCTAATTTAGCGCTTACCGAGTGAGCAATGGGGAAAACCTCTACAAATACAGACACCATCACAAAACCCACAATCAACAATTACAAACGAAAAGTAATTCATAAAACATAACTAAATAAAAAAAACTAATTTAGCGCTTACCGAGTGAACAATTAAAAACCGTGCAACAACAATGAATATACATGATATGTCAACCTACATGTCAAGAAATACTTCCGAGAAATGTTGTTGTAGCTACATATTGTAAATTTGCACCATCTCGGTGTTAATGTTCTTTCATTAATTAAAAATGAAAACGTGATATTGAATAACCACAATCCGATAATCATATGTAACATAGTACATTGCTTGGGAGGGTATTTAGATCAGATGAACCTAAACATATATTTTTCTAAACGCATCGATACACACTGAAAATTGTGTGTAATAAGAAGGTCGAACATATGTAAACTTATTACCAATATTAACATCTTAAGAATCAGCAATGCTGCAACATGTATAAATATAATTATCGAAAACATACTATCCAAAACATACATATAATGACCATTAATTTTAAAGTGTGTAAATATTAACCTCTTAAGAATCAACATTTCTGCAACAGGTATAAATACAATTATCCCAAACATACTATCCTAAAGATACATATAATGAACAAACATAAAAAAAAAAAAATACAAATGTGATGAACAAAGCTCTTTAAACCATTCATGGTCTAGAATCAACAAAGAAATAATCAGTTTAAAAATATGTCTATGTGATAAAGTTACCTCTTTAACATTCATGTTATATTTTATTTCGAATAAATGGAATAATGATTATAAAAATTAAAATAGTTATAAACATAAAAAAAGATAACCTGTATTTTTGATTACGTCGATTGAGATTGAGATCGAAGGAGATATCGAGATGACTTTACAAATCGATTCACAGATTTGTGCCCTAAAGTCGAATACTTCTGATCGAGATGAAGGTTCTATTGATGATTATGTAAAAAATTGGGTGAGGAGAAGAACGGTATATTGGGCGATGATTAGGGTTGTGACCATTCCACTTCAAGCTACTATCAATTTCTCAAAGATACCTCGTACAACTTCAATAAATGGTAAAAACCAAGAACCCGATACAATCTTCAATATATAAGCAAAATACTATCGTCGTCACCGTCGTTGAAATAAAAAGAGAATATTAGGGCAAAAAAATTAATACAATCGATTATTACAAAATTTATACCATTAGGTGCGTAAAATTGTAACGGATAAATTAGTGGTAGTGGTGTGGTCGATTGCTGCAGTCTTCGGCCATCTTCTCCGGCGAAAAAGCTGAGGTTTTCGGATTTTAGAAGAGAGAGAGAGAGGGGTGCAGTGGTGACGATTTTAAAAGAGAGAGGGTTTTTATTTGTTCACGGTTTTCTTTTTTAAAGGCGTAGTTTTTGTTAATTAATGGTATAATTTGGTGTGTGATTGGTACACGTGTAATATTAATAGAATTAACAGAGTTAATTAGTAATTATTAGAAAATTACAAATGGTCTGAATTTGTCAGACTTTCTGTCAGAGTGACATGTCAGACTAAACCTTTACGGTTTGTAATATGTATGTATGTATGTATGTATATATATATATATATATATATATATATATATATATATATATATATATATATATATATATATATATATATATATATATATATATATATATATATATAGTGGTAGGATCAAGAGGGAAGTAACCAATCGGGGGGAAGCAAAAACTTTTTTTTTCTTCGTTTTTTGAAAAAACTTTGTTCATGAACATTATAGATGGGATGAAAATATGAACATTTAGTAGAGACACTTTGTGATAAATGTTTTTATTTTGGCGAAAAAACGCTCGAAGAAGTAATATATAACAATTATCGTGTTTTTCGAGCGTATGCTGAGGTATTAGCTATTGTGGGTTTAGATATTAGGGTTTAGATATTAGGGTTTATAGGGTTTAGAAATTTAGAGTTTAGGGTTTAGATTTAGGATTTAGATTGAGTTTTTAACACGAACGGTTTAGAGTTTAGGGTTTAGGGTTTGGTGTTTTGGGTTTATGGAATAAACCCAAAACACCAAACCCTAAAACCTAAACCCTAAACTCTAAATCGGGCTAAATTTTACTTCACAAAACATGTAAAAAAACGTTCATATTCTTCACGAACAATATTATCTTGAATGTTATTTTTGTCGATCGTTTTCCTGCCTAAATAATAACATTCATCACGAAGTGTCTCTTCTAAATGTTCATATTTTCGTGTGATCTTGATGCCGGAAAAAAAAATTTCAATAAAAACGAAAAAAAAAATTTGCTTACCCCCGGTTGATTACTTCCCCATTAATCCTGCCCATATATATATATATATATATATATATATATATATATATATATATATATATATATATATATATATATATATATATATATGGGGTAGGATTAAAGGGGAAGTAACAAATTGGGGCGAGTGGGGGAAGCAATTTGAGCCACAAATTCAGATTTAGCTTATATTTGGGCGGAGGGGCAATATGGTCATTTTCTAAATATTAGGCTTTGTATATGATATTAACTGAAAACCATCTCCTCGCTAATGAACGGTCACTACAACTTCAATCACATATCTTATTTCAAACTCATCCACGTAGTTGATTGTTACGCGATTTCACTTTCCTTCAAACCGTCAACCACCTACGCATCTATCACCGTCGCATACATCACGACGACATCCACCACCAGATAACGCTCTACGACCGTGTTTTACTCAAACACAATTGTGAATAAAATTTGCTGAAGACGACGATCAATCGATCGATCTGAGTAGCGATATGATATTTATCGAAAGTAGAGACCGCTGCTGTCGGTAATTGATTTCGATTATGAGTTTCATGCTAATTAGGTTTTTGAGTTTATAATAGATAAAACGGAATCGAAAAAATTCGCACATACCTGCTAGGGCGTAAGAATTCTATTCTATTCCTGATGATTAAGAAGTTGGAAATTGATTTCGTTTCGGTTGTGAACATCCACCTTCTTCGAAGCTTTTTCTATTATTTGTTCTTTTAAATTTTATCCTGGTGCTGGATGAGAGATGAGATCTATATTTGTTTATTTCCTGATAATTTATGAGTTACGTGTTACTAATGTTAAGAAAATTATATACTTAAATTGATATATTATGAGTTATGCCTTGGATGTCTAAATAGATGCTTGTGCGGTCTATGATAATCATTGAGAAAAGAGTAAATTACATGTGTATATTATATTTTATATAAGTAAGATAATACAGTAACAAAAAGAATTAGTGCTTCGGCTGCAGTCACTATTTTTGGGATTAATATTTGCAAGTGTAATTCAATTGCTGAGATTGAGTATGAGTGTATTCTGTATGCTATTTGCTATCTTTTGCACTAATATTATCTGGATTTATAGCAAAGAAATAATATTATTGGTTAGAAAGAATATTAATTTTCTGAACAAAAATTAGCCATTTTTTTATAAATATATTAATTTTGAAAAGAATATTAACTTTTTATGTTTGTGTGTTTTTTGATTATTCTTTACTTGATAAATGCTTTAGTTTATGAAATCAAATAACAAATTGAATGCGACTATAAACCTTAAAAAAATTAATATTGTCTTTTAACAGTAATATTGTTGAGTAACAATTTTAAATGTATTCTTGTTTTTACCGAACATATTGATGAATATGAAATGAAAGTTGAATTTATTAAATAATTTTGTATTTATTAAAATTATAATAAATATATATGTATTGTGATACCTACGATTGATGAATTGTTCTTGTAGTTTTTTATGGTTAATTTAAGCATCTTGATGAGAATAAAATCAAAAAATAAATTGTGCGACTCTAAACTTGGAAAAAATTAGTATTGTTTTTTAACAATAAAATTCTTGTGTAACTATATTTTTGTTTTTAACAGACATATTGATTGAAAAGAGTAATTACATGTGTATATTTTATATAAGTAAGATAATCATTGAGAAAAGAGTAATTACATGTGTATATTTTATATAAGTAAGATAATACAGTAACAAAAAGTATTAGTGCTTCGGCTGCAGTCACTATTTTAAATGTATTCTTGTTTTTACCGAA
Source organism: Rutidosis leptorrhynchoides (assembly GCF_046630445.1). NCBI lineage: Eukaryota > Viridiplantae > Streptophyta > Magnoliopsida > Asterales > Asteraceae > Rutidosis > Rutidosis leptorrhynchoides. Next base: position 240,955,485 of record NC_092340.1, on the reverse strand, counting down.
CATATTGATGAATATGAAATGAAAGTTGAATTTATTAAATACTTTTGTATTTATTAAAATTATAATAAATATATATGTATTGTGATACCTACGATTGATGAATTGTTCTTGTAGCTTTTTATGGTTAATTTAAGCATCTTGATAAGAATGAAATCAAAAAATAAATTGTGCAATCTCATTTTTGTCATAATCTTTTGTTTGTAATTAACACATTTGCTAAAGTCCTATTGGTTGGTCAACATGTAATTGATGACAATAACCCACTTAATCACAAAGCACGTTAATATTCATCTTTAAGCTTGTTTGTGGATTAATTAAGTGTATTCATAATGTCTTAACAAGTTAACCAAGTAATATCAATTAAGTATGTTGTAAGACATTAAGTTAATCAAGACTAAACCATTCTTAAACTTGTTTCTAGACTTAAGCAAATCCTATGTGTGTTAATAATTCTTTATCCTTTTAAGACCACTAGATTATGACTCTTTAATTGTTATCCAAGTAGCATAAGTAGACATTGAAGTAGTCAAATACAAGTTGATGTTTTTCCAACTTGTAACACATAGCAAGACAAAGTTCATATATATATATATATATATATATATATATATATATATATATATATATATATATATATATATATATATATATATTAACTACTAGCATGGTGACATTTAGCACATAGTCAAATAATACTCATGTAATGACTACTAAGAGATCATTAATTAATTTAGGATTAAACATATAGTGATGGCATAGCATTGTACCAAGGCTATGTAAGTTTCACTTGCAATGTGGCATTTGCAAGATTAATGTTATAGTTGATATTGTTGTTCAAAATTCATCGGAGGTAAAGATTGATTTAACCCGAACAAATATATAGTGATGTTCGTAAATTGTTGTGGACTAGGAGTTTGGAGTGATCAAGATGATAATCCGGGAGAATTTGTGGCCCCTGAACATAAAACATTAGTTAACGAACCGGTATTGTAACCATGTGGTGTTTTCGGGTTCTTGATATTAATTGTTTAAAGTGTTAGCTATTTTTTATCTTATTTATTTATTTTTTATTTTTTAGAGAATGGTAAAGAAGTATAAACTGTTTGTGTAGGAAAGGGTGAATATATGTAGGTATATACAAAAAATAATATTGTTTTATTTTAATAAATGATAAATGTAAAAAAGGCTAAACTAATTACAATTGTGCATGTGGAACCCACCCGTTGCTTTAGCTGTTGGAAAGCAATCAACACCTCAAAAAAATTGGAATTCAACGCCTTGTTTTCCTTTGGGGTATGGGATTGGTGATAGTCAGATCCCACGACGTTCTGTTACAAGTGGTTTTAATTGTTCCATTCAGATGCAAACAAACACATCATGAATGAGATTATTTTTTATGTTTATTGTTTATGGGTGTGTTTGAAGGAAACTACCTAGTGAGATTATAACTAGAGCTTATTTTTAAATTTTCGAAGTTGAAGCTTATTATTTTTTCTATAAGTTTTTGTAAAACGATTGGAGTTTATTGTCGTAAATTAACTAAAGAGGATAATAATTATAATAGTAACAATATGTAAAATAGTAAGTTACGTACCAAACACACTCTATGTAAAACATTATATGTTAATGTTAAAGATTTATCTAAGAATATTCTTAAAGGTTATACTCAGGATGATAATCTATCCAATAAGAATGGTACATAGAGGTTAGTAAAATAGTTATTTGTGTTGGTTTTTTATATTATATAACTAAACTATGTATGTCTTAAATATTTAGTGCTTTGGGCTATGTATACAAAACTATAATATTAAAAAACTTAATATTTACAATATAATAATTTATTTGAGTTTTCTAGGATTTTCTTTAAACGCAATAATAAATATATACTCTATTTGATTAATGACAAATGTTATGTTTTTACTTTCAATTTTTATTTTACTTTAACTTTAAATATTTTTATTTATATTATATAATATCTTATGAAAATTAATATAAATAGAATTAGATTTTAAATGTGTTTCATTATAATCATTGGCAGAGTCAACATTGTTTTGTGAGGTCAATTGATATCAATGAATTTTTTTGTTAGCATTTAATTTTATAACTGATACACTCCAAGCTTTGAATCTTTTAAGGGAAGTTGGTCAAAATATCTCCAAAGTGTTGAGACGCTCTTAAAATCCCTAAATTATAAAAATGCTCTCTGATCACGCACCACACACCGTGCATGCTGGGCCTTGCTTGGTGCTTGTTCCCTTTGTCGTTGATTCATTTTACCAGCATCATTTAAGTTTACCCGCACCACTCACCAATTACCACGCACTTAGCGTGGTTCCCATATCATATATTTGTTCAGCTTAAATCCACAACCATCCATCACTTGTTCATCAAATCCAAATTCAAATTATTAATTAAAGTTATATGCTAAAAAGTAATGATATTTCTCTTTTTCGATTAATATTTGATAAAACAATTCTTTAATTATTTCAATTGAAAATATTTTACTTTTAATGCTAAAATAAATTGAAGTAAACAAGTTACATTTGAATGGAATTTGCCATACTTTTTATTTTAAAATTTTCACTAATTTTTTCTTATCGTCTCGGGATCAAAGTATTTTAACAAATTGACACTAATTAGCAATAGCTAGTTTGAGTAGGGTTTGCGCTTCGCTGTGGAGCACGAAATGCAACAATTTTTGCTAAATTGACCATATGCTAAAAGTATTAAAAATGAAAGTTAATAATCTCCATGTATTATATAAGTACGTGTCCTTCGGGATTCAAACCCGATCCGCTGCCCCTCTGAATGGTTAAAAGATCGGGTTCTGTAATGCGATTCGGGTTTCCTCCCGAACGCGTGTGTGTGCAAATGATGAGTATCGTTGAAATAAATGATACATTGATGCAAAGCTTGACGTTCAATATATATATATATATATATATATATATATATATATATATATATATATATATATATATATATATATATATATATATATATATATATATAGTGGTAGGATCAAGAGGGAAGGAACCAATCGGGAGGAAGCAAAACCTTTTTTTTTGTTTTTTGAAAAAACTTTGTTCACAAACATTATAGATTGGATAAAAATATGAACATTTAATAAAGACACTTTGTGATAAATATTTTTATTTTGGCGGGAAAACGCTCGAAGAAGTAATATATAACAATTATCGTGTTTTTCGAGCGTATGTTGAGGTTTTAGATATTAGGGTTTAGATATTAGGGTTTATAGGGTTTAGATATTAGGGTTTAGAAATTTTGGGTTTAGAGTTTAGATTTTAGATTTAGGATTTAGATTGAGTTTTTAACACGAACGATTTAGAGTTATGGATTTAGAGTTTAGGGTTTAGGGTTTGGTTTTTTCCACTTAGATGAAAATGCATCCTTCCGTTGTAGTCGTCCGTAACCAAAAACCAAAACGACACACCTACAAAATTATATAACGAATTATAATATGAATATATATATATATATATATATATATATATATATATATATATATATATATATATATATATATATATATACACACACATATATGTTAATAGTATGTATATATTTATATATAAAGTATATATATATATATATATATATATATATATATATATATATATATATATATATATATATATATATATACATATAATATAAATATAATATATATTTATATATAAATATTTAACTCACAAAAATGTAAAATAAATATATACCGGTTTGGTTGTTGCCTTTGAGTGATTCTTCGGAATTATGAACCCAAGCTTTCGCCAAACGTAACTCATCTAGCTCAGACCACGAGTTCATCACAACTCCAGTACGTCTTGCCCACATTTTTTTGGTCGGTTCTTCCTCAACCATCTTTTCCTTTCCTTTACCGCGAACACGTTGAGACGTTGGTGTTGGGACTTCGTCTTGAACCGATTGCGTGTTCGATTCGCTAAGTTGTTGACTAGACTTCCAAGCCATAAAATGTTCCATGTCTTCGGGACTCATCAATGGGGTTTGTGGGACTTGAGTTTGTGGAATTTGTGTTTGATGAGCGTAATTTTGAAACGCGTTTGGTACGTTGTGAAAGGGTGTAAACGGATTCAATTGACTAGAGTATGGGTTTAAGGGATCGTGTAAATTGTTTGGATGGTTTGCGGGATAGTTCGGACCAACTCGGTGGGAAAAGTTCGGATTAATTTAGTTGGGGAAGTTGGAATTTCCTTGATTGCTAGACATTTATTTTGATTAAATTTTTGATGTATAGAAATGTAGAGAAAAAGAGAGAAAGATGTGTGGAAAAATGATGATAAATGGAGAGTATTTATAGAATATAAAATAAATTATTAAATAAAAAAAAAAACAATTTCGACCGTTGAACGGGTCAAAATTCTCCAACGGCTCATTTTTACACCGTTGGCTACGTAACGGTGGCCACCGTTAAACAACTTTAACGCCGATTTAACGGCGGGGTGGAGTTGTGTTTGCCACCGTCCCCACCGTTAAATCCATGTAATGGTGATTTTTGCAATCGACTCCTGGTGCTCTAATGTTAAGAAAATTATATACTTAAATTGATGTATTATGAGTTATGCCTTGGATGTCTACTATAGATGCTTGTGGTCTATGATAATCATTGAGAAAAGAGTAATTACATGTGCATATTTTATATAAGTAAGATAATACAGTAACAAAAAGAATAGGTGCTTCGGCTGCAGTCACTATTTTTGGGATTAATATTTGCAAGTGTAATTCAGTTGCTGACATTGAGTATGAGTGTATTCTGTATGCTATTTGCTATCTTCTGCACTAGCAAAGAAAGAATATTATTGGTCAGAAAGAATATTATTGGTCAGATCAAAAATTAGCGATTTTAAAAGAATATTAACTTTTTATGTTTGTGTGCTTTTTGATTATTCTTTACTTGATAAATGCTTTAGTTTATGAAATCAAATAACAAACTGAATGCCACTATAAACCTTAAAAAAATTAGTATTGTCTTTTAACAATAGTATTGTTAAGTAAAAATATTAAATGTATTCTTGTTTTTACCTAACATATTGATGAATATGAAATGAATGTTTAATTTATTAAATAATTTTGTATTTATTAAAATTATAAAAAATATATATGTATTGTAATATCTACGATTGATGAATTGTTCTTGTAGCTTTTTATGGTTAATTTAAGCATCTTGATGAGAATGAAATCAAAAAATAAATTGTGCGACTCTAAACTTGGAAAAAATTAGTATTGTTTTTTAATAATAAAATTCTTGTGTAACTATATTCTTGTTTTTAGGAGACATATTGATTGAATTTGTTGAGAATATATTAAATTTTTAGGCAAATATTAATAATATTCGTTGTTAAGAATGCTATTGTTTGTAAAGAATTTTATTTTTCAAGGCAAAAAATAACATATTTTTAGAAGAGAATATTTTTATTTTTTAAAAATAATAATTACAATTTGGACGAAATTAGTTAACATTCATCAAACATGTTAGTTTTTTGAGAAAAATCTCAAAAATATTAAATATTCTTTTGAAAGAATAGTATCCTTTTTAAACAATATTCAAGTTATAGTGTTTAACAACATAATATTGTTTGTAAACAATACTATTTTTCCAGAAGGAAAAAAATTCAAGAAAAAAATAATATTCTTTGGAAACAATATTATTTTACTGGAAAAAAATATTAGGAAAAAAAATTTTCAGGAAAAAAATTTTCGAAATTTTTTTTTATTATTTTTTCAAATTTTTTTTAAAATGATGAAAATACCCCTCCACCTATTTTAGGGATCCTAAATTTTAGGAAGTGAATGTGTGGTCAAGAATGCTTCCTTCCACTTCCCCCAATTAGTTACTTCCTCATTGATATATATATATATATATATATATATATATATATATATATATATATATATATATATATATATATATATATATATATATATATATATATATATATATATATATATGGTTTAACTAAAAGAACATGAGCTCACATGGTTGCAACACAGATGCCCTATCAAGATACAACTCATTTTTTCTCATTCAAAAGAACATAGATGATGCCATAGCTGCAAGTCAGTAACCCTACCAAGACACACCTCATTTTTTCCATGGGTTGTAACTCGGTTGGATGCCAAAGATACAACTCATTTATCAATAAAAAGGACACTTAGACAATCCTTACACTAGCATTTATGTTCAATAGTATATTTTATATAATGGATAATGTATGGTGGAGACTTGCCTCGGGCCTTACACATATTTCATCTATATATTCAGTCGACACAAGCTAGAGAAGGCATCATCATTTATTATTTTTTCTCCGTACGTTTTGGTGGAGTCTTTGTAACACCATTGGTTTCCTGGGATAGTTCAACTCTGCGTGCAATTCGGTCGAAAGTTTTCGTGAGGTTTGTAGTTCGGGTCAGGTCCTTAAAGGAGGTTTGGTAAGGTTGCTCAAGATATATTCATTGTCAAAGTGGAGCATGTAATATGGGTTAGAGTGTTTAAATCAATCAATGAGTTATACATCCTTCAAAATTTCTAGTTTGTAGAGTATTTGCAATATAAAGGAGCTCTCAAATTCTCATTCAGCTTGGTTGACTGACTTCAAGAAAATACAAAGTTAAATTAAGGCAAATTCAATGTATGGGTGTATTGTCCATAATATCTCACTACAAGCATTTCCTTGCTTTGGTCATATTTGTATGCTGTTGTAATATTTTGGCTCACTCATTAGTTGGCAAAAGGTTTGGACTGGCGGAGAAACCCTGACCCCGTGTGCCTTCGGCACCCATACCGCCCACCCCGTAAGGGCTAAGTATGCCCGGTAAAATACCTCCCCCCAATACCGCTCACTCATTAGTTTAGCCATTGTATTCTTTTTCCTTTGATTTGGCAGTGTTTTTTAAACACTGGCCTAAGCTTGTAATTTTAGTGATTTCATCTTTTTGATGAATCTCACTTTATATTTAATTTTCCTGTTTTTTCGCCGAAAAAAAAAATGGATAATGTATGCCTCTCAGTTGATCATCACATACATTCAAAGGTCAATACAACCCGTAGTGAAACACAACTAAACATTTCAATTAAACTCATTTCCACATAAACATGTAACATACAAAGTGCAATACAATTAGCGAATTGAAAAAAGGAAATGAGAATTTCAATTCAAAAGAAAGAGTTAAGAAACTGTAATTGCAAATAAGTTATCTTCAGTTGGAACGTCAGGCTTGATTTAAAATTCATGGAAATTTGCTGCTACCATTTTCATGGCGTCTAGATTTTATTACTTTTTATCATGTATGTATCTATTTTATTATTTTTATTTATTTATTTATATCTAGTTATTTATATTATTTACTTTATTTATTTTTAGTTTGTTTTCTTTTATTTTCTCCTACTTTTTGGGCCGGAAGTCCTCTTGGAAGCAATCTCTCTATCCGTCGAACAGAGAGATGGATGACTTTCTCTACTCTTGTGAGTGTTTCACTCGGAGTGGAGAAATGAATTCTTTTTATTCTAGGATAGAAGAAGAATTGTCTACGTCTCACCTCCCCCATACCTCACGTACGTGGGATTGAGCCTGTTGTTGTTGTTGTAATCAAATAAATAAACAGTTGCCACTTCAATAAATTGATGCGACTTATCGAATAAAGATATTTGCGAGATTAAAAAAATTAAATGCATATCAGGCATGGTTGACACATTCAACCCATTTATGAAACATAACCCAGATAGACCCGTTATTGAGTCATTGAGTATGTATCATTATCTCTAAGAATTGAGGGTCTGCAGTTGAATCTATTAAATTCTTCTACTTATTTGTCAAGTCTGCTACCTATATGTTAAGCAATACAAACTGCTAATGATATTTCTACTTCAATTTTTGATAGATCCACTCAAATATCCTAATTTACCTTTAATTGCTCTCTCACATTAATTTCTTGTGGTTATCTATTGGAGGGTATATCTGAAAACTGACTTGAAATTTAAGTGGATCTACAAAAAAACACAAGTGAAAATATCAACTATGATACAAACAAACTAACACTTTTAACTCCAAATACGACCAAAATGACACCATAGATTGATAAATGACCATTAGTCCTTATTCTAAAAACGGTTATAAACAGAGAAGTTAACTACTTTTCATGTTTTGACTAATAGGAGTAAGCTTTTTCATGTTGTCTAACCACTTTAAATTTGAATGATAGCCAAGGCACCAAAACTTTAATGCTTGTTTTCTACATCTTTAATTTGTCTACAAAAGTTATATTGATCAGATGGTATAAGTTTCTTTGTATATATTTAAGTATTATTCATCCTATTATATTTACTAATCTACCTTACGAAAGTAATAACTTTACAATGTCAATAGGATTGCTATCTACGGGTTCAAAACCATTTGGGGGGTTATAAACAGCCAGAAGAAGTATCTGAGTTGCCACCCAGAAGTGTATATGTAAGCCAAAGTCGCAATTAAAAAATCTCGGCGCATATGAAGCAGAACAATTAAACCCAAGTAAAACACACAGAAATTAAACCTGCTGGTACTGGTCCCATATACATGTAAACTCACATTCATGTTGTATTTACGACATGTATACTTGTACCCATGTTGCATACGAATACAAATTCTAACAAAATTCACGAATATGCTCCATGAAGCGCATATGCCATTGCAAACTCACAGGCAACAACAATACATAAAAATAAGTAAAATAACACAGCAGTAAGCAATGATTAGGTTACCGTAAAATAAATAGCAGTTTAGAAAGAGTGCAAAGGCACATCAAAAACCTCCAAACAGTAACACCATGGGAAAACGAAATCATAATAACATGGACAAAACAAACAGTAAAACGGAAGTAACCGACGATCAAAACACTGCAAATTGAAAAGCAATTCCAAAAATGAGCCACATCAATAGCAAAAACCTGTATAAATATTTAATGATATACTAAAACAAATTTAAGTATTTTAACACCTGCTTTAGATCAACTACAAATAATTTATGCATATTGTATTTTATTACAAATCCATCATAGTCCTTGGATAGTGAAGTAAGTATTAAGTGCATTCCAAGAACTTGTGGCATAGCATAATCTAGGCGCACCAATTGATCCAGATAGCCTTTCATCTTCAAGACATACTGGCTAACCGGCTGCCCCAACTCATGTTTGCAAGCGTGAAACGCTTTCACAGTTTCAAACAATTCTTGTTCTGCCTGCTGTTGAAACATCGTCTTGAGTTCCTCGATCATGTCATATGCATTGTAGTCCATTAAATTCCTTTGGAGCTCAGAGGTCATGCTAGCAAGCATAAGACATGCTACTTAATGATACGCATAGCGCATCGGGCTAATAATTGGTTTTATGCTTGAGCCTGGCCCGTTAGCGGTCCATTGGCATTTTCCCTTAAAACCCTAATATTGCTTCTATAAATAAAGGGCATGACTTCTACCCTAAAGACACACATCCTGGAAGCTAAAACGCTCTCCTCTCCCCTCTAGGGTTTTACCTACACAAGTGTAGGGTTTTTCCTAAAACAGCCATAACCACCCTCCCGAGATCATCATCTCGACTAGGGTTGTCACGGTAACCGGACCGGAGGTTAACGCCGCTGTATATAACAAACTCTCCTCTATTGCACTCAAGCGTATCTACAGCATTCGATGTAAATATGCTTGATTAAATGGCGCCATCTGTGGGACCACGAAAGAATTATTACAACCTTGTTCGGTTCTACGACATGCCTGTAAGTTTTTATTATTTATTTTAATAGAAGTAATCGAACGACTCATATGTGGATATGAATACACCGAATTTAAATAGATCTAATTATTTAGAAAGATTATATCCACATCCGTCGTTGCACGTGTTCAGTTATCTTTACAAACTAAATCGATATATTCTGGCCACCAGAGCATGAATGGTTTATTATGATATGAATGTAAATAAATATTTTTCATGTGGAATCGCTCCACAAACAACGCTTAAATGCATTATTTAACTGATGACATTTACAAAGTTGTAACAAGATCCGTTTGATTAAATGCGATCAAATACATTTGTTCGGTTAAATATTTTTGAAACCTATAATCCTCAGTTTTTATGAATTAACTGACGAAAAATTGGTGTGCCTGTATGAGTTAATGATACGCAATGTTTGATTACGATACATGGAGGACACGAGAAAAAAGATTTGAATATCTTTACCTTTACAATGATACAATACAATAACAATTAATTTGGTCACCACCTGTTGTGGTTCATAAAGAATTATTTTGATAAGAGACGTTTTGTTCCGCTGCAATCGATCGGCTAAGGGCCAAATTACTGACTGCTAAGGTAATTAATACCTTGTAGAAACCACGTTAGTTTATTTACAACCATATCTATAGTTAATATTAAAACTCTAAAATGATAAAATCATAATTAACTATTTATCAAATTTAAAAAAAATTATAAAATAAAAAGAAAAAATGTGAGACATCTGATGATGTCATTAACACTAATTAATTACATTTAAAAAAAATAAACAAATAAAAGGCACAAATCGTATCCATAAATAATATACATCCTTCTTTCTCTCTCAACTTGTGGAATCTTCACAATAACATTGGATAAAAAAATAAAAAAAAACTCACGCATCTATATTAATGAAATTGAATTTCACAATAATTAAATCGGCTAATTAAGAGCTATTAATGTCGCGGTCTGTTACAATTTTTAAAAATATTTCCCCATGATCATATGTACAACATTTAAATCATTATGTACAACTTTATGGTAAAACATCTCCATGATCATATATACACTATTTGAAGCATTGTGTATAACTTTATGATAAAACATTCTCATGAGCATTACAGATTTTTTAAAAAAGTGTACAACCCTTTACAAAACACTCCATGAACACATGTACAAACTTTGAAGCATATTGTACAACCTTTATACAATAGTTGTATTTAAAATTTAAAAAAAATTAAAGAGACATTTGTTATTACTAATAATTATTATTTAAAATATAAAATATTCAATTTTAAAGTAAACATTATTACTATTATATTATTATTATTCAAATATGGGTTTTTTTACGAGATTAGTTACGTTACATATGTACAAAATACATGTCTCAATAAAATGTGACAAGGAAAATAACAATTGTGATGAAAATTAGAAGAAGGTCGTACGAGAATAAATGTAGTTCATTTATTTCAGACCAAGTTAAGTATATCAATATGTTTGTAAAAAAACGACAAGTTTCTTAGTCGGAATCTGTGGGTCCACGGGTCATTAAACTAAATGGCTTTGACATTTACGTTCACCTAATACCTAAGACATATAATTAAACTGTTTCGTTTAAACAAACCCGTGATTTCACGGGTCATTTCACTAGTACGGCAAAAGTAAAGCCTTAATATTGATCGTACCATGAAGTTCATTGTGACAAATAGTCACGAACTCGATGCCTTCGGGCTGATCTCAATACTCCGGGCACGAACTTAATGCCTTCTTGTTGTGATTTAGCGCACTTTCAAGACCCAAGAAATTAATAGAACAATTAAGCAATAAATAAAGACACAAGGATTTACGTGGTTCGGCGTGAGGCCTAGTCCACGGGCGGAAGCAGAGATGGATTTTACTAGCAAATATGGCAAACCCGAGGTTACAATGTATCACTCAAATCTAGGCTCCGAAAATACTAATGAAGTATTTGGACCACTCACTAGATTATTACACTTCCCTCACTCTATAATGTTTCTCACAAGAACAAGAGTAATCAACTCTTTCTTTTAATACTTTTACAAGAGTTCTTTAAACTCTTTCAAGTATTGGGATATTTTGAATGATTTCTAAATACAATACATGACATCCTTTTATAGTTGAAGTAATGGCATGCATGGAAATAAGAATTGTCAGTAACCTACTCTCATTCATTTTTCACATACGTTGAATGAAATTTGAGCCACAATAAACATGTGGTCAACAATCATGGTAGGTGGCCTCCAAAGCAATAGTGAAGTAGACTTTTAATTCATCCATGGAACATGTGTTTTATTCCACAGTCCAACAAATCTCCACCTTGGCGAACATTTCATTCTTTTGCTATCAGTTCTCAATCTCCGCTACCTGTCAGCCCTCCCGGGCTCATCACTTTCTTCGAAAGCCAACCAAGTCCAAACAATGTTTGAACTTGTTTGTAGTAACGGGCTTAGTCAACATATCTGCCGGATTATCTGTTGTACTGATCTTTCTCACAATTATAACCCCTTTAGATATTACTTCACGAATAAAGTGATACGGTACATCAATGTGTTTGGTTCTCTCATGATACACTTGATTTTTAGTCAAATGTATGGCACTCTGGCTATCACAATGCACCACAGTTTCATTCTGTTGCAAACCCAGATCACCAACCAAACCCCTCAGCCACTTTGCTTCTTTCACACCCTCAGTCATAGCCATGTATTCCGCTTCAGTTGTCGACAAAGCAACAGTCGATTGTAATGTTGCTTTCCAACTAATAGCACATCTTCCGAGAGTAAAAACATATCCCGTCTGAGACCTTCTCCGATCCAAATCACTAGCATAGTCTGAATCAACGTATCCGGTAACATTAGTATTATCATCGCTATCAAATACTAAGCCAATATCTGTTGTCCCTCTGAGGTACCGTCGAATCCATTGCACCGCTTTCCAATGAGCTTTCCCTGAACAATCCATATATCTACTCACCACGCTTACCGCTTGTGCAATATCCGGTCTAGTACATACCATAGCATACATGATGCTACCCACAGCACTAGCATATGGAACATGTGACATATGCTCCACCTCCTCCTCAGTTTCTGGTGACAACGCCGATGAAAGTTTGAAATGTGCAGCAAGTGGAGTACTAACCGGTTTGGAGTTATCCATCCCAAAACGCTGAAGAACCTTCTCAATATATTTCTTTTGTGACAAATACAATTTTCCTCCACATCTATCTCTGATAATCTCCATTCCCAATATCTTCTTAGCTGCACCCAAATCTTTCATCTCAAACTCACTTTTGAGTTGAGATTTTAACTGATCGATCTCAGACATGTTTTTTGAAGCAATCAACATATCATCCACATATAACAGTAAATAAACGTACGAGCCATCAGGAAGCTTCTTGTGATATACGCAACTATCATAATCACTCCGCGAGTAACATTTACTAGTCATGAATACGTCAAACCGCTTATACCATTGTCGAGGTGATTGCTTCAAGCCATATAATGACTTTTTCAGCAAACAAGCATAATCTTCCTTTCCTTTGACCACAAATCCCTCTGGCTGGCGCATAAAGATCCGTTCCTCCAACTCATCATGTAAGAATGCCGTCTTGACATCTAGTTACTGCAGCTCCATATCAAGTAAAGCAACCATGACAAGTAACACGCGAATAGATGTATGCTTTACAACCGATGAGAAAACTTCATTAAAGTCAACTCCCTCTCTCTGAGTAAAGCCTTTTGCTACAAGGCGTGCTTTGAACCTTTCATCTTCTACACCCGGAATTCCGTCCTTCTTCTTGAAGATCCATTTGCATCCAACAATCTTCTGACCTTTTGGCGGTTTCACCAGCTCCCACGTATGATTCTTATAAAGAGACTCCATCTCTTCATTCATAGCTACAGACCACTTTGCAGATTACGGGCCACTAATAGCTTCACGATATGTAGCAGGTTCTTGGACCTCTATATCTTCTGCCATACTCAGGGCATAAGCTACCAAATCTGCATGCCCGAACCGTTGTGGTGGTTTTATTGCTCGTCGTTCTCTATCTCTTGCTAGATTATAATTCTGTAGATCATGTTGCTCATCTGACTGATCTTCTAGTGTCATTTGATCAACACCAGAGTCATGTACGTCTTCTACAACGGGCTCGACAGAAGTATCTTGTACTACTCCTTGTGGAACTTCTATTTCTTGCTCCACCTGCTCTTCAACTTCACGATCTTTTCCAGCAACTACTTGTTCCTCCTCTGTCTTTTTCAACATAGCAGACTCATCAAATGTCACATCCCTGCTGATGAGAAATCGGGATGATTTACCATCAGGGCACCACAATCCATAACCCTTCACCCCGTCTGCATACCCTAGAAATATGCATCTCTTTGCCCTTGGCTCAAGCTTACCATCTTTCACATGAGCATAAGCAGGACAACCAAAAATCTTCAAATCACTATAACTTGCAGGGGAACCTGACCATTTCTCCAAAGGAGTTTGACAATCAATTGCCATTGATGGAGATCAATTTACCAAATAACAAGCTGTGTTTACAGCTTCAGCCCAAAATATATTTGATAATTTTGCGTTCGAGAGCATACACCTTGCTCGCTCAAGGAGCGTTCTATTCATCCGTTCTGCAAAGCCATTCTGTTGTGGTGTAAATCGTACTGTGTGGTGTCTTACAATGCCTTCGTTCTTGCAGAACTCATTGAATTCACTTTTGCAGAATTCCAGTCCATTGTCCGTTCTCAGGCGCTTGATGAACTTTTCAGTCTGCTTCTCTATCGTCATCTTCCATTGCTTGAAATTGACAAAGACTTCATCCTTACGTTTAAGGATATAAACCCACACTCTTCTCGAATAGTCATCAATAAAGGTTAGCATGTATCTCGCACCACCTTTTGAAGGAACAGGAGATGGATCCCAAAGATCTGAATGGATATAATCCAAAGTACCTTTCGTCCTGTGAACGGCTGTGCCAAACTTTATTCGGCTCCGTTTTCCAAATACACAATGCTCGCAGAATTCCAATCTTCCGATATTCTGACCGCACAACAAACCTCGTTTACTAAGCTCCATCATTCCTCTCTCGCTCATGTGCCCAAGGCGCATGTGCCATAACTTGGTGGTATCTACATCTTTAGCCGATGAAGAAACTCCAGCCGCTCCAGTAACCGTGCTACCCTTTAACAGGTAAAGGCCATTACACCTTTCACCTTTCATCACGACAAGTGCACCTCTAGAAACTTTTAATACTCCACCTCGAGCTCGATACTCGCAACTGATGGAGTCCAGCGTACCCAAGGAAATAAGATTCTTCTTCAATTCTGGAACATGCCTGACATCTATCAACGTCCTCACCGTGCCATCATACATCTTGATTTGGATCGTTCCTATGCCAACAACCTTACAAGCTACATCATTTCCCATAAGGACTTTACCACCATTTATTTGTTGATAGGTAGTTAACCAGTCCCTAATAGGACACATATGATAAGAATAACCCGAGTCAAGAATCCACTCATTACTTGATAGGCCATCGGTAACACTAAGAACATTTGCACCATCAGAATCATTTTCTGCAACCGCGGCAACTTTATCGGCTCCCGCTGCATTCCAAGTCTCTCTTTTTCCTTTTAAGTCTGGACAGTCTCTACGCATGTGACTGTAGTGACCCGAACTTTTACATGTTTATATATATATTAAATGAAATTGTTATTTACATGATTAAGTGTTTCCAACATGTTAAGCAATCAAACTTGTTAAGACTTGATTAATTGAAATAGGTTTCATATAGACAATTGACCACCCAAGTTGACCGGTGATTCACGAACGTTAAAACTTGTAAAAACTATACGATGACATATATATGGTTATATATATAGTTAACATGATTTTATTATAAGTATGTATCTCATT
Organism: Rutidosis leptorrhynchoides; assembly: GCF_046630445.1. Lineage (NCBI taxonomy): Eukaryota > Viridiplantae > Streptophyta > Magnoliopsida > Asterales > Asteraceae > Rutidosis > Rutidosis leptorrhynchoides. The sequence continues at coordinate 240,939,777 of NC_092340.1, read as the reverse complement.
AGGTATTTTAACAATGAGTTATATACATAAAAATGAGACTATTAATTTAAGAAACTCGAAAACGATATATATAACGATTATCGTTATAACAACGTCTTACTAGGTACATATGAATCATATTAAGATATTGATACACTTGGTTAATTATGTTAAATGATAAGTAAATATATTATTAAGTGTATTAACAATGAAATACATATGTAAAAATAAGACTACTAACTTAATGATTTCGAAACGAGACATATATGTAACGATTATCGTTGTAACGACATTTAACTGTATATATATCATACTAAGATATATTATATATCATAATATCATGATAATATAACAATTTAACATCTCATTTGTTATAATAAAAAATGGGTTAACAACATTCAACAAGATCGTTAACCTAAAGGTTTCAAAACAACATTTACATGTAACGACTAACGATGACTTAACGACTCAGTTAAAATGTATATACATGTAGTGTTTTAATATGTATTCATATACTTTTTAAAGACTTAAAGACACTTATCAAAATACTTCTAATTAACAAAAATGCTTACAATTACATCCTCGTTCAGTTTCATCAACAATTCTACTCGTATGCACCCGTATTCGTACTCGTACAATACACAGCTTTTAGATGTATGTACTATTGGTATATACACTCCAATGATCAGCTCTTAGCAGCCCATGTGAGTCACCTAACACATGTGGGAACCATCATTTGGCAACTAGCATGAAATATCTCATAAAATTACAAAAATATGAGTAATCATTCATGACTTATTTACATGAAAACAAAATTACATATCCTTTATATCTAATCCATACACCAACGACCAAAAACACCTACAAACACTTTCATTCTTCAATTTTATTCATCTAATTGGTCTCTCTCAAGTTCTATCTTCAATTTCTAAGTGTTCTTCATAAATTCCAAAAGTTCTAGTTTCATAAAATCAAGAATACTTCCAAGATTGCAAGTTTACTTCCAAGTTTTCTAAATCCATTCCAAGTAATCATCCAAGATCAAGAAACCTTTGTTACTTACAGTAGGTTATCTTTCTAATACAAGGTAATAATCATATTCAAACTTTAATTCAATTTCTATAACTATAACAATCTTATTTCGAGTGGAAATCTTACTTGAAATTGTTTTCGTGTCATGATTCTGCTTCAAGAACTTTCAAGCCATCCAAGGATCCTTTGAAGCTAGATCTATTTTTCTCATTTCCAGTAGGTTTATCCAAGGAACTTGAGATAGTAATGATGTTCATAACATCATTCGATTCATACATATAAAGCTATCTTATTCGAAGGTTTAAACTTGTAATCACTAGAACATAGTTTAGTTAATTTTAAACTTGTTCGCAAATAAAAGTTAATCCTTCTAACTTGACTTACAAAAAAAACTAAACACATGTTCTATATCTATATGATATGCTAACTTAATGATTTAAAACCTGGAAACACGAAAAACACCGTAAAACCGGATTTACGCCGTCGTAGTAACACCGCGGGCTGTTTTGGGTTAGTTAATTAAAAACTATGATAAACTTTGATTCAAAAGTTGTTATTCTGGGAAAATGAATTTTATTATGAACATGAAATTATATCCAAAAATTATGGTTAAACTCAAAGTGGAAGTATGTTTTCTAAAATGGTCATCTAGACGTCGTTCTTTCTACTAAAATGACTACCTTTACAAAAATGACTTGTAACTTACTTTTCCGACTATAAACCTATACTTTTTCTATTTAGATTCATAAAATAGAGTTCAATATGAAACCATAGCAATTTGATTCACTCAAAATGGATTTAAAATGAAGAAGTTATGGGTAAAACAAGATTGAATAATTTTTCTCATTTTAGCTACGTGAAAATTGGTAACAAATCTATTCCAACTATAACTTAATCAACTTGTATTGTATATTATGTAATCTAGAGATACCATAGATGAAATTTCCCGTTCTTATTGATTAAAAACGTTCCATATTAATTGATTTCGTTGCGAGGTTTTGACCTCTATATGAGACGTTTTTCAAAGACTGCATTCATTTTTAAAACAAACCATAACCTTTATTTCATAAATAAAGGTTTAAAAAGCTTTACGTAGATTATCAAATAATGATAATCTAAAATATCCTGTTTACACACGACCATTACATAATGGTTTACAATACAAATATGTTACATCGAAATCAGTTTCTTGAATGCAGTTTTTACACAATATCATACAAACATAGACTCCAAATCTTGTCCTTATTTTAGTATGCAACAGAGGAAGCTCTTAATATTCACCTGAGAATAAACATGCTTTAAACGTCAACAAAAATGTTGGTGAGTTATAGGTTTAACCCATATATATCAAATCGTAACAATAGACCACAAGATTTCATATTTCAATACACATCCCATACATAGAGATAAAAATCATTCATATGGTGAACACCTGGTAACCGACATTAACAAGATGCATATATATAAGAATATCCCCATCATTTCGGGACACCCTTCGGATATGATATAAATTTCGAAGTACTAAAGCATCCGGTACTTTGGATGGGGTTTGTTAGGCCCAATAGATCTATCTTTAGGATTCGCGTCAATTAGGGTGTCTGTTCCCTAATTCTTAGATTACCAGACTTAATAAAAAAGGGCATATTCGATTTCGATAATTCAACCATAGAATGTAGTTTCACGTACTTGTGTCTATTTTGTAAATCATTTATAAAACCTGCATGTATTCTCATCCCAAAAATATTAGATTTTAAAAGTGGGACTATAACTCACTTTCACAGATTTTTACTTCGTCGGGAAGTAAGACTTGGCCACTGGTTGATTCACGAACCTATAACAATATATACATATATATCAAAGTATGTTTAAAATATATTTACAACACTTTTAATATATTTTGATGTTTTAAGTTTATTAAGTCAGCTGTCCTCGTTAGTAACCTACAACTAGTTGTCCACAGTTAGATGTACAGAAATAAATCGATAAATATTATCTTGAATCAATCCATGACCCAGGGTATACGTATCTCAGTATTGATCACAACTCAAACTATATATATTTTGGAATCAACCTCAACCCTGTATAGCTAACTCCAACATTCACATATAGAGTGTCTATGGTTGTTCCGAAATATATATAGATGTGTCGACATGATAGGTCGAAACATTGTATACGTGTCTATGGTATCTCAAGATTACATAATATACAATAAAAGTTGATTAAGTTATGGTTGGAATAGATTTGTTACCAATTTTCACGTAGCTAAAATGAGAAAAATTATCCAATCTTGTTTTACCCATAACTTCTTCATTTAAAATCCGTTTTGAGTGAATCAAATTGCTATGGTTTCATATTGAACTCTATTTTATGAATCTAAACAGAAAAAGTATATTTTTATAGTCGGAAAAATAAGTTACAAGTCGTTTTTGTAAAGGTAGTCATTTCAGTCGACAGAACGACGTCTAGATGACCATTTTAGAAAACATACTTCCACTTTGAGTTTAACCATAATTTTTGGATATAGTTTCATGTTCATAATAAAAATCATTTTCTCAGAATAACAACTTTTAAGTCAAAGTTTATCATAGTTTTTAATTAACTAACCCAAAACAGCCCGCGGTGTTACTACGACGGCGTCAATCCGGTTTTACGGTGTTTTTCGTGTTTCCAGGTTTTAAATCATTAAGTTAGCATATCATATAGATATAGAACATGTGTGTAGTTAATTTTAAAAGTCAAGTTAGAAGGATTAACTTTTGTTTGCGAACAAGTTTAGAATTAACTAAACTATGTTCTAGTGATTACGAGTTTAAACCTTCGAATAAGATAGTTTTATATATATGAATCGAATGATGTTATGAACATCAATACTACCTCAAGTTTAGTAGGTAAACCTACTGGAAGTGACAAGAAATGATCTAGCTTCAAAGGATGTTGGATGGCTTGAAAGTTCTTGAAGTAGGATCATGACACAAAAACAAGTTCAAGTAAGATTTTTACTCGAATTAAGATAGTTTATAGTTATAGAAATTGAATCAAAGTTTGAATATGAATATTACCTTGAATAAGAAAGATAACCTACTGTATATAACAAAGGTTTCTTGATCTTAGATGATTACTTGGAATGGATTAGAAAGCTTGGAAGTAAATTAGTAAACTTGAAGGGATTTTTGAAGTGTTCTTGAAGTGTTCTTCCTATGATGATTATAGCTTGATTATTGAAGTGATTTTTGATGAAGATGATGATTAACTACTGGAAAAATACGTTCATAATAGTGTGTGTGTGTGTGTTGAGAGAGAATTAGAAAGAGAATTGGAAGTGAAATGGAGTGAATGATGAGTGGTAATTGGTGAGTGGTGAGTGGGGTTAAAAGGAGTTCTAGTTAGTTGACTAGTTCATGGTAGAAGTTAAAATTGATTAGTCATACATGACATAATCAAGAGTGGAATCCCATGCTAGTTCCTATTGGTATATACTCATAGTAAGTACGTTTTGAAGCTGTGTATAATACGGGTAAGAATACGACTAGAATTCTTGATGAAAGAAAAGAATGGAAAAGTAACTGTAACCATTTTCGTTAAGTATGAGTGTTTTGATATATGTCTTGAAGTCTTCCAAAAGTATTTTAATACATCTAAATACACTACATGTATATACATTTTAACTGAGTCGTTAAGTCATCGTTAGTCGTTACATGTAAGTGTTGTTTTGAAACCTTTAAATTAACGATCTCAATTAATGTTGTTAACCCATTGTTTATTATATCTAATGAGATGTTAAATTATTATATTATCATGATATTATGATATATTAATATATCTTAATATGATATATATACATTTAAATGTCGTTACAACGATAATCGTTACATATATGTCTCGTTTCGAAATCCTTAAGTTAGTAGTCTTGTTTATATGTATATAACTCATTGTTAATATACTTATGGAGATACTTACTTATCATAATCTCATGTTAACCATATATATATCCATATATATATCGTCATGTCGTTTTTACAAGTTTTAACGTTCGTGAATCGCCGGTCAACTTGGGTGGTCAATTGTCTATATGAAACATATTTCAATTAATCAAGTCTTAACAAGTTTGATTGCTTAACATGTTGGAAACATTTAATCATGTAAATATCAATCTCAATTAATATATATAAACATGGAAAAGTTCAGGTCACTACAGTACCTACCCGTTAAATAAATTTCGTCCCGAAATTTTAAGCTGTTGAAGGTGTTGACGAATCTTCTGGAAATAGATGTGGGTATTTCTTCTTCATCTGATCTTCACGCTCCCGGGTGAACTCGGGTCCTCTACGAGCATTCCATCGAACCTTAACAATTGGTATCTTGTTTTGCTTAAGTCTTTTAACCTCACGATCCATTATTTCGACGGGTTCTTCGATGAATTGGAGTTTTTCGTTGATTTGGATTTCATCTAACGGAATAGTGAGATCTTCTTTAGCAAAACATTTCTTCAAGTTCGAGACATGGAAAGTGTTATGTACAGCCGCGAGTTGTTGAGGTAACTCAAGTCGGTAAGCTACTGGTCCGACACGATCAATAATCTTGAATGGTCCAATATACCTTGGATTTAATTTCCCTCGTTTACCAAATCGAACAACATCTTTCCAAGGTGCAACTTTAAGCATGACCATCTCTCCAATTTCAAATTCTATATCTTTTCTTTTAATGTCAGCGTAGCTCTTTTGTCGACTTTGGGCGGTTTTCAACCGTTGTTGAATTTGGATGATCTTCTCGGTAGTTTCTTGTATAATCTCCGGACCCGTAATCTGTCTATCCCCCACTTCACTCTAACAAATCGGAGACCTGCACTTTCTACCATAAAGTGCTTCAAACGGCGCCATCTCAATGCTTGAATGGTAGCTGTTGTTGTAGGAAAATTCTGCTAATGGTAGATGTCGATCCCAACTGTTTCTGAAATCAATAACACATGCTCGTAGCATGTCTTCAAGCGTTTGTATCGTCCTTTCGCTCTGCCCATCAGTTTGTGGATGATAGGCAATACTCATGTCTAGACGAGTTCCTAATGCTTGCTGTAATGTCTGCCAGAATCTTGAAATAAATCTGCCATCCCTATCAGAGATAATAGAGATTGGTATTCCATGTCTGGAGACGACTTCCTTCAAATACAGTCGTGCTAACTTCTCCATCTTGTCGTCTTCTCTTATTGGCAGGAAATGTGCTGATTTGGTGAGACGATCAACTATTACCCAAATAGTATCAAAACCACTTGCAGTCCTTGGCAATTTAGTGATGAAATCCATGGTAATGTTTTCCCATTTCCATTTCGGGATTTCGGGTTGTTGAAGTAGACCTGATGGTTTCTGATGCTCAGCTTTGACCTTAGAACACGTCAAACATTCTCCTACATATTTAGCAACATCGGCTTTCATACCCGGCCACCAAAAATGTTTCTTGAGATCCTTGTACATCTTTCCCGTTCCAGGATGTATTGAGTATCTGGTTTTATGAGCTTCTCTAAGTACCATTTCTCTCATATCTCCAAATTTTGGTACCCAAATCCTTTCAGCCCTATACCGGGTTCCGTCTTCCCGAATATTAAGATGCTTCTCCGATCCTTTGGGTATTTCATCCTTTAAATTTCCCTCTTTTAAAACTCCTTGTTGCGCCTCTTTTATTTGATTGGTAAGGTTATTATGAATCATTATATTCATAGATTTTACTCGAATGGGTTCTCTGTCCTTCCTGCTCAAGGCATCGGCTACCACATTTGCCTTCCCCAGGTGGTAACGAATCTCAAAGTCGTAATCATTCAATAATTCAATCCACCTACGCTGCCTCATATTCAGTTGTTTCTGATTAAATATGTGTTGAAGACTTTTGTGGTCGGTATATATAATACTTTTGACCCCATATAAGTAGTGCCTCCAAGTCTTTAATGCAAAAACAACCGCGCCTAATTCCAAATCATGCGTCGTATAATTTTGTTCGTGAATCTTCAATTGTCTAGACGCATAAGCAATCACCTTCGTTCGTTGCATTAATACACAACCGAGACCTTGCTTTGATGTGTCACAATAAATCACAAAATCATCATTCCCTTCAGGCAATGACAATATAGGTGCCGTAGTTAGCTTTTTCTTCAATAACTGAAACGCTTTCTCTTGTTCATCATTCCATTCAAATTTCTTCCCTTTATGCGTTAATGCAGTCAAGGGTTTTGCTATTCTGGAAAAGTCTTGGATGAACCTTCTGTAGTAACCAGCTAGTCCTAAAAACTGGCGTATGTGTTTCGGAGTTTTCGGGGTTTCCCACTTTTCAACAGTTTCTATCTTTGCCGGATCCACCTTAATACCTTCTTTGTTCACTATGTGACCGAGGAATTGAACTTCTTCCAACCAAAATGCACACTTTGAAAACTTAGCGTACAATTCTTCCTTCCTCAATACTTCTAACACCTTTCTCAAATGTTCACCGTGTTCTTGGTCATTCTTTGAGTAAATAAGTATGTCATCAATGAAAACAATGACAAACTTATCAAGGTATGGTCCACACACTCGGTTCATAAGGTCCATGAACATAGCTGGTGCATTAGTTAAACCAAACGGCATGACCATAAACTCGTAATGACCGTAACGTGTTCTGAAAGCAGTCTTTGGAATATCATCTTCTTTCACCCGCATTTGATGATACCCGGAACGTAAGTCAATCTTTGAATAAACAGACGAGCCTTGTAGTTGATCAAATAAGTCGTCGATTCTCGGTAGTGGGTAACGGTTCTTGATGGTAAGTTTGTTCAACTCTCGGTAGTCGATACACAACCTGAATGTACCATCTTTCTTCTTGACAAACAAAACAGGAGCTCCCCACGGTGATGTGCTTGGTCGAATGAAACCACGCTCTAAAAGTTCTTGTAATTGGCTTTGCAGTTCTTTCATCTCGCTGGGTGCGAGTCTGTAAGGAGCACGAGCTATTGGTGCAGCTCCTGGTACAAGATCTATTTGAAATTCAACGGATCGATGTGGGGGTAATCCCGGTAATTCTTTCGGAAATACATCGGGAAATTCTTTTGCAATGGGAACATCATTGATGCTCTTTTCTTCAGTTTGTACTTTCTCGACGTGTGCTAGAACATCATAGCAACCTTTTCTTATTAGTTTTTGTGCCTTCAAATTACTAATAAGATGTAGCTTCGTGTTGCCCTTTTCTCCGTACACCATTAAGGGTTTTCCTTTTTCTCGTATAATGCGAATTGCATTTTTGTAACAAACGATCTCTGCTTTCACTTCTTTCAACCAGTCCATACCGATTATCACATCAAAACTACCTTACTCTACTGGTATCAAATCAATCTTAAATGTTTCGCTAACCAGTTTAATTTCTCGATTCCGACATATATTATCTGCTGAAATTAATTTACCATTTGCTAATTCGAGTAAAAATTTACTATCCAAAGGCGTCAATGGACAACTTAATTTAGCACAAAAATCTCTACTCATATAGCTTCTATCCGCACCCGAATCAAATAAAACGTAAGCAGATTTATTGTCAATAAGAAATGTACCCGTAACAAGCTCCGGGTCTTCCTGTGCCTCTGCCGCATTAATATTGAAAACTCTTCCGCGGCCTTGTCCATTCGTGTTCTCCTGGTTCAGACAATTTCTAATAATGTGGCCCGGTTTTCCACATTTATAACAAACTACATTGGCATAACTTGCTCCGACACTACTTGCTCCGCCATTACTCGTTCCGACACCATTTGTTCCTTTCGTTCTATTAACCCCTAGTCCGTAGACCTCACACTTCACCGCGCTATGACCATTTCTTTTACACTTGTTGCAAAATTTGGTGCAGAACCCCGAGTGATACTTTTCACACCTTTGGCATAGCTGCTTCTGATTGTTGTTGTTGTTGCGGTTATTATTGTTGTTGGAATGATTGTTGTAGTTGCTGTTGTTGTTGTTGTTGTTGTTGGGCCGTTTGTTGTAGTTGCGATTGTTGGGATAATTTATAACGACCCTCATTTTTCCATTCTATATTTTTTCAATATTAAATGCCCAAACAATATAATTAAAACTTAATGATCAAACTTTAATCAACAATTGTTAAGTGTTAAGAGTTAGAAAACATATTAATTAACTTTGTGCAATAATTGACAAGTTAATAAAAGATGAAAATAATAAACTGTTAGTCGACACTCACTGCTAATTAAAATTTATGCATTTATGTAATATTATAACTAATAACCTATAAGTAATAAATAAAAATTGACATTTATATAAATAATAAAACAATTGGGAACTAAATATATACAAGTCATGAATTAGTAAAAAGAAATAATACTTATCATGTAGTAAATGTAAAAATAATAATAGTAATAATAGTAATAATAATGAGACTAAAGAATCTTAAACAATTACATCCTTATGTTGACTAAAAATTAAAATAAAATATATATATAAACTAGTACCACCTATTGTTGACTAAAAATTATAAAACAAAATAAAATCATTAATTAGAACATCCTTATGTTGACTAACACTCTAATACTTGCACTATATAAACTCCTAGTTTCTCATTCACAAATCACACCAAAATCCTCTCTCAAAAACAATCTCTCCCTCTCCCTCTCTTGTGGTATTCGGATCTTCAAGCTTGTTCTTCGTGTTCTTCAAGAATCTTCAAGGAGTTCTTCAAGATTTTCAAGGCTTTGATCTTCCATCTTCATCGTGTTCATCTTTTCTTTGTTAATTATCTTGAATCTTCAAAGGTATAACATAAACCCTAAACTATTTACATAAACTTTAATCTTTGTTAATTCATATTCATATTATAAACTTGTTATCCATAAACACACCTAGATTTATATATACATATATACATGTAAAAAAAATATATATATATATTTTTATATATACATATACATATTAAAACCTTAAACCCTAATACTACTTATACTAGTACTTAACATGTATATACTATTACTATTACTAGCACCTATAACCTACTACTTATATTGTAGCACACAAACATTTTGGGATATGTATTAGAGATGTATAGATCTTCGAACTTTCTTGACGAATGGTTTCTACGAGATTCTAGGCAGAGGGTTTGGACTTCCGATTTAAAGGGTCCTATGGCTCAAGCCCCTAGATCTAAATTAGCCATTCGAAGGGAAAGGGGTGATTGGAAGCTTATCTAATACGGCAAGTATCCTAAAATGGAAACACTCATAAAAGTAGAAACTCTCTAGTCATAGAAACTTAGTAAAATAAGAAACTTTCTAAAAATAGAAACTTTATAAAAATAGTAACTTACTAGGAATAGAAACTTAGTAAAACAAACTATACTTAAACACATACTTAAACTTAAACATGGGCAAAACACTTAACTACTCTTAAATGTCAATAGGTTGACTTTCCTGCTCACTCGTTCAACTCTCTATTCTGAGGAATAACTCTCTCTCTACTTACTAAGGTGAATTCATAGCCCCACTCTTTATTGCTAGCAAACTTATTTAATTTATTTGGGGTGAGACACATGCTGCTTTTACTATTTACAATTTAGACACAAGTACCAACTGCTAAAACTATGCTATACCCGGCTATGTCCGACTAAGTCCCTACAGTGATATTTTTAAGTGCTGCGGCATGCTTATTTATTGGGGGTAGGCCTATCGGGAGTAACGTCCCCGATACATTTGACTCAGTCTTTGTATTACTTGATAATGAAATTTAAACCGACAAGGACAGACACAACTTGTCATGGGGCAAACTTGAACGTTTAGTCTAAATATCACGCACTGGCATAACTTTTGGATCTGCGAGATCTACTTTTTGATCCTGCGGGAGATCAACTTTACAACTAAATCTTGTGGTCTAAAACAAACGGTCAAACTTATTTGTTAAACCTATGAACTTCACTCAACCTTTTGGTTGACACTTTAGCATGTTTTGTCTCAGGTGCTGTTTGATTCAAGCTCTTATACTTACTGCTTATGTGATGCTACTTGGACATAGGATCAAGAGATATCGCATTTATTACTTCTGCATGTGAACATTTCCATTATTGTTATTCCTATCATTGTAACTACGTTTCATTTTCCGCTGCGTGCTCAATAAAGTTTGTTTTATCATTTAGTATTGTTCTCGTATATTATAATATGTTGGTTGATTTGATATTAAGTCACATTTCACCCAGACCCTAACTGGGGGTGTGACAGATTGGTATCAGAGCAAACCAGGCTGTTATAGAGAACCAGGATTGCATTTTTATGTGTGCCTTACTTGTTAGCTAGGGTGCCTTAGCAATCTAGGAAACTATAACCTTTCCTGCCTTAGACTTAAAGCACTTAGGATTGTCGTATAATCTTAACAATTATGCTTTAATAAACTTGACTCAAAGATTCTAATCAAGGTCTCTTTCCTAATGATAGGATGTCAAGCTCAAACGTTAACAAGCCCAACAAAGCAACTCACAACCCTACCACCGAAGTAGGTGTTGGACACTCTTCAACTTCGAGACCAGTTCGAAGTCCTCTTTATAGTCCTGCTTCACCACCGCTGAATTATAGCCCGAATACTATTTTAGATTCACATGGGTCTCCTCAATACTACCCAACTCCGAGAACCCAAGATAAGGGAAAACGGCATGAAGAAGTTGGTCCATCAAGGAAGAGAGCCCGATCTCCTTTTTATGATGGTCCTAAGTATGAAATCATGAGATTACGAAATGATACCGAGAGAAACATTGGAGGTCTACTTCGCCACATGGAAAGAGTGGATCGTCGAATGAAGAAACTTATGAAAGAAAACGTCGAGCTAAGAAAGGAGTTGCTGATGCTAAAGTGCGAGGAAGAACGCAACACTCGCTGGGGAAAGCAATCACTTGCTTACCTCAAGGAGGATGTTGATGTCCGAATGAAAATGGAGAAAGGTCGAGTCGACGAACAACTTGCCATAAGAGAGTACAACACTAATGCCGTAAACAGTCGTGTTACCAACCTTTATGACAACTTCGAGTATCTCTATGAGAAACAAAAGACGAAAAATGAGAAAGTTGAGGAGTTTATGAAGAAGGTTGGAGACGAAATATGAAGACTACTTCAATCTTAATATTTCCTAGTTATTTTTCCTATTTTCCATCTATGTAAAGGCTGTGCCTTAAACAATTTCTATTTCCGAATCATGTAATAAAGGCTTATTTAATGCCTCGTTCTAATAATATAAAGTGCTTTATTAATATCATGCGATATCAATACTTTAGTTTATTCATACTTGTGATTACTCAAACTTATAACTTGTTAAACTTATCAAACATATGTTCACTTTTATGTAGTGACATCATGGTTCGTCCAGCTGCACCTACCGTTAACAACGTTGTGTTAACTACTGAGCAATTCCAACAGTTACTCGCTGCTGCCCAAGGCAACGCCCAAGCTAATCATGCTAATACTCAACCAAAACCTTGTTCCTACAAGGACTTTACAAACTGTCACCCTCCCGCTTTTAAGGGAAACGAAGAAGCTGTCGAACTAGTTCGTTGGTTCGAAAAGATGGAATCTATTTTCCGTATTTGCAACTGTGGTGATGATGATCGAGTAAAGTATGCCACTAGCTCGTTGGGTGGTAATGCTTTAACTTGGTGGACTGCTTATGCCAAGTCCGTAGGAATTGATAATGCTAATGCAATTCCATGGGACGAACTCAAAAGTATGATGGTCAACAAATTCTGCCCAAGGAGTCAAGTTCAGAAGCTTGAAGCTGAGTTCTGGGAACTCAGGGTCAAGGGTACTGACATTGAGAATTATACCAATCGTTATCTGGAGCTTTCTACTCTATGTCCTGAAATGTTTCCTACTGAAGCTAGAAGAATTGAGCGGTATATTGAAGGTCTTCCCGAGGATGTTCAAGGGAATATTATTGCTGCTGAGAAGGTTACTTTGGATGCTGTGATTCTCATGGCACAAAATCTCATGTTGGCCAAGAGAAGAAGGGCGTCGGCCAATAAGCAAGTTGAAACCAAGGGTAATGATGGTAAGAGGAAGTTTGAGCCGTCTCAAGGTTCAACTCAGAATGTTAGTAAAAAGCTTATGGATAGTACAAGGACGAATTATAGGGGCACTTATCCTTTTTGTGTTCGTTGTGAAAGGCATCACCCGGGGCAGTGCACTGCCACTTGTTCGTTGTGTAAGAAAGTGGGACACGTAGCTAAGACGTGTAGGACTCCTCCAAAGAATAAATCTATTGTTCCTGCCAAAGCTCCTCCTACTTGTTATACTTGTGGGGAAAAGGGACACATTAGTCCAAATTGCCCTAAGAAGAGAGATAATCCTGCTACTGGAGCCAATACTACTGCTGCAAAGGGTCGTGCATTTGTTATTACTGCTGCTGAAGCCCGAGATGAAGATGAGGTCATCACGGGTACGTATCTCGTCAATAATTGCTACGCAACTATTTTATTCGATACTGGTGCCGACCGAAGTTACGTATCTAATGAATTTTGTACCCTATTTACTGAAAAGCCTCAACCCTTAGAAACTAAACGATTAGTAGAAGTAGCCAATGGAAAGATCATGAAAGTTGATAAAATTTATAAAAACTGCAACCTAATCTTAGCCAGCAAAGAATTTAAGATAGACCTTTTGCCGGTCGAGCTAGGAAGTTTCGATGTCGTAGTTGGAATGGATTGGTTACGTCCATTAAGAGCTGCGATCATGTGTTACGATAAAACCGTTCATGTTCCATTAGGAAATGGAGAGACTCTTATTATCCAAGGTGAAAAGAGTGGTTCCAATCTCAATATTATCTCCTGTATTAAAACCCGCAAATACCTTATGAAAGGTTATCCAGCTATTCTAGCCCACGTTAATCTGATTGAATCGAAAGAGAAGCGAATTGAAGATGTACCAGTAGTTAAAGACTTTCCCGATGTGTTTCCCGAAGATCTTCCGGGTATTCCACCTCCTCGACAAGTTGAATTCCAAATTGATTTAACTCCTGGTGCTGCTCCTGTTGCTAAAGCACCATACCGTTTAGCACCTTCCGAAATGAAGGAATTATCCAACCAACTCCAAGAACTATTGGATAAAGGTTTCATTCGTCCAAGCTCGTCCCCTTGGGGAGCTCCTATTCTGTTTGTTAAAAAGAAGGATGGTACATTAAGGATGTGCATTGATTACCGCGAACTTAACAAGCTTACTATCAAGAACCGTTATCCGTTGCCACGTATTGATGATCTATTTGACCAACTTCAAGGGTCAAGTGTTTATTCAAAGATTGATTTAAGATCCGGTTATCACCAACTCAAGGTCAAGGAATCCGATATTCCTAAGACTGCTTTTCGCACTCGTTATGGGCACTATGAATTCTGTGTCATGCCTTTTGGTTTAACTAATGCTCCTGCCGTGTTCATGGACCTCATGAATCGTGTTTGTAAACCGTATCTTGACAAATTTGTCATCGTATTCATTGACGACATCTTGATCTATTCGAAGAATGAGAAAGAGCATGAGCAACATTTGCGCATGATTCTTGAACTCTTACGAAAGGAACAACTTTATGCTAAATTTTCTAAGTGCGAGTTTTGGCTCAAAACCGTACAATTTCTCGGACATGTTGTTGATAGAAACGGAATACATGTCGATCCAGCTAAGATTACTGCTATTCAGAACTGGGAGATACCAAAGACTGCAAAGCATATTCGTCAATTTTTGGGACTTGCCGGTTACTATCGAAGGTTTATAAAAGATTTTTCTCTCATTGCCAAACCTCTTACAAAGCTGACTCAAAAAGGGAAGAAATTTGAGTGGTCCGAAGAACAGGAATCTGCTTTCAAGATTCTGAAGGAGAAGTTGACCACAGCCCCGATTCTTTCTTTACCTGAAGGTACCGACGACTTTGTTGTTTACTGCGATGCCTCAAAGCATGGCTTTGGTTGTGTTTTAATGCAACGAGAGAAGGTTATCGCCTATGCATCTAGACAGTTGAAGAAACATGAAGTAAACTATACCACACATGACCTAGAGTTAGGTGCCGTGGTATTTGCATTAAAGATATGGAGACATTATCTCTATGGTAATCACTTTACGGTGTACACTGACCATAAAAGTCTTCGACACATCTTTGATCAAAAACAGCTGAATATGAGGCAAAGTCGATGGCTCGAGACATTGAACGATTATTATTGTGAGCTGAAATATCATCCTGGCAAGGCGAATGTAGTTGCCGATGCCCTTAGTCGAAAAGATGATATTAAACGTGTTCGTGCTTTAAACCTAAAAATCAAATCGAATCTTATTTCACGAATCTGTGAAGCTCAATTGGAAGCTATTAGACCGACACTTATCGAAGGTGAAGGACCTATTGGTTTTGAGAACCAACTTCAAGTGAAAGCTAATGGTACACGGTACTTTGGCAATAGAATCTGGGTTCCTCGTTTTGGTAATCTTCGCGAACTAGTCTTGGATGAAGCACATAAGACTAGATATTCTATCCATCCCGGTTCCAGTAAGATGTATCACGATGTGAAGGAATTCTACTGGTGGCCTAACATGAAAGCCGATATTGCTACTTATGTTAGTAAGTGTCTCACTTGTTTGAAAGTCAAGGCCGAACATCAAAAGCCTTCTGGTCTGTTGACACAACCCGACATTCCGCAGTGGAAGTGGGAAGGTATCACTATGGACTTCGTTACTAAGTTACCTAAGACTTCGAACGGTAACGATACTATTTGGGCCGTAGTTGATCGTCTTACTAAATCTGCACATTTCATACCGATCAAGGAAACTGACAAGATGGAGAGATTAGCACAGCTTTATATTAAAGAAATCGTCTCACGTCATGGTGTTCCTATCTCGATCATTTCTGATCGCGATAGTCGATTTGTTTCTAGATTTTGGAAAACTTTACAATCTGCTCTTGGAACTCAACTCGACATGAGTACAGCTTATCATCCGCAAACCGATGGTCAAAGTGAACGAACCATTCAAACTATGGAGGATATGCTACGTGCTTGTGCAATCGATTTCGGCAAAGGATGGGATAGACATCTACCTTTGGTTGAATTTTCTTATAATAACAGTTATCACTCCAGCATTAAGGCTGCACCTTTTGAAGCTTTATATGGACGGAAGTGTAGATCCCCTTTGTGTTGGGATGAACTTGAGGACAGACATTTAACTGGTCCTGAAATTATTCACGAAACTACCGAAAAGATCGTTCAAATCAAGCAACGTTTAGAAACTGCCCGTAGCCGACAGAAAAGCTATGCCAATAAGAAACGAAAAGACATCGAATACCAAGTTGGAGATAAAGTCATGTTGAAAGTATCCCCTTGGAAAGGTGTTGTCCGCTTCGGTAAGCGAAGTAAACTCAGTCCACGATATGTTGGACCATTCACAATCACTGAAAGAGTCGGTCCCGTGGCATACCGATTAGAACTGCCAACCGAACTTAGTCAAGTACATGATGTGTTTCATGTCTCAAATCTTAAACGGTGTCTTGCCGATGACACACTCGTTATTCCTCTGGATGATGTCCGCATTGATGAGCAAATGCACTTCGTTGAAGAACCTATAGAAATCATGGAAGGAGAGGTCAAACAAACGCGTAAAAGCAATATACCTATCGTTAAAGTCCGGTGGAATTCGCGTAGAGGCCCCGAATATACCTGGGAACGCAAAGACCATATGAAACGGAAATATCCCCATCTCTTCTCAACTGCTGATGCAAACGAGAAAACTACCTAAAAACTTCGGGACGAAGTTTTCAATAACGGGGAGGTACTATAACGACCCTCATTTTTCCATTCTATATTTTTTCAATATTAAATGCCCAAACAATATAATTAAAACTTAATGATCAAACTTTAATCAACAATTGTTAAGTGTTAAGAGTTAGAAAACATATTAATTAACTTTGTGCAATAATTGACAAGTTAATAAAAGATGAAAATAATAAACTGTTAGTCGACACTCACTGCTAATTAAAATTTATGCATTTATGTAATATTATAACTAATAACCTATAAGTAATAAATAAAAATTGACATTTATATAAATAATAAAACAATTGGGAACTAAATATATACAAGTCATGAATTAGTAAAAAGAAATAATACTTATCATGTAGTAAATGTAAAAATAATAATAGTAATAATAGTAATAATAATGAGACTAAAGAATCTTAAACAATTACATCCTTATGTTGACTAAAAATTAAAATAAAATATATATATAAACTAGTACCACCTATTGTTGACTAAAAATTATAAAACAAAATAAAATCATTAATTAGAACATCCTTATGTTGACTAACACTCTAATACTTGCACTATATAAACTCCTAGTTTCTCATTCACAAATCACACCAAAATCCTCTCTCAAAAACAATCTCTCCCTCTCCCTCTCTTGTGGTATTCGGATCTTCAAGCTTGTTCTTCGTGTTCTTCAAGAATCTTCAAGGAGTTCTTCAAGATTTTCAAGGCTTTGATCTTCCATCTTCATCGTGTTCATCTTTTCTTTGTTAATTATCTTGAATCTTCAAAGGTATAACATAAACCCTAAACTATTTACATAAACTTTAATCTTTGTTAATTCATATTCATATTATAAACTTGTTATCCATAAACACACCTAGATTTATATATACATATATACATGTAAAAAAAAATATATATATATATTTTTATATATACATATACATATTAAAACCTTAAACCCTAATACTACTTATACTAGTACTTAACATGTATATACTATTACTATTACTAGCACCTATAACCTACTACTTATATTGTAGCACACAAACATTTTGGGATATGTATTAGAGATGTATAGATCTTCGAACTTTCTTGACGAATGGTTTCTACGAGATTCTAGGCAGAGGGTTTGGACTTCCGATTTAAAGGGTCCTATGGCTCAAGCCCCTAGATCTAAATTAGCCATTCGAAGGGAAAGGGGTGATTGGAAGCTTATCTAATACGGCAAGTATCCTAAAATGGAAACACTCATAAAAGTAGAAACTCTCTAGTCATAGAAACTTAGTAAAATAAGAAACTTTCTAAAAATAGAAACTTTATAAAAATAGTAACTTACTAGGAATAGAAACTTAGTAAAACAAACTATACTTAAACACATACTTAAACTTAAACATGGGCAAAACACTTAACTACTCTTAAATGTCAATAGGTTGACTTTCCTGCTCACTCGTTCAACTCTCTATTCTGAGGAATAACTCTCTCTCTACTTACTAAGGTGAATTCATAGCCCCACTCTTTATTGCTAGCAAACTTATTTAATTTATTTGGGGTGAGACACATGCTGCTTTTACTATTTACAATTTAGACACAAGTACCAACTGCTAAAACTATGCTATACCCGGCTATGTCCGACTAAGTCCCTACAGTGATATTTTTAAGTGCTGCGGCATGCTTATTTATTGGGGGTAGGCCTATCGGGAGTAACGTCCCCGATACATTTGACTCAGTCTTTGTATTACTTGATAATGAAATTTAAACCGACAAGGACAGACACAACTTGTCATGGGGCAAACTTGAACGTTTAGTCTAAATATCACGCACTGGCATAACTTTTGGATCTGCGAGATCTACTTTTTGATCCTGCGGGAGATCAACTTTACAACTAAATCTTGTGGTCTAAAACAAACGGTCAAACTTATTTGTTAAACCTATGAACTTCACTCAACCTTTTGGTTGACACTTTAGCATGTTTTGTCTCAGGTGCTGTTTGATTCAAGCTCTTATACTTACTGCTTATGTGATGCTACTTGGACATAGGATCAAGAGATATCGCATTTATTACTTCTGCATGTGAACATTTCCATTATTGTTATTCCTATCATTGTAACTACGTTTCATTTTCCGCTGCGTGCTCAATAAAGTTTGTTTTATCATTTAGTATTGTTCTCGTATATTATAATATGTTGGTTGATTTGATATTAAGTCACATTTCACCCAGACCCTAACTGGGGGTGTGACATAATTGTTGCGATTATTGTTGTAATTGCTGTTGTTGTTGTATTGGTGATTCTTATCACCATTTTCCTCCCACTTTCTTTTGACTTGCTTCACATTGGCCTCTTCAGCAGTCTGTTCTTTAATTCTTTCTTCAATCTGGTTCACTAGTTTGTGAGCCATTCTACATGCCTGTTGTATGGAGGCGGGCTCGTGTGAACTTATATCTTCTTGGATTCTTTCCGGTAATCCTTTCACAAATGCGTCGATCTTCTCTTCCTCATCTTCGAATGCTCCCGGACACAATAGGCACAATTCTGTGAATCGTCTTTCGTACGTGGTAATATCAAATCCTTGGGTTTGTAACCCTCTAAGTTCTGTCTTGAGCTTATTGACCTCGGTTCTGGGACGGTACTTCTCGTTCATCAAGTGCTTGAATGCTGACCACGGTAGTGCGTACGCATCATCTTGTCCCACTTGCTCTAGATAGGTATTCCACCATGTTAACGCAGAACCTGTGAAGGTATGCGTAGCGTACTTCACTTTGTCCTCTTCAGTACATTTACTTATGGCAAACACCGATTCGACCTTCTTGGTCCACCGTTTCAATCCGATCGGTCCTTCGGTTCCATCAAATTCCAAAGGTTTGCAGGTAGTGAATTCTTTGTAGGTGCATCCTACACGATTTCCTGTACTGCCAGATCCAAGGTTATTGTTGGTATGTAGCGCAGCCTGTACTGCGGCTATGTTTGAAGCTAGAAAAGTACGGAATTCCTCTTCATTCATATTCACGGTGTGTCGAGTAGTCGGTGCCATTTCCTTCAAAATAGTCAACTGGAACATGTTAATCATACAGAATATTAAGAGTAGTTAATAGTATTTCGTAGCATAATATGAACTCATTTATAAAAGCTTTTTCTTCATATTAGCGTTTTATAAGTTTAAATTCGGGTAGTACCTACCCGTTAAGTTCATACTTAGTAGCTAATATACAATTCAACTACTACAATTCTATATGAAAAACTGATTGTAATAATATTTCGCGTTCAAACTTTTATACAATATTTTACAAACTTACAATACCGCTTATTTTACATAAAGCATGAAATATAGCACACAATAACTTTGATACAAGATAGTTGTGAAGATAATTCTAGCTAGTATACAAGTCGTTCAGCAAAGGCAATAAAGACACGTAATTCATACGTCCAGAAACAAGTCATGCATTCTGGTTTTACTAGGACTACTTCCCATCCTTGGTCTTGTGGAACATAACCGTTATGGCCGTTGATAAGACAGCGTGTTGTAACGTCGTCAAAGGGACGAGGGTTACGTAATGACCAACAGTCTCGTAATAACCTAAAAACCTCATTTCTTACCCCAATTACCGACTCCGTCACTTGTGGGAACGTTTTGTTTAATAGTTGTAGCCCGATGTTCTTGTTCTCACATTGGTGAGAAGCGAACATTACTAACCCGTAAGCATAACATGCTTCTTTATGTTGCATGTTAGCCGCTTTTTCTAAATCACGAAGTCCTATATTCGGATATACTGAGTCAAAATAATTTCTTAACCCGTTGCGTAAAATAGCATTTGGGTTCCCCGCAATATATGCGTCAAAGTAAACACATCGTAACTTATGGATTTCCCAATGTGATATCCCCCATCTTTCGAACGAAAGCCTTTTATAAACCAAGGCATTCTTGGAACGTTCTTCGAATGTCTTACAAACTGATCTCGCCTTAAATAGTTGTGCCGAGGAATTCTGACCGACTCTAGACAAGATTTCATCAATCATGTCTCCGGGTAGGTCTCTTAAAATATTGGGTTGTCTATCCATTTTGTGTTTTTATACTGTAAAATAGACAAGAGTTAGATTCATAAAAAAAATACTTATTAATACAAGCAATTTTTACATATTTCATAAAGCATAAGCACACTATATTACATATATTACACCACACGAATACAACTATCTTATTCCGACTCGCTCGTTTCTTCTTGTTCGGTTTTGGTTCGTTTTGCCAAGTTTCTAGGGATATATGATGTTCCCCTAATACGAGCCGTCGTTGTCCACATTGGTTTAGAAAAACCTGGTGGTTTAGAGGTTCCCGGGTCATTGTTACAACTTAAGGACTTCGGGGGTTAACGATACATATAAAGTTCATCGGGGTTGGAATTAGATTTCTCTATTTTTATGCCCTTTCCCTTATTATTTTCTTTTGCCTTTTTAAATTCAGTTGGGGTAATTTCTATAACATCATCGAAATTCTCGTCGGAATCCGATTCATCGGAGAATTGGTAATCCTCCCAATATTTTCCTTCCATGGCGGAAACACCATTGACCATAATTAACCTTGGTCGGTTGGTTGAGGATTCTCTTTTACTTAACCGTTTTATTATTTCCCCCACCGGTTCTATTTCTTCTTCCGGTTCCGATTCTTCTTCCGGTTCCGATTCTTCTTCCGGTTCCGACTCTTCTTCCGGTTCCTCTTCGGGAACTTGTGAATCAGTCCACGAATCATTCCAATTTACATTTGACTCTTCATTATTATTAGGTGAGTCAATGGGACTTGTTCTAGAGGTAGACATCTATCACATAATATCAAACACGTTAAGAGATTAATATATCACATAATATTCATATGTTAAAAATATATAGTTTCCAACAAAAATGTTAAGCAATCATTTTTAAAGAAAACACGGTCGAAGTCCAGACTCACTAATGCATCCTAACAAACTCGATAAGACACACTAATGCAAATTTTCTGGTTCTCTAAGACCAACGCTCGGATACCAACTGAAATGTCTCGTTCTTATTGATTAAAAACGTTCCATATTAATTGATTTCGTTGCGAGGTTTTGACCTCTATATGAGACGTTTTTCAAAGACTGCATTAATTTTTAAAACAAACCATAACCTTTATTTCATAAATAAAGGTTTAAAAAGCTTTACGTAGATTATCAAATAATGATAATCTAAAATATCCTGTTTACACACGACCATTACATAATGGTTTACAATACAAATATGTTACATCGAAATCAGTTTCTTGAATGCAGTTTTTACACAATATCATACAAACATAGACTCCAAATCTTATCCTTATTTTAGTATGCAACAGCGGAAGCTCTTAGTATTCACCTGAGAATAAACATGCTTTAAACGTCAACAAAAATGTTGGTGAGTTATAGGTTTAACCTATATATATCAAATCGTAACAATAGACCACAAGATTTCATATTTCAATACACATCCCATACATAGAGATAAAAATCATTCATATGGTGAACACCTGGTAACCGACATAAACAAGATGCATATATATAAGAATATCCCCATCATTCCGGGACACCCTTCGGATATGATATAAATTTCGAAGTACTAAAGCATCCGGTACTTTGGATGGGGTTTGTTAGGCCCAATAGATCTATCTTTAGGATTCGCGTCAATTAGGGTGTCTGTTCCCTAATTCTTAGATTACCAGACTTAATAAAAAAGGGCATATTCGATTTCGATAATTCAACCATAGAATGTAGTTTCACGTACTTGTGTCTATTTTGTAAATCATTTATAAAACCTGCATGTATTCTCATCCCAAAAATATTAGATTTTAAAAGTGGGACTATAACTCACTTTCACAGATTTTTACTTCGTCGGGAAGTAAGACTTGGCCACTGGTTGATTCACGAACCTATAACAATATATACATATATATCAAAGTATGTTTAAAATATATTTACAACACTTTTAATATATTTTGATGTTTTAAGTTTATTAAGTCAGCTGTCCTCGTTAGTAACCTACAACTAGTTGTCCACAGTTAGATGTACAGAAATAAATCGATAAATATTATCTTGAATCAATCCACGACCCAGGGTATACGTATCTCAGTATTGATCACAACTCAAACTATATATATTTTGGAATCAACCTCAACCCTGTATAGCTAACTCCAACATTCACATATAGAGTGTCTATGGTTGTTCCGAAATATATATAGATGTGTCGACATGATAGGTCGAAACATTGTATACGTGTCTATGGTATCTCAAGATTATATAATATACAATACAAGTTGATTAAGTTATGGTTGGAATAGATTTGTTACCAATTTTCACGTAGCTAAAATGAGAAAAATTATCCAATCTTGTTTTACCCACAACTTCTTCATTTTAAATCCGTTTTGAGTGAATCAAATTGCTATGTTTTCATATTGAACTCTATTTTATGAATCTAAACAGAAAAAGTATAGGTTTATAGTCGGAAAAATAAGTTACAAGTCGTTTTTGTAAAGGTAGTCATTTCAGTCGAAAGAACGACGTCTAGATGACCATTTTAGAAAACATACTTCCACTTTGAGTTTAACCATAATTTTTGGATATAGTTTCATGTTCATAATAAAAATAATTTTCTCAGAATAACAACTTTTAAGTCAAAGTTTATCATAGTTTTTAATTAACTAACCCAAAACAGCCCGCGGTGTTACTACGACGGCGTAAATCCGGTTTTACGGTGTTTTTCGTGTTTCCAGGTTTTAAATCATTAAGTTAGCATATCATATAGATATAGAACATGTGTGTAGTTAATTTTAAAAGTCAAGTTAGAAGGATTAACTTTTGTTTGCGAACAAGTTTAGAATTAACTAAACTATGTTCTAGTGATTACGAGTTTAAACCTTCGAATAAGATAGTTTTATATATATGAATCGAATGATGTTATGAACATCATTACTACCTCAAGTTTAGTAGGTAAACCTACTGGAAGTGACAAGAAATGATCTAACTTCAAAGGATCTTGGATGGCTTGAAAGTTCTTGAAGTAGGATCATGACACAAAAACAAGTTCAAGTAAGATTTTTACTCGAATTAAGATAGTTTATAGTTATAGAAATTGAATCAAAGTTTGAATATGAATATTACCTTGAATAAGAAAGATAACCTACTGTATATAACAAAGGTTTCTTGATCTTAGATGATTACTTGGAATGGATTAGAAAGCTTGGAAGTAAATTAGTAAACTTGAAGGGATTTTTGAAGTGTTCTTGAAGTGTTCTTCCTATGATGATTATAGCTTGATTCTTGAAGTGATTTTTGATGAAGATGATGATTAACTACTGGAAAAATACGTTCATAATAGTGTGTGTGTGTGTGTGTATGTGTGTGTTGAGAGAGAATTAGAAAGAGAATTGGAAGTGAAATGGAGTGAATGATGAGTGGTAATTGGTGAGTGGTGAGTGGGGTTAAAAGGAGTTCTAGTTAGTTGACTAGCTCATGGTAGAAGTTAAAATTGATTAGTCATACATGACATAATCAAGAGTGGAATCCCATGCTAGTTCCTATTGGTATATACTCATAGTAAGTACGTTTTGAAGCTGTGTATAATACGGGTAAGAATACGACGAGAATTCTTGATGAAAGAAAAGAATGGAAAAGTAACTGTAACCATTTTTGTTAAGTATGAGTGTTTTGATATATGTCTTGAAGTCTTCCAAAAGTATTTTAATACATCTAAATACACTACATGTATATACATTTTAACTGAGTCGTTAAGTCATCGTTAGTCGTTACATGTAAGTGTTGTTTTGAAACTTTTAAGTTAACGATCTCAATTAATGTTGTTAACCCATTGTTTATTATATCTAATGAGATCTTAAATTATTATATTATCATGATATTATGATATATTAATATATCTTAATATGATATATATACATTTAAATGTCGTTACAACGATAATCGTTACATATATGTCTCGTTTCGAAATCCTTAAGTTAGTAGTCTTGTTTATATGTATATAACTCATTGTTAATATACTTATGGAGATACTTACTTATCATAATCTCATGTTAACCATATGTATATCCATATATATATCGTCATGTCATTTTTACAAGTTTTAACGCTCGTGAATCGCCGGTCAACTTGGGTGGTCAATTGTCTATATGAAACATATTTCAATTAATCAAGTATTAACAAGTTTGATTGCTTAACATGTTGGAAACATTTAATCATGTAAATATCAATCTCAATTAATATATATAAACATGGAAAAGTTCGGGTCACTACAATAGACACGTATACAATGTTTCGACCTATCATGTCGACACATCTATATATATTTCGGAACAACCATAGACACTCTATATGTGAATGTTGGAGTTAGTTATACAGGGTTGAGGTTGATTCCAAAATATATATAGTTTGAGTTGTGATCAATACTGAGATACGTATACACTGGGTCGTGGATTGATTCAAGATAATATTTATCGATTTATTTCTGTACATATAACTGTGGACAACTAGTTGTAGGTTACTAACGAGGACAACTGACTTAATAAACTTAAAACATCAAAATATATTAAAAATGTTGTAAATATATTTTGAACATACTTTGATATATATGTATATATTGTTATAGGTTCGTGAATCAACCAGTGGCCAAGTCATACTTCCCGACGAAGTAAAAATCTGTGAAAGCGAGTTATAGTCCCACTTTTAAAATCTAATATTTTTGGGATGAGAATACATGCAGGTTTTATAAATGATTTACAAAATAGACACAAGTACGTGAAACTACATTCTATGGTTGAATTATCGAAATTGAATATGCCCCTTTTTATTAAGTCTGGTAATCTAAGAATTAGGGAACAGACACCCTAATTGACGCGAATCCTAAAGATAGATCTATTGGGCCTAACAAACCCCATCCAAAGTACCGGATGCTTTAGTACTTCGAAATTTATATCATATCCGAAGGGTGTCCCTGAATGATGGGGATATTCTTATATATGCATCTTGTTAATGTCGGTTACCAGGTGTTCACCATATGAATGATTTTTATCTCTATGTATGGGATGTATATTGAAATATGAAATCTTGTGGTCTATTGTTATGATTTTATATATATAGGTTAAACCTATAACTCACCAACATTTTTGTTGACGTTTAAAGCATGTTTATTCTCAGGTGAATATTAAGAGCTTCCGTTGTTGCATACTAAAATAAGGACAAGAGTTGGATTCCATGTTTGTATGATATTATGTAAAAACTGCATTCAAGAAACATATGTCGATGTAATATATTTCTATTGTAAACCATTATGTAATGGTCGTGTGTAAACAGTATATTTTAGATTATCATTATTTGATAATCTACATAATGCTTTTGAAACCTTTATTGGTTGTTTTAAAAATGAATGCAGTCTTTGAAAAAATGTCTCATATAGAGGTCAAAACCTCGCAACGAAATCAATTAATATGGAACGTTTATAATCAATATGAACGGGACATTTCAGTTGGTATCTGAGCGTTGGTCTTAGAGAACCAGAATTTTGCATTAGTGTGTCTTATCGAGTTTGTTAGGATGCATTAGTGAGTCTGGACTTCGACCGTGTTTACTTGAAAAATGATTGCTTAACAAATTTTGTTGGAAACTATATATTTTTAACATGTGAATATTATGTGATATATTAATTTCTTAACGCGTTTGATATTATGTGATAGATGTCCACCTCTAGAACAAGTCCCATTGACTCACCTAATAATAATGAAGAGTCAAATGTAAATTGGAATGATTTGTGGACTGATTCACAAGTTCCCGAAGAGGAACCGGAAGAAGAGTCGGAACCGGAAGAAGAATCGGAACCGGAAGAAAAATCGGAATCGGAAGAAGAAATAGAACCAGTGGGGGAAATAATAAAATGGTTAAGTAGAAGAAAATCTTCAACCAACCGACCAAAGTTAATTATGGTCAATGGTGTTTCCGCCAAGGAAGCAAAGTATTGGGAGGATTACCAATTCTCCGATGAATCAGATCCCGACAAGGATTCTGATGATGTTATAGAAATTACCCCAACACAATTTAATAAGGCAAAAGAGAACAATAAGGGAAAGGGCATAAAAATAGAGAAATTTGATTCCAAACCCGATGAACTTTATATGTATCGTCAACACCCGTATTTCTTAAGTTGTGACAATAACCCGGGAACCTCTAAACCACCAGGTTTTTCTAAACCAATGTGGAAAATGATGGCTCGTATTAGGGGAACATCATATATCCCTAGAAACTTGGCAAAACGAACCAAAACTGAAGAAGAAGAAACGAGCGAGTCGGAATAAGATAGTTGTATTCGTGTGGTGTAATATATGTAATATAGTGTGCTTATGCTTTATGATATATGTAAAAATTGCTTGTATTAATAAGTAATTTTTTTATGAGTCTAACTCTTGTCTATTTAAAGTATAAAAACACAAAATGGATAGACAACCCAATATTTTAAGAGACCTACCCGGAGACATGATTGATGAAATCTTGTCTAGAGTCGGTCAGAATTCTTCGGCACAACTATTTACGGCGAAATCAGTTTGTAAGACATTCGAAGAACGTTTCAAGAATGTCTTGGTTTATAAGAGACTTTCGTTTGAAAGATGGGGGATATCACATTGGGAAACCCATAAGTTACGATGTGTTTACTTTGACGCATATATTGCGGGGAACCCAAATGCTATTTTACGCAACGGGTTAAGAAATTATTTTGACTCAATGTATCCGAATATAGGACTTCATGATTTAGAAAAAGCGGTTAACATGCAACATAAAGAAGCATGCTATGCTTACGGGTTAGTAATGTTCGCTTCTCACCAAAGTGAGAAAAAGAACATCGGGTTACAACTATTAAACAAAACGTTCCCACAAGTGACGTAGTCGGTAATTGGGGTAAGAAATGAGGTTTTTAGATTGTTGAGGGACTGTTGGATATTACGTAACCCTCATCCCTTTGACGACGTTACAACACGCTGTCTTATCAACGGCCATAACGGTTATGTTCCACAAGACCAAGGATGGGAAGTAGTCCTAGTAAAACCAGAATGCATGACTTGTTTCTGAACGTATGAATTACGTGTCTTTATTGCCTTTGCTGAACGACTTGTGTACTAGCTAGAATTATCTTCACAACTATCTTGTATCAAAGTTATTGTGTGCTATATTTCATGCTTTATGTAAAATAAGCAGTATTGTAAGTTTATAAAATATTGTATAAAAGTTTGAACGCGAAATATTATTATAATCAGTTTTTCATATAGAATTGTAGTAGTTGAATTGTATATTAGCTACTAAGTATGAACTTAACGGGTAGGTACTACCCGAATTTAAACTTATAAAACGCTAATATGAAGAAAAAGCTTTTATAAATGAGTTCATATTATGCTACGAAATACTATTAACTACTCTTAATATTCTGTATGATTAACTTGTTCCATTTGACTATTTTGAAGGAAATGGCACCGACTACTCGACACACCGTGAATATGAATGAAGAGGAATTCCGTACTTTTCTAGCTTCAAACATAGCTGCAGTACAGGCTGCGCTACATACCAATAATAACCTTGGATCTAGCAGTACAGGAAATCGTGTAGGATGCACCTACAAAGAATTCACTGCCTGTAAACCTTTAGAATTTGATGGAACCGAAGGACCGATCGGATTGAAACGGTGGACCGAGAAGGTCGAATCGGTGTTTGCTATAAGTAAGTGTACTGAAGAGGACAAAGTGAAGTACGCTACGCATACCTTCACAGGTTCTGCGTTAACATGGTAGAATACCTATCTAGAGCAAGTGGGACAAGATGATGCTTACGCACTACCGTGGTCAGCATTCAAGCACTTGATGAACGAGAAGTACCGTCCCAGAACCGAGGTCAATAAGCTCAAGACAGAACTTAGATGGTTACGAACCCAAGGATTTGATATTACCACGTACGAAAGACGATTCACAGAATTGTGCCTATTGTGTCCGGGAGCGTTCGAAGATGAGGAAGAGAAGATCGACGCGTTTGTGAAAGGATTACCGGAAAGAATCCAAGAAGATATAAGTTCACACGAGCCCGCCTCCATACAACAGGCATGTAGAATGGCTCACAAACTAGTGAACCAGATTGAGGAAAGAATTAAAGAACAGACGGCTGAAGAGGCCAATGTGAAGCAAGTTAAAAGAAAGTGGGAGGAAAACGGTAATAAGAATCACCAATAAAACAACAACAGCAATTACAATAATAATCGCAAAAATTATCCCAACAATCGCAACATCAATCGCAACTACAACAAACGACCTAACAACAACAACAACAACAACAACAATAACAACAACAACAACAGCAACTACAACAATCATCCCAACAACAATAACAACCGCAACAACAACAACAATCAGAAGCAGCTATGCCAAAGGTGTGAAAAGTATCACTCGGGGTTATGCACCAAATTTTGCAACAAGTGTAAAAGAAATGGTCATAGCGCGGCGAAGTGTGAGGTCTACGGACCAGGGGTTAACAAAACGAAAGGAGCAAATGGTGTCGGAACGAGTAATGCCGGAGTAAGTAGTGTCGAAGCAAGTTATGCCAATGTAGTTTGTTATAAATGTGGAAAACCGGGCCACATTATTAGAAATTTCCCGAACCAGGAGAACACGAATGGACAAGGCCGCGGAAGAGTTTTCAATATTAATGCGGCAGAGGCACAGGAAGACCCGGAGCTTATTACGGGTACGTTTCTTATTGACAATAAATCTGCTTACGTTTTATTTGATTTGGGTGCGGATAGAAGCTATATGAGTAGAGATTTTTGTGCTAAATTAAGTTGCCCATTGACACCTTTGGATAGTAAATTTTTACTCGAATTAGCAAATGGTAAATTAATTTCAGCAGATAATATATGTCGGAATCGAGAAATTAAACTGGTTAGCGAAACATTTAAGATTGACTTGATAGCAGTAGAGTTAGGGAGTTTTGATGTGATAATCGGTATGGACTGGTTGAAAGAAGTGAAAGCAGAGATCGTTTGTTACAAAAATGCAATTCGCATTATACGAGAAAAAGGAAAACCCTTAATGGTGTACGGAGAAAAGGGCAACATGAAGCTACATCTTATTAGTAATTTGAAGGCACAAAAACTAATAAGAAAAGGTTGCTATGCTGTTCTAGCACACGTCGAGAAAGTACAAACTGAAGAAAAGAGCATCAATGATGTTCCCGTCGCAAAAGAATTTCCCGATGTATTTCCGAAAGAATTACCGGGACTACCTCCACATCGATCTGATCCTAGTTATATATATAACCCGTCCTCCTCACAAATAAGGTGTCCAATAATACGGCCCATTTAGCAATTAGGAAATCCAAGTATCTAGTTAAATCTCGGCCCAAGATATATATATATATACTGCGGTGGCCTCACAGTTACAAAAGTCCCGAAATTTAAACTGACAAATCTAATTAATAGGGATTGTGGGGTTTATTTGTTTATGGAATTTGTCTGTCATATTACAAAAGAAAAGTCACCCACTAACTTGTGAAGATAACTTTGTCTGCCATTAACTCCTAAGCCGTCCCACTTGCAAGATCCTTACCTAATACGTTTGAATTTTAGCTCAATAGCATTTGTTTTAATACGTACCAAATACTAGAAAAACGAAGCATTTGCACATGGGTGACCTTCGTGGATTTTGTAAAGGATAGAGAGAAGACAGAGCGAGTGGTAGTCTATTGTCTACACATGAATACACAGCAGGAAATGAAGTATGGTGGTATTCACGATTGGAAGTGGGTTTGAGAGGTGGTTGCTCTTGGTGGTGTTTGGGTCTCGGTCTGATGATTACATGTAGGTTTGTTGTAGGGCTTCGATTCTCAGCAGGAGTATAAAATCATTTGTGGTCTTGTGATGGTTTTATGTAAAGATACAAAAAAATTGAAAGAGCGAGATGGAGCGAGAGAGGGGTGGAGGTAGGGTGAAGGTTGGTGGCCTGCTGTAACAGAAAACGATTAGTAGCAGATATATAGCAACGACAGGAAGATGTTATCGTGATTGTTGTGATGTTCGAATGGTGGTTGAACATGGTTATCTTCGTTGGTTGATATAATGAAAATAGTGATGACTTAGTGGTGACTTTGATGGTGGTAGTTTACGGTTGAGGGAGGGAGATAAAGTGAGTGAGATGGTGAGATGGTTGTGGGTCAAGTGATATGAAGCAGAAGCAGTTGTCTTGAAAGAACACGATGATAGTTGTGACGGGTTTGAGACAAGATTATGGTGCGAGGAAGAAGATAGATAATTTTATCAAGTAAGAAGATAATCACTTGATTTATACTCCAGTCTGAAACCGACACCTTCTTTGTCCCGTTTATCTTTTAGTTGGGCGACCATAAATCACGGAGGAAAATAGAGTTGACAGGAAAGATGGTGACATCTAAGATTATTCGTGTAGTGTCTGTTTTTATATCTTTCACTTGTTATGTATTATTAAGTAGTAGTAAAGGTGGGTTTAACAGGAAAGGTGCATGTTATGCAACAAATTTTGGAATATAAACAAAATCACAAACAATTTGATTGTTACTTAAAACAGATTCTGATCCTAAATTTATATATATATGATTTTGTATAAAGAATATATTAATAATTAATAATTATAATTATATTAATAAAAATATAAATACTAATAATAATAATAAAAATAATATCACTAATTCAATTAACAATAATAACAATGATACTAATAGAATACTAACAATCATATTAATGTTAATTAATAAGTTTAATAATAAGAATGATAACCATAATATTATCTATATTACTAATAATAATATTAATATTATTAATGATAATAATAATAATAATAATATAATAATAATTCTTACATATCAAATTTCATATATAATAACAATAATAACATTCATGTTAATATTTAATTTTTAATCTAATAATAACGAAAGTAATAACAGTATTTAATAATACAAATATTAATTAATCATAATACTATAATCATCATCTTGCTACTAGTTATATGTTGTAAATGATAATTATTGTAATATCATATTTTTATTTTATTTTACATAATTAATTTTTAATAACAACATATAATATTTCAAATTATATTCTCAATTATTAATTACATATCTATATATGTATATCTACACACATATCTATTTACAATTAATTGTTCGTGAATCGTCGATAACAGTCGAAAGTCAGTTGAATATATGAAACAGTTTAAAAATTTTGAGACCCAACCTAACAGATTTCTCTTTTCGTGTCAAGAATATTAAATCGTGTCGAGAGTTTGGTTTAAAATTTGTCGGAATTTTCCGGGTCGTCACAGTACCTACCCGTTAAAGAAATTTCGTCCCCGAAATTTGATAGAGATCGTCATGGTTGACAATAAATATGTTTTCATGACGAATATGAGTAGATAAATAGAGTTTTATCATTATTGATTAATATAGATAAAACGATTCGTTCATGTGAAGCGTATGAGTGAAGCTATCACAAAAGAGTGAAAAGTTTCGTCTTAACTTTTGACGTAGTCATGGTGTATTTCCGAAATTCAAGGGATTTAAGGAAATCTTCTAATCGGAAGGAAAATGTATTAGCACGGATTATTAGCAGCTGTTGGAATTACGAAAGAACAGAAATATCAAGGAAATATTTCCGTGATATGCTTAGAGATTAAGTAGAATGAAAGAGTTATGTAACATGGTACATGATGACGATATTGTCTGTGAATCATCACGTTCCACTAGAAATTTAGCATGACTTACTGTAATATAACCACGTTGGCCTGACGTCATTATATTATACTACCTCATGCTTCAATTCCCAACACTTCTCTAGGAAATCATTCATAATTCAAACTCGAATTTTACAGAAATTTAGAACTAAAATGGTTTCCTTCATGACGTAACACAGATAGCACGAAGAGATAGATAATTTTGAATAAAGATATTTATGAAGGTATCTTCAGAAATTTTTAAGATATTTATAACGAAAGATACGATGATGTCTTAGAATTTAAAATATTTAAAATCAGAAGATGATGAAGAAATTCGTCCGCAAGGATTTAGACTAATTAAGGAGCAAGATATTCGCTAGAGATTTCGTCAGATACTGAATCGTCTGGATTCGTTAAGTACAGGTTTAATCCTGGTGATTTGTCTACAGACTCCTTCATGGTGTGCTCAATTCGTTTTTCAGTACCAAATGTTCTATCGAGCGTTCCTAACACTTCCTTCTTTATCATCAACTTTTGGCCATTAAGACCACCTACAACGTGCTGCTTCGTCAGCATTTTCAAAGTTAACGGATCTGGGTCATCGGTTACCAACCGAGGTGGTTTTAGGAGAATTGTGTTTTTAGATAATTAAACGCTGATGGTAATATGGTGGAATATGGAAGGTTCTCTGGTATCAATAAATAAGCACGTATATATTCCGAGGTTATAATACGGTTGTTTTGAACGAAAAGTCGAAATCAACTTGCTGGAGCTGTGACAAAATTTGGCTAATTTAAGAAGGAATTGTAAAGTTATTTTCGGTAATAACAACGCCAAAGGAGCTAGCACAGATACGTGTTAAACGTTTACTCAGGTTCCGAGAGTTTTTCAGGTGCGTAACTATATGCATCAATCTCTTCTTACGTAGATGAAGTGCGGTTGGTTCATCCTCTCGATTGAGGTGTTTTCAAGAATTACGAAAGGTTTGGACGCAGATTGTAATCGTCAAGATACAAAAGAGGTTTAAGATGAAATCAAGTGGCAAACTTGAAGAATTATTTAGTTTCATATATTATAATCAATATTTTAATTCATTTTAATTGTCCAAAGTTAGTAGTCCAATAGTCCAATTGTCCAATAGTCCAATAGTTCATATATAGTTTAATATATAGCATTCGAATTAATTAATACGTATCGTGACCCGTGTACCGGTCTCAGTATTGATCACAACTCAAATTATATATATATTTTGGAATCAACCTCAACCCTGTATAGCTAACTCCGTCATTTGCATATAAAGTGTCTATGGTTGTTCCAAGATAAATATATAGATGGGTCAATATGATATGTCGAAACCTTGTATATGTGTCCCGTTATTTAAAGTGTGTAAAATAAATACAGAAATTAAATGACGATAAATAAAATTGCGAGAATGTAAATTGCGATAATTAAATTGCGATAAATAAAATGTAACCAGTTAGCTAGGAACAGTTAGCGTGGATTCTTAACAATATTTCAATTAGTTAGTTCGTTTGTTTCTATCAAATTTTTATTTTGTACCATGTTTTCTTCATTATGCCACTTGTTGAATTTTGATAGGTCTAAATCCAAATATAACATTGAATGAAAATGGTTATTCTGTAGTGAACGGATACGTATATCGATGGATGTAGATAAGATAGTAAATGATCGTTGAATCAGATTCGAAGAATGTACAGTGTAACTTATTAATGTGAAATCTAAATATTCCTCGGGTATTACCTACCCGTTAAAATATTTTCACCATTAACAGTTTGTACAAAAGAATTTTTAATTACAATCTTTATGAAAATATACATACATATATATTTTATTCAGATGTAATAATGGATTTAATGAGTTAATATGATATTAATCTCATTTGCTTTACGGCTAGAATTAGAGTACATAATCTCTAAAACATTAGAGATTACATAATCCTCATGTCGAGCGAAGATAATCGATGTAGAACGATATGTAGAACGAAGATAAAGTAGATAGTACGATACATAGATCGATGATTATGCTCGAGGTATAGATTGTGATGTTGAGACATGTGATGTTGAAACTTGGGTTGTTGGCGGTACTGGTGTCGATGTTGGTGGTACTATTGGTGCCGATGATGTTGATGGAGCTGTTAAGTTTTGCACCATATTCTCCAAAGCCACTACTCGAGCGCGAAGCTCGTTGACTTCTTCTATTATTTCGGGATGATTGTCGGTCGAAACGAGCGGATGAATAAGGTTTAGAATTTTAGATAGAAGATAATCGTGACGAGTTACCCTGGAGATGAGGCTAAAAATGGTGTTTCGGATAGGTTCACCGGTAAGTGCTTCAGGTTCTTCATCAAAAGGTGAATTCGGTTAGTGGTAGGGATCGCCTTCTACGCGTCTCCATTGATTAAGTCGACAACGAAACCATCAGATGAATTGGGGATGGATGATTGGTTGATTCATTCTGGTGACACTACTTTCGGAGCTTAGGTGAAACTCCATATTAGAATAGCTGTCGGAATCCGAAGAATTCGAACTGGTTGAGGGATTCATCTTGTACGATCAGATGAAGGATTTTCGATAAGAATTAGATTATAGGATGTAGATTAGTATCCTGCAATACATAATTTACATATGCATATATAATACTAAAATCCCATAAGTTACGGAGGAATCTACGGAATATGTTAGGCAAAGTTTACAGTAACAGATACGCTAAGATATGAATTTATCTGTACACTATCTATCAAATAAGTGCAGGAAGTCGTGTCTAGACTTAGGAATGATAAGCAGGAAAGTTTCTACTAGGAATGACAAACAATACTTATAATATGCAGCTAAGGTCGAAGTCCAGACTTGCTAATGCATCCTATCAACTATCAGTTAGACTCACTAATGCAAGACCTGGTTCACTAGGACCAATGCTCTGATACCACCTGTAAAGACCCGTCCTTATCCACCTGGACAAAGTCATCAACATTTGGTCCCATTGCGATGATCAACTCCAAGTAATGTCCTTAAAATGATCTAATGCACAGCGAAAGACTTAATTCGTACCTGAGAATAAACATGTTTAAAAATGTCAACCAAAAGGTTGGTAAGTTCATAGGTTTATCATAACAATCATTTCAATATATTAATAGACCACAAGATTTCATTATTTATAAACATAATACACTCGCAAGTGTATGTAAAGCATTCTAAGTGGTTGAGCACTTGGTAACCATACTTAACTATTAATCAACGTCGCATATTCCCTTTATTATGAAATCTCACTACACCGTACCAAGTGTAGTCACCGAAACGAAGTACTGTGCAACCGTTGAATACTGGTCGTCCAGTCCGGTTGGGGTTGTCAGGCCCGATAGATCTATTAACAGGATTCGCGTATACACTACCCCGTGTAAATAGTAGTTACCAAGCTACAGGGAAGTATGCCAGCAACTCAACTCAACGTAGAATATATTTTTAAGTACTTGTGTCTATTTCGTAAAACAGTTATAAAAGCAGCGCATGTATTCTCAGCCCAAAAATATATATTGCAAAAGCAATTAAAAAGGGAGCAAATGAAACTCACCATACTGTATTTTGTAGTAAAAATACATATAACGTCATTTAACAAGTGTAGGATTGGCCTCGAATTTACGAACCTATATTAATTATATATAGATTAACACATATAATTGTGATCGAACAAATTTAGTGATATAAATGTTATTTTAATAAATTATACGTTTCATTAGTGACTTAATTAGATACATTTATTTTTTTATTTTTTTATATATACTTTAAATTACTAATTAATATTTATTACAAAAATATTACTATAGTTATATTTTATGTCATAAATATATTTGAATATAGAAAATCTTTATTTAATATGCTAATAAAAATGATAAAAAATAACACTAATTATGATAAAAATCATGGTAATTTTAATAATGTTGATAATTTTAATGATAATGAAATATTTATAATAATAGTTATAATATCTATAATAAGAATGTTTTTTTTTTCTTAATAATAATAATAATAATAATAATAATAATAATAATAATTATAATTATAATTATAATTATAATTATAATAATAATAATAATAATAATAATAATAATAATAATAATAATAATAATAATAATAATAATAATAATAATAATAATAATAATAATATTAATAATGAGTATTAGGCAACTACCTCAAGGATGTAGTCCTAAAAGAAAATGCCCAAGTCCGGGTTTGAACCCGCGACGTCCCGCTAACCCGATAATATCCTTAACCATAATTATTATTCTCATTATATCACCTATATCACCTATCATTAACGAATCATAATCCTCAATCATAATCGTACCCGTAACCTTCGTCGTTTATCGCTATTATCAACATCATAAGATCATCGACCACATTAAGTTATCATCATAATCTTTAGTTATCATCATAATACTATTATTATCATGATACTAGTTATATATATAACCCGTCCTCCTCACAAATAAGGTGTCCAATAATACGGCCCATTTAGCAATTAGGAAATCCAAGTATCTAGTTAAATCTCAGCCCAAGATATATATATATATATACTGCGGTGGCCTCACAGTTACAAAAGTCCCGAAATTTAAAATGACAAATCTAATTAATAGGGATTGTGGGGTTTATTTGTTTATGGAATTTGTCTGTCATATTGCAAAAGAAAAGTCACCCACTAACTTGTGAAGATAACTTTGTCTGCCATTAACTCCTAAGCCTTCCCACTTGCAAGATCCTTACCTAATACATTTGAATTTTAGCTCAATAGCATTTGTTTTAATACGTACCAAATACTAGAAAAACGAAGCATTTGCACATGGGTGACCTTCGTGGCTTTTGCAAAGGATAGAGAGAAGACAGAGCGAGTGGTAGTCTGTTGTCTACACATGAATACACAACAGGAAAAGAAGTATGGTGGTATTCACGATTGGAAGTGGGTTTGAGAGGTGGTTGCTCTTGGTGGTGTTTGGGTCTCGGTCTGATGATTACATGTAGGTTTGTTGTAGGGCTTCGATTCTCAGCAGGAGTATAAAATCATTTGTGGTCTTGTGATGGTTTTATGTAAAGATACAGAAAAATTGAAAGAGTGAGAGGGAGCGAGAGAGGGGTGGAGGTAGGGTGAAGGTTGGTGGCCTGCTGTAACAGAAAACGATTAGTAGCAGCTATATAGCAACGACAGGAAGATGTTATCGTGATTGTTGTGATGTTCGAATGGTGGTTGAACATGGTGATCTTCGTTGGTTGATATAATGAAAATAGTGATGACTTAGTGGTGACTTTGATGGTGGTAGTTTACGGTTGAGGGAGGGAGATAAAGTGAGTGAGATGGTGAGATGGTTGTGGGTCAAGTGATATGAAGCAGAAGCAGTTATCTTGAAAGAACACGATGATAGTTGTGACGGGTTTGAGACAAGATTATGGTGCGAGGAAGAAGATAGATAATTTTATCAAGTAAGAAGATAATCACTTGATTTATACTCCAGTCTGAAACCGACACCTTCTTTTTCCCGTTTATCTTTTAGTTGGGCGACCATAAATCACGGAGGAAAATAGAGTTGACAGGAAAGATGGTGACATCTAAGATTATTCGTGTAGTGTCTGTTTTTATATCTTTCACTTGTTATGTATTATTAAGTAGTAGTAAAGGTGGGTTTAACAGGAAAGGTGCATGTTATGCAATGAATTTTGGAATATAAACAAAATCACAAACAATTTGATTGTTACTTAAAACAGATTCTGATCCTAAATTTATATATATATGATTTTGTATAAAGAATATATTAATAATTAATAATTATAATTATATTAATAAAAATATAAATACTAATAATAATAATAAAAATAATATCACTAATTCTATTAACAATAATAACAATGATACTAATAGAATACTAATAATCATATTAATGTTAATTAATAAGTTTAATAATAAGAATGATAACCATAATATTATCTATATTACTAATAATAATATTAATATTATTAATGATAATAATAATAATAATAATATAATAATAATTCTTACATATCAAAGTTCATATATAATAACAATAATAACACTCATGTTAATATTTAATTTTTAATCTAATAATAACGAAAGTAATAACAGTATTTAATAATACAAATATTAATTAATCGTAATACTATAATCATCATCTTGCTACTAGTTATATGTTGTAAATGATAATTATTGTAATATCATATTTTTATTTTATTTTACATAATTAATTCTTAATAACAACATATAATATTACAAATTATATTCTCAATTATTAATTACATATCTATATATGTATATCTACACACATATCTATTTACAATTAATTGTTCGTGAATCGTCGATAACAGTCGAAAGTCAGTTGAATATATGAAACAGTTTAAAAATTTTGAGGCCCAACCTAACAGATTTCTCTTTTCGTGTCAAGAATATTAAATCGTGTCGAGAGTTTGGTTTAAAATTAGTCGGAATTTTCTGGGTCGTCACATAACTACTCTTAATATTCTGTATGATTAACTTGTTCCATTTGACTATTTTGAAGGAAATGGCACCGACTACTCGACACACCTTGAATATGAGCGAAGAGGAATTTCGTGCCTTTCTTGCTTCAAACATAGCCGCAGTATAGGCTGCGCTACATACCAACAATAACCTTGGATCTAGCAGTACAGGAAATCGTGTAGGATGCACCTACAAAGAATTCACTGCCTGCAAACCTTTGAAATTTGATGGAACCGAAGGACCGATCGGATTGAAACGGTGGACCGAGAAGGTCGAATTGGTGTTTGCCATAAGTAAGTGTACTGAAGAGGACAAAGTGAAGCACGCTACGCATACCTTCATAGGTTCTGCGTTAACATGGTGGAATACCTATCTAGAGCAAGTGGGACAAGATGATGCTTACGCACTACCGTGGTCAGCATTCAAGCACTTGATGAACGAGAAGTACCGTCCCAGAACCGAGGTCAATAAGCTCAAGACAGAACTTAGAGGGTTACGAACCCAAGGATTTGATATTACCACGTACGAAAGACGATTCACAGAATTATGCCTATTGTGTCCGGGAGCGTTCGAAGATGAGGAAGAGAAGATCGACGCGTTTGTGAAAGGATTACCGGAAAGAATCCAAGAAGATATAAGTTCACACGAGCCCGCCTCCATACAACAGGCATGTAGAATGGCTCACAAACTAGTGAACTAGATTGAAGAAAGAATTAAAGAACAGACTGCTGAAGAGGCCAATGTGAAGCAAGTCAAAAGAAAGTGGGAGGAAAACAGTGATAAGAATCACCAATACAATAACAACAGCAATTACAACAATAATCGCAACAACTATCCCAATAATCGCAACATCAATCGCAACAACAACAACAGGCCCAACAACAACAACAACAACAACAACAACAACAACAACAACAACAACAACAACAACAACAACAACGACAACAACAACAACAACAACAACAACAGCAACTACAACAATCATCCCAACAACAATAATAATCGCAACAACAACAACAACAATCAGATGCAACTATGCCAAAGGTGTGAAAAGCATCACTCGGGGTTCTGTACCAAATTTTGCAACAAGTGTAAAAGAAATGGTCATAGCGCGGCGAAGTGTGAGGTCTACGGACCAGGGGTTAACAGAACGAAAGGAACAAATGGTGTCGGAACGAGTAATGGCGGAGCAAGTAGTGTCGGAGCAAGTTATGCCAATGTAGTTTGTTATAAATGTGGAAAATCGGGCCATATTATTAGAAATTTCCCGAACCAGGAGAACACGAATGGACAAGGCCGCGGAAGAGTTTTCAATATTAATGCGGCAGAGGCACAGGAAGACCCGGAGCTTGTTACGGGTACGTTTCTTATTGACAATAAATCTGCTTACGTTTTATTTGATTCGGGTGCAGATAGAAGCTATATGAGTAGAGATTTTTGTGCTAAATTAAGTTTTCCATTGACGCCTTTGGATAGTAAATTTTTACTCGAATTAGCAAACGGTAAATTAATTTCAGCAGATAATATATGCCGAAATCGAGAAATTAAACTGGGTAGCGAAATATTTAAGATTGATTTGATACTAGTAGAGTTAGGGAGTTTTGATGTAATAGTTGGCATGGACTGGCTGAAGAAGGTGAAAGCAGAGATCGTATGTTATAAAAATGCAATTCGCATTGTACGAGA
Source organism: Rutidosis leptorrhynchoides (assembly GCF_046630445.1). Taxonomy (NCBI): domain Eukaryota; kingdom Viridiplantae; phylum Streptophyta; class Magnoliopsida; order Asterales; family Asteraceae; genus Rutidosis; species Rutidosis leptorrhynchoides. The sequence continues at coordinate 240,899,034 of NC_092340.1, read as the reverse complement.
AGAAGGAGAACCCTTAATGGTGTACGGAGAAAAGGGCAACATGAAGCTACATCTTATTAGTAATTTGAAGGCACAAAAACTAATAAGAAAAGGTTGCTATGCTATACTAGCACACGTCGAGAAAGTACAAACTGAAGAAAAGAGCATCAATGATGTTCCCGTCGCAAAAGAATTTCCCGATGTATTTCTGAAAGAATTACCAGGAATACCTCCACACCGATTCGTTGAATTTCAAATAGATCTTGTACCAGGAGCTGCACCAATAGCTCGTGCTCCTTACAGACTCGCACTCAGCGAGATGAAAGAACTGCAAAGCCAATTACAAGAACTTTTAGAGCGTAGTTTCATTCGACCAAGCACATCACCGTGGGGAGCTCCTGTTTTGTTTGTCAAGAAGAAAGATGGTACATTCAGGTTGTGTATCGACTACCGAGAGTTGAACAAACTTACCATCAAGAACCGCTACCCACTACCAAGAATCGATGACTTATTTGATCAACTACAAGGCTCGTCTGTTTATTCAAAGATTGACTTACGTTCCGGGTATCATCAAATGCGGGTGAAAGAAGATGATATTCCAAAGACTGCTTTCAGAACACGTTACGGTCATTACGAGTTTATGGTCATGCCGTTTGGTTTAAATAATGCACCAGCTATGTTCATGGACCTTATGAACCGAGTGTGTGGACCATACCTTGACAAGTTTGTCATTGTTTTCATTGATGACATACTTATTTACTCAAAGAATGACCAAGAACACGGTGAACATTTGAGAAAGGTGTTAGAAGTATTGAGGAAGGAAGAATTATACGCTAAGTTTTCAAAGTGTGCATTTTGGTTGGAAGAAGTTCAATTCCTCGGTCACATAGTGAACAAAGAAGGTATTAAGGTGGATCCGGCAAAGATAGAAACTGTTGAAAAGTGGGAAACCCCGAAAACTCCGAAACACATACGCCAGTTTTTAGGACTAGCTGGTTACTACAGAAGGTTCATCCAAGACTTTTCCAGAATAGCAAAGCCCTTGACTGCATTAACGCATAAAGGGAAGAAATTTGAATGGAAGGATGAACAAGAGAAAGCGTTTCAGTTATTGAAGAAAAAGCTAACTACGGCACCTATATTGTCATTGCCTGAAGGGAATGATGATTTTGTGATTTATTGTGAAGCATCAAAGCAAGGTCTCGGTTGTGTATTAATGCAACGAACGAAGGTGATTGCTTATGCGTCTAGACAATTGAAGATTCACGAACAAAATTATACGACGCATGATTTGAATTAGGCGCGGTTGTTTTTGCATTAAAGACTTGGAGGCACTACTTATATGGGGTCAAAAGTATTATATATACCGACCACAAAAGTCTTCAACACATATTTAATCAGAAACAACTAAATATGAGGCAGCGTAGGTGGATTGAATTGTTGAATGATTATGACTTTGAGATTCGTTACCACCTGGGGAAGGCAAATGTGGTAGCCGACGCCTTGAGCAGGAAGGACAGAGAACCCATTCGAGTAAAATCTCTGAATATAATGATTCACAATAACCTTACTACTCAAATAAAGGAGGCGCAACAAGGAGTTTTATAAGAGGGAAATTTAAAGGATGAAATACCCAAAGGATCGGAGAAGCATCTTAATATTCGGGAAGACGGAACCCGGTATAGGGCTGAAAGGATTTGGGTACCAAAATTTGGAGATATGAGAGAAATTGTACTTAGAGAAGCTCATAAAACCAGATACTCAATACATCCTGGAACGGGGAAGATGTACAAGGATCTCAAGAAACATTTTTGGTGGCCGGGTATGAAAGCCGATGTTGATAAATACGTAAGAGAATGTTTGACGTGTTCTAAGGTCAAAGCTGAGCATCATAAACCATCAGGTCTACTTCAACAGCCCGAAATCCCATAATGGAAATTGGAAAATATTACCATGGATTTCATCACTAAATTGCCAAGGACTGCAAGTGGTTTTGATACTATTTGGGTAATAGTTGATCGTCTCACCAAATCAGCACACTTCCTGCTAATAAGAGAAGATGACAAGATGGAGAAGTTAGCATGAATGTATTTGAAGGAAGTCGTCTCCAGACATGGAATACCAATCTCTATTATCTCTGATAGGGATGGCAGATTTATTTCAAGATTCTGGCAGACATTACAGCAAGCATTAGGAACTCGTCTAGACATGAGTACTGCCTATCATCCACAAACTGATGGGTAAAGCGAAAGGACGATACAAACACTTGAAGACATGCTACGAGCATGTGTTATTGATTTTGGAAACAGTTGGGATCGACATCTACCGTTAGCAGAATTTTCCTACAACAACAGCTACCATTCAAGCATTGAGATGGCGCCATTTGAAGCACTTTATGGTAGAAAGTGCAGGTCTCTGATTTGTTGGAGTGAAGTGGGGGATAGACAGATTACGGGTCCCGAGATAATACAAGAAACTACCAAGAAGATCATCCAAATTCAACAACGGTTGAAAACCGCCCAAAGTCGACAAAAGAGCTACGCTGACATTAAAAGAAAAGATATAGAATTTGAAATTGGAGAGATGGTCATGCTTAAAGTTGCACCTTGGAAAGGTGTTGTTCGATTTGGTAAACGAGGGAAATTAAATCCAAGGTATATCGGACCATTCAAGATTATTGATCGTGTCGGACCAGTAGCTTACCGACTTGAGTTACCTCAACAACTCGCGGCTGTACATAACACTTTCCACGTCTCGAATTTGAAGAAATGTTTTGCTAAAGAAGATCTCACTCTTCCATTAGATGAAATCCAAATCAACGAAAAACTTCAATTCATTGAAGAACCCGTCGAAATAATGGATCGTGAGGTTAAGAGACTTAAACAAAACAAGATACCGATTGTTAAGGTTCAATGGAATGCTCGTAGAGGACCCGAGTTCACCTGGGAGCGTGAAGATCAAATGAAGAAGAAATACCCGCATTTATTTCCAGAAGATACGTCAACACCTCCAACTGCTTAAAATTTCGGGACGAAATTTATTTAACGGGTAGGTATTGTAGTGACCCGAACTTTTCCTTGTTTATATATATATTAAATGAAATTGTTATTTACATGATTAAGTGTTTCTAACATGTTAAGCAATCAAACTTGTTAAGACTTGATTAATTGAAATAGGTTTCATATAGACAATTGACCACCCAAGTTGACCGGTGATTCACGAACGTTAAAAATTGTAAAAACTATACGATGACATATATATGGTTATATATATAGTTAACATTATTTTATTATAAGTATGTATCTCATTAGGTATTTTAACAATGAGTTATATACATAAAAATGAGACTATTTATTTAAGAAACTCGAAAACGATATATATAACGATTATCGTTATAACAACGTCTTACTAGGTACATATGAAACATATTAAGATATTGATACACTTGGTTAATTATGTTAAATGATAAGTAAATATATTATTAAGTGTATTAACAATGAAATACATATGTAAAAATAAGACTACTAACTTAATGATTTCGAAACGAGACATATATGTAACGATTATCGTTGTAACGACATTTAACTGTATATATATCATACTAAGATATATTATATATCATAATATCATGATAATATAACAATTTAACATCTCATTTGTTATAATAAACAATGGGTTAACAACATTCAACAAGATCGTTAACCTAAAGGTTTCAAAACAACATTTACATGTAACGACTAACGATGACTTAACGACTCAGTTAAAATGTATATACATGTAGTATTTTAATATGTATTCATACACTTTTGAAAGACTTCAAGACACTTATCAAAATACTTCTACTTAACAAAAATGCTTACAATTACATCCTCGTTCAGTTTCATCAACAATTCTACTCGTATGCACCTATATTCGTACTCGTACAATACACAGCTTTTAGATGTATGTACTATTGGTATATACACTCCAATGATCAGCTATTAGCAGCCCATGTGAGTCACCTAACACATGTGGGAACCATCATTTGGCAACTAGCATGAAATATCTCATAAAATTACAAAAAATATGAGTAATCATTCATGACTTATTTACATGAAAACAAAATTACATATCCTTTATATCTAATCCATACACCAACGACCAAAAACACCTACAAACACTTTCATTCTTCAATTTTCTTCATCTAATTGATCTCTCTCAAGTTCTATCTTCAAGTTCTAAGTGTTCTTCATAAATTCCAAAAGTTCTAGTTTCATAAAATCAAGAATACTTCCAAGATTGCAAGTTTACTTCCAAGTTTTCTAAATCCATTCCAAGTAATCATCCAAGATCAAGAAACCTTTGTTACTTACAGTAGGTTATCTTTCTAATACAAGGTAATAATCATATTCAAACTTTAATTCAATTTCTATAACTATAACAATCTTATTTCGAGTGGAAATCTTACTTGAAATTGTTTTCGTGTCATGATTCTGCTTCAAGAACTTTCAAGCCATCCAAGGATCCTTTGAAGCTAGATCTATTTTTCTCATTTCCAGTAGGTTTATCCAAGGAACTTGAGGTAGTAATGATGTTCATAACATCATTCGATTCATATATATAAAGCTATCTTATTCGAAGGTTTAAACTTGTAATCACTAGAACATAGTTTAGTTAATTCTAAACTTGTTCGCAAATAAAAGTTAATCCTTCTAACTTGACTTTTAAAATCAACTAAACACATGTTCTATATCTATATGATATGCTAACTTAAGGATTTAAAACCTGGAAACACGAAAAACACCGTAAAATCGGATTTACGCCGTCGTAGTAACACCGCGGGCTGTTTTGGGTTAGTTAATTAAAAACTATGATAAACTTTGATTTAAAAGTTGTTCTTCTGGGAAAATGATTTTTCTTATGAACATGAAACTATATCCAAAAATCATGGTTAAACTCAAAGTGGAAGTATGTTTTCTAAAATGGTCATCTAGACGTCGTTCTTTCGACTGAAATGACTACCTTTACAAAAATGACTTGTAACTTATATTTCCGACTATAAACCTATACATTTTCTATTTAGATTCATAAAATAGAGTTCAATATAAAACCATAGCAATTTGATTCACTCAAAACGGATTTAAAATGAAGAAGTTATGGGTAAAACAAGATTGGATAATTTTTCTTGTTGTAGCAACGTGAAAATTGGTAACAAATCTATATTAATCATATCCTAGCTAACTTATATTGTATTATAAATGTATTCTAATATATTATGTAATCTTGGGATAACATAGACACGTATGCAAATGTTTTGACATATCATATCGACCCATGTGTATATATTATTTGGAACAACCATAGACACTCTATATGCAGTAATGTGGGAGTTAGCTATACAGGGTTGAGGTTGATTTTAAAAATATATATACTTTGAGTTGTGATCTAGCCTGAGACGTGTATACACTGGGTCGTGGATTGATTCAAGATAATATATATCAATTTTTTTCTGTACATCTAACGTTGGACAACTAGTTGTAGGTTACTAACGAGGACAGCTGACTTAATAAATTTAAAACATCAAAATGTATTAAAAGTGTCGTAAATATATTTTGAATATACTTTGATATATATGTACATATTTGTTATAGGTTCGTGAATCGACCAGTGGCCAAGTCTTACTTCCCGACGAAGTAAAAATCTGTGAAAGTGAGTTATAGTCCAACTTTTAAAATCTAATATTTTTGGGATGAGAATACATGCAGGTTTTATAAATGATTTACAAAATAGACACAAGTACATGAAATTACATTCTATGGTTGAATTATCGAAATCGAATATGCCCCTATTTATTAAGTCTGGTAATCTAAGAATTAGGGAACAGACACCCTAATTGACGCGAATCCTAAAGATAGATCTATTGGGCCTAACAAACCCCATCCAAAGTACCGGATGCTTTAGTACTTCGAAATTTATATCATATCCGAAGGGTGTCCCTGAATGATGGGGATATTCTTATATATGCATCTTGTTAATGTCGGTTACCAGGTGTTCACCATATGAATGATTTTTATCTCTATGTATGGGATGTATATTGAAATATGAAATCTTGTGGTCTATTGTTATGATTTTATATATATAGGTTAAACCTATAACTCACCAACATTTTTGTTGACGTTTAAAGCATGTTTATTCTCAGGTGAATATTAAGAGCTTCCGTTGTTGCATACTAAAATAAGGACAAGAGTTGGATTCCATGTTTGTATGATATTATGTAAAAACTGCATTCAAAAATCGACATATGTTTCTTGAATGCAGTTTTTACATAATATCATACAAACATGGACTCCAAATCTTGTCCTTATTTTAGTATGCAACAGCGGAAGCTCTTAATATTCACCTGAGGTTAAACATGCTTTAAACATCAACAAAAATGTTGGTGAGTTATAGGTTTAACCTATATATATCAAATCGTAACAATAGACCACAAGATTTTATATTTCAATATACATCCCATACATAGAGATAAAAATCATTCATATGGTGAACACCTGGTAACCGACATTAACAAGATGCATATATAAGAACATCCCCATCATTCTGGGACACCCTTCGGATATGATATAAATTTTGAAGTACTAAAGCATCCGGTACTTTGGATGGGGTTTGTTAGGCCCAATAGATCTATCTTTAGGATTCGCGTCAATTAGGGTGTCTGTTCCCTAATTCTTAGATTACCAGACTTAATAAAAAGGGGCATATTCGATTTCGATAATTCAACCATAGAATGTAGTTTCACGTACTTGTGTCTATTTTGTAAATCATTTATAAAACCTGCATGTATTCTCATCCCAAAAATATTAGATTTTAAAAGTGGGACTATAACTCACTTTCACAGATTTTTACTTCGTCGGGAAGTAAGACTTGGCCACTGGTTGATTCACGAACCTATAACAATATATACATATATATCAAAGTATGTTCAAAATATATTTACAATATTTTTAATATATTTTGATGTTTTAAGTTTATTAAGTCAGCTGTCCTCGTTAGGAACCTACAACTAGTTGTCCACAGTTAGATGTACAGAAATAAATCGATAAATATTATCTTGAATCAATCCACAACCCAGTGTATACGTATCTCAGTATTGATCATAACTCAAACTATATATATTTTGGAATCAACCTCAACCCTGTATAGGTAACTCCAACATTCACATATAGAGTGTCTATGGTTGTTCCGAAATATATATAGATGTGTCGACATGATAGGTCAAAACATTGTATACGTGTCTATGGTATCTCAAGATTACATAATATACAATACAAGTTGATTAAGTTATAGTTGGAATAGATTTGTTACCAATTTTCACGTAGCTAAAATGAGAAAAATTATCCAATCTTGTTTTACCAATAACTTCTTCATTTTAAATCCGTTTTGAGTGAATCAAATTGCTATGGTTTCATATTGAACTCTATTTTATGAATATAAATATAAAATGTATAGGTTTATAGTCTAAAAAATAAATTACAAGTCATTTTTGTAAAGGTAGTCATTTCAGTCGAAAGAACGACGTCTAGATGACCATTTTAGAAAACATACTTCCACTTTGAGTTTAACCATAATTTTTAGATATAGTTTCATGTTCATAATAAAAATCATTTTTCCAGAATAACAACTTTTGAATCAAAGTTTATCATAGTTTTTAATTAACTAACCCAAAACAGCCCGCGGTGTTACTACGACGGCGTAAATCCGGTTTTACGGTGTTTTTCGTGTTTCCAGGTTTTAAATCATTAAGTTAGCATATCATATAGATATAGAACATGTGTTTAGTTGATTTTAAAAGTCAAGTTAGAATGATTAACTTTTATTTGCGAACAAGTTTAGAATTAACTAAACTATGTTCTAGTGATTACAAGTTTAAATCTTCGAATAAGATAGCTTTATATGTATGAATCGAATGATGTTATGAACATCATTACTACCTCAAGTTCCTTGGATAAACCTACTGGAAATGAGAAAAATAGATCTAGCTTCAAAGGATCCTTGGATGGCTTGAAAGTTCTTGAAGCAGAATCATGACACGAAAACAATTTCAAGTAAGATTTCCACTCGAAATAAGATTGTTATAGTTATAGAAATTGAATTAAAGTTTGAATATGATTATTACCTTGTATTAGAAAGATAACCTACTGTAAGTAACAAAGGTTTCTTGATCTTGGATGATTACTTGGAATGGATTTAGAAAACTTGGAAGTAAACTTGCAATCTTGGAAGTATTCTTGATTTTATGAAACTAGAACTTCTGGAATTTATGAAGAACACTTAGAACTTGAAGATAGAACTTGAGAGAGATCAATTAGATGAATAAAATTGAAGAATGAAAGTGTTTGTAGGTGTTTTTGGTCGTTGGTGTATGGATTAGATATAAAGGATATGTAATTTTGTTTTCATGTAAATAAGTCATGAATGATTACTCATATTTTTGTAATTTTATGAGATATTTCATGCTAGTTGCCAAATGATGGTTCCCGCATGTGTTAGGTGACTCACATGGGCTGCTAAGAGCTGATCATTGGAGTGTATATACCAATAGTACATACATCTAAAAGCTGTGTATTGTACGAGTACGAATACGGGTGCATACGAGTAGAATTGTTGATGAAACTAAACGAGGATGTAATTGTAAGCATTTTTGTTAATTAGAAGTATTTTGATAAGTGTCTTTAAGTCTTTCAAAAGTGTATGAATACATATTAAAACACTACATGTATATACATTTTAACTGAGTCGTTAAGTCATCGTTAGTCGTTACATGTAAATGTTGTTTTGAAACCTTTAGGTTAACGATCTTGTTGAATGTTGTTAACCCATTGTTTATTATAACAAATTAGATGTTAAATTGTTATATTATCATGATATCATGATATATAATATATCTTAGTATGATATATATACAGTTAAATGTCGTTATAACGATAATCGTTACATATATGTCTCGTTTCGAAATCATTAAGTTAGTAGTCTTATTTTTACATATGTATTTCATTGTTAATACACTTAATAATATATTTATTTATCATTTAACATAATTAACCAAGTGTATCAATATCTTAATATGATTCATATGTACCTAGTAAGACGTTGTTATAACGATAATCGTTATATATATCGTTTTCGAGTTTCTTAAATTAATAGTCTCATTTTTATGTATATAACTCATTGTTAAAATACATAATGAGATACATACTTATAATAAAATCATGTTAACTATATATATAACCATATATATGTCATCGTATAGTTTTTACAAGTTTTAACATTCGTGAATCACCGGTCAACTTGGGTGGTCAATTGTCTATATGAAACCTATTTCAATTAATCAAGTCTTAACAAGTTTGATTGCTTAACATGTTGGAAACACTTAATCATGTAAATAACAATTTCATTTAATATATATATAAACATGGAAAAGTTCGGGTCACTACAGTACCTACCCGTTAAATAAATTTCGTCCCGAAATTTTAAGCAGTTGGAGGTGTTGACGTATCTTCTGGAAATAAATGCTGGTATTTTTCTTCATCTGATCTTCACGCTCCCAGGTGAACTCGGGTCCTCTACGAGCATTCCATCGAACCTTAACAATCGGTATCTTGTTTTGCTTAAGTCTTTTAACCTCACGATCCATTATTTCGACGGGTTCTTCGATGAATTGAGGTTTTTCATTGATTTGGATTTCGTCCAACGGAATAGTGAGATCTTCTTTAGCAAAGCATTTCTTCAAATTTGAGACATGAAAAGTGTTATGTACAGCCGCGAGTTGTTGAGGTAACTCAAGTCGGTAAGCTACTGGTCCGACACGATCAATAATCTTGAATGGTCCGATATACCTTGGATTTAATTTCCCTCGTTTACCAAATCGAACAACGCCTTTCCAAGGTGAAACCTTAAGCATGACCATTTCTCCAATTTCAAACTCTATATCTTTTCTTTTACTGTCCGCGTAGCTCTTTTGTCGACTCTGGGCGATTTTCAATCTTTGTTGAATTTGGATGATTTTCTCGGTAGTTTCTTGTATTATCTCTGGACCCGTAATCTGTATATCCCCCACTTCACTCCAACAAATCGGAGACCTGCACTTTCTACCATAAAGTGCTTCAAACGGCGCCATCTCAATGCTTGAATGGTAGCTATTGTTGTAGGAAAATTCTGCTAACGGTAGATGTCGATCCCAACTGTTTCCGAAATCAATAACACATGCTCGTAGCATGTCTTCAAGCGTTTGTATCGTCCTTCCGCTCTGTCCATCAGTTTGTGGATGATAGGCAGTACTCATGTCTAGACGAGTTCCTAATGCTTGCTGTAATGTCTGCCAGAATCTTGAAATAAATCTGCCATCGCTATCAGAGATAATAGAGATTGGTATTCCATGTCTGGAGACGACTTCCTTCAAATACAGTCGTGCTAACTTCTCCATCTTGTCATCTTCTCTTATTGTCAGGAAGTGTGCTGATTTGGTGAGACGATCAACTATTACCCAAATAGTATCAAAACCACTTACTGTCCTTGGCAATTTAGTGATGAAATCCATGGTATTGTTTTCCCATTTCCATTCTGGGATTACGGGTTATTGAAGTAGACCTGATGGTTTCTGATGCTCCGCTTTGACCTTAGAACACGTCAAATATTCCCCTACGTATTTAGCAACATCGGATTTCATACCTGGCCACCAAAAATGTTTTTTGAGATCCTTGTACATCTTCCCCGTTCCAGGATGTATTGAGTATCTAGTTTTATGAGCTTCTCTAAGTACCATTTCTCTCATATCTCCAAATTTTGGTACCCAAATCCTTTTAGCCCTATACCGGGTTCCATCTTCCCGAATATTAAGATGCTTCTTTGATCCTTTGGGTATTTCATTCTTTAAATTTCCCTCTTTTAAAACCCCTTGTTGCGCCTCCTTTATTTGAGTAGTAAGGTTATTGTGAATCATTATATTCATAGATTTTACTCGAATGGGTTCTCTGTCCTTTCTACTCAAGACGTCGGCTACCACATTTGCCTTCCCCGGGTGGTAACGAATCTCAAAGTCGTAATCATTCAACAATTCAATCCACCTACACTGCCTCATGTTCAGTTGTTTCTGATTAAATATGTGTTGAAGACTTTTATGGTCGGTATATATAATACTTTTGACCCCATATAAGTAGTGCCTCCAAGTCTTTAATGCAAAAACAACCGCGCCTAATTCCAAATCATGCGTCGTATAATTTTGCTCGTGAATCTTCAATTGTCTAGACGCATAAGCAATCACCTTCGTCCGTTGCATTAATACACAACCAAGACCTTGCTTTAATGCGTTACAATAAATCACAAAATCGTCATTCCCTTCAGGCAATGACAATATAGGTGCCGTAGTTAGCTTTTTCTTCAATAATTGAAACGCCTTCTCTTGTTCATCCTTCCATTCAAATTTCTTCCCTTTATGCGTTAATGCAGTCAAGGGTTTTGCTATTTTGGAGAAATCTTGGATGAATCTTCTGTAGTAACCAGCCAATCCTAAAAATTGACGTATATGCTTCGGAGTTTTTGGGGTTTCCCACTTTTCAACGGTTTCGATCTTTGCCGGGTCCACCTGGATACCTTCTTTGTTCACTATGTGACCGAGGAATTGAACTTCTTCCAACCAAAATGCACACTTTGAAAATTTAGCGTACAATTCTTCCTTCCTCAATACTTCTAACACCTTTCTCAAATGTTCACTATGTTCTTGGTCATTGTTTGAGTAAATAAGTATGTCATCAATGAAATCAATGACAAACTTATCAAGGTATGGTCCACACACTCGGTTCATAAGGTCCATGAACACAGCTGGTGCATTAGTTAAACCAAACGGCATGACCATAAACTCGTAATGACCGTAACGTGTTCTGAAAGCAGTCTTTGGAATATCATCTTCTTTCACCCGCATTTGATGATACCCGGAACGTAAGTCAATCTTTGAATAAACAGACGAGCCTTGTAGTTGATCAAATAAGACGTCGATTCTCTGTAGTGGGTAGCGGTTCTTGATGGTAAGTTTGTTCAACTCTCGGTAGTTGATACACAACCTGAATGTACCATCTTTCTTTTTGACAAACAAAACAGGAGCTCCCCACGGTGATGTGCTTGGTTGAATGAAACCACGCTCTAAAAGTTCTTGTAATTGGCTTTGCAGTTCTTTCATCTCGCTGGGTGCGAGTCTGTAAGGAGCACGAGCTATTGGTGCAGCTCCTAGTACAAGATCTATTTGAAAAAAAAATATCCAATCTTGTTTTACCCATAACTTATTCGTTTTAAATCCGTTTTGAGTGAATCAAATTGCTATGGTTTCATATTGAACTCTATTTTATGAATATAAACAGAAAAAGTATAAGTTTATAGTCAGAAATAAAAGTTACAAGTCATTTTTGTAAGAGGTAGTCATTTCAGTCGAAAGAACGACGTCTTGATGACCATTTTGAAAAACATACTTCCACTTTGAGTTTAACCATGATTTTTGGATATAGTTTCATGTTCATAAGAAAAATAATTTTCCCAGAAGAACAACTTTTAAATCAAAATTTATCATAGTTTTTAATTATCAAACCCAAAACAGCCCGCGGTGTTACTACGACGGCGTATGTCCCGTTTTACGGTGTTTTTCGTGTTTCCAGGTTTTAAATCATTAAGTTAGCATATCATATAGATATAGAACATGTGTTTAGTTTATTTTAAAAGTCAAGTTAGAAGGATTGAACTTTATTTGCGAACAAGTTTAGAATTAACTAAACTATGTTCTAGTGATTACAAGTTTAAATCTTCGAATAAGATAGTTTTATATGTATGTATCGAATGATGTTATGAACATCATTACTACCTAAAATTTAGTAGGTAAACCTACTGGAAGTGACAAGAAATGATCTAGCTTCAAAGGATCTTGGATGGCTTGAAAGTTCTTGAAGTAGGATCATGACATAAAAACAAGTTCAAGTAAGATTTTTACTCGAATTAAGATAGTTTATAGTTATAGAAATTGAATCAAAGTTTGAATATGATTATTACCTTGAATAAGAAAGATAACCTACTATAAATAACAAAGATTTCTTGATCTTAGATGATTACTTGGAATGGATTAGAAAGCTTGGATGTAAACTAGTAAACTTGAAAGGATTTTCGAAGTGTTCTTGAAGTGTTCTTCCTAAGATGATTATAGCTTGATTCTTGAAGTAATTTTTGCTGAAGATGAATATTAGCTACTGGAAAAATTCGTTCATAAGTGTGTGTGTGTGTGTGTTGAGAGAGAATTGGAAGTGAAATGGAGTGAATGATGAGTGGTAAGTGGTGAGTGGTGAGTGGGGTTAAAAGGAGTTCTAGTTAGTTGACTAGTTCATGGTAGAAGTTAAAATTGATTATTCATACATGACATAATCAAGAGTGTAATCTCATGCTAGTTCCTATTGGTATATACCCACAGTAATTACTTCTAGAAGCTGTGTATAATATGGGTATGAATACGACTAGAATTCTTGATGAAAAAAAAAAGAATGGGAATGTAACTGTACCCATTTTCGTTAAGTATGAGTATTTTGATATATGTCTTGAAGTCTTCCAAAAGTATATTAATACATCTAAATACACTACATGTATATACATTTTAACTGAGTCGTTAAGTCATCGTTAGTCGTTACATGTAAGTGTTGTTTTGATACCTTTAAGTTAACGATCTCATTTAATGTTGTTAACCCATTGTTTATTATATCTGAGATGTTAAATTATTATATTATCATGATATTATGATATATTATTATATCTTAATATGATATATATACATTTAAATGTCGTTACAACGATAATCGTTACATATATGTCTCGTTTCGAAATCCTTAAGTTAGTAGTCTTGTTTTTACATATGTAGTTCATTGTTAACATATATAATTATCATTTTATCATGTTAAATATAGTGTAACAATATCTTAATATGATACATATGTATTTAGTAAGACGTTGTAATAACGATAATCGTTATATATATCGTTTCGACTTTCTTAACTTAGTAGTCTCATTTTTATGTATATAACTAATTGTTAATATACTTATAGAGATACTTACTTATCATAATCTCATGATAACTATATGTATATCTATATATATATCGTCATGTCGTTTTTACAAGTTTTAACGTTCGTGAATCGCCGGTCAACTTGGGTGGTCAATTGTCTACATGAAACTCATTTCAAATAATCAAGTCTTAACAAGTTTGATTGCTTAACATGTTGGAAACACTTAATCATGTAAAAATCAATTTCATTTAATATATATAAACATGGAAAAGTTCAGGTCACTACACAATCGAATGCGAATACGAGTATAGCTATCTTTGTTGAGTATAAGTATGTTAATATATGTATTTAAGTCTTTCAAAAGTGTATTAATACTTCTTAGTACAATACATATATATTCATTTTAATTTAGAAGTTATTACAACGTTAATCGTTATCTATATGTATATAGTCTTGAAGTCTTTAAGTTAGTAATCTCATTTTATGTATATAACCAATTGTTATTATATGTAATGAGATACTTAAATATCATTTTATCAAATCATAAGTATATATATATATATATATATATATATATATATATATATATATATATATATATATATATATATATATATATATATATATATATATATATATATATATATATATATATATATATATATATATATATATATATATATATATATATATATATATATATATGTATACATATATATATATATACATATATATATATATATATATATACATATATATATATATATATATATATATATATATGTATATATCCATCATTATATAATGATTTCGAGTTATGACGCTCGTGACTCGTCAGACAGACTGGGTGGCCAAACATTTGTATAAAATTCATTTCAAATAACCAAATCTTAATGAGTTTGATTGCTTAACATGTTGAAAACATTAATTATGTAAATATTAATCTTCTATATGTTAGCGGAAAAATCCGGGTCGTTACATGTTCAATCCATATGAATGATTTTTGTCTCTATGCATGGGACGTATATTTATGAGAAATAGAAACGAAAATCTTGTGGTCTATTAAAATGATGAAAATGATCGATTATGATAGACTAATGAACTCACCAACCTTTTGGTTGACACTTTATAGCATGTTTATTCTCAGGTGTTAAAGAAATCTTCCGCTGTGCATTTGCTCATTTTAGAGATATTACTTGGAGTCATTCATGGCATATTTTGAAAGACGTTGCATTCGAGTCGTTGAGTTCATCAAGATTATTATTAAGACAATTATAGTTGGACGTATTATGAAATGGTATGCATGCCGTCAACTTTCGTTGTAAAGAAAGTTAGTCTTTTAGAAACGAATGCAATGTTTGTAAAATGTATCATATAGAGGTCAAATACCTTGCGATGAAATCAACTATTGTGAATCGTTTATAATGTATATGAACGGGTCCTTTCATTTTGTCCCACGTTACTGAGCAAACATACAAAAATACGAACCTGAGTTATATTTACCACTTACTCGTTAAAAGGAAGACAAGTAGGTGAGTTATAGCTAGGAAACCCCAGCTAAATATAAATAATAAAACCATTACTTTCTTTTGATAGCTAATTATGACGTGTTGCGACCTAACGACACCGCACAAATAAAACCGTCCGTTTTGACCATATCATACATCCTACAAATTAATGAGTAAGACCTATTAATTACTCCTTCCGTCCCAAAATAATTGTCCTGTTGGACTTTTCAAAGTCAATTTATTAAGTTTTGACTTTAAATATTTGTTGGTGTATGCTATAAAATATTTGATGAAATTTATACGAATACATTCATTTTCGAATGTATTTTCATTTGGTATAGCTTTCAATTCGATATTTCATAACACAAAGATAGATATCTAAAGCCAAAATTGAAGAAAAAAGAATCAAAAAGTCAAAACAGGACAATTATTTTGGGACAGAAGGTGTATATGGTTATTGTTATAATTGATGCATATATGGTCGAAATTTATGCAAATACAATAAGTTGATCCATAAATGTATCGATGCAAAATAAACTTCTTCTCACATAAAAGCTAATCTTCTCTTCTCTATCTCTTCTCTACCCCTTACAAAGCATGTGGTCTAATGCCACTTGTCACACAACCATTTTATGATGCCACGTGCCACTCAATGATTGGCAGTTCAGTTTCTGTCAGCATGGCCTCACATCACGACATCTGTTA
This sequence comes from Rutidosis leptorrhynchoides, assembly GCF_046630445.1. Classification (NCBI taxonomy): domain Eukaryota; kingdom Viridiplantae; phylum Streptophyta; class Magnoliopsida; order Asterales; family Asteraceae; genus Rutidosis; species Rutidosis leptorrhynchoides. Next base: position 240,882,776 of record NC_092340.1, on the reverse strand, counting down.
CAACTGGTACGTTCATTCCCAAAACCCTATTCAGCCAAAATTTTCGTCTCCTCTCTTCTCCTACGGTGACTCAATTGATGCAAACCCTAAAACTCAATTGATTTAATCTCATCTTCACAAAAATAAACCGCATGCTTTGGCCTTCTGGCGATTTTCTTCCCCAAATTCGGCCTATTTCGTGGTTTGCAATTCACATAGTGACTAGGGTTTCAGACGATTTGCTCAGTCATTTTTGCCTGTTCGTTGCTTGCGATACCCTAAAGTTTCCTTCAATTCCGATTGTTTATAGTTGTTCGAATGGATCTACGATACTAATTATGTATTATTCATTGCATGTTTTTTTTTCCTTCAAATTTTGTGTATCATAGTAGTTTGTATGTGCTTTTCACATAATTTGTGAGGTTATAGAAGATTGCATTTAGCAAGATGCTCGAAAGAGACTAACTATGAAAGAAGTGGTTACAAAGCTAAGAAAAGTACTACGCATTTCACCAGAACAAACAATTTCTAGACTCTCCCCGCTTTGGTGGGCTGAGCTAAAAGGTCGACCAAAGTTGTACATGCATTTTTACCATTTGTTGCCGAAGGTGAGGATGGTGATGTATGCTTAACCTCTTCAATGACAAAAAAGAAGTATCTTGAGAATTTGAGTGTTAGAGATAGTGGTTTTGTGACTGCATTTTTGGGGATAGTGTTCCAAATCAAACTCTGGGTTATTTGAATTTTGATAGTTGTTCGTCATTTGGTTTATCAAATGTTGCAGGTACTTTTTTTATTGTTGTGTGAATTCTGTTATTATGTTGTGATGTTTTATGTTAGTGATTGAAAATGATATGTTTTTCATTTAATATGCAGTGAATGTATCGCCTTCGATTGCCATACGTAGCTCACTATCTGCAACGCTTATGACTCATGGTATTTTTTCGATTACTGTTTGATTTGTTTTGTATGTATGCTTTTTGTAACTACTGTTTTCTAGCATGTTAGTAATTCTTGAATATTGTAAGAAAGTAACGCAGTTCATAAGTTGTCTCAAAAGTCAAACGTGTATGGTAAATAGGTGAGTTAGGTTGGGTCACGGGTCAAAATGGGTTACGAGTCAGATGGTTCAATACGGTTGTCCTTAAAAGAATGAACGACAATAGATTGTCTATAAGGTTGATTTAGCTATTGGTAATGTCATGTAATATATTATATATAATATTAGTTACGAGTCAGATGGTTCAATTTACGCACACCTTGAATCTTCATCTCGAAAGCATGTTAACAATATTAGTTAAAAGTTAAAAACATTTATCCATGTGACAATTCCAAGAGTGGCGTCATAACTATAATATGCTGAGATCGATCTGTTGCAGCATATCTGAAACCATCATATTATTGTTATAGTAAGCAATTGTTATATTTAAATGCAAGTGTACTTTCAAGTGAATCTAATTTAGTTTGACCTAAGAAGTCAACTTATGAATATTTTGTGAATAAACAGAATACCAGTTGAACAATTGCAACTCATAAGTGGTCTGGACAAGATATAGGTAGAAGATTCTGGCTTGAAATTAGCTGCTATTACGAATGCTCCCAGTTCAACAGTAAATACCGACTTTAATACTTAACTGAAGAATGTGCAAGACTAAAACATTTTCCCGAACCTTACCTCAATGATCTAAATTAGTAAATTCATAAAAGATTCTCCAAATCACACTATTGTGTTTGGGCTATGACCCATAAGGAAAAATAATTTTATACACAAACTTCATTTAACTTCAATGATTTACTTAAATTATGTTTTATATATCTTGAATAGGATTCTATTTCTGGGATTAAAGCGCCAATGGAGCCGGGACGCCTACACTTGGTATGGCTACTACAAACCCTGAACAAATGTAATTTTACTTTCGTAGAGAGATCTATACAATAGAGATTTAGTTACTCAATGATTAAGGATTGAATAATACGTATGCAACTCATCTTTTTAGTTTTGTTTGTGTGTATAACTATTATTTCATAGTTTGGTCGGTTGGTGTTATGTATTATTATTTCATAGTGTGTGCTTCTATTTTGTTTTGTTATTGTGTGTACAACTTATTTTCAAGTGGCTAATGTATGTCGACATGGGACAGTTTTAATGAGAAGACGACACGTCAGCATATTTACACGCACTTTATATAATGTACTAGATTTATCGAGTCCGTGCGTTGCACTGGAAATCTTTCGCAAATGATCGAGAATCTTAAAAATGATATATCAATTCACCATATCATATATTCATTACCACAAGTAATTTAGTGGGTGAGTTCGTTAAGTATGATTTTTTAAACCAAACACATAACCAAGAGTTGGGTAACATAGACTTTGGGTTAGTCATTATAGATACCTGAAAGAAATAAATAGAACATGTTCATTACTTGTTAATATACTATTATATTTGAGCAAATACAATCTACTGTAGACGGCATTATTTAATTCAAGGGTACTTTGGTCTTTTGACACTTCATATATTTGTTGGTTTCCACACTCTTTGCTGTAACACCCAGCTTAACATGACCACAATATTGTCCGCTTTGCCCGCAGGCGCACGACTTTTTCTTGGCGACCACACACGAGAAGCACTTTCCCGGGAGGTCACCCATCCTGGTAGTGCTCTCGCCCGAGCACGCTTAACCACAACGTACTCGCACTTCTACTTAGCATGTGATCCCAAAACGCGTTGTGTCATTTAAGCGTGAGTATTACCTTATAATCCCATGATCACTCATGTTCGTGGGCGATGTGGGATTTGCCTAGCGTGTTACATTCACCCCCCTTAGGGACTCATCGTCCTCGATGAGGTTTGCCCCACCACCCCCAACGGCACATGAGTGGCTCTGATACCATTCTGTAACACCCCAGCTTAACATGACCACAATATTGTCCGCTTTGCCCGCAGGCGCACGGCTTTTTCTTGGCGACCACACACGAGAAGCACTTTCTCAGGAGGTCACCCATCCTGGTAGTGCTCTCGCCCGAGCACGCTTAACCACAACGTACTCGCACTTCTACTTAGCATGTGATCCCAAAACGCGTTGTGTCATTTAAGCGTGAGTATTACCTTATAATCCCATGATCACTCATGTTCGTGGGCGATGTGGGATTTGCCTAGCGTGTTACATTCGCCATCATTCATCATTCTCAGTTTTAGACTCTTCACCTTCATTATGTTTCTCACACCACAACCATCCCAAATATATCATTTGAGCACGGGATTTTACTGTTCACGCGATTATTTAATTGTGTAAAGGGCATTTCGGTCTTCTTACACCTTAGGTATACCTGCTTAAGATCTGGCACGTTCTCAGTCTCTCCATCTGGCTATGGTTTTTTGCAGTTCGATTTATTTAATTTTTTTGGTAGCTGTTACTGATTTCCAGTTGACTTCGGTACAAAGTAGTGAAGTACAAACGCAGTATTTTTTCGTTAATTGTTATTACTTACGTGTATGGAAAACAAAGGTTATGATGATCATTGCTATTAACGGCTATAGAAGAATTGAATCGCATTCTGGCAGGGCAACACCTGAGACGGCATACCATGTGTTGCAACTGTGTGTGTTTGCAGCCATGTCGGGTTTCTAATCATCTTTTGTCCGAAACTCGCAACTTCAAATCTGAACCTAATTGATAAATTGTCTACAAAATAGGTTTTAAGTGTGTGGATTTACTACATTACTTTACCTATAATATGAATCAGCTCTAAGCAGTTGCTGTAACTTACATTGGTGGCTTTTTTATTCACTTATGATAATACTGTAACATGATATGATGTAACATGTTTTCGTGCCACTATCATCAAATAAACTAACACCATAATATTTACGATCATGTTGCCTTTATGGATCGAGTATCTTTAGAACAATAAGCGCTTCGTTTCATTGACTACATTCTTCATTTCACTCAGGTGGGTGCAAGCCTACTTCACTTCACACACCTATTTTGTTAAGGCGTATTTCTGGTCAGCTAATGACATAAAACATGTCCAAATGTGATTCGGTCCAAATGGGTACATTTTTTAAATGGTTCACTTAGTTTACATTCCGTTAAATGGTTCACTTAGTTTACTTTATTTGTTAAAAAAACATGTCGTATTTGGCAAGGTATGCTTAGGGGTACAATTTATATGATTTATATTTTGTAGTATTTAGTAATACTTATTTGTACAGATATAAGAGCTCCAATGATAAGGCTTCTAAGTAATTTGTAATTATATTTAACATTGTGTTCAAGCTTTTCGGTTAACAATCAAACCACCCATTTTACCTACTCTTTGTATTTATTATATTTAATATTTTAATGTAGTTTAACTTTTTTTTTTTTTCCATTTTCCGAGTTAGTAGTTAGAACGTGTTTAATGCAGGTTGTATCTCCTTCTGAATGTCTTGGCATGGTGGCTTTCAGGATCACTCTAAAAAACATCTTTAACCTCATGACTATCTATGTTTATACTTATTCTGTTACCACCAATCTTATACTTAGTCTTTATAGAGCCCTCCGTGCAACGCACGGGCTCTTAAAGGCTAGTTAACTGATATTTACACCTCACAAAGTATCACTCCTACTATTATGGAGGAGGTTGCTGATCATTCCACCAACCCATAATCCGCGATTTCCTATCTAAACGTTTATTATAATTATAATTTACATTTATATTTACATTTACATTTACAATAACTATATTAGCCAACACCAATGAATATTACTCGGGTGATAACAACCACCTCCATATCACCGGTACCGTCACATCCCCGTCGCCTTCTTCGCCTTATAACAACCACCATCAAGGTCGCCCCCTCCATTTCTGTGTTTTTTGTTGCCCAAAACCATGCTATTTTCATAACTTTGGTTTAGGGATTTATTAATTTCCGGTATATCATCACCATCACCGGCGCATCCACCATCGTATTCTTCCCCGATATCGTCTTCCAGGTAACACATGTACTTCCACTTCACTATTTTCATCGTTAATTATTAACAAAACCATTCGTCGTCGGTCTTTTCTAGGTTTTTTACGCCTGAAAAAAAGAAGATTGCTTTCCGGTATGTAATATGTTTAAGCTTTTTTTTTTTTTTTTTTTCATATATGTTAAGTGTTAACGCTGGCGACTCCGATTTTCTATTTTGTTTATACATCTTTGAAGGTCTGTATTATTAAGTTTGTTATTTCATGAATTTACTACGCTGATAAACTAATAAGCTTACCAGGGTTCTCATATGGTGCAGGTCTTTTGATTATTTCCTGCCTAACTCACTATATAGTAAGATTTTTTTTTTTTTTTTTTTTTTTCTCTATTAATGGTTGTAGTTTACGTGTCTTTTTGTTATTCATACATCTTGCCAATGTTTTAGTGACAGATGTCTCATATCCTATAATTATTAGGGTAACATTGATATTGACAAAAGGTTGTTAACATCTGCATTTTTTACTTTTTGTGATGTGTAACATTTGGTTTATATAGTGATTTGTAATATTTTATTTGAAGGGAATTAGGATTGGAACAGTGTAGGTGAAAAAGATGAGAAAAGAGTGTAATAAATTGGACAAGTTGGACTTCATTATTCAAGAATGTTGTGAGCTATCAACTGATGTTGTGGACGAAAGTGATCCTGATTTAGATGAACCGCAAATTGAATGTTTGTCGCAGGATGTTGATGCCATTAGATAAGACTATCCAAATGAAAAATGTTTTATGCCCTTCGTTTATTTGTAGTTTGTTTGAGATTTATGAAACATGAACAAATTATCCTTACAGTTAATTGCCTTATTAACAGATATCGAGGAAATATATTTTATGGTCTCTGTTTGTTTGTAGTTTTTTTTTAAATACCAATATTGAGGGTAGATTCTGAATATAGATGAACAACGAGTTTGGTGGTACAACACGTGCACAACTTGCAATGAAGAGTTAGAAGACATTCGAACTGGGCTTGACTGCACCAATCATGATCTACAGCCCGACAATCACAGGTTAGTTGCTTAACAAACAATTTTCGAAACTACAGATAAGAAACTCTATATTAACAAACAATATTTTTTAGAGACAGTTTCAAGCTCATCTTGACGACTTGACAGACAACACAACAGAGGCTTCGTTGATATTTTTTGAAGATGCAGGAAGAGAACTCATCGCTCAACCATGCTACACACTTATTTCACAAATCGAACCCTACAATTGAAAAGAACTTCCAGAAGCCATGAAAGCCTTGCGAGGAACTACACATATTTTCCAATTCCAGTACGGTTCTTCATACCCAATTAAACCACAAAAATTCATCGCCATACACGTCTTTGCAACATCTACAACTTCCACTGAAAACTAAGGCTCAAACAAACACTATTGCTTTTTTACACACGGAAAAGTGTTCACAGTTATCGATTATAATATTTGTTTTCAGTGATTTTGAAGGTTCTTATGGAAGCACAATCTGAGCTTTCAATGGGATTTGATCAAACAAACACTATTGCTTTGCACATGTCTTCTTTTAAGCCCATATTGAGGTGGTGAAGTTTCTTTTGGAGAAAAATAGTAAAATGGCAACTATTGCAAAAAGCAACCTTATTACCCCTTTACATTCGTGTGCATGAAAGGTTCATTTGGATGTGATGAAAGCACTTTTAGAAAAAGTACCGGAATTGCTACAAGAGCCGATAAAATAGGTCAAACTGCTCTTCATATGGTTGCTAAGGGACAAAGAGTTGACATTATTAACGAGCTTATAACAGCGGATAATGGGATGTTGAATATGGTGGATAAAAAGGAGAACACTGCATTTCATATAGCTACACGAAAGGGTCGAAAAGAGGTAGTTAAAATATCGATTATACTTGCATTTCTATGATGTTTGACTTTGACTTTTGAGGTCATTTACAAGTTTGTAGTGTTATTTTTTCCAGATACTTTGAAGTTTTGTACCAAAATTTGCCCATTTCTTGATTATGCTATGTATAAAAGTAAATGAATTGATACAGTTATTTCTTAAAGAGTAACATAGTTGAGCTTTTAGAAAGTTGACTTTGACTTTTGAGTTCAAATAACTAATTTTAGGGTTAATGTCAAGTGCTACTTGGGCTGCTGCTAAATGCTTTTGGGAGCCAAGGAAGTCTTTGCTGCCACTACAGGTAAGAAGTTGATCATGCCAATTGTAACAGCTTTTCTATGCACTTTTGTGTATTTATAATACCTTTATGTAATAGTTTCATAAGTATTTTTTTAAACACGTAACGAAATTGTGTTCTATGACGAAAATGTGTTCACCGCGGCAACGCGCGGTTGACCAAACGCTTGTTTTATTAAACAGAATAAGACAATTAATTTTTTTGTAAATTAGTGTTAGACTAATATGCCCTTAATTCTCTTAATTGCTCTATCACTTTGTATTAGACATGTGTCAATAAATGAGTGGCATCTTAATCTAAAATACTCTTATTTTATCATCTTCTTCATTACGCTTCCTCCTTTGTCTGCAACCAAACAAAAAACAAGGGAAAAAAAAATAGAAAATAAAAAAAGAAAATGAAAAAGAAAATAAGAAAGAAAAGAAAAAAAAAAAAAAAATTTTTTTTTTTTAACGGTTCCTCCCTTTCACCATCGCCTGGCTAACGATGAAACCCGACGCCGACGTTTAACGGCTAATTAACGGCCGGCCGGAGTGGAGATTCCCACCGTCCCCACCGTTAAATATGTTTAACGCCGAAAAAAAGCTCCGACTCCTGGAGCTCTCATATGTTTCATTCCTTATTTAACGATACACATTTTCTAAATCATATATAATCAATCGACAAATAGTCCACAGTTGTGTATTTTGCAAGCGATTTTTTTAATTTGATTATCGCCAACTATTATTCTACAATTCTTCTGAATTTCACCATTCTATATATCGTTAGTTGCTAGATAGTAAAAAAACTACCATGCCATTATGTGTATCTTTAAATCTTTATTGCTTAATCGTAAAATTTAAAATGAATGTACAAATGGTCTTCAAGCTAGTAGACGAAGTTGGATGCAAAATTAAAAATTGTAGACACCAAAATAACACAAATCAATTAATACCCCTTCACATTCAAAATCCAATCAAAACCCAACATAAATACTAAATAATGTAATATAAACAAAAAACATGGTTGACATTCAAAATCCAATCGAAAAACTAAATAAAATCCAACATAAACATATATGGCAAGCTTTTTACACAAGTAAATATTAAGTCCTGCAAATGAAGACGTTCTACACCCTTTGATTTTTCTTGCAGCTCCTTTCTTTAGTTGTTTCTTGTTAGCTTCAGGTACTCACAAACTACAAACTTTCAAACTTGCATATGTAACCATGTCTACATAAACTAAACATAATAAATTAAGTAATTCACACTACAAACTTTTCATACCTTACATAGTAAGACTCTGAATTATGTTCTTACAAACACAAATATAGTCATAAAAAAGGTAAACTTTTATTTCATAACTATAATTTATCCAATATGTTCCATTGAACAATTGTTCACACTGTACAAATGAACCAAATGTACAATTGTCAAATGATCCAATTGTTCACACTGTACAAATGAACCAAATGTACAATTGTACACAATTTGCAATTGCCCAGATTGTGCATATCAACAATCTGTTTTACTGGTCACCTGTAGTTATAAGTCCATGTTGTGTTCATGAACAATTGGTTAGTTTTGCACACATTAACAACCGTCAAACAAGTGTACATGAGCATTGTGTCAAACTTGTTCAAATCGACAATGGTACAATCGCACAATTGTTCACATAAACAGTTAGTTGAATCTCTTATGGTCAGATGTCCATGGTGTGCAAATGAACAATCGTAGAATTTCTGCACATTAACAATTGACCACCTAGTTTACATAAACATTTGTCAAAGTTGTACTCCTACATAGTTCTAACAAAAATGACATGAGCAATCTATGATTTAATAAAACTACATCAATAAAGGTTCATATACTTCCAAATCGGTCCATATTTCACTTGACGCCACGACCGAATAGAATGAGTTTTTACGATAACAACTGGGAAATTGATATCGATCCCTTCAAATTCTCCATTCTCTCACACAAATGGATAAAGATCCCTAATATTTTTCAACTGTTATAGACGGTTACCATGGATTATACGTATTGTATCAATTTTGATTTAGGGCATGCTTGGTTGAAACTAGGTAAAGGTAATGGGAAACACTATAGGAATACTAAAGGAATACTATGAAATAAATGGTATATAATGAAGAAAAATGTTAATGACAACCCTTAGAGTTATCATTAAGAGATTAAAACATGCAAAATATACTTGTACCTTAATATAAATCAACCACCTCCTAGAAAATAACTACCCCATGTACCATCATTTTTAGCATGTTTTAATCTCTTAATGACAGGGTTGTCATTAAGCATTTTTCTATAATGAAATATTTGAAATTTAAAGTTAAAAGTTAAAATAAAAATAGAAAAAATAAAAGAAACCGTGTATATATGTGTAAATAAGTAAGTAAGTGGTGGAGAAAAATAAGGAAGAGTGAGAAAGAAGTTTAAAAATGCATTAATAAGCTCATTCCCCCAATTTAGAAGGTAATGGTGGATTACCCACTAGTAGGCAACGATTAACTAATTCAAAATAAACCAAACATCATCAATGATAATCACTCCCATTGTCCACCCACTAATACCTCCAACCAATCACACTCTTAAATCTGATGACGATTGTACCCTTTTAGTCAAATATTGTGTTTTTCTTTAAAGTTTTAAATTGTTTAATATGTCTTTTAATCATAGCCGTAGATCTTGATAATCTTATGGTATATATATAGTTAGTGAAATCATTTATTGTTGTAAATGATTTTTCGCAACAACGCACGAATAGTTCTTTCCTCGTTATGAACAAGAGTTATAACCATAACATGCAGATTAAATAATAGAATATATATAATGTTCACATTTTCGCTTATCAAATGTTCATATGTGCATTTGATGTGCTTCCAAGACTTACAAAAACTAGATTCAAATACTACAATAAGCACAAAACTAACGAGCAACTATGACCCGATAATTATAGCACTTTGCATTTAAGTATCCAATTCAAGTTCGTCACAAGAGAGTAGTAGGTTTAATTGAATATCGAAAACTAATAATCGTTCTAGGTTTTGATCGGGGGGTTTTGAATGATTTTGACTAACAACTAATACTTGCAATAACAAGCAAACAATGAAATATCGAAATCTAAATAAAATAACTAAGAAGTGTCCACTTGTCTAATCCACCCTTATGCTTGGATTACCCCTTTTTATCCCAATTGTTATCGCATTCGTTGTTGAACTATTAAACGTTTAAATCACTACTAAACCTTAATCGAGTTAAACTTTGCAAACTCACATAAGCATCGAATTTCAAGATCAAGTTGACTCATGAGAAAGCCATTGAGATTATGATTGGATTAAAATCACTTAAAATCCTTTAGTAATCAAAGTCACCTAAGAAAACTAAACACCACTAGTTTTGACTAAGAACATTTTGAAAACCAATCCAGTTAGAGGACACAATCACTTTTAATCATTTCCTTGATTGTTTAGATCATACAAACATGTTGAAGTACAAATTGTATCCCATTTGAAATCACTTAGAAATGATCAACAACTCAAATAATCAAAATTAAGTCCAAAACAACACTAGTAATGGATCACTAGCTAACTCAACAATAATTTCTCAATTATTTTATTCAAACAACAAATATTCAATAGATTTGGGGTAAATCCATACACTAGAGTTTCAGAGATAAGCTAACACAATGAAATTAGCCAATCATGGCTAAACAAGCACTAATCAATGATAAACTAACAATAACAAACATCATATTGCAAATTACAAGTAAATAAAGTGAAGTAACGAAGAACAAAGGTGGGATTTTTATTTTTGAATAGCAGAAAAAAAAAAGATTTTTATTAAAAAAAAAAACCACCTATCTAGCAAGAAGCTAGAAAAAGGAAGGAAAAAGAATTACAGCGGATTACATAACCAAGAGTTTCACGCTATAGATTTTCGTCCTCTATGAGTAAACCAATTAAATGAAACATTACGAATACAATCAAATATCTCCTCTCTTCTGAAGGATGACGGGTTGAATATCGAGCAATTCCGAAAACGCTATAAAGTCCAAATTGTCGTCACTAAAATGATGAATAGGATCTCCTTTTTTGTAGCTGTCATGGAATAATTATCAATCCATTCGAGGAGACGAAAAAAATGGAACCATAACCCCAGACCATACTATAATTTTGGTCCATATTGCCATCGCCAGATTACAATCAAAAAGTACATGGTGAAGAGTTTCATCTTGGCTGCTACATCTAGTGTTTTCCAATTGAATACCCCTTGTAAGTAGATTAATACAAATTGAAGATCTAACACTAGCAATGCACCCACTTGAGCTTGATCCTTCAAATCTTCCTTTATATCCTACTAGATGATGAAATTAGGGTTCTTAGGGTGAAATTCGAGGATAAGACTACATCTCTAATGATGCACACCCCCAAAAACCCTATTCTTCCATTTTTATATTCGGGCTCCAAATTTTCCAATCTGCAGGTAGGATCGACGTTCCTAGTTAAAGAACGTCTTTCCTCAAAACATGAAATAGGTACGCCGTTGTTGGTCTAAGAATGGCGTTCTTGATAATGTGAAGCAGGTACGCTGTTCCAAAATGTAGAATGTCGTTCTTGAAATGACCCAAAACTTTTTGATGTGATTTTTCCAATTTCGTTTGTAATGGTACGCGGTCCATAATTGAGGAACGTCGTTCTTGATCTGAAGCATAAAGGAATGTCGTTCCAAACAGAAGAACAATGTTCTTGTTCCCAGTTTTCAACACTTCATCAATTTTTACTCATTTTGGCTCAAGACTTGGTCAATTTCGCACCAAACTAGGCTTTTAGCCTTGAAACATCATTTCAGCTCAAAACCAACGATATCATGCATTATTTCTATCAAAACTTAGCCATATGAAGATGCATGTTGCGAGGATTATATGTATAATTCGAGTAATATCAAATCCTCCATATTTAAGTCTTGATTGTCCTCAAGCAAGCTCAAATCAACAAACCATGGAGATAATGCTTCAAGAATTAAATAGACCCTCTAGGTCACCACATTACATCATTCAGTAAGAATACACTTTTTTCCTCACACAGTACTTTCTCACTCTAGAACTTCACCGCTTAGCAACACTATACTAGACGGACCAGATCATAGTTTGGTCCCCAAAGATTGATAAGGCCACGCTCGGAGAACTCGTCCATGATCCGGTCTGCAGGGATTATCCCGAGGGAAAACATCAATCGACAACAGATCCCACCACACTGAACAATTCTAGTATTGTACTGGTATATATTAGCCACTAGCCGAAAAATAGTACCAGCACTTGTCATTCAGATGTGCATCCGAATCACCATTTGCATGTGTTTCACTTGTGAATTCCCCTTCCTTTTTTTCATCAACGTGCTGCTTTGGTTTTTTATTTTTCCTGTCTGAATTAGTTTCATCGACAGAAGATTTATACTATCTGAACGAATGGATGACATTTCTTTCTCAGATTCTTCTTTAACCTCCTCATCCAAGTTGATAGTCCATGAACCTAATTCATGAACATGCACCTCGTACACCACCCCATTTAGCTCAACTTTAACCTATTCCTTAATGAAACTTTTTTGTCTAGTGGCAATACAAACTCATCCAAGACTCATAACCTTACCATTACTTTTGACGAAATAAACAAACCTACAAAACAATTCAGCTACTCTCTTAAACACATTTGACTTCCACATACAAAGAGGCATACTGTAACGACCCAAAACATTATACGAGAAAACACGTCCTTTTTACAAAGTGGCTACAACGTATTTCCAATTCAGAACTTGACACCTGGGCCGACTACCAAACTCTGGCCATCTGCGCGGTGCGCACTAAAGCTGGAAATCAACTGCAGCCCGTTTTTAACATAAAGTACCAATTTCACCCAAACTGAGATTCATTAATACCCGAGCCCCATTCCAACACTTTCGAAACATTAAATAAAAGTGTTTAGACGACAAAATGGGTACGACCCTTGGGACTCCAACGACCCGTTAAATACATTAAAGTAGCGATTTCGACCCAAATGAGTTTAATTTTCCAAACAAACTACGAGCATGATGTTTGGGGATAAACTACCCAATCCTAGGTCGAATCCAAAAGTAATCCAAGCAAGCAACAAAATGGTAAATCATCTAGATCCCGAGCATACCTTTGCCACATCTGCCTCCGAACCTAAAATGAAAACAACGAGAGGGTAAGCTAATTGCTTAGTGAATGCAATACTTATACGCATACATACATAATTCAATCACTTGCATACACCTACACAAACAACGCATACCATTAGCAAAACACAATAAACGAATAATCAAACGTGCAAAGATAATAAAACTCACACAACCCAATATTCATGATGTCGACATTTGACTAGATGGTGGCCGACGAAGAGCGGTAGGTCAAATACATTAACTATTCACCACCGATCGCAACGAGTACATGGTCGACGAAGAGCGGTAGGTCAAATACATTAACCACTCACCACTACGCACTGTAGCGACCCGACAAAATCGTCATTGACGACGCCGTCTACTTAGGTCCTGTTACGTGGTCATAAGTCTTTAAGATGACGTTTGACCAAAATATGTCGCATTCATTTCAAATGTAAAAGTGTTTCAAGTTTACAAAGGTAGTTCCACGACTAGTTACATTAAAATATTTAACGTACAAATGAAACCTATGCAACACAATTTTAAAAGTCAGCCAAAAGATGCTCCATGTATGCATATATACTCGACATCCAAGCAAGTATCAAAAAGAGTGCGGAAACATGCATCACATAGCGTTCAAGGACCTGAGAAAACATATAGAAACTGTCAACGAAAAACGTTGGTGAAATCATACGTGTATTAGTAAACGTTGTATTTGAACCACAAGATTTAATATAGTTGATTATCCAAATCGTTTGCATTCCAAAATGTTTGTGGAGCACCCAATTATCAAGACTTTACTGTTTGGTACCCTGTTATGTAGTGTTAGAACATACACTATAATCGAAAATATATTTCATCCGCCGACGGTTGCGAACCGTCCGAATGAGGGCACGTCTAGCCCGCATGGATCCATACAACATAAGTTCACGCTCACACCCGCAAGTGTAACTAATGATAATTGAATTGAGGATTTTTGTTCAAACTCTCACGTGGAATGTTTGTTTCGTACTTGTGTTCAAAGTATAAATGTAAGTTGTATAAATTGTATATGTTTCTCATCCCATGTTTTAAAGTACAAAAGTTGTTGAGAAGGTGGGACTATGATCTCACCTTCAGTGCATGAGTAAATAAGGTACTTCACAAAGTAACGTGTGCAAGAACGAATGCTAGTCTTGACCTAAACAAGTAGGTTGTATCAATAACGGTAAACACGGTTGGTCAAAGATGTTCAATTAGTCCTATGGCTCGTTACGACTCGATTAATGTAGCATGTGAATCAAATTGTCAAGTTTCATGCCAGATTTAAGTATAAAAGCATGTTAGAAACGATCGCATAAGTATTCGGTTAAGTTCGATTAAAAGTCAAACTTGGTCAAACTTGGTCAAAGTCAAAGTCAACGGGGTCGGGTCGGGTATCCAACAATTTTTATTTGAAAGATAAGCATATATAAGTATGTTGGCCAAGTTTCATGTTAATCGGACATGTATAGCATAGCGGGAATTAAACGGAAAAAAAAATGGACATCAGCCATCAGATGCGCCGCATCTGCAAGTGATGCGCCGCATCTGCAAGTGATGCGCCGCATCTGCAAGTGATGTGCCGCATCTGCAGCAGATGCGCCGCATCCAAGGTAGATGCGCCGCATCTGTATCCGATTCAGTGAAACTGCTTTAAAAATTTTACATGTCTCGGACCAAACTTCAATTTATCGTAACTAACGAACCGTAAACACCTAAAACGCATACCATACATCGTTGGAAAGGTAATTTAACGAGGAATACAACTAAACATATTTCATCAACCAAAATCATCACTTACAATAATCAAAACCAAATTGAAAGCTCATTAAATGCTCACCATAAATGTTTTCAAGTTCATAAATGCACTTAGATGATTCGAGAATTTAATGCACACATGTGGTACGCCGTTTTGTAGATAATTACCCATACAATACAACTAAACACTTACAAACAATATTGCAAAGCATTTAATGCATCGAAAGTTCATAATCAAGCCTATCAAACCCTAACCCAAATCACCAAAACAATAATCATGTTAATGAAGTTTCCTTAATCAACCTACACATCAAAATGAAGCTAGTGATGCTAGTAACACAATTATTACATGAACTTTTAACATTTAACAACATTAAACAACCAAATCACCAAATCAAACATACCAACTTTCAAGTTCATGCTAGTTACATAAAATAACAAGATCGAACATATAAATCACATATTCATGTTAGTCTTAAGCCATAGACACTAATTAACACCTTTATAAGTCAAAATCATCAAGAACACAAAATCTAGTGTTTTTAGAAAGTTACCCAAATGAGATGTAATCGGTATGGATTCAAAGAGGAAGATGCAAGGATTCCAAATATGTAATTTGTTTGAATTGATGCTTGCTAGATCTTGAAAAGATGATGAATTTGTGTTGAGTGAATTGAGAGAAAAGTGGAAGTATTAGAGAAAAAGGAAAAGATGAAATGAATGGATGAGAGGTCATGGTTGACTAGTTGACCTAGTCAAAACTATGACCTCTTGACAAGTTTAGTCCCTCAACTTTAAATTCGGGTGCGTGAATTACCTAAACGAAATATTTTAAAACGCGTATTAACAGAAGATGTTATAATCATATAACGGACTTTAAATAAATAAACGGAAAGTAAACGGAATAAGGCGAGATGTTACATTACCTACTCCTTAAAAGAAATTTTGTCCCGAAATTTAAGTAGGCGTAGTAGTCGTTGTTTCTTCCTCGAGATCTTGCGTTTTCAAATTCGCGAATAAATGAGGGTATTTCTTTTGCATTTGATCTTGTCTTTCCCAAGTAAACTTGGATCCCCTTTTGGCATTTCAACGGACCTTAACGATCGGGATTCTACTTTGTTTTAGCATTTTGACGGAGGTGTCCACAATTTCAACCGGTTCCTCCACGAAATGAAGTTTGTCATCGATAGTAAGCTCTTCGAGAGGGATGACGACATCGGGTTCGGCAAGACACTTCTTCAAGCTTGCTACATGAAAGGTAGGGTGAACGAAGCTCAATTGAGGCGGAAGATCTAAACGATAAGCGACGGTTCCAACACGCTCCAAGATTTCGAAAGGACCAATATACTGCGGATTTAGCTTCCCGCATTTCCCGAAACGGATTACACCTTTCCAAGGTGCAACTTTTAACATTACGCGGTCACCAACTTGAAATTCGTGGTCGTTGCGTCTTTTTTCGGTATTGCTCTTTTGACGACTACGGGCCGTCCGGAGCCTATCTCGGATTTGAACAATCTTCTCGGTTGTTTCATGAATGAGTTCGGGTCCGGTGATTTGTGTGTCGCCTACTTCGGCCCAACAAAGAGGTGAACGGCATTTTCGGCCATATAACGCTTCGAAAGGTGTGGCGTTGATACTCGCGTGGTAACTATTGTTGTAAGAGAATTCGGCAAGAGGCAAGTGCTTGTCCCAAGCTTTTCCGAAATCGATAACACAAGCTCGTAGCACGTCTTCCAAGGTTTAAATAGTGCGTTCGCTTTGTCCGTCGGTTTGTGGATGATATGCGGTGCTCATGTCTAAACGCGTTCCCAACGCTTCTTGTAAAGTACGCCAAAATCTAGAAACAAAACGGCCATCTCGGTCGGAAATAATCGATAAAGACACACCGTGACGGGCAACGATCTCTTTAATGCAAAGTTGTGCAAGTTTTTCCATGTTGTCAATCTCCTTCATGGCGATGAAATGTGCGGATTTGGTAAGACGGTCAACAATAACCCAAATAGTATCATAACCGCCCACCGTCTTTGGTAGTTTGGTGATAAAATCCATCGTTATCCTTTCCCACTTCCTGTGACAACCCGAAAATTTTTGACCAAATTTAAACTTTATCTTTAAATGATTTAATGTTTTCGACACGATAAGCAAAGTCTGTAATGTTGAGTCACGAAAGTTTTGGAACTAACTAAAACGTTTAAGATGAACCAGTAAAACACTAATTTGCTACAGTATTTTTGAATTGTTACAGTACCCAAAAAGCTACAGTGTTTTCAAAAATCACTATTTGCTACAGTACTTTGCCAGAAGCCTAGTAAACCATGCGATCGCATGGCAGGCAATTTCAGGCCACCATTTCTACTTCTGATTCAATTCATTTTACTCCGTATTTATTTTATTAATTATTATTATTATTAATTATTATTATTATTATTATTATTATTATTATTATTAATATTATTATTATTAATCTTATTATTAATAGTATTAGTATTATTATTTTTACGATACAAAAATAATAATATACATAAAATATTACGACGGAGTGATGTCCAAATGATTTCAAAATGGGTTTTCAAGCGGGATAGAGCTAAGGAAACTATAGGTTATAGCTATGGAGGTTATGGGTAATATTCATGGGTACTGTTCGCAAGTCAAACCTAGTGTTTATCATCTCTGTTGCGTCTACGTACTTTCCTGCAATATTGAATCACAATATTGATACTTGAGCATTCATATCTTATCTTTTATGTATTATTTGTGTATCCATGTCTAGTGCTAGAGTATATATATTTAGGCATACTTGTATGCTAAATTTCGTCGTTAAACAGTTTATGATGAATCACGAATTAAATGCATATATTACTGATAAAAGGTATATGATATGCATGTTTTTGGAAAGCTGGCGAAAAATCAATAACTTTTCATTTAGAAATCGCGTAATTTCGATGAACGAATTAAAAGATATGGTCAACTGAATTATGATTGACGTTAATTGGAATTGCTTTTGAATCTGTAATTAATATTTAAACAACTTGTTTGTAAGATTGATAAATTGGATTTTTGAATATTACCAACCGAGTAAATGAATCCTTATATAAGGTACGTCTCGTTTTGTTGAACTATTGTCAAAATTGACCTTTTGAAACGACTTTGGATAACTTTTGTATATCGATCTCGAGCATTAGGATTGTGATACACTATGACCAGACCTAGCTTGTTAAACATTTATTGACCAACATATGTTCTCTAGGTTGAGATCTACGGTTATTTGGGTATTCCGAGTTTCGGTCACATTTCGGTGAACAACTTTATGTGCTGCTAAGGTGAGTTTCATTTGCTCCCTTTCTAATTGCTTTTGCAATATATATTTTTGGGCTGAGAATACATGCACTGTATTTTAAACGCAATGGATACAAGTACATACTAAATTTTACACCGAGTTTGAACCGAAAATCCCTTAGCTTTGGTAACTACTAACTGCCGATTATAAGAACTGGTGGGCGCGAGTAGTTATATATGGATCCATAGGGCTTGACATCCCCGTCTGTTCCAGGTATAGAAACCCTAGCCTGAACTATAAAACAGACGTATGCTATTTGAGTTTAGTACACGTTGGATTGCGTGTATTGTACATGTTGGTTGCATGTATGTTAAAACAGGGGTACTTATTATATATACATTAAGTTTAGTTACCAGAGTGCTCAATCTTGTAGAATATTTTGATAAACGTTTCTAGATGAAACAACTGAAATCTTGTGATCCACCTTTATATACATATTATGCGCAACATTAAAACTATGAACTCACCAACCTTTGTGTTGACACTTGTTAGCATATTTATTCTCAGGTTCCCTAGAAGTCTTCCGCTGTTTGCTTATATGTTATGCAAGATATGTGCATGGAGTCATACATGCTTTATTCGAGAAAACGTTGCATTCACAAATCATCACCATCTATCTTATTTTGACTGCATTGTCAACGGAAGTACTATTGTAAACTATTATTTACGGTGATTGTCTATATGTAGAAATCATCAGATGTCGAAAACCTTTGATTTAAATATTCATTTATGGTGTGCCTTTTCAAAAGAATGCAATGTTTACAAAACGTATCATATAGAGGTCAAATACCTCGCAATGAAATCGATGAATGACGTGTTCGTCCATATGGATTTGGAGCGATCGTCACAGTTGGTATCAGAGCGTTGGTCCTAGCGAACCAGGTCTTGCATGAGTGTGTCTAACTGATAGTTGTTAGGATGCATTGGTAAGTCTGGACTTCGATCGTGTCTGCATGTTAAAAGTTTTGCTTATCATTTCTTGTCGAAAATTACATGCTTATCACTCTTAAGTCTAGACACGTTTTCCTGCATTTATTGCATAAATAGTGTATAGACAAAAATTCATATCTTAGCGTATCTGTTACTGTAAACTTTTCCTGACATCTTCCGAAAATTTCTCCGTAATTTATGGGATTTTGGTATTATATATACATATGTAAATTATGTATTGAAGAATATCAATCTAAGTTCTATAATCTAATTCATATCAAAAATCAATTCCCTAATTATACTAGATGGATCCCGCATCTAGTTCAAATTTCTTAAACTCCGACAGCTATTTCGATATGGATATTCACCTGAATTCCGAAGATAGTGTAACCGGAATGGATCAACCAATCAGCCATCACCTATTCTGGATGAATTGGGGATGGGTTCATAGCTTACTTAATCATTGGAGATAAGAATAAGGCGATCCCTTCCATCCACCACATTGTCCTCTTGGCGAAGAACCTGAGGCACTTACCGGCGAACCTGTTCGTAATACCATTTTCTCTCTCATCTCCAGAATATTTCGTCATGATTATATACTCTCTCAAATTCTGGATCTTATTCATCCGCTCGTCCGAACCGCCAATCATCCCGGTGTAGTAGAAGAAGTCAACGAGCTTCGCGCTCGGGTAGTGGCTTTGGAGAATATGGTGCAAAGGTTACAAGCACCATCAGAATCACCGGCATCAATAATATCACCGACAACAACACCAACAGTACCATTACCACCACCAACAACATCCGCACCGCAAGCCTCAACATCATAATATGTACCTTGAATATCAACGTCATACGCACCATAGATATCAAGGAGTACCAACAACAATAACCGATGAAGTATTGATCCATAACTTCATTGGAGAAATATTCTGCGGCGATTATGTAATCTCTAAAGTCTTAGAGATAATCTATTCCAGCCGTAACCGTAAATCAGATGAGTGGACCGAAATGATACAAGAAAGAGTAGAAACCCTGACCGGAATGGTGCATGATTTACAAGCTAGACTTGTTTTACCAGCAGCATCAACAGTACCGTCAGTATCACCAACACCGGCAAAACCTGTAGCACTACAAGTTCCACCAATTTCATAATCACCAACATCATCACAAATCAACAACGAGTATATTATATCAACGAGTTATGAAGTATTAACTCATTTCACCTGAAGAAATTATATGTATATTTTAAATATATATATATGTAAAATTTGAAATCAAAATAAATCTTTTCGTACTAAGCTATTACATGTAAATCATAACTAGTAGGTACTACTCGGTTAGTTTATGTTACTAATATGCTATACATCCTTCGTTAATGACTTAACAATCGTTAACTATAATCTCTGCTTCGACTTAATAGATTTCATTTCATAATAAATCAAGTGTATTATTCAAATACATGATTGATTTTACACTTTCATTTTCGATGTACTTGAAACATTCCAGAAAACATCATTTGTGCCTTGTAAGGTTCACAAAAAAAAAAAAAAAATTTCCTCGAGCAACAACATCCTTCACCAAGGAATATCAATAAGAATAAATAATGAAGTATTGATTTCATTAGTGAAATATTCCGCGAAGATTATATGATCTCTAATGTTTTAGAGATTTTTCATTTCTAATTCAAGCAAAAAAAAAAATCAAATGAGCTTAGTATGATATTAACTCATTAAATCTGTATTACATCTGAAAAAAATATACATACATATATTTTCATAAAGATTGTAATGAAAATTCTTTTGTACAAAATATTACTTGTGAAATCTTTAACCGGTAGGTAATATTCGGGAAGTATATAAGTTCACAATTAATATGTTACACTGTACATTCTTCAACTTTGATTCAAAAATTATTAACTATGCTCACAGCGATATACAATCGTTTTCATACAAATTCAATTTTATATTCTGACAGAACAGAATCCAAGTCAAGATTTAACAAGTGACATCATTCTTAGATCTCTACATCTTTCAAAGCTATACTTTGACTTCAAAACTGTGCAAGATCCTTTAGCATTGTTATTACCGAAAATAATCTTGCAATCCCTTTTCAAAGTATTCAGTTTTATCACACTTCCAACTAGTCAACTTTGACTTTTCAGATTAGCCTTATTGTAACTTTGACATATACGTTCTTGTTACCGGGGAACCTTTCATGTTCCACCACATTAGCAGTAAACTTACCAGCAAATTCATTACTCATTGGTTTAAGTCTCTCCGAAAAACCATTATAATTATTCATTGAAACCCTATCATGTACTCATCCACATCTTGTAACAATAATTGTCATACCAACTATCGGGAATTAGCAATCAGTATTTCGAATTTCGCAGCAATTCTACGCCAACAGTTATATATATACATATAATGTCTATCTCCTAGATTTACTTACTTCGAATGTGAAGTTTCTGAAAAACACCCCAAACTGCGAAACTAGTTCTCCGAATTTTAAAAAAATGCTGATGAAGCAGTAAAAACTGTAAACGACTTTAACAGTTTAAAGTTTGATAATAAAGAGTAGTGTGTTGAAAAAGCACAGAAAAAGAGAAAATTTGGTACTGAAAAACGGTTAAACAAACCATGAAGGAGGCTGTGGACAAACCACAAAGACAAAATCTACCTTCAAAGAATCCAAATGATTCAGTGTCTGCTAAAATCGTTAGCGAACATCTTACTCCTTATTCTAAACCTTCACAGACAAATTTTCTGCATCATCCTTTGATTCCAGATATTTTAAAAATTCTAAAACATCATCGAATCTTTCATTATAAATATCCTCGATATTTCTGAAGATATTTTCGTAACTATTATTATCCGAAATTATTTATCTCTTCGCGCTATCTGTGTTACATCATAAAAGAAGCTATTTTAGTTTCTAAATTCTGAAAATTTCAAAAAAAATGGATGTTTTTGAAGTAGTGTTGGGAATTAAAGCATGAGTTAGTATAATATAATGACACTTGATAAACGTGATTATATTACAGTAAGTCATGCTGAGTTTCTAATGGAACGTGATAAAGGTTCACATATCACACCCTCATCATAAACCATGTTACATAACTCTTTCATTCTATTTAATCTCTAAACATATCAGTAAAATATTTTTCTTGATGATTCGGTCTTTTCCAGATATTCTGGTAATTTGACAAATCTAGATCATGCCATTACAATTTCTTTCTTAGAACATTAGCTATGTTCATTCCGAAATGTATAGCTACGAATTCTGGACCATTATTCGCTTGACTTAAGGTTGGGAAGAGAAAATGAAATCATGAATCTTCGAAATATAATGGAAAATATAAAGCCCGATAACAACCCCGAAATTACAAACCGTGTATATCAATGCGTATAGCAATATAAAGACACGGGAGAATGAAAAACACTATAACCTCAAGGTAATAGTAGAAGAAAATAACTTCCTCTGGTGGCAGATGAAAAAGAAGAATGAAGGATACGATAGCCAGAAAAATATCAAGAATCAGAACCGGATTAAGCATTTTCACAATCTATTAGAAAGTATGAAATAAGGAAGAAGATTATAGGAGTGGTGAAAAATAAATGAAACGGAAAAGGTCAATTTATAGCAAAATATCAAACATAGCAATCAAGGCAGATTACGCATTTAATCAAAGAAAATCCTAATTTCCACAATTACCGAAAAATCAAATCTTATTCAGATTATGAAAATTTTCTATTCCTTAAATTCTGGAAATCAATCGTGACTACGTCAAAAGATATGACGAATCCATATTTATTCATTTCACTCTTTTGTGATAACTTCACTCGTACTCTTCACAAAATCGAATTGTTTTATCTATATTACTCAATGATGATAAAACTCTAATTTTCAACTCGTATGAGTCATGAAAACATACTTATTGTCATCCATGACCATCCCAACCAAATTTCGGGATGAAATTTCTTTAACGGGTAGGTACTGTGACAACCCGAAAATTTTTGACCAAATTTAAACTTTATCTTTAAATGATTTAATGTTTTCGACATGATAAGCAAAGTCTGTAACGTTGAGTCACGAAAGTTTTTGAAACAACCCAACCCGTACTCCATACGATAAATTTTTTTTTTATACACATTTATGCGCCAATTAAATATGTAAACCATTCCATAAGTTCCATTTAAATGTACATCAATTTAAATGTTTACAAAAGGCACGAAAGCCATTAATTAAGTTTAATACAAGTTTGACCCACTACAAGGATAGTTTATAATCCAAACGACCTCGAGCATGGTTTGGGGCTAAACTACCCAAAACGTTAGGCCAACTTCAAAACCACTTTTCGTCAATCGATCAACTATAACCCAAATCGAATCAAATTGGGTCCTCGTCGTTTTAGGTAACTTTGTGATGAAATCCATGGTAATGTGCTCCCATTTCCATTTCGGGATTTCTAACGGTTGTAACTTACCATACGGCTTTTGGTGCTCGGCTTTAACTTGCAAACACGTGACGCATTGCTCAACATACTTCACAACATCACGTTTCATGCCCGGCCACCAATAATCTTTCCTTAAATCAAGATACATTTTCGTTGCGCCCAGATGAATAGAATAATTTGACTTATGTGCTTCATCAAGTAGCACTTGTCGATAATCTCCCATCTTAGGCACCCACACTCTTCCTTGAAAAGACAACAAACCCCGCGAGCCCATAGTAATGAACTCCGATTGTCCCACAATTCGCTCCGCATGCTTGTTGTGAACGTAAGCCTCTATTTGAATCACGCCGAGTTTTTCAAGAAAATCGTTAGTAATAATCATACGTAACAATCCCAATCGTAACGCCGGGTGATGACTCTTTCGACTTAACGCATCCGCGACCACATTCGCCTTGCCCGGATGATAAAGTATCTCACAATCGTAGTCTTTTACCACATCCATCCACCTACATTGATGATAATTCAAATCTCGTTGATTAAAGAGATGTTTCAAACTCTTATGATCCGAATAAATCGTACACTTGACACCATACAAGTAATGGCGCCAAATTTTTAACGCATGCACAACCGCCGCCAACTCAAGATCATGAGTCGGATATCTCGTCTCGTGTTCCTTTAATTGTAGAGAGGCATAAGAGATGACTTTACCTCTTTGCATTAGAACACACCCGAGTCCATTTAACGAGGCATCACAATAAACCGTCATGTCTTCCACCCCTTCCTGCAAAACCAACACCGGAGCTTGACATAACTTCTCTTTTAACAATTGAAAAGCAATTTCTTTCTCGTTCTCCCAAACAAACCTCACGTTCTTCCTCGTCAATTTCATCAATGAAGAGGCGATATTAGAAAAGTCTTGGATAAACCGATGATAATAATCGGCCAATCCGAGAAAACTTCGGACCTCCGTAGGCGTAGTCGGTTGTCTCCAACTTTTCACCATCTCTATCTTCCCCGGATCTACTTGGATACCCTCCTTGTTCACAATATGACCAAGGAATTGAACTTCCCTTAGCCAAAATTCACATTTGGAGAACTTCGCATACAACTTCTCCTTCCGCAATGTCTTCAATACTTCACGCAAATGACGTTCATGTTCGTTCATACTCTTCGAATAAACAAGTATGTCGTCAATGAACACAATTACCGACTTGTCCAACATAGGTTGGCATACTCGGTTCATTAGATCCATGAATGCCGCCGGTGCATTCGTAAGACCAAAAGGCATAACTACAAACTCAAAATGCCCATAACGCGTTCGAAAAGCCGTTTTCTCAATATCTTCCTCACGGACCCTTATTTGGTGATAGCATGACCGTAGGTCGATCTTAGAGAAATACGTCGCACCTTGGAGTTGGTCAAACAAATCGTCAATCCGAGGAAACGGATAATGATTCTTGATCGTCACTTTATTCAACTCCCGATAATCGATGCACATTCGCATACTACCATCCTTCTTTTTCACGAATAAAACCGGAGCGCCCCACGGCAAAGCACTCGGTCGAATAAAACCCTTCTCAAGCAACTCTTGGGTTTGATTTAACAACTCCTGCATTTCCGTCGGTGCTAAACGATAAGGAGTTTTAGCAATGAGAGTAGCTCCCGGAACCAACTCAATGCGAAATTCAACTTGTCTTTCCGCCGGAACACCCTGTAACTCATCCGGAAAAACGTCTTCGAATTCACTAACCACCGGAATTTCACGAATGGGTGGTGGCTCGTCACGAGTATCAACAACATGGGCAAGAAAAGCCATGCCACCACTAACAAGAAAACCACGTGCCCGTGCGAAAGAACATATCGGCACAAGTCTTCTTCGCTTATCGCCGTGAATAACTAGCTCTCCCCCACTTGGGGTCTTCACGCGGATAAAATTTTCATGGCATGCAATATCGGCTCTATTTCGATCGAGCCAATCCATACCAACAACGATATTAAAGTCGCCCAAGGTCATCGGAATGAGATCTATCTTAAAGTTTTCGGCACCAAACACAACATCACAATGTTTGCACACATAGACCACTAGCACCGTCTTGCCGTCTGCTATTTCGAATTCTACCGGACGACTTAACTTAGCTAACGGTCTATTAAGTTTAGGCACAAATTTTGGAGACACAAACGACAAATTTTCACCGCTATCAAATAAAATCCTTGCCGGATTAGAATTAACCATGAAAGTACCTGAGACTACTTCGTTTGATTGTTTGGCCTCGTCCTTGGTCATCAAATAGTTTCGCCCTAGAGCCGTACCCGCCGCCTTCTCTAGCCTTTTAACATTATCGTTGTTCAAATCGGGACACTCTGACTTTCGATGTCCTTCTTTGTTGCAATTAAAACAAGTGAGCTTGTTTGTTGAATTTGGCTTCGGACAATCTCGAGCCATATGTCCACGTACCCCACAATTGTAGCAAGTAGGGACAAAGCTCCCAAAATCACCGGTAGCGCCCTTCTTCACACTATTGACACTTTCGGAACCCTTTTTGTTCTTGTTCCTTTTATATGAAAAATTCGAATGACTCGACTCTTCGAACTTTCTTTTTGAAAAAGTGAAATCGCTTTTTCTTGGAACCTCCGGTTCAAAACCCCGAGCCAACTCGTATAGCTCTTCAAAAGTCTTAGCCATTCCCCGACTAATCTTACCCTTGAACTCGTCGTTCAAAGTACGGTAGAAATCTTTCATTAACTTGTGATCGTTGAAATGTCCAGTTCTTATTGATTAAAAACGTTCCATATTAATTGATTTCGTTGCGAGGTTTTGACCTCTATATGAGACATTTTTCAAAGACTGCATTCATTTTAAAACAAACCATAACCTTTATTTCATCAATAAAGGTTTAAAAAGCTTTACGTAGATTATCAAATAATGATAATCTAAAATATCCTGTTTACACACGACCATTACATAATGGTTTACAATACAAATATGTTACAACAAAATAAGTTTCTTGAATGCAGTTTTTACACAATATCATACAAGCATGGACTCCAAATCTCGTCCTTATTTAAGTATGCGACAGCGGAAGCTCTTAATAATCACCTGAGAATAAACATGCTCAAAACGTCAACAAAAATGTTGGTGAGTTATAGGTTTAACCTATATATATCAAATCATAATAATAGACCACAAGATTTCATATTTCAATACACATCCCATACATAGAGATAAAAGTCATTCATATGGTGAACACCTGGTAACCGACATTAACAAGATGCATATATAAGAATATCCCCATCATTCCGGGACACCCTTCGGATATGATATAAATTTCGAAGTACTAAAGCATCTGGTACTTTGGATGGGGTTTGTTAGGCCCAATAGATCTATCTTTAGAGTTCGCGTCAATTAGGGTGTCTGTTCCCTAATTCTTAGATTACCAGACTTAATAAAAAGGGCATATTCGATTAGATAATCCAACCATAGAATGTAGTTTCACGTACTTGTGTCTATTTTGTAAATCATTTATAAAACCTGCATGTATTCTCATCCCAAAAATATTAGATTTTAAAAGTGGGACTATAACTCACTTTCACAGATTTTTACTTCGTCGGGAAGTAAGACTTGACCACTGGTTGATTCACGAACCTATAACAATATATACATATATATCAAAGTATGTTCAAAATATATTTACAACACTTTTAATATATTTTGATGTTAAGTTTATTAAGTCAGCTGTCCTCGTTAGTAACCTACAACTAGTTGTCCACAGTTAGATGTACAGAAATAAATTAATAAATATTATCTTGAATCAATCCACGACCCAGTGTATACGTATCTCAGTATTGATCACAACTCAAACTATATATATTTTGGAATCAACCTCAATCCTGTATAGCTAACTCCAACATTCACATAAAGAGTGTCTATGGTTGTTCCGAAATATATATAGATGTGTCGACATGATAGGTCGAAACGTTGTATACGTGTCTATGGTATCTCAAGATTGCATAATATACAATACAAGTTGATTAAGTTATGGTTGGAATAGATTTGTTACCAATTTTCACGTAGCTAAAATGAGAAAAATTATCCAATCTTGTTTTACCCATAACTTCTTCATTTTAAATCCGTTTTGAGTGAATCAAATTGCTATGGTTTCATATTGAACTCTATTTTATGAATCTAAACAGAAAAAGTATAGGTTTATAGTCGGAAAAATAAGTTACAAGTCGTTTTTGTAAAGGTAGTCATTTCAGTCGAAAGAACGACGTCTAGATGACCATTTTAGAAAACATACTTCCACTTTGAGTTTAACCATAATTTTTGGATATAGTTTCATGTTCATAATAAAAATTATTTTCTCAGAATAACAACTTTTAAATCAAAGTTTATCATAGTTTTTAATTAACTAACCCAAAACAGCACGCGGTGTTACTACGACGGCGTAAATCCGGTTTTACAGTGTTTTTCGTGTTTCCAGGTTTTAAATCATTAAGTTAGAATATCATATAGATATATAACATGTGTTTAGTTGATTTTAAAACTCAATTTAGAAGGATTAACTTTTGTTTGCGAACAAGTTTAGAATTAACTAAACTATGTTCTAGTGATTACAAGTTTAAACCTTCGAATAAGATAGCTTTATATGTATGAATCGAATGATGTTATGAACATCATTACTACCTTAAGTTCCTTGGATAAACCTACTGGAAAAGATAAAAATGGATCTAGCTTCAACGGATCCTTGGATGGCTCGAAGTTCTTGAAGCAGAATCATGACACGAAAACAAGTTCAAGTAAGATCATCACTTGAAATAAGATTGTTATAGTTATAGAAATTAAACCAAAGTTTGAATATGATTATTACCTTGTATTAGAATGATAACCTACTGTAAGAAACAAAGATTTCTTGAGGTTGGATGATCACCTTACAAGATTGGTAGTGAGCTAGCAAACTTGAAAGTATTCTTGATTTTATGTAACTAGAACTTGTAGAATTTATGAAGAACACTTAGAACTTGAAGATAGAACTTGAGAGAGATCAATTAGATGAAGAAAATTGAAGAATAAAAGTGTTTGTAGGTATTTTTGGTCATTGGTGTATGGATTAGATATAAAGGATATGTAATTTTGTTTTCATGTAAATAAGTCATGAATGATTACTCATATTTTTGTAATTTTATGAGATATTTCATGCTAGTTGCCAAATGATGGTTCCCACATGTGTTAGGTGACTCACATGGGCTGCTAAGAGCTGATCATTGGAGTGTATATACCAATAGTACATACATCTAAAAGCTGTGTATTGTACGAGTACGAATACGGGTGCATACGAGTAGAATTGTTGATGAAACTGAACGATGATGTAATTGTAAGCATTTTTGTTAAGTAGAAGTCTTTTGATATGTGTATTGAAGTCTTTCAAAAGTGTATAAATACATATTAAAACACTACATGTATATACATTTTAACTGAGTCGTTAAGTCATCGTTAGTCGTTACATGTAAGTGTTGTTTTGAAACCTTTAGGTTAACGATCTTGTTAAATGTTGTTAACCCAATGTTTATAATATCAAATGAGATTTTAAATTATTATATTATCATGATATTATCATGTATGAATATCTATTAATATGATATATATACATTAAATGTCTTTACAACGATAATCGTTACATATATGTCTCGTTTAAAAATCATTAAGTTAGTAGTCTTGTTTTTACATATGTAGTTCATTGTTAATATACTTAATGATATGTTTACTTATCATAGTATCATGTTAACTATATATATATCCATATATATGTCATCATATAGTTTTTACAAGTTTTAACGTTCGTGAATCACCGGTCAACTTGGGTGGTCAATTGTCTATATGAAACATATTTCAATTAATCAAGTCTTAACAAGTTTGATTGCTTAACATGTTGGAAACATTTAATCATGTAAATATCAATCTCAATTAATATATATAAACATGGAAAAGTTCGGGTCACTACAGTACCTACCCGTTAAATAAATTTCGTCCCGAAATTTTAAGCTGTTGAAGGTGTTGACGAATCTTCTGGAAATAGATGCGGGTATTTCTTCTTCATCTGATCTTCACGCTCCCAGGTAAACTCGGGTCCTCTACGAGCATTCCATCGAACCTTAACAATTGGTATCTTGTTTTGCTTAAGTCTTTTAACCTCACGATCCATTATTTCGACGGGTTCTTCGATGAATTGAAGTTTTTCATTGATTTGGATTTCATCTAACGGAATAGTGAGATCTTCTTTAGCAAAATATTTCTTCAAATTCGAGACGTGGAAAGTGTTATGTACAGCCGCGAGTTGTTGAGGTAACTCAAGTCGGTAAGCTACTGGTCCGACACGATCAATAATCTTGAATGGTCCAATATACCTTGGATTTAATTTCCCTCGTTTACCAAATCGAACAACGCCTTTCCAAGGTGCAACTTTAAGCATGACCATCTCTCCAATTTCAAATTCTATATCTTTTCTTTTAATGTCAGCGTAGCTCTTTTGTCGACTTTGGGCGGTTTTCAACCGTTGTTGAATTTGGATGATCTTCTCGGTAGTTTCTTGTATAATCTCTGGACCCGTAATCTGTCTATCCCCCACTTCACTCCAACAAATTGGAGACCTGCACTTTCTACCATAAAGTGCTTCAAACGGCGCCATCTCAATGCTTGAATGGTAGCTGTTGTTGTAGGAAAATTCTGCTAACGGTAGATGTCGATCCCAACTGTTTCCGAAATCAATAACACATGCTCGTAGCATATCTTCAAGCGTTTGTATCGTCCTTTCTCTCTGCCCATCAGTTTGTGGATGATAGGCAGTACTCATGTCTAGACGAGTTCCTAATGCTTGCTATAATGTCTGCCAGAATCGTGAAATAAATCTGCCATCCCTATCAGAGATAATAGAGATTGGTATTCCATGTCTGGAGACGACTTCCTTCAAATACAGTCGTACTAACTTCTTCATCTTGTCATCTTCTCTTATTGGCAGAAAAAGTGTGCTGATTTAGTGAGACGATCAGCTATTACCCAAATAGTATCAAAACCACTTGCAGTCCTTGGCAATTTAGTGATGAAATCCATGGTAATGTTTTCCCATTTCCATTCCGGGATTTCGGGTTGTTGAAGTAGACATGATGGTTTCTGATGCTCAACTTTGACCTTAGAACACGTCAAACATTCTCTTACGTATTTAGCAACATCGGCTTTCATACCCGGCCACCAAAAATGTTTCTTGAGATCCTTGTACATCTTCCCCGTTCCAGGATGTATTGAGTATCTGGTTTTATGAGCTTCTCTAAGTACCATTTCTCTCATATCTCCAAATTTTGGTACCCAAATCCTTTCAACCCTATACCAGGTTCCGTCTTCCCGAATATTAAGATGCTTCTCCGATCCTTTGGGTATTTCATCCTTTAAATTTCCCTCTTTTAAAACTCCTTGTTGCGCCTCCTTTATTTGAGTAGTAAGGTTTTTATGAATCATTATATTCATAGATTTTACTCGAATGGGTTCTCTGTCCTTCCTGCTTAAGGCATCGGCTACCACATTTGCCTTCCCCGGGTGGTAACGAATCTCAAAGTCGTAATCATTCAATAATTCAATCCACCTACGCTGCCTCATATTCAGTTGTTTCTGATTAAATATGTGTTGAAGACTTTTGTGGTCGGTATATATAATACTTTTGACCCCATATAAGTAGTGCCTCCAAGTCTTTAATGCAAAAACAACCGCTCCTAATTCCAAATTATGCGTCGTATAATTTTGTTTGTGAATCTTCAATTGTCTAGACGCATAAGCAATCACCTTCGTTCGTTGCATTAATACATAACCGAGACCTTGCTTTGATGCGTCACAATAAATCACAAAATCATCATTCCCTTCAGGCAATGACAATATAGGTGCCGTAGTTAGCTTTTTCTTCAATAACTGAAACGCTTTCTCTTGTTCATCATTCCATTAAAATTTCTTCCCTTTATGCGTTAATGCAGTCAAGGGTTTTGCTATTCTGGAAAAGTCTTGGATGAACCTTCTGTAGTAACCAGCTAGTCCTAAAAACTGGCGTATGTGTTTCGGAGTTTTCGGAGTTTCCCACTTTTCAACAGTTTCTATCTTTGCCGGATCCACCTTAATACCTTCTTTGTTCACTATGTGACCGAGGAATTGAACTTCTTCCAACCAAAATGCACACTTTGAAAACTTAGCGTACAATTCTTCCTTCCTCAATACTTCTAACACCTTTCTCAAATGTTCACCGTGTTCTTGGTCATTCTTTGAGTAAATAAGTATGTCATTAATGAAAACAATGACAAACTTGTCAAGGTATGGTCCACACACTCGGTTCATAAGGTCCATGAACACAGCTGGTGCATTAGTTAAACCAAACGGCATGACCATAAACTCGTAATGACCGTAACGTGTTCTGAAAGCAGTCTTTGGAATATCATCTTCTTTCACCCGCATTTGATGATACCCGAAACGTAAGTCAATTTTTGAATAAACAGACGAGCCTTGTAGTTGATTAAATAAGTCGTCGATTCTCGGTAGTGGGTAGCGGTTCTTGATGGTAAGTTTGTTCAACTCTCGGTAGTCGATACACAACCTGAATGTACCATCTTTCTTCTTGACAAACAAAACAGGAGCTCCCCACGGTGATGTGCTTGGTCGAATGAAATCACGCTCTAAAAGTTCTTGTAATTGGCTTTGCAGTTCTTTCATCTCGCTGGGTATGAGTCTGTAAGGAGCAAGAGCTATTGGTGCAACTCCTGGTACAAGATCTATTTGAAATTCAACGGATCGATGTGGGGGTAATCCCGGTAATTCTTTCGGAAATACATCGGGAAATTCTTTTACAATGGGAACATCATTGATGCTCTTTTCTTCAGTTTGTACTTTCTCGACGTGTGCTAGAACAGCATAGCAACCTTTTCTTATTAGTTTTTGTGCCTTCAAATTACTAATAAGATGTAGCTTCGTGTTGCCCTTTTCTCCGTACACCATTAAGGGTTTTCCTTTTTCTCGTATAATGCGAATTGCATTTTTGTAACAAACGATCTCTGCTTTCACTTCTTTCAACCAGTCCATACCGATTATCACGTCAAAACTCCCTAACTCTACTGGTATCAAATCAATCTTAAATATTTCGCTAACCAGTTTAATTTCTCGATTCCGACATATATTATCTGCTGAAATTAATTTACCATTTGCTAATTCGAGTAAAAATTTACTATCCAAAGGCGTCAATGGACAACTTAATTTAGCACAAAAATCTCTACTCATATAGCTTCTATCCGCACCCGAATCAAATAAAACGTAAGCAGATTTATTGTTAATAAGAAACGTACCCGTAACAAGCTCCGGGTCTTCCTGTGCCTCTGTCGCATTAATATTGAAAACTCTTCCGCGGCCTTGTCCATTCGTGTTCTCCTGGTTCGGGCAATTTATAATAATGTGGCCCGGTTTTCCACATTTATAACAAACTACATTGGCATAACTTGCTCCGACACTACTTGCTCCGCCATTACTCGTTCTGACACCATTTATTCCTTTCGTTCTATTAACCCCTGGTCCGTAGACCTCACACTTTGCCGCGCTATGACCATTTCTTTTACACTTGTTGCAAAATTTGGTGCAGAACCCCGAGTGATACTTTTCACACCTTTGGCATAGCTGCTTCTGATTGTTGTTGTTGTTGCGGTTATTATTGTTGTTGGGATGATTGTTGTAGTTGTTGTTGTTGTTGTTATTATTGTTGTTGTTGGGCCGTTTGTTGTAGTTGCGATTGATGTTGCGATTGTTGGGATAATTGTTGCGATTATTGTTGTAATTGCTGTTGTTGTTGTATTGGTGATTCTTATCACCGTTTTCCTCCCACTTTCTTTTGACTTGCTTCACATTGGCCTCTTCAGCAGTCTGTTCTTTAATTCTTTCTTCAATCTGGTTCACTAGTTTGTGAGCCATTCTATATGTCTGTTGTATGGAGGCGGGCTCGTGTGAACTTATATCTTCTTGGATTCTTTCCGGTAATCCTTTCACAAACGTGTCGATCTTCTCTTCCTCATCTTCGAATGCTCCCGGACACAATAGGCACAATTCTGTGAATCGTCTTTCGTACGTGGTAATATCAAATCCTTGGGTTCGTAACCCTCTAAGTTCTGTCTTGAGCTTATTGACCTCGGTTCTGGGACGGTACTTCTCGTTCATCAAGTGCTTGAATGCTGACCACGGTAGTGCGTACGCATCGTCTTGTCCCACTTGCTTTAGATAGGTATTCCACCATGTTAACGCAGAACCTGTGAAGGTATGCGTAGCGTACTTCACTTTGTCCTCTTCAGTACACTTACTTATGGCAAACACCGATTCGACCTTCTCGGTCCACCGTTTCAATCCGATCGGTCCTTCGGTTCCATCAAATTCCAAAGGTTTGCAGGCAGTGAATTCTTTGTAGGTGCATCCTAAACGATTTTCTGTACTGCTAGATCCAAGGTTATTGTTGGTATGTAGCGCAGCCTGTACTGCGGCTATGTTTGAAGCTAGAAAAGTACGGAATTCCTCTTCATTCATATTCACGGTGTGTCGAGTAGTCGGTGCCATTTCCTTCAAAATAATCAAATGGAACAAGTTAATCATACAGAATATTAAGAGTAGTTAATAGTATTTCGTAGCATAATATGAACTCATTTATAAAAGCTTTTTCTTCATATTAGCGTTTTATAAGTTTAAATTCGGGTAGTACCTACCCGTTAAGTTCATACTTAGTAGCTAATATACAATTCAACTACTACAATTGTATATGAAAAACTGATTATAATAATATTTCGCGTTCAAACTTTTACACAATATTTTACAAACTTACAATACCGCTTATTTTACATATAGCATTAAATATAGTACACAATAAATTTGATACAAGATGGTTGTGAAGATAATTCTAGCTAGTACACAAGTCGTTCAGCAAAGGCAATAAAGACACGTAATTCATACGTCCAGAAACAAGTCATGCATTCTGGTTTTACTAGGATTACTTCCCATCCTTGGTCTTGTTGAACATAACCGTTATGGCCGTTGATAAGATAGCGTGTTGTAACGTCGTCAAAGGGACGAGGGTTACGTAATGTCCAACAGTCCCGTAACAATCTAAAAACCTCATTTCTTACCCCAATTACCGACTCCGTCACTTGTGGGAACGTTTTGTTTAATAGTTGTAGCCCGATGTTCTTGTTCTCACTTTGGTAAGAAGCGAACATTACTAATCCGTAAGCATAACATGCTTCTTTATGTTGCATGTTAGCCGCTTTTTCTAAATCACGAAGTCCAATATTCGGATATATTGAGTCAAAATAATTTCTTAACCCATTGCGTAAAATAGCATTTGGGTTCCCCGCAATATATGCGTCAAAGTAAACACATCGTAACTTATGGATTTCCCAATGTGATATCCCCCATCTTTCGAACGAAAGCCTTTTATAAACCAAGGCATTCTTAGAACGTTCTTCGAATGTCTTACAAACTGATCTCGCCTTAAATAGTTGTGCCAAAGAATTCTGACCGACTCTAGACAAGATTTCATCAATCATGTCTCCGGGTAGGTCTCTTAAAATATTGGGTTGTCTATCCATTTTGTGTTTTTATACTGTAAAATAGACAAGAGTTAGATTCATAAAAAAAATACTTATTAATACAAGCAATTTTTACATATATCATAAAGCATAAGCACACTATATTACATATATTACACCACATGAATACAACTATCTTATTCCGACTCGCTTGTTTCTTCTTCTTCGGTTTTGGTTCGTTTTGCCAAGTTTCTAGGGATATATGATGTTCCCCTAATACGAACCGTCGTTTTCCACATTGGTTTAGAAAAACCTGGTGGTTTAGAGGTTCCCGGGTCATTGTTACAACTTAAGGACTTCGGGGGTTGACGATACATATAAAGTTCATCGGGGTTGGAATTAGATTTCTCTATTTTTATGCCCTTTCCCTTATTATTTTCTTTTGCCTTTTTAAATTCAGTTGGGGTAATTTCTATAACATCATCGGAATTCTCGTCGGAATCCAATTCATCGGAGAATTGGTAATCCTCCCAATATTTTGCTTCCTTGGCGGAAACACCATTGACCATAATTAACCTTGGTCGGTTGGTTGAGGATTTTCTTTTACTTAACCATTTTATCACTTCCCCCACTGGTTCTATTTCTTCATCCGGTTCCGATTCTTCTTCCGGTTCCGACTCTTCTTCCGGTTCCTCTTCGGGAACTTGTGAATCAGTCCACGAATCATTCCAATTTACATTTGACTCTTCATTATTATTAGGTGAGTCAATGGGACTTGTTCTAGAGGTAGACATCTATCACATAATATCAAAAGCGTTAAGAGATTAATATATCACAATATATTCACATGTTAAAAATATATAGTTTCCAACAAAATTTGTTAAGCAATCATTTTTCAAGTAAACATGGTCGAAGTCCAGACTCACTAATGCATCCTAACAAACTCGATAAGAGACACTAATGCAAAATTTTGGTTCTCTAAGACCAACGCTCGGATACCAACTGAAATGTCCCGTTCTTAT
Source organism: Rutidosis leptorrhynchoides (assembly GCF_046630445.1). NCBI lineage: Eukaryota > Viridiplantae > Streptophyta > Magnoliopsida > Asterales > Asteraceae > Rutidosis > Rutidosis leptorrhynchoides. The sequence continues at coordinate 240,846,357 of NC_092340.1, read as the reverse complement.
TGATTAAAAACGTTCCATATTAATTGATTTCGTTGCGAGGTTTTGACCTCTATATGAGACGTTTTTCAAAGACTGCATTCATTTTAAAACAAACCATAACCTTTATTTCATCAATAAAGGTTTAAAAAGCTTTACGTAGATTATCAAATAATGATAATCTAAAATATCATGTTTACACACGACCATTACATAATGGTTTACAATACAAATATGTTACAACAAAATAAGTTTCTTGAATGCAGTTTTTACACAATATCATGCAAGCATGGACTCCAAATCTCGTCCTTATTTAAGTATGCGACAGCGGAAGCTCTTAATAATCACCTGAGAATAAACATGCTTAAAACGTCAACAAAAATGTTGGTGAGTTATAGGTTTAACCTATATATATCAAATCATAATAATAGACCACAAGATTTCATATTTCAATACACATCCCATACATAGAGATAAAAGTCATTCATATGGTGAACACCTGGTAACCGACATTAACAAGATGCATATATAAGAATATCCCCATCATTCCGGGACACCCTTCGGATATGATATAAATTTCGAAGTACTAAAGTATCCGGTACTTTGGATGGGGTTTGTTAGGCCCAATAGATCTATCTTTAGAGTTCGCGTTAATTAGGGTGTCTGTTCCCTAATTCTTAGATTACCAGACTTAATAAAAAGGGCATATTCGATTAGATAATCCAACCATAGAATGTAGTTTCACGTACTTGTGTCTATTTTGTAAATCATTTATAAAACCTGCATGTATTCTCATCCCAAAAATATTAGATTTTAAAAGTGGGACTATAACTCACTTTCACAGATTTTTACTTCGTCGGGAAGTAAGACTTGGCCACTGGTTGATTCACGAACCTATAACAATATATACATATATATCAAAGTATGTTCAAAATATATTTACAACACTTTTAATATATTTTGATGTTTTAAGTTTATTAAGTCAGCTGTCCTCGTTAGTAACCTACAACTAGTTGTCCACAGTTAGATATACAGAAATAAATCGATAAATATTATCTTGAATCAATCCACGACCCAGTGTATACGTATCTCAGTATTGATCACAACTCAAACTATATATATTTTGGAATCAACCTCAACCCTGTATAGCTAACTCCAACATTCACATATAGAGTGTCTATGGTTGTTCCGAAATATATATAGATGTGTCGACATGATAGGTTGAAACATTGTATACGTGTCTATGGTATCTCAAGATTACATAATATACAATACAAGTTGATTAAGTTATGGTTGGAATAGATTTGTTACCAATTTTCACGTAGCTAAAATGAGAAAAATTATCCAATCTTGTTTTACCCATAACTTCTTCATTTTAAATCCGTTTTGAGTGAATAAAATTGCTATGGTTTCATATTGAACTCTATTTTATGAATCTAAATAGAAAAAGTATAGGTTTATAGTCGGAAAAATAAGTTACAAGTCGTTTTTGTAAAGGTAGTCATTTCAGTCGAAAGAACGACGTCTAGATGACCATTTTAGAAAACATACTTCCACTTTGAGTTTAAGCATAATTTTTGGATATAGTTTCATGTTCATAATAAAAATCATTTTCTCAGAATAACAATTTTTAAATCAAAGTTTATCATATTTTTTAATTAACTAACCCAAAATAGCCCGCGGTGTTACTACGACGGCGTAAATCCGGTTTTACAATGTTTTTTGTGTTTCCAGGTTTTAAATCATTAAGTTAGCATATCATATAGATATATAACATGTGTTTAGTTGATTTTAAAAGTCAAGTTAGAAGGATTAACTTTTGTTTGCGAACAAGTTTAGAATTAACTAAACTATGTTCTAGTGATTACAAGTTTAAACCTTCGAATAAGATAGCTTTATATGTATGAATCGAATGATATTATGAACATCATTACTACCTTAAGTTCCTTGGATAAACCTACTGGAAAATAGAAAAATAGATCTAGCTTCAACGGATCCTTGGATGGCTCGAAGTTCTTGAAGCAGAATCATGACACGAAACAAGTTCAAGTAAGATCATCACTTGAAATAAGATTGTTATAGTTATAGAAATTAAACCAAAGTTTGAATATGATTATTACCTTGTATTAGAATGATAACCTACTGTAAGAAACAAAGATTTCTTGAGGTTGGATGATCACCTTACAAGATTGGAAGTGAGCTAGCAAACTTGAAAGTATTCTTGATTTTATGTAACTAGAACTTGTAGAATTTATGAAGAACACTTAGAACTTGAAGATAGAACTTGAGAGAGATCAATTAGATGAAGAAAATTGAAGAATTAAAGTGTTTGTAGGTATTTTTGGTCGTTGGTGTATGGATTAGATATAAAGGATATGTAATTTTGTTTTCATGTAAATAAGTCATGAATGATTACTCATATTTTTGTAATTTTATGAGATATTTCATGCTAGTTGCCAAATGATGGTTCCCACATGTGTTAGGTGACTCACATGGGCTGCTAAGAGCTAATCATTGGAGTGTATATACCAATAGTACATACATCTAAAAGCTGTGTATTGTACGAGTACGAATACGGGTGCATACGAGTAGAATTGTTGATGAAACTGAACGATGATGTAATTGTAAGCATTTTTGTTAAGTAGAAGTATTTTGATAAGTGTATTGAAGTCTTTCAAAAGTGTATAAATACATATTAAAACACTACATGTATATACATTTTAACTGAGTCGTTAAGTCATCGTTAGTCGTTACATGTAAGTGTTGTTTTGAAACCTTTAGGTTAACGATCTTGTTAAATGTTGTTAACCCAATGTTTATAATATCAAATGAGATTTTAAATTATTATATTATCATGATATTATCATGTATGAATATCTCTTAATATGATATATATACATTAAATGTCTTTACAACGATAATCGTTACATATATGTCTCGTTTAAAAATCATTAAGTTAGTAGTCTTGTTTTTACATATGTAGTTCATTGTTAATATACTTAATGATATGTTTACTTATCATAGTATCATGTTAACTATATATATATCCATATATATGTCATCATATAGTTTTTACAAGTTTTAACGTTCGTGAATCACCGGTCAACTTGGGTGGTCAATTGTCTATATGAAACATATTTCAATTAATCAAGTCTTAACAAGTTTGATTGCTTAACATGTTGGAAACATTTAATCATGTAAATATCAATCTCAATTAATATATATAAACATGGAAAAGTTCGGGTCACTACAATCGTCACCAACATATTCCGGGCAAAAGCGAGTCTTTGCCAAAAAGGTAGACTTGAGAGTAACCAAGTCCATTGAACCTTGTTGCAAATGATGCAACTCGTCCCAGATTCTATCAAGGTCGGAAGAAGTTCGGTATTCTTGGAAGAATTCCTTCTTAAACTCCTCCCATGTCAAGCTCATGCACTGCTCTTAGCCATACAAATTGATTTTATCGTCCCACCATAACTTGCCTTCTTCACGTAACATGCTAGACCCATATCTCGTCTTCTTCTCGGGAGGACATTCCGCGGTACGGAAAGCTCCCTCGATATCGGAAATCCAACAAGTGCTTTTCAATGGATCCCTCACCCCATTAAACATCGGAGGTTGAGTATCCTTGAAATTCTTGTAGTGGAAGTCCCGCCTTCCTTCACCTCCTTCACCGCGAGGATAAATGTTTCTAGCATCAAGGGCCTCTTCGATATTGGCCTTCATTCGTTCATTTATCAAATCGGTCACTTGCCCATCGACCGAATCTTGGAAGACCTTTCGGACGTCCGTAAGAAAATCTGCTTTTAACCTTTTAAAGACGGCCTCAACCTTAGCCGAAAACTCGACGTCCTCGCTTGTACTTCCGTTATCATGATCGGGTCCGTTTCTCATCTTCATTCTATAAAACAGAAAGGGTTAAACCATGAACGAAAAGCATAATACGTGAGTATATACATGCGTACCACACTACCCCATCTTGCTCAACAATCGTCGTACATTACTCGTTTGACACGATTTGCACTCGTAACAACGGTAGCTAATCGTTGTTACGCGAGCAAGTCGCATTAACTCGCTAGTACAACGTCCGTCTTGCTTGATGATTGCTAAACACAATACAAAACAATTAGCACAAGGTTAGTTCATATAAACCAAGGCACTAACAATTCCCGATTAGACCCAAAGTCCTACAAGTCCCGCATAAAGCGCTCACACAATAAAGTCCAAGTCTAGGCACCTATCTCAAGTCGCCTAAATCCCTTAGACCATGCTCTGATACCACTTGACACAACCCAACTCGTACTCCATACGATAATTTTTTTTTATACACATTTATGCGCCAATTAAATATGTAAACCATTCCATAAGTTCCATTTAAACGTACATCAATTTAAATGTTTACAAAAGGCACGAAAGCCATTATTTAAGTTTAATACAAGTTTGACCCACTACAAGAATAGTTTATAATCCAAACGACCTCGAGCATGGTTTGGGGCTAAACTACCCAAAACGTTAGGCCAACTTCAAAAGCTAACACCAAAAGCACCCCCGACAACATAAGCGGGAGACCACTAGTCCAAACGTATGCCCTTACCCTTGTCCAAGCCGGAACCTATAAAATGGTAAACAACGAGAGGGTAAGCAACGCTTAGTGAGTGCAAAAATTATACATACATATATATAACCTACTTACTTGCAAACACTTACCAAATCCGCATACATACTAGTTACATGCTTAGCATACATTTCATAAGTATAACGCTAAGTACCACGATAGCAAGGCTAGTATAACAATAGCATATATCACAACAACACATTATGCTAAAATACAAGTATAACGATGATGTTCACAACATCCATAGTACTCAAGATCTCAAGGCTAGCCCAACGAATGGTATCGTCAACATCGAACTTAAACCCCATTCGCCTACATTAATGTGGTATCGTCAACACCGAACTTTAAACCCACATATGAGGTATCGTCAACATCGAACTTTAAACCCTCATCAACTCACTACAATAGTCATATGGCATCGTCAACATCGAACTTTAATTCCATACGTGAGGTATCGTCAACAACGAACTTTAAACCCTCATCACAACACAATATACTCTAGTGTATGGTATCGTCAATAACGAACTTTAAAACCACACCGCACAAGTAAATAAATTATATACATACACATATAATTATTCCACTCACCTTGTCACAAAGATGATGATTTAGCACTTCCGAGCTTCAACGTAATGTACCTAAATCATTAAGTGCACATTCAATTTCATAACTAGTGGGATTAACCACAATACTCCCACTTGAGCATTTAATGACCCAAATTGCATTAAATGACTCAACCACTCACAACCGCCCATAAATGGCCAAGTCTCGACTTTAATCACTAAGACTAGTGAATTAAAGTCTATTAACTTCAATTAACACAAAACTTAGGGTAATCCATACCCATTTCATCTAATTAGGTCAACTAGTACATTTGACCCATTTTACATTACTTAGACTCATAATCAAGTCAAACTTACCCATTTACACTTCTTTCATAAATCCTAAAGTGCATTAGTGACTAACAACACCAATTGGCACTTACAACCTCAAATCACAAGGCCAAAACCCTAGATTATGGCTATTAGGATTTCATTACAACAACATAACCCAAACTCACCCATTTTACCCTCAAATGGGTCATACAAATCTCTAGTAACCCAAACCCTAGTCATTAATCAATTAAAACTCAAAACTTAGAGTTAGAACTTACCGAGACTATCCACGCGTAGCTAGAGACAAGGAGAACAACTTTAAATCTCGCTCCTAGGTTTGATTCACAAATCTCCAACTTCAAATCTCAAGATCAAGCTAGGTGGGTTTTGTGTTTTGAGAGAGAAATAGGAAAGAAAATGGAAATAAAAATGAAATAAATGGTTGTGTGGTGGAGAGTTAATGCTCCCATCAGATTTACATGTCAAATTACCATTTTGTCCCTCAAAGTCATTTAATTTAAGTTAAAACCGAAATCAGAACTGCAGAACTGTCGCGGCGCGACCTTAATCGTCGCGGCGCGACACATAAAGGGAAAATATACTCTTCTTAAGCCAACTTCTGATCCCAATTTGCTTGTTATGCCGCTGCGCGGACCCAATTGTCGCGGCGCGGCCTAAGGCACGATCTGGTCAGCTCGACCATCTTAAACACAAAAATCGATTTACACAACATTAAATTCGTTCAAGCTTCCAATACACGTCTAACTCTCATATCTAAGTCTCACAAGACTTAACACTAACCGAAACTCCTTTAAGACTTATTTACGCACACATTAACAAGTACATATATACGTATATATATATATCCACACATATATCCATGCATTTACGCATAAGTTGACGAGTTATAAACGTAAAATCGATTAAGTGAGTACTTTTCACTGCGTACGGGAAAACGGGATGTTACAACTCTCCCCCACTTGAATCGGAGCGCGTCCTCGCGATCCAAGCCGCATGACAAGAAGGAAGATAGACCAACACAAACTCTTCGGGCTCCCAAGTAAACTCGGAACCCTTACTACGACGCCATTGAACTTTAAAAGTCCTAACCTCTTTATGTCTCAACCTTTTGACCTTCTCATCAAGTATGGCAATCGGTTCCTCGATATACTCTAACTTATTATTTAGCTCAATCTCGTCTAATGGCACCCAAGACGAATCATCCGCAAGACACTTACGGAGATGGGAAACATGAAATGTATTATGGATCCCCGCAAGCTCTTCGGGTAATTCCAAACGATACGCGACTTCACCAACACGAGCAAAAACCTTAAATGGTCCAATAAACCGAGGAGCTAACTTTCCTCGTTTCCGAAATCGAATAATACCTTCCATGGCGAAACCTTAAGCATCACCATGTCACCTTCTTGAAATTCGATCGTTCGTCTACGTTTGTCGGCATACGACTTTTGCCTATCTTGAGCCTTCTTCAAATGCTCTCGAATCACATCAATCTTGCTATTCGTCTCTAAAACCAAATCGGTACTCCCGATTTCCTTTTGTCCCACTTCACCCCAACAAATCGGGGTTCGACATCTACGCCCATAAAGCATCTCATATGATGGCATCCCAATACTAGTATGATAACTATTATTGTACGAGAATTCCACCAAAGGTAAGTGCTCGTCCCAACTACCACCAAAATTGATAATACACGCTCGTAACATATCTTCCAAAGTTTGATTCGTACGTTCGGTTTGACCGTCCGTTTGAGGATGATACCGTGCTCAATTTCAATTGTGTACCCATATCCTCATGAAACTTTTCCCAAAACCGAGATGTAAAACGAGTATCTCGATCCGAAATAATCGATATAGGAACACCATGTCGAGAGATGACTTCCTTGATAAACAACTTAGCCAACGTCTCCGACGATATCGTTTCCTTAATGGGAAGAAACAAAGCACTTTTCGTCAATCGATCAACTATAACCCAAATCGAATCAAATTGGGTCCTCGCCATTTTAGGTAACTTTGTGATGAAATCCATGGTAATGTGCTCCCATTTCCATTTCGGGATTTCTAACGGTTGTAACTTACCATACGGCTTTTGGTGCCCGGCTTTAACTTGCAAACACGTGACGCATTGCTCAACATACTTCACAACATCACGTTTCATGCCCGACCACCAATAATCTTTCCTTAAATCAAGATACATTTTCGTTGCGCCCGGAAGAATGGAATACTTTGACTTATGTGCTTCATCAAGTAGCACTTGTCGATAATCTCCCATCTTAGGCACCCACACTCTTCCTTGAAAAGACAACAAACCCCGCGAGCCCATATTAATGAACTCCGATTGTCCCACAATTCACTCCGCATGCTTGTTGTGAACGTAAGCCTCTATTTGAATCACGCCGAGTTTTTCAAGAAAATCGTTAGTAATAATCATACGTAACAATCCCAATCGTAACTCCGGGTGATGACTCTTTCGACTTAACGCATCCGCGACCACATTCGCCTTGCCCGGATGATAAAGTATCTCACAATCGTAGTCTTTTACCACATCCATCCACCTACGTTGACGATAATTCAAATCTCGTTGATTAAAGAGATGTTTCAAACTCTTATGATCCGAATAAATCGTACACTTGACACCATACAAGTAATGGCGCCAAATTTTTAACGCATGCACAACCGCCGCCAACTCAAGATCATGAGTCGGATATCTCGTCTCGTGTTCCTTTAATTGTCGAGAGGCATAAGCGATGACTTTACCTCTTTGCATTGGAACACACCCGCGTCCATTTAACGAGGCATCAAAATAAACCGTCATGTCTTCCACCCCTTCCAGCAAAACCAACACCGGAGCTTGACATAACTTCTCTTTTAACAATTGAAAAGCAATTTCTTGCTCGTTCTCCCAAACAAACCTCACGTTCTTCCTCTTCAATTTCGTCAATGAAGAGGTGATATTAGAATAGTCTTGGATAAACCGACGATAATAACCGGCCAATCCGAGAAAACTTCGGACCTCCGTAGGCGTAGTCGGTTGTCTCCAACTTTTCACCGTCTCTATCTTCCCCGGATCTACTTGGATACCCTCCATGTTCACAATATGACCAAGGAATTGAACTTCCCTTAGCCAAAATTCACATTTGGAGAACTTCGCATACAACTTCTCCTTCCGCAATGTCTTCAATATTTCACGCAAATGACATTCATGTTCGTTCATACTCTTCGAATAAACAAGTATGTCGTCAATGAACACAATTACCGACTTGTCCAACATAGGTTGGCATACTCGGTTCATTAGATCCATGAATGCCGCCGGTGCATTCGTAAGACCAAAAGGCATAACTACAAACTCAAAATGCCCATAACGCGTTCGAAAATCCGTTTTCTCAATATCTTCCTCACGGACCCGCATTTGGTGATAGTCGGACCGTAGGTCGATCTTAGAGAAATACGTCGCACCTTGGAGTTGGTCAAACAAATCGTCAATCCGAGGCAACGGATAACGATTCTTGATCATCACTTTATTCAACTCCCGATAATCGATGCACATCCGCATACTACCATCCTTCTTTTTCACGAATAAAACCGGAGCGCCCCACGGCGAAGCACTCGGTCGAATAAAACCCTTCTCAAGCAACTCTTGGGTTTGATTTAACAACTCCTGCATTTTCGTCAGTGCTAAACGATAAGGAGTTTTAGCAATGGGAGTAGCTCCCGGAACCAACTCAATGCGAAATTCAACTTGTCTTTCCGCCGGAACACCCGGTAACTCATCCGAAAAAAGGTCTTCAAATTCACTAACCACCGGAATTTCACGAATGGGTGGTGGCTCGTCATGAGTATCAACAACATGGGCAAGAAAAGCCATGCCACCACTAACAAGAAAACGACGTGCCCGTGCGAAAGAACATATCGGCACAAGTCTTCTTCGCTTATCGCCGTGAATAACTAGCTCTCCCCCACTTGGGGTCTTCACGCGGATAAAATTTTCATGGCATGCATTATCGGCTCTATTTCGATCGAGCCAATCCATACCAACAAAGATATCAAAGTCGCCCAAGGTCATCGGAATGAGATCTATCTTAAAGTTTTCGGCACCAAACACAACATCACAATGTTTGCACACATCGACCACTAGCACCATCTTGCCGTCCGCTATTTCGACTTCTACCGGACGACTTAACTTAGCTAACGGTCTATTAAGTTTAGGCACAAATTTTGGAGACACAAACAAAAAATTTGCACCGCTATCAAATAAAATCCTTGCCGGATTAGAATTAACCATGAAAGTACCTGAGACTACTTCGTTTGATTGTTTGGCCTCGTCATTGGTCATCAAATAGTTTCGCCCTCGAGCCATACCCGCCGCCTTCTCTAGCCTTTTAACATTATCGTTGTTCAAATCGGGACACTCTGACTTTCGATGTCCTTCTTTGTTGCAATTAAAACAAGTGAGCTTGTTTGTTGAATTTGGCTTCGGACAATCTCGAGCCATATGTCCACGTACCCCACAATTGTAGCAAGTAGGGACAAAGCTCCCAAAACCACCGGTAGCGCCCTTCTTTACACTATTGACACTTTCGGAACCCTTTTTGTTCTTGTTCCTTTTATATGAAAAATTCGAATGACTCGAACCTTCGAACTTTCTTTTTGAAAAAGTGAAATCGCTTTTTCTTGGAACCTCCGGTTCAAAACCCCGAGCCAACTCGTATAGCTCTTCAAAAGTCTTAGCCATTCCCCGACTAATCTTACCCTTGAACTCGTCGTTCAAAGTACGGTAGAAATCTTTCATTAACTTGTGATCGTCACCAGCATATTCCGGGCAAAAGCGAGTCTTTGCCAAAAAGGTAGACTTGAGAGTAACCAAGTCCATTGAACCTTGTTGCAAATGATGCAACTCGTCCCGGATTCTATCAAGGTCAGAAGAAGTTCGGTATTCTTGGAAGAATTCCTTCTTAAACTCCTCCCATGTCAAGCTCATGCACTGCTCTTCGCCATACAAATTGATTTTATCGTCCCACCATAACTTGCCTTCTTCATGTAACATGCTAGACCCATATCTCATCTTCTTCTCGGGAGGACATTCCGCGGTACGGAAAGCTCCCTCGATATCGAAAATCCAACAAGTGCTTTTCAATGGATCCCTCACCCCATTAAACATCGGAGGTTGAGTATCCTTGAAATTCTTGTAGTGGAAGTCCCGCCTTCCTTCACCTCCTTCACCGCGAGGATAAATGTTTCTAGCATCAAGGGCCTCTTCGATAGTGGCCTTCATTCGTTCATTTATCAAATCGGTCACTTGCCCATCGACCGAATCTTGGAAGACCTTTCAGACGTCCGTAAGAAAATCCAGTTTTAACCTTTTAAAGGCGGCCTCAACCTTAGCCAAAAACTTGACGTCCTCACTTGTACTTCCGTTATCATGATCGGGTCCGTTTCTCGTCTTCATTCTATAAAACGGAAAGGGTTAAACCATGAACGAAAAGCATAACACGTGAGTATATACATGCGTACCACACTACCTGAAAGGATCGCTTCCTAACCATCCGAACGACGTCCATATTGATTATAAACGAATCACAATAGTTGATTACATTGCGAGGTACTTGACCTCTAAATGATACATTTTACAAATGTTACATTTATTCTTAAAAGACAATCTTTCATTACATCAAGAGTTGACATGTACGCCTATCATTTCATAATATCCAAATGACCTAATCTGTCATTTACTTAATAATAATCTCTAATGAACCTCAATGACTCGAATGCAACGTCTTTTGAAATATGTCATGTATGACTCCAAGCAATATCCTTAAAATGAGCTAATGCACAGCGAAAGACTTAATTCGTACCTGAGAATAACATGCTTTAAAACATCAACATAAAGTTGGTGAGATATAGGTTTGATGCTAGCAGCGTTATAACTATGGACCACAAGATTTCGTAGATTTAAACATAATACACTCGCAAGTGTATGTAAAAGTAGTTGAGCACTTGGTAACCATACTTAACATTTAAATCATCGCAGCATATTCTTAAATAATCGCTACATCGTACCAAGTGTAGTATACAGAAACGAAGTACTGTGCAACCGTTGAAAACTGGTCGTCCAGCCCGGTTGGGGTTGTCGGGCCCGATAGATCTATCAACAGGATTCGCGTTTACATTCCTCATGTAAATATTAGCTACCAAGTATAAAGAAATATGCCATGGTACAACTCAACGTAGAATTTATTTTTGATCACTTGTGTCCATAACGTAAATCATAAAATGCATGTATTCTCATCCCAAAATATTTAGAGTTTAAAAGGGACTATATACTCACCATACTGTATTTTGTAGTAAAAATACATATAACATCATTGAACATGTGTAGGGTTGGCCTCGGATTCACGAACCTATATCAATTGTATATCTATTAACACGTATCATCGTTGGCAAACAGATTTATATAATATGGTCTTAAATTACATATCATATATATATTTAAAATAGTTAATATTTATATAGATTTATATATACATAGACATATGTTTAATTTTATATTAAAAATAAATAATTTGTTATATGTAAATATTTATATAAATAATCCTAAAATTTATAATTATAGGAGATATTATGATAGTTGTAGTAATTATACTTTTATATAGAAAATATTTATTTGTTATAGAAATTTTGTTGTTATGAAATTGATAATGATAATAATAATAACTAATAGTTGTCATGTCTTTATAATGATAATACCTACAATTGTAATAACTAAAATAATAACCATAGTAATACTAATAATAATAATAAGAACAATAATAATACTTAATGATAATAAGAATTATAATACTTGTAATAATAATGCAAATGATAATTTTAGTAAAAATACTTTTGTTAATAATATAAATTAAAAAAAAAATGATAATTGTAATGATAATACTAATAATAATTGAGAACTACCTTATTAACTTGTCCTAAAAATTAAAGCACCTCAGGTAGGACTAGAACCCGCGACCTCTCGCACACCCGGCACACACCTTAACCACTCTGCTGTAACCATTTTTCTGACAAAAGCTCAACTGACAAAGTTATAACCCGTTTATCCTCACTATCATTTTATTTCCTGCGTTGTCAGCTTAAAAGAAACTGAAACTGCAGCAGCCCAGCAAGAAAATGAAACACGGCCCAAGATAAAAATAAAAAATGACGGCCCAATATCCTCATGGAGTCACGGCCCAACTAGAAGGTTCAGTTTTTGTGTAAAGGAAAACGAATCCTAAGTTAAGGATAGGAATAATAGCAGCCGTATAATTAATTTAACAAGCTGCACAATTTGTTTGTCTGGTATCACAGGAACAGTCATCGCCTCTTTCTCTCCTTTACAACTCATCATATCGTCATTAAAACATAACAAGGAGTATACAATAGCAGTATTTCGCTGGGGTTTCGGTTTGCATAAATTTAACAAAGCAACAACAGATATAGATTTCGGTTTTATGGAGGTTATCGAAACAGAAGTTTGCAGGTGAGTTTAATTGAAATAATTAATTTTCATCATCATCATCATCATCATCACAATTTTAGGTTCACGGCTTCCTCATCATCGAATTATCTTTGCAGGTGGTGTTTGGGGTGGTGTTCAGCCGGAATACGTTAGCTATAGTAGTAGGAATAAGCAACCAGATACAGCAACAATGTTAACCAGATACAGTGAGCAGAAGCAATAGTTTAACAGATGCAGTTGTGGGTTTGTTAGGATGGTTTAACAATGGGGTGAGGTGGGTTCATCCGTGATTTTAGAGAGAGAGAGAGAGAGAGAGAGAGAGAGAGAGAGAGAGAGAGAGGTGGTTCTATGGTTGAAATGGTGGTTAATCGATGAAGATGAAAGTGGTGGCGTCAGGTTATGGTGAAGTGGGTTACAATGGTTCACGATGGTGGTGATGCAACCGGAACCTTAAGCAAACAAGAAAGGGAGTTAGTTAGAGAGAGAAGAGAGAAAGAGAGACGTTAGAGAGGGTGAGTCTGGTGGCAACTAGGTTGGTTGTTCGAATTAAAAAGGGGAAACAGAAAGATGATATTTCATATGGGTTTGTATTTCTTGGTGTTACTCGATGAGGGTTTTAATGATGGTGGTGATGATTGTTATGGTGGCGTATGGTTCTTGGTGGTCACCGTGGTGGTTTTGGGTCGATAGAAGGTGGTGCAAGGTTAGGTTGTACATTGATGGGTTTCAAAAGTAACTAGAAACAGAAGGTGGTGTGCAGTTCTCGTAGCAAGTAATCAACTAGAAGTAGATGGTTTGAACACTTGTGATGGCCTGATGATAGTTCGTAGATGGTAACAGTTAATATGTTGGTGATCATAGGTAATGGGTTGTTGACGACGGAAGAAGGTGATGCTTGTCATGGTGACGGTAGTAGGAGAAAAAGATGGAAATGAGTTCAAGTTGAGGTGTAGTATAGAAAAGAAGAAATAAATTTGTGTGGATTGTTGGTTATGTCGATGCATTCATATGCATATATGTATTGTTTAAGTCAAAATAAAACAAGAATGGTACAATGCATGCATACATATAATTTGATATCCCACTAACATGAGCAAGTAAGCATATGATAATCAAACAAGAAAACAATAATTCTGCCAGTTGTAACGCATATATGTATAGTATATAATATAATATATAATCTTAAGGACAATAATCGTGATACTAGTAAAGTGATAATATCAATATCAATCTCAAAGAAAACGTGTAATCTACAGTCACCATTTTATTTCATATAATATTTTATATCTTTAATTCTAATAATTAAATCGTATTTTATTTCAAATTATCATATACATTTATATATATATATATATATATACATATACATATCTATTTACAAATAATTGTTCGTGAATCGTCAGGCTCGGTCAAAGGGTAACTGATTATCCGAATATAGATTTCAAAATTTCTAGACTCAACATTACAGATTTTGCTTATCGTGTCGGAAACATATAGAGATTAAGGTTTAAATTTGGTCGGAAATTTCCGGGTCATTACAGTACCTACCCGTTAAAGAAATTTCGTCCTCGAAATTTGATAGAGGTCGTTATGGATAACAATAAGAATGTTTTCATGACGAATATGAGGTGATAATGAAGTTTTGTCATCATTGAGTAATGTAGATAAAACGATTCGATTATGCGAAGAATATAAATGAAGCTATCGCAAAAGAGTGAGATGAGTAAAAATATACTCGTTTTAACCGATGACTTAGTTATGATTGATTTCCGAAATTCACGGGATTTAAAAAAAATCTTATGTAATAAGATTTGGTTATTCGGCGATTTAGGAAATCAGAATCTTCTTTGATTAAATGAAATAATCTGTTTCGATTGCTCTGTTGGATATTTCACTATAAATCCACCCCTTCGTTTCATCATTTTTCACAACCCACATCTTTTATTCTTTCTCCTTAATTCCTAATTTAAGACATTCGTCAATATGCTCCATCCCATTCTGATCCTTGATATACTCTTAATTTTCACATCGGTCATTCTTCTGTTTCATCTACCACCAGAAAAATCTATTTACTTCTACTATACTCTTGTGTTTATAGTGTTTCTAGTTCTCCCGTGTCTCTATATTGCTATCTGCATTGATATACACGGTTTGTAATTTCTGGGTGGTTGTTGGGTTTTATATCTTCCCTTATACTTCGATGTCCCTGCTTCTGTCTTCTATAATCGTTGTCATCCACATTTAATACTCTCTCCTATTTGCTGCGATTTATACTCCAATTTCTATTTCGGAGCTTCGTTCTTTTGTTTCCTCTTCTTGCGATTAAACATCTCTTGTAATGGTCCGGAATTCGTAGGTATGAAATTTGGAATGAACATAGCTAATGCTCTCAAAAAGAAATAGTAATGGCACGATTTTGATTTGTCAATTTACCAGAGTATCCTGGAAAAGACCGAATCATCAAGAAATATTTTCTTGATATTTTTAGAATTTATAGAATGTAAGAGCCGTGTAACATGTCACATGATGATGGTATTGTGAATCATCACATTCCATTAGAAACTCAACATGACTTACTGTAATATAATGACGTTGATCAAGTGTCATTATATTATACTAATTCATGCATCAGTTCCCAACACTACTTTAAAACATTCATTTTTTTGAATTTTTTTTTCAGAATTTAGAAACTAACATAGTTTCTTTTATATTGAATCACAGATATTGCGAAAAGATAAATGATTTCAGATAAGAAAACTTATGAAAATATCTTCAGAAATATCGAGGATATTTATAATGAAAAATATGATGATATCTTAGAATGTTCAAGATATGATAATAAAGAATATCTGTCTATGAAGGTTTAGAATAAGGAGTAGGGTTCTTACTAACGGTTTCAGCAGGTACTTAATCATTTGGATCCTTTGAAGTCAAACTTATTATTTGTGATTTATTCATGGTTTTCTTCATAGTTTCGCATAATCCACTTTTCGGTGCTAAATTTTCTATTGAATGTTCCTAACACTTCCTTCTTCATCATCAACTTTTGACCATTAAGATCATCTACAACATGCTGCTTCGTCAGCATTTTCAAAGTTAACGGGTATGGGTCATCGCTTATCAAACCGAGGTAGTTTCAGGAGAATTATGTTTTTAGATGATTAAACGCTAATGGTAATACGGTGAAATATAAAAGGTTCCATGGTGACAATAAATAAGCACATATATACTCTGAGGTTTTAATTAGGTTGTTTTGAACGAAAAGTCAAAATCAACTTGCTGGAGCTGTGACAAAATTGTCTAATTTGGAAAGGAATTGCAAAGTTATTTTGGGTAATAATAGCGCCAAAGGAGCTAGCTCAGATATGTGTTAAATGTTTACTCAGTTTCCGAGAGTTTTTCAAGTGCATAACTATATGCATCAATCTTTTCTTCTGTAGATATAGTACGGTTGGTTCATCATCTCGATCGAGGTGTTTTCAAGAATCATGAAAAGATTTGAACGCGAATTGTAACTGTCGAGGTACAAATGAGGTTTAAGATGAAATCAAGTGGCAAACTTCAAGAATTATTTAGTTTCATATGTTATAATCAATATTTTAATTCATTTTAATTGTCGAAAGTTAGCAGTCCAGTAGTCCGATTGTCCAATGGTCCAATAAATTCATATGTAAATTAAATATATAATATTCGAATTAATTAATACGTATCATGACCCGTGTACCGGTCTCAGTATTGATCACAACTCAAACCATATATATATTTTGGAATCAACTCCAACCCTGTATAGTTAACTCCAACATTTACATATAGAGTGTCTATGGTTGTTCCGAAATATATATATAGATGGGTCAATATGATAGGTCGAAACCTTGTATACGTGTCCTGTTATTTAAAGTGCGTAAAATAAATAAATATATATCATGACCCGTGTACAACGTATTGTCTCAGAATTAATCCGACGTATTGTGTACATGTGTCCCGATTTAAAGTGCGTAAAAGTAAATAACAGAAATTAATTGACAATAAATAAAATGTAATACGGAATTAACAGTTAGCTGGGAACAGTTAGCTAGGAACAGTTAGCGTGGATTCTTAACAAAATTCTTTATAATTAATTTGTTTGTTTCTAACACTTTTTATTTTGTCCAATGTTTTCTTCGTTATGCCATTTGTTGGATTCTGATAGGTCAAAATTCAAATATGTAATTGAATGGAAATGGTTGTTCTGTGGTGAACGAATACGTATATCGGTAGTTGTAAGTAGGATAATAAATGATCGTTGAATCAGATTCGAAGAATGTACAGTGTAACTTATTAATGTGAAATCTAAATATTCCTCGGGTATTACCTACCCGTAAAATATTTTCATCATTAATAGTTTGTACGAAAGAAATTTTTAATTACAATCTTTATGAAAATATATTTGCATATATATTTTCTTCGAATGTAATCATGGATTTAATGAGTTAATATGATATTAAACTCATCTGATTTACCGTTAGAACAAGAATATTACCGTTAGAACAAGAATATTCAATCTCTAAAACATTAGAGATTACATAATCGCCCTGTCGAACGAAGATAAATGAGGTAGAACAATACGTAAAGAGAAGGTAATCGATTTAGAACGATATGTAGAACGAAGATCATACTCGAAGTACAGATGGGGTTTTTGAGGCGTTTGATGTTGATGTCCGAGGTACATATTTTGATGTTGAGGTTTACGACGCAGTTGTGGTTGGGGGTGATAAGGGTACGGTTGGCGTTGATGATGGTAGTGTTGATTACGCTGTTGGTGCTGCTGCTGGTGTTTGTAACCTTCGCACCGTATTCTCTAAGGCCACCACCCGAGCGCGAAGCTCGTTGACTTCTTCTATTATACTAGGATGATTGGCGGTTGGAGCGAGCGAATGAACAAGATTCGAAATATGGGATAGTATATAATCGTGACGAGATACTCTAGAAATGAGAGAGAAAATGGTTTCTCGAACAGGTTCGTCGGTGAGTGCTTCAGGTTCATCGCCAAGAGAGCAATTTGGTGGATGGAAAGGATCCTCGATGTGAAATGATTTTCAGATATCGGATGATATTCTAGCTATACAGAATATCTATATATGTAATACTAAAGATTTCGTAGACTATAGAGGAACCTACGGCATATGTCAGGCAAGTCTACAGATGTGCTAAGATATGAATTATCATATACGCTAAGATATGAATTTTGTCTATACACTATCAATGCAGTAAATGCAGTAAGACGTGTCTAGACTTATGAATGATAAGCAGGCAATTTCCTAAGGATGATAAGCAGATGATTTTCGACTAGAAATGATAAGCAAAACTTTTGACATGCAGACACGGTCAAAGTCCAGACTCACTAATGTATCCTAACAACTTATCAGTTAGACATACTAATGCACACCTGGTTCGCTAAGACCACCGCTCTGATACCAACTGAAAGGATCGCTTCCTAACCATCCGGATGACGTCCATATTGATTATAAACGAATCACAATAGTTGATTACATTGCGAGGTACTTGATCTCTAAGTGATACATTTTACAAATGTTACATTTATTCTTAAAAGACAATCTTTCATTACATCAAGAGTTGACATGTACGCCTATCATTTCATAATATCCAAATGACCTAATCTGTCATTTACTTAATAATAATCTCTAATGAACCTCAATGACTCGAATGCAACGTCTTTTGAAATATGTCTTGTATGACTCCAAGCAATATCCTTAAAATGAGCTAATGCACAGTGGAAGACTTAATTCGTACCTGAGAATAACATGCTTTAAAACGTCAACATAAAGTTGGTGAGATATAGGTTTGATGCTAGCAGTGTTATAACTATGGACCACAAGATTTCGTAGATTTAAACATAATACACTCGCAAGTGTATGTAAAAGTAGTTGAGCACTTGGTAACCATACTTAACATTTAAATCATCACAACATATTCTTAAATAATCGCTACACCGTACCAAGTGTAGTATACAGAAACGAAGTACTGTGCAACCGTTGAAAACTGGTCGTCCAGCCCGGTTGGGGTTGTCAGGCCCGATAGATCTATCAACAGGATTCGCGTTTACATTCCTCATGTAAATATTAGCTACCAAGTATAAAGAAATATGCCATGGTACAACTCAACGTAGAATTTATTTTTGATCACTTGTGTCCATAACGTAAATCTTAAAATGCATGTATTCTCATCCCAAAATATTTAGAGTTTAAAAGGGACTATATACTCACCATACTGTATTTTGTAGTAAAAATACATATAACATCATTGAACATGTGTAGGGTTGGCCTCGGATTCACGAACCTATATCAATTGTATATCTATTAACACGTATCATCGTTCAAACAGATTTATATAATATGGTCTTAAATTACATATCATAAATATATTTAAAATAGTTAATATTTATATAGATTTATATATACATAGACATATGTTTAATTTTATATTAAAAATAAATAATTTGTTATATGTAAATATTTATATAAATAATCCTAAAATTTATAATTATAGGAGATATTATGATAGTTGTAGTAATTATACTTTTATATAGAAAATATTTATTTGTTATAGAAATTTTGTTGTTATGAAATTGATAATGATAATAATAATAACTAATAGTTGTCATGTCTTTATAATGATAATACCTACAATTGTAATAACTAAAATAATAACCATAGTAATACTAATAATAATAATAAGAACAATAATAATACTTAATGATAATAAGAATTATAATACTTGTAATAATAATGCAAATGATAATTTTAGTAAAAATACTTTTGTTAATAATATAAATTTAAAAAAAAATGATAATTGTAATGATAATACTAATAATAATTGAGAACTACCTTATTAACTTGTCCTAAAAATTAAAGCACCTCAGGTAAGACTCGAACCCGCGACCTCTCGCACACCCGGCACACACCTTAACCACTCTGCTGTAACTGTTTTTCTGACTAAAGCTCAACTGACAAAGTTATAACCCGTTTATCCTCACTATCATTTTATTTCCTGCGTTGTCAGCTTAAAAGAAACTGAAACTGCAGCAGCCCAGCAAGAAAATGAAACACGGCCCAAGATAAAAATAAAAAATGACGGCCCAATATCCTCATGGAGTCACGGCCCAACTAGAAGGTTCAGTTTTTGTGTAAAGGAAAACGAATCCTAAGTTAAGGATAGGAATAATAGCAGCCGTATAATTAATTTAACAAGCTGCACAATTTGTTTGTCTGGTATCACAGGAACAGTCATCGCCTCTTTCTCTCCTTTACAACTCATTATATCGTCATTAAAACATAACAAGGAGTGTAAAATAGCAGTATTTCGCTGGGGTTTCGGTTTGCATAAATTTAACGAAGCAACAACAGATATAGATTTTGGTTTTATGGAGGTTATCGAAACAGAAGTTTGCAGGTGAGTTTAATTGAAATAATTAATTTTCATCATCATCATCACAATTGCAGGTTCACAGCTTCCTCATCATCGAATTATCTTTGCAGGTGGTGTTTGGGGTGGTGTTCAGCCGGAATACGTTAGCTATAGTAGTAGGAATAAGCAACCAGATACAGCAGCAATGTTAACCAGATACAGTGAGCAGACGCAATAGTTTAACAGATGCAGTTGTGGGTTTGTTAGGATGGTTTAACAATGGGGTGAGGTGGGTTCATCCGTGATTTTAGAGAGAGAGAGAGAGAGGTGGTTCTATGGTTGAAATGGTGGTTAATCGATGAAGATGAAAGTGGTGGCGTCAGGTTATGGTGAAGTGGGTTACAATGGTTCACTATGGTGGTGATGCAACCGGAACCTTAAACAAACAAGAAAGCGAGTTAGTTAGAGAGAGAAGAGAGAAAGAGAGACGTTAGAGAGGGTGAGTCTGGTGGCAACTAGGTTGGTTGTTCGAATTAAAAAGGGGAAACAGAAAGATGATATTTCATTTGGGTTTGTATTTCTTGGTGTTACTCGATGAGGGTTTTAATGATGGTGGTGACGATTGTTATGGTACCGTGTGGTTCTTGGTGGTCACCGTGGTGGTTTTGGGTCGATAGAAGGTGGTGCAAGGTTAGGTTGTACATTGATGGGTTTCAAAAGTAACTAGAAATAGAAGGTGGTGTGCAGTTCTCGTAGCAAGTAATCAACTAGAAGTAGATGGTTTGAACACTTGTGATGGCCTGATGATAGTTCGTAGATGGTAACAGTTAATATGTTGGTGATCATAGGTAATGGGTTGTTGACGACGGAAGAAGGTGATGCTTGTCATGGTGACGGTAGTAGGAGAAAAAGATGGAAATGAGTTCAAGTTGAGGTGTAGTATAGAAAAGAAGAAATAAATTTGTGTGGATTATTGGTTATGTCGATGCATTCATATGCATATATGTATTGTTTAAGTCAAAATAAAACAAGAATGGTACAATGCATGCATACATATAATTTGATATCCCACTAACATGAGCAAGTAAGCATATGATAATCAAACAAGAAAACAATAATTCTGCCAGTTGTAACGCATATATGTATAGTATATAATATAATATATAATCTTAAGGACAATAATCGAGATAATAGTAAAGTGATAATATCAATATCAATCTCAAAGAAAACGTGTAATCTACAGTCACCATTTTATTTCATATAATATTTTATATCTTTAATTCTAATAATTAAATCGTATTTTATTTCAAATTATCATATACACTTATATATATATATATACATATACATATCTATTTACAAATAATTGTTTGTGAATCGTCAGGCTCGGTCAAAGGGTAACTGATTATCCGAATATAGATTTCAAAATTTCTAGACTCAACATTACAGATTTTGCTTATCGTGTCGGAAAGATATAGAGATTAAGGTTTAAATTTGGTCGGAAATTTCTGGGTCATTACACTACCCCCATCTTGCTCAACAATCGTCGTACATTACTCGTTTGACACGATTTGCACTCGTAACAACGGTAGCTAATCGTTGTTACGCGAGCAAGTCGCATTAACTCGCTAGTACAACGTCCGTCTTGCTTGATGATTGCTAAACACAATACAAAACAATTAGCACAAGGTTAGTTCATATAAACCAAGGCACTAACAATTCCCGATTAGACCCAAAGTCCTACAAGTCCCGCATAAAGCGCTCACACAATAAAGTCCAAGTCTAGGCACCTATCTCAAGTCGCCTAAATCCCTTAGACCATGCTCTGATACCACTTGAAACAACCCAACCCGTACTCCATACGATAAATTTTTTTTTTATACACATTTATGCGCCAATTAAATATGTAAACCATTCCATAAGTTCCATTTAAACGTACATCAATTTAAATGTTTACAAAAGGCACGAAAGCCATTAATTAAGTTTAATACAAGTTTGACCCACTACAAGGATAGTTTATAATCCAAATGACCTCGAGCATGGTTTGGGGCTAAACTACCCAAAACGTTAGGCCAACTTCAAAAGCTAACACCAAAAGCACCCCCGACAACATAAGCGGGAGACCACTAGTCCAAACGTATGCCCTTACCCTTGTCCAAGCCGGAACCTATAAAATGGTAAACAACGAGAGGGTAAGCAACGCTTAGTGAGTGCAACAATTATACATACATATATATAACCTACTTACTTGCAAACACTTACCAAATCCGCATACATACTAGTTACATGCTTAGCATACATTTCATAAGTATAACGCTAAGTACCACGATAGCAAGGCTAGTATAACAATAGCATATATCACAATAACACATTATGCTAAAATACAAGTATAACGATGATGTTCACAACATCCATAGTACTCAAGATCTCAAGGCTAGCCCAACGAATGGTATCGTCAACATCGAACTTAAACCCCATTCGCCTACATTAATGTGGTATCGTCAACACCGAACTTTAAACCCACATATGAGGTATCGTCAACATCGAACTTCAAACCCTCATCAACTCACTACAATAGTCGTATGGCATCGTCAACATCGAACTTTAATTCCATACGTGAGGTATCGTCAACAATGAACTTTAAACCCTCATCACAACACAATATACTCTAGTGTATGGTATCGTCAACAACGAACTTTAAACCCACACCCCACAAGTAAATAAATTATATACATACACATATAATTACTCCACTCACCTTGTCACAAAGATGATGATTTAGCACTTCCGAGCTTCAACGCAATGTACCTAAATCATTAAGCGCACATTCAATTTCATAACTAGTGGGATTAACCACAATACTCCCACTTGAGCATTTAATGACCCAAATTGCATTAAATGACTCAACCACTCACAACCGCCCATAAATGGCCAAGTCTCGACTTTAATCACTAAGACTAGTGAATTAAAGTCTATTAACTTCAATTAACACAAAACTTAGGGTAATCCATACCCATTTCATCTAATTAGGTCAACTAGTACATTTGACCCATTTTACATTACTTAGACTCATAATCAAGTCAAACTTACCCATTTACACTTCTTTCATAAATCCTAAAGTGCATTAGTGACTAACAACACCAATTGGCACTTACAACCTCAAATCACAAGGCCAAAACCCTAGATTATGGCTATTAGGGTTTCATTACAACAACATAACCCAAACTCACCCATTTTACCCTCAAATGGGTCATACAAATCTCTAGTAACCCAAACCCTAGTCATTAATCAATTAAAACTCAAAACTTAGAGTTAGAACTTACCGAGACTATCCACGCGTAGCTAGAGACAAGGAGAACAACTTTAAATCTCGCTCCTAGGTTTGATTCACAAATCTCCAACTTCAAATCTCAAGATCAAGCTAGGTGGGTTTTGTGTTTTGAGAGAGAAATAGGAAAGAAAATGGAAATAAAAATGAAATAAATGGTTGTGTGGTGGAGAGTTAATGCTCCCATCAGATTTACATGTCAAATTACCATTTTGTACCTCAAAGTCATTTAATTTAAGCTAAAACCGGAATCAAAACTGCAGAACTGTCGCGGCGCGACCTTAATCGTCGCGGCGCGACACATAAAGGGAAAATATACTCTTCTTAAGCCAACTTCTGATCCCAATTTGCTTGTTATGCCGCGGCGCGGACCCAATTGTCGCGGCGCGGCCTAAGGCACGATCTGGTCAGCTCGACCATCTTAAACACAAAAATCGATTTACACAACATTAAATTCGTTCAAGCTTCCAATACACATCTAACTCTCATATCTAAGTCTCACCAGACTTAACACTAACCGAAACTCCTTTAAGACTTATTTACGCACACATTAACAAGTACATATATACGTATATATATATATATATATATATATATATCCACACATATATCCATGCATTTACGCATAATTTAACGAGTTATAAACGTAAAATTGATTAAGTGAGTACCTTTCGCTACGTACGGGAAAACGGGATGTTACAGTTTTGGAACTATAATCAATTATTCTTTGACTGTTCTCGAAGATTCACGAATAATATATATATAAAACTTAATGTGAATATATATATATATATATATATATATATATATATATATATATATATATATATATATATATATATATATATATATATATATATATATATATATAATTTCAAGTTATTTAGTAAACGATAGTAACATTCGATTATTGATTTGATTGATATTTAGATAAGTTAACTAAAACATTTAAGATGAACCAGTAAAACACTAATTTGCTACAGTATTTTTAAATTGCTACAGTACCCGAAAAGCTACAGTGTTTTCAAAAATCACTATTTGCTACAGTAAAAAAACTTTGCTACAGTAACTTTGCCAGAAGCCTAGTAAACCATGCGATCGCATGGCAGGCAATTTCAGGCCAACACTATAAAAGCTCGACCATTTCTACTTCTGAATCAATTCATTTTACTCCGTATTTATTTTATTAATTATTATTATTATTAATTATAATTATTATTATTATTATTATTATTATTATTATTATTATTATTATTATTATTATTATTATTATTATTAATATTATTATTATTAATATTAATATTAAGATTATTATTATTAATCTTATTATTAATAGTATTAGTATTATTATTTTTACGATATAAAAATAATAATATACATAAAATATTACGACGGAGTGATGTCCAAATGATTTCAAAATGGGTTTTCAAGCGGGATAGAGCTAAGAAAACTATGGGTTATAGCTATGGAGGTTATGGGTAATATTCATGGGTACTGTTCGCAAGTCAAACTTAGTGTTTATCATCTCTGTTGAGTCTACGTACTTTCCTGTAATATTGAATTACAATATTGATACGTGAGCATTCATATCTTATCTTTTATATATTATTTGTGTATCCATGTCTAGTGCTCGAGTATATATATTTATGCATGCTTGCATCCTAAATTTCGTCGTTAAACAGTTTATGATGAATCACGAATTAAATACATATATTACTGATAAAAGGTATATGATATGCATGTTTTTGGAAAGCTGGCGAAAAATCAATAACTTTTCATTTAGAAATCGCGTAATTTCGATGAACGAATAAAAAGATATGGTCAATTGAATTATGATTGACGTTAATTGGAATTACTTTTGAATCTGCAATTAATATTTAAACAACTTGTTTGTAAGATTGATAAATTAGATTTTTGAATATTACCAACCGAGTAAATGAATCCTTATATAAGGTACATCTCGTTTTGTTGAACTATTGTCAAAATTGACCTTTTGAAACGACTTTGGATAACTTTTGTATGTCGATCTCGAGCATTAGGATTGTGATACACTATGACCAGACCTAGCTTGTTAAACATTTATTGACCAAAGGTTGAGATCTACGGTTATTTGGGTACTCCGAGTTTCGGTCACATTTCGGTGAATAACTTTATGTGCTTCTAAGGTGAGTTTCATTTACTCCCTTTCTAATTGCTTTTGCAATATATATTTTTGAGCTGAGAATACATGCACTTTATTTTAAACGCAATGGATACAAGTACATACTAAATTCTACATCGAGTTTGAACCGAAAATCCCTTAGCTTTGGTAACTAGTAACTGCCGGTTATAAGAACTGGTGGGCGTGAGTAGTTATATATGGATCCATAGGGCTTGACATCCCCGTCTGTTTCAGGTATAGAAATCCTATCCTGAACTATAAAACAGACGTATGCTATTTGAGTTTAGTACACGTTGGATTGCGTGTATTGTACATGTTGGTTGCATGTATGTTAAAACAGGGGTACTTATTATATATACGTTAAGTTTAGTTACCAGGGTGCTCAATCTTGTAGAATATTTTGATAAACATTTCTGGATGAAACAACTGAAATCTTGTGATCCACCTTTATATACAGATTATGCGCAACATTAAAACTATGAACTCACCAACCTTTGTGTTGACACTTGTTAGCATGTTTATTCTCAGGTTCCCTAGAAGTCTTCCGCTGTTTGCTTATATGTTATACAAGATATGTGCATGGAGTCATACATGCTTTATTCGAGAAAACATTGCATTCACAAATCATCACCATCTATCTTATTTTGACTGCATTGTCAACGGAAGTACTATTGTAAACTATTATTTACGGTGATTGTCTATATGTAGAAATCATCAGATGTCGAAAACCATTGATTTAAATATTCATTTATGGTGTGCCTTTTCAAAAGAATGCAATGTTTACAAAACGTATCATATAGAGGTCAAATACCTCGCAATGAAATTGATGAATGACGTGTTCGTCCATATGGATTTAGAGCGATCGTCACACTTCCATTGCGGGATTTCGGGTTGTCGAAGTAGTCCAGACGGTCTTTGATGTTCGGCTTTGACTTTGGAGCAAGTTAGGCACCTTCCAACATAAGTAGCAACGTCCCTTTTAATGTTCGGCCACCAATATTGTTCTTTGAGGTCGTGGTACATCTTATTAGCACCGGGGTGAATCGAGTATTTTGACTTATGGGTTTCGTCTAGAATAAGGCTTCGCAAGTCCCCATAACTAGGCACCCAAATTCTTACGGCGAAATATCGGAGTTCGGTCTCCTTAACCTCGAATCGAGAGGTGAGGACGTTCAAGTGTTCGAGAGAGATGTTTTCATCCTTGAGAGCCTCGTCTTGGGCTACACGGATTTGACTATTAAGATTGGTGTGGATGGTGATGTTTAAAGCTCGGACACGAAGAGGCACCGCTCTTGATTTTCGACTTAAGGCATCGGCTACTACATTTGCCTTCCCGGGATGATAACGAAGCTCGCAATCGTAGTCGTTTAAGGTTTCAATCCACTGTCGTTGTCTCATGTTTAGTTGCTTTTGATCGAAGATGTGTTGGAGGCTTTTGTGATCGGTGAAGATGGTACTTTTGGTTCCATAAAGGTAGTGTCTCCACATTTTAAGTGCAAAGACAATGGCTCTGAG
Organism: Rutidosis leptorrhynchoides; assembly: GCF_046630445.1. Lineage (NCBI taxonomy): Eukaryota > Viridiplantae > Streptophyta > Magnoliopsida > Asterales > Asteraceae > Rutidosis > Rutidosis leptorrhynchoides. Next base: position 240,818,971 of record NC_092340.1, on the reverse strand, counting down.
TTCGAGATCATGCGTCGTGTAGTTCCGTTCATGAATTTTTAGTTGTCGAGAGGCATAAGCAATGACTTTCTTTCGTTGCATCAATACACACCCAAAACCATGTTTAGAGGCATCGCAATATACAACAAAATCATCATTACCTTCGGGAAGTGACAAGATAGGTGTGGTGATTAGCTTTGTCTTCAAGACTTGAAACACGGATTCTTGTTCGGTAGCCCAAATGAATTTCTTTCCCTTGTGAGTCAACGCGGTTAGAGTAAGTGCAACCAAAGAGAAGTTTTCGATGAATCTACGATAGTACCCGACGAGACCCAAGAATTGACGAATGTGAGTAGGAGTAGTAGGAGTCTCCCATTTGCTAATGGCTTCGATTTTTACGGGATCGACTTAAATACCTTGATCACTTACAACATGACCAAGAAATTGAACTTCCTTCAACCAAAATTCGCACTTGGAGAATTTGGCATAGAGTCGTTCTTGTCTCAAGAGTTCGAGCACGAGTCGAAGGTGTTGTTCGTGTTCTTATTCGCTTTTAGAATAGACCAAGATGTCATCGATGAACACAATAACGAATTTATCGAGATACGGTTTGCACACGTGGTTCATAAGGTCCATGAACACCACCGGTGCGTTAGTGAGGCCAAATGGCATTACAAGAAATTCATAACTACCATAACGAGTCCGGAAAGTGGTTTTGGAGACATCTTCCCCATTAACCCTTAATTGATGATAACCCGAGCGGAGATCAATTTTGGAATATACACGAGATCCTTGTAATTGATCAAAGAAGTCATCGATGCGTGGAGAGGATATTGGTTCTTAACCGTCAATTTGTTTAGTTCACGATAGTCGATACACATTCGTAGGAATCCATCTTTCTTCTTAACGAACAAAATCGGAGCGCCCCATGGTGAATGGCTAGGTTGGATAAAACCACGGTCAAGTAGTTCTTGGATTTGACTTTGTAATTCTTGTATTTCGGAGGGAGCAAGTCTATACGATGCACGTTCTACGGGTGCGGCTCCCGGAATAAGATCGATTTGGAATTCTATCGGTCGATGAGGTGGAAGACCCGGCAATTCGTCGGGAAATACATCGGAAAAGTCACGAACAATTGGTACATCATTGATATGCTTCTCATCAGACTCGACTTCCTTAACGTGGGCAAGGATCGCAAAACAACCCTTACGGAGTAGTTTTCTAACTTTAAGGCACGAGACGAGGTTGAGTCCGGTGCAACTCTTATCGCCATAAACAATCAAAGGTTCACCATTCTCGATAGGAATTCGGATTGCGTTAAGATCACAAAGGATGTGAGATTTTGTTTTGACTAACCAATTCATACCGATTATTACATCAAAGCTCCCTAGTTCCATGGGTATCAAGTCAATTTCAAACTCATTACCCAAAATGTTTAACGTACACTCCCGGTAATATGTGTCGGCGCTTAATAGGTTCTCGTTGGCCACCTCAATGGCGTAAGTAGTATCTAGGGGGAGTGGTGGAGTGCAAAGAGTATGAGTCAAAGGCTTAGATATAAAACATTTATCGGCACCCGAATCGAATAAGCAAGAAACATAAGAGTTGTTGAGAAGAAACGTACCCGTGACTAGTTCATTGTCATCTCGGGCCTCTTGGACGTTAATGTTGAAAGCTCGACCACGTGTATTGGGGTTGGCTTTCTTCTTTGGGCAATCATCCCTATAATGACCCGTTTGGCCACATCCGAAACAAACACCCGGTTTTGGTGCATTGGGCCCCTTTTGAGCGAAGGGAGCGGTATTTCTACAATCGTTGGTCACATGGCCACTTCTTTGACATTTGTTGCAAAATGGCTTGCCAGATTCGCCATAATGATGTTTGTGGCACTTGTTGCAAAAGGGTTTATTCCCGGAATAACTTTTCCTATCATCGGAGGTGAAAGGCTTTTTGGTGAAGGTGTTGTTGTTGTAGTTGTTTGATGGGGTGGCTTCCCATTTTCTCTTGTTGCCACCCGATTTATCCTCGGCCTTAGGTGCCGGTACTATGATTTCATCCACCGTTTCTATCAATTTGCGAGCCATATTCAAAGCTTCTTGGTGATTAGTGGGTTTGGATGACATTATCCCGTGTTTGATGCTCTTAGGGAGGCCATCCATGTAAAGTTCCACTCGGAGGGATTCGGGAGTCACGAGTGCCGGACACATTAAGGCTAGTTCGGCAAACCGTTGATTATAAGCTTTGAGGTCATTTTCGACCGCTTTTAGAGTTCTTAGCTCTTGCTCGAGCTTGCGAGTCTCTTCACGTGGGAAGTATTCGGTAATCATCTTCCCCTTTAAGTCAGACCAAGAGAGAGCGTGGGCTTCATCGGTACCCACTGATTGTACATACGTGTTCCACCACGTGAGAGCGATACCGACAAAAGTGTGGGTGGAATATTTGACCTTGTCTTGGTCTCGACAACCGCTTATGCTAAAAACGGCTTTCGTTTGTTCGAACCATCGGGTGAGAGTAACCGGTCCCCCAGTTCCATCAAAAGTATGAGGTTTGCACCCCATAAAAGCTTTGTAGGAGCATCCCTTGTTTGAATTTCTGGATCCATTGTTGTTGTTGTTGTTGTTGTTGGGGTTGTTGGTGTTGGATGAGTGACCGGCCATGGCCGCATCTACGGCGGTGGCGATCATTCGTTCAAGAGCTTGTTCGGGTGTTTCATGGCGTGGTACATGGCGAGGAGGCATTGTTCCTTCAAAACACAAGAATATAATTGATTAGTATTCTCAATAATACTAACCGTGATATGGAATGAGGATAAAGGGAAAATTTTCCTTGATTCGCCTTAAATTCTTTATGTTATAATGTCGGAACGTTCATATGAGTCACCGTAATATAATCCCGGCAATTATATTACCCTAATTCATGTGTGCATTCGACATTATCACATAAGGTCAAGATGGCGTGTTAATCAAATTAAACAACGTGAGATTTAGATGTAATAAGAGTTAGATACGAATAGAAGAGTTCTAGTATAAATGCACAAGTAGTCAAGTAATTCCTACTTCAAGTCTATATGCCAGTTGTAGTCTAGACTCACCAATGTACCCTATGACTCGGGGTTGACACCAATGAACTCTAAATCCCTACAACCAACGCTCTGATACCATCTGTAGCGACCCGACAAAATCGTCATTGACGGCGCCGTCTACGTAGGTCCCGTTACGTGGTCATAAGTCTTTCAGATGATGTTTGACCAAAATATGTCGCATTCATTTCAAATGTAAAAGTGTTTCAAGTTTACAAAGGTAGTTCAACGACTAGTTACATTAAAATGTTTAACGTACAAATGAAACCTATGCGACACAATTTTAAAAGTAAGCCAAAAGATGCTCCATGTATGCATATATACTCGACATCCAAGCAAGTATCAAAAAGAGTGCGAAAGCATGCATCACATAGCATTCAAGGACCTGAGAAAACATATAGAAACTGTCAACGAAAAACGTTGGTGAAATCATAGGTGTATTAGTAAACGTTGTATTTGAACCACAAGATTTAATATAGTTGATTATCCAAATCGTTTGCATTCCAAAATGTTTGTGGAGCACCCAATTATCAAGACTTTACTGTTTGGTACCCTGTTACGTATTGTTAGAACATACATTATAATCGAAAATATATTTCATCCGCCGACGGTTGCGAATCGTTCGAATGAGGGCACGTCTAGCCCGCATGGATCCATACAAGGCCGACGAAGAGTGATAGGTCAAACATTAACCGCTCACCACATGCCCCATTCCCAATTGTGGTCGACAAAGAGTCAATCCTTCCGGCTGTCAATCACCACATAACGCAAACCAAATATAGCCAATGAAGAGCTATCCATACGGATATCACTCACTATATTTTCCCAACCCAATTGTGGCCCACGAAAAGCGTATCCTACCGGATAACACTTGCCACGTTGCATGCAAGCAACCAAATTATATACGTACACGTATAAATATTCCACTCACCTCGGTTACAAGAAAGGCAACTCCCGCTTGAGCTCCTAATCGTCCAAATATAAATCACCTAAGTAATTCACATAAAAATAAGCTAAACACTCTAGCTTATGCCCAAAACACCGTATGTGCAATTTCGACCCATTTGCAATTACTTTCATTTGACTAAGCCAAAACTCGTCCAAATCACCCATAATCATAATTAACTAGTGATTACGTTCTAACACCACATTATACACAATGTTTCATCATCAAAACACGTACTTGCATCATTTTGACACCGAACCCATTTTGACCAAATCTCAAGTCAAAACACCAATTTTGCAAGCTTACACCTTTAATCACTTATAACCTAAGTTAACTAGTGATTTTAAAACTCAAACATGATAATCAACTAATCAATTTCATCATCCAACCCAAAACCCACCAACAATGGTCATCAACACCATTTACTAGCTTAAACACCCATTTATCAACTAGTGGGCTTTACTCAAGAACACCCAAGCTAAAACCCCAATTATGAACAACAATCAAACTATGAAAACTCGGAGTTAGAACTTATCACAACAACCAAAACGTAGCTAGGAGCGAGATGAACAACTTTAAGACTCAGACCTTTGATCGATTAAAGGTTCTTCCTACTTTTCTCAAGCTTTCTCACTCTTCTCTCTCTCTCTCTCTAGAACTTGAGGTTGAAGATGAGAGGATAAGATTGGTGAGGATAAGGTTGAATGAGCTTAACCCTGTCTATTTGTGGCTTAAAACCGGTCACCAAAGTGTAATTACCAAAATGCCCTTTTAATTTCTTTAAATAAAACGAACCAGTCTGCCAGCTGGCTATGCGCGGCGCGCGTCCCTTTGCTGAAACGAAATCCGGGTCTTACACATACCCGATATTTCTATCTAAAGGTGTAATTGAGCCGAGTTACTCGAGCTCGACTCGTTAAAAGCTCGATTAGAGCCGAGCCTAGACGAGCTCGAGTTCGAGCCCGAGCTTGAACTTATTTTAAAGCTCGTTTAGTAAACATAACCAACAAGCTCGTTTAGGGAGAACTTGAAAGTTGGGAACATAACCAACAAGCTGAGGGAAGGACGACTAAGATGGTTTGGACATGTTTTGAGGCGCCCACTTTTAGCCCCGGCTAGGAGAGTCGAGACCCTTGTTGTTGGGGGCGTAAGGAGAAGGGGTAGACCCAGACGTAGGTTGGAGGATAGATTGAAGCTTGACATGAAGGAGCTCTTATTGACTGAGGACATGACTTCTGATAGGAATTTGTGGAGGAGTAGAATTAGAATAGATGACTAGGCTTTACATTTTGTTTATTTTTTTATATATTTATATTATATTTCCTGCCTACTTGCTTGTGTGCCTTATCGTATTGGCTGTACCTGTTTTACGGTTATATTATATATCTATACTTATTGTAGCATTTTCAGAGGATTTATTGCACTATATGGTTACATGTTTGTATTACATTATATAGCAATTAATTTATACATACTTACATATCACATGCTTTTATGCTATCATTGTATGCTTATTTGTCTATGTTTACATTGTATACCATCTATTTTATACTGCATAGTATACCTACATGCTTCTTACCAACATATTTTCGTATACTTATTGTACTTACATGACTGGTTATACTTGCATATTTGACACGCACATATTTTAATTATATGTTATATTACATTATTTTGTTACATGCTTTATTTACCTATACATATCGTATTGATATATACTTTATTCATGGTAAAGTTTCTTTTTTATCTACTTTACTTGTATACTTTTACTGTACATATTGGAATTCATGGTTCTTTATGGTCGGAGGTCCCTAGGAAGCAGCCTCTCTGCTCTACAGAATAGGGAGGGACGACTTCCTCTACCTGGGGACCGATAGGTATCCGTGGGTGGAGGAATGACTTCCCTTTTACTTTAGGGTAGAGGAAATGACTGTCTACATCTAACCTCCCCCATACTCCGCTCTAGTGGAATTGGGTATTGTTGTTGTTGTTGTTGTTGTTGTTGTTAGTAAACGAGTCTAGCTCGAGCTTCATATCTTGAGCTCGAACTAGCTCGTGAGCCTAAACGAGCTTTTCGTTTATATACACAAAATATTATTTTTTAATAATGTAATATATAATTATATAGTAATTACTATTATTTAGTATAGTAAATCTTATTATATGTTGATAAAAATTATAAAAAAATATGAAATATAATAGAAATAAATAATATAAAAAACTTTTGATTATGTATGTTAATGAGTAGAGCTCGAGCCGGGCTCGAACTTGTAAAATATTAAACGAGACAAGATCGAGCTTTAGATATTAGGCTCGAATCGAGCGGAGCTCGAGCTTTAAATATTATGCTCGAACCGAGCCGAGCTCGAGCTTTAAGAAATCTAAACGAGCCGCGCTCGAGCATAGCCGAGCTCGGGCTCGGCTCAACTCGTTTACAACCATATTTTTATCCACGTAAGTCTCTCATCCATCACAAAGTTTTTTGTAATCGATTTAGCATACGAGTATAATTATCTGTGACTCGTGTTCAGCTTAAATGTTGAAATGCATCGACAGATTCGAATAAACACCAAATCCACAAACCCCCACCATATTGAATCGTCACATCAGTAAAACCCTCCTCCTTCAAAATAGTCCGAATGCTTGACATAGTTTGTACATTCTTAAGGTTTACCAAAATTGATTCCAAAGGATTAAAAATCTGAACCAAAACCTGTCCACCAATGTTACGTCCTTTATAGTCACATGTTCTTGTATCGTAATAGCAGCAGATCGACACTACATTAGCATAAGTAACAAATTTTTAGAACTAGTAGCTTCCTGTGAAACCTTCTTGTTAACTAAGGTACCTGGTTATGAACAGTCGGTTTAGGTCTAACATGTTTCTCCTCATCTCCACGTTGAAACCAAGCAATCGTAGCGTACAATTCATATTATCGACACAGATCGTTGATAATACTTCTGGAAATGTAATTGGATCTTTGACAACCGAGAAATGAACAAATCCAAAATGAGTCCCTAGCTTCGATTGTTTGAACACTACATACGAGTCCGTTATATTGCCATGTGGTTGACAGAATGACCACAACCCTTTACGATCAACCATTTCAGGAAGATTCGTAACATAAAAAGTAGTCGAAGGTTTGGACGAATTGGCCGTATAAGGATTTGGAATCGGTTTAGAGGAGTCGCAGGGTCGGTCCTGAGTGTTTTGTTGCACAGGACGAAACAATCAAATAATGCCTCTTATTCTATTTATAAACAAGTGTTCGAAAGCTAATCGACTTATATAACTCATTTTCACGTTAATTTTTTTAAATAAATTTAGTGTGACAATTTGAAGAGATAAACTACGATAAAAGTGACGACTTCGAGTCTAGTTAAAATCTTTATAGTCTTTTTCTTTTTCATATGTGATTTAATTCATGCGTAAATTATCAAGAAAAATATCAAGCTAATGTAACTTGTGTCTAAATTATTAAACTATTACTCGATCCATCCCGAAATATGTGTCTAAATTATTAGACTATTCGGTAAACTCATTTTATGAATTCACATTATTATGGCACCTCTATTGCTAGACTAGAATTTCAAAATTCATACGTGATTGGACAATACGTTATATCTGTTGTAAGATATATTGAATTTTAATAAAATTAACACATCTGACAAAGGGAAAAAAAAAAACTTACAATATTTAGGAACAAAAGATTTTTTTCTCTTTTCAACTTTTGGCTTTTCCTTTTTCCTCTCCATTCTTCCATGAAATTTCTCATCTGAACTTACAAAAAAAACCCAACTGCACTTAAAAAAACTCAGAACTTCATATTAGATGCCCCTTAAAATGTGATATCCGGTGCGGTCGCCCTTATGGCCCTACCCTATGGCCGGTCCTGAGGAGCCGTTACGTACCTTATAGAATAATAGAACCAACCGTACAAAAAAACAGGTTGACCTTCCATGATCGGAATGAGAATCGGCGCCGGAAATTGAACTGAGATCCGAGAAATTAGGCGTCGCCCTAATCATCGGTTTATTGGAGCGCTAGGCTTTTATTTTTTTAATGTGTGGTTATATTATATCTTACATTATACGTTATTATGCATTATATTATACATATACATATATACATATACATAATTTATCAGTGTTATCTTTGTATTTAAAATTAAACTCCAACCATTTTTTTTTTTTTTTTTTTTTTTTTTTTTGGAAAAACAAGAAAGGTATTATAAACATAAACATAACCATTTCCAACCAAATTATTGAGCATGACGTGTAATATAATTGGTTTTACATTTTGTGAACTTTACGCATAATATTTTGTTCATAATACTTGATAAACATAAACATAACCATTTTAATTTAGTAAAAACGAAGTATGTTCAAAATCAATAACACATGGGAAAAGTACTAGTGAAGATCTTTTGTTGAAGTACTAGTTTGAACTTTGAAATGGCTAATATGCAAGTGGTAGACTGTGGACCATATAGTGATGCATGTGTAACGACTAAGGTAACTTGCATTTACAATAAGAGTATCAAGATCAACCTTTTTTCTATCTACTCTGATTCTTATTACTACTTTAAGTTCAACTGGTTTCGTGTTCTGTTATTAGTCACTTGGTTATACGATGTCGAATCTGCAAGTAGGTAAGCAAAACTAGCAACTTCGTTGAGTTAGGTTAACTTTGGTCGAGTTAATGTGTTAAAATTACTCTCACGTGCCTGGCATATGAAAATTAAACGAGATTTTCTAACGGATATTAGTTAGAGAAACTTGTAATATGTGCAGGTTGACAGTCACATTTAAAAAATTTACGGACGCAACTAATACTATGGTACAAATCACATTAACAAATCAACGTGATTTTGTTGTATATATAGTTACAAATATGATGCCAAAATATTGATATAACATGATTAGAAGACAGCAAAATTATGGATGAAACAGCAGGTTGACAAAATTGGTTGCATTCATAGACATTTTGTCCCATGAATTGGAGCTATCTGCCTCCATGATAATATATGATTATATATGTTTGGTTGAAACCAAATAACTTGGTTACACTAATTCTTTAGGTTTGGATAAAGGAATAATATATGGTAAGTTATTGTCATATTCATTTGGAGTCTGGGTAAAGGTATCTAGTTTAGTACTTAATTATCCCAACAAAACAATGCTACTTTTATTCAAAATTAAATGCATAATTGCAATGTCGATCTAATAATTCCCAAAATAATGCTATTTTTTTTATTGCAATGTGGATCTGTAATAATTCATGCATGATGTTCCACCATTGAAAAAGCAATCAAATTTTTTTTTTTTTTTGAACGGCAAGCTTGCATCAGTGTATCATTTATTTCAACGACACTCATCATTTGCACACACACACACGTTCGGGAGGAAACCCGAATCGCAATACAGGAACCCGATCCTTTAACCATCCTGAGGGGCAGGCGGACCGAGTTTGAATCCTGAATGGATCCGGGAGAAAACCCCCTGGGGTCAATCTGGATATCCATATTTCAGACAGATTAATTAATAGGATGGGCAGAGCGAGACTCGAACTCATGACCTAACCCCCAGCCCCAACACACAAGGTGAGGGGATGCCGTTGAAGCAATGCTTCGTTGGTCAAATTTGTGAATTAGATACTTTTACTATACAAGTACATAATGCATATTTATAATGAATTTATCAATTTTAATGATAGACATCTCAATATCCATAATTCATCGTCACAAGCGTTTTCCAAACACTACTAAATGCTTCATCCGTCCCAGAATAAGTTTTCCCCTGAAATATTAGTTAGATTTAAAATTTGTTTAATAAATGCCAATTACCGTTGTATTAAAGGCAGGTATAACTGAATTTATTTAAGAGTTAAATGACTGGAAGTAAAAACTGAGGGTAAATCTAAGAATTTAATGATATTAATACGAGCGTTTTTTGTAAGTAATTTGTTTTTTATTTTTGTTTCGAGCTTGGATGTTTTTGTTGTATTTGTTTGTTGCTCGGGCTTCATCTTTTGGATGAGATTTTCCCGTTTGTTATAAAGTTTATTTAGTCTTTCGGAAAAGAAAAAATAGTGGTGATTATTAAGGTGGATACTTTTATAAGACAGAAAGAATAAATGATTATCATAATCGTGTGGTTTAAAATTATACTACATAGTTCGCGAGTGAAGTTAGAACTAGATAAAATTGAAAGGATTCAGGGAAAACTTTTAATAGTAGAGAATCCATAGACTCAAACTTAACTTTTGAGATTTTTGACAAAATTTCAAATTGATTGATTAAACCTTGAAATCGATTGCAATACTCCCTATGTAGCGATTAAACATTCTGGTGAAGGATTCAAACCAAAAACACCACTTATATTAACATATTTGATGATGCCAAATATTGTTCATATGAACGCAAAATCAAAAAAATGAAATCTAGAACGTTTCAGTGATTGAATTCTTCATGAAAAATGTTTATAATCACGTTCCTAATGCTCGTCAATTATCATTATAACCTGAAACATTATATGGATTTCGAATTTGATTCATGAAGAAAATATTGACAATTTTTCTCCCTATCTTTAACTCGCGAATTTGAGCTCAAATTTAAAAGTTAGAATTTAAAACTTTGCAGATAGATTCACGAGATGAATCCTAACATATCTGTTTTTTTGCTTTTCACTCTAGGCTTGAATTTAAGAGATGCATCTACCATATACACCTAAATTTAAGAGAAATGTGATGTTACTGTTAATAATTCCATGCACATCGATAATAACGTGAGTGTTTTAATCATTCCATGTAATTTTCATGATATTATTATCGCATATTAAGTTCAATCAGGGCAGATTGAGTTCAGACTGTGGGGCAGATTGATTCAATATGTGGGCAGACTGAACTCAGTCTGGGAATTTATGAATTCTCTTCCTACCTAAGTTTTCCATGGATTCCTACCATACAGTGGCGGAACTTGAACCCGAGTACAGATGGGGCGGGTGAATAAATTTAATAAATTTTCCATTGTCAGCAGGGGTAACCACTAAAAAAAACCCTTATTTTTTAGTAAAATTTTCAATTTTTTAGTGTAAATATATTTTTCCCGATAAATCCAGGTGGGCAGGTACCCCCTCCGGAGTACTCTATATTCCGCCACTGCTACCATACATACACACACATATTGACGAAACTCGAAAGGGACAAAAGGGCACCCGCCTCCATTGAATTTATACTTTTTAGTGCAAAAAATTTGTATTTTTTTATTTTGCCCACAGTGTTAATTTTCCTCTCAAAACTCCATATTTTGCCACAAAAAAAAATTAGTATTTTGTTCAAAAAAGTTGGTACATTTTTAAAAAAAAAAAAAATCGCCCTTAGTGGAAAAAAAATTGGTTCCGCAGCTATATATGCGCGCGCGCGCGCACACACACACACACACACACAAACACACACACACACACACACACACACACATATATATATATATATATATATATATATATATATATATATATATATATATATATATATATATATATATATATATATATATATATAATAGAAAGAAAACCAACCAAACTACCTAAGGTAAAATATAAGTACAAGTAGGTGACGATTGATAAAAGAAGCAAAATTATTTAAGTATGAGGTTTTGGAAGTTTGGGGTTAAATCAATGAAGTTTTAAAAGGACAAACGGATTTGTTGGCTCAACCCCAATAACTTTCAATTTCGTACAAATGGAATATAACACTTTTCATTACTTTTGCCCTTTAAACTAATCACTATCTCATCATCAACTAATCATGAAATATAAAGTAGCCCAAAATAAACCAACATGCATACACCCTCTTTTAACAACATGACATTAAACTAAAGTATTTCAATAAATAACTTGATTAACATGGATGAAGTAGGCCTTCTAAACAAGAAATTAAGTTTAGATTATACATAAAGACGTTCATTTATATTGCAATATTATTCATCCAACGGGGCGACTTATTGTATAGGAATAGTAGCCTGTTCTTCTGTAGGTTCTAGGAACTACTTTTACAGCATACTGTATTAGTTATACTTCATATGAGTAAAATTTAGCAATCAAACTTGTTTGTATATTGGTATCATATATTGATGTACGAACTCCATTTTTATGTGAAATGTGTAACGAAAAAGATACGTACGTTTAATTTCCAAGGGGTAGCTTGATGATTGAAGAGTTGAGAATATCTATTGGAGACTCAAATTCAATCATCATAAACTACAACTTTGAAGTTTTGCCTTAGAAAAAGACATGTACATTTAATTTGTGTGTTTATATACAAACTTTGAGACATTTGACAACAATTTGTTGAAGTTGGAAACCCTGTTAAAATTAGAACTTGTGACTGTGTTCGTGGCTAGAGCTTATGATTGGTGCTAAAGAAGCTCGAATTCTAAAAACACTTTAAAAACTTCAATGCATAAAAGGGCTTTTACCCTAGCAGTATCTAAGTGGGTCCTTTTAACTTTTACATTGTGAGTTTTAGTTTACAGGTGGTGAACAAAAAATGTATATATACGTGAAATTATTTATGTTGAGTGTATGAATTTGCATTTAAATAACTTCAATATTAAGATTTTTTTTTTAAAATTTCTAACTCCTTGTTAGGTGTTTGTTAATACAAATTTGTTTTTAGTAAAGTATTATGGGTTTTTATTTGTCTATTATACCCCATTTTAATTGACTTACAAAAATAATTTAATAGAAGCTTAGAAATTCTAAAAACACAACCCTCTAAAATCTCCAAGAATTTTGGTGGTAAATATATGCATAAAAAGGAAAAATATAGAGGATACATTGTTAGGAAACAATTAGGTGAGCCCTATTAAAATTTGATAACTTCAAGTACCAAACATACTGATAATAAACGGATTAAATGTGATGAACACGAAGAAACTAGCAGAATGTAAAAAACATGAGAATTTAACGAGATTATATGTAATCAAATTTGATTACTTTAATCTTCGACCAACCAAAGAGTATTCTTTTATTAATTCTCGTATGTATATATTGCAGGTTACATATGGGGGGTATTTATAGTGCAAAACGATAACAAATTCGAAGCAAACGCGAACTCCTAGTCCAAATCCAACTCTAGTTGACAGAATTTCGCGATCGCAACTCCAACTTCGCGGTCGCGAAGCCCAAATTTCCAGAAGCTTTTTTGACCTGTTGAAATCTCGCGGTCGTAACCCAGATTTCGCGGTCGGGATGTCTTGAATTTCAGTAACTGTTCGAACTAATGAAATCTCGCGGGCACCATCTCAACTTCGCGATCGCGAAGTTGCATTCCCAACAATCACTCCAACTAACCTGCGCGACCAGAATAGCTCTCTCAAACACTCCGCGATTTCAGGTAGCGTGTACAACGTAAATCCTAACATCGCCCTTGGGCCATCAACTTCGGCTAACCCGAATGATGGTGGGTCACGTTTAACTACCCTTTCTGAGATCATCATCTCGTATGAGGGTTATTCACGGTACTCCGGACCGGAGAGTTAAACTAAAAAAACCCTTAAACCCCCCTTATTTGTTGATCTTGCATGAACCGAACCCCTTTGACCATTTTATGTTTGATCAAATGGCGCCATCAGTGGGACTCTAAGTTAAAAACTTTTGTTAAAATCTTTTTTCCTTAAAGTTCTTTACATTCAAACGTTTCTTTTGTGTATGCGTGTTTCAGTCCCAGGTCGTTTAAAGCATAGCGCGAAGAAATGACGAGTCAACCGGAGACCTCAAAGGCAGTTCCAGCACGCCCGCAAGCACCGCGAGTATCCAAACCTGCTAGTACACGGGCGAGCAGCGGCACAATTGCATTGCCAACCAGAACTACCATTCCTCCCTCACCAGAGACTCCTGTACAAGGTTTCAAAACCCCAGAAACTACACGACCAATATCGTGGGCGGAGAACACCACATACGTGGGAACCATTCCCATCTATGTTGGCGCGTCTAGGTCATCTGCGCATGGTACTAACGCTAAGTTCTCAAGTATCGAATCGCGCACACCCACTACGCCGGCTAGCGCAATAGAAGCTTTGCAAAAAATGGGCTTTCATACGCAAGAGTTGAACATTCAAAGTACTCAGCTGAGCTCGGGGTTGTATCATACGGCGCCACTAACAGAACAGCGCCCAACCCCAATAGTTTATGTCTCTCGGCGGACACCTCTCAACGCAGTGTTAAATTCCGCGCCAAGCACCCGAAAACTTGAAGAGCGCGCCCAAAACCAAGCTAACTTAATTTATTCGCTAATGAAGGCTGCACCAGATGATATGGTAAAGGAATTTGAACAACCAGGAAAGTCAGAACTCATGATTAGGAACTTATTTACGTTACGGTACTATGACGGACTTTCATATCCTGATGATTTCTTGCAGAAATACGAAGGTATCGCGCGCAATCAAAGATGGGCAGACGAAACCAAATGCGCTGAATTCCCTCCTCTCCTTGAGGGAATAGCACGTCAATGGTTCAACAACCTACCCGCACCACTCATCATCTCATACCATGATTTGAGGGAGCGTTTCTTGCTCAATTTTCACAACGTGAGAGCATCCAGAAGAACTCACGTTGAGTGTCATGACATCAAGCAAGGGCGTGGCGAGTCTATGAGACAGTTTATCGATAGGTACAGTCGAGAAGTCGCGCGCATACCGAATCTGGCAGAATCACAGAAAGTTTCCGGATTCATTTATGGAATCTGCAGAGAGCGCCACTTACAGTTGTGGCAAAACCTGCGAAAGAGGCCACTAGAAACATTAGTTGAAACTATCAGAGAAGCGCACGAGCATTTACGCGTAGCCGAAGACACCATACGGTACTCAGCGTATGGTAATAGCCATGGTCGTCGCGACGACCATGATTCACCAAGAGGAGGGCGTAATTCGCATAACTCTCACAGAGGATACCAAGATAATGGTCCATATCAAAATGGCAATGACAATAGGCGCGGGCACGCTAATGGACGCCATGGCAGCAACAATCATCGAAACAGAGACCGGGAATACAACCAAACGCTCATCAAAAACTTGGCAAAAAGTCTCATATAAATTCTTGCGATGGAACCAATATCTCAGACCTTTTCCAGGTCTGCGCGCATGTCAGAATACGCAAGGCGCGACAAGTCTAAATTCTGTGACTTTCACGACGACCATGGGCACGAGACTAACAGATTCAAAGCATTGACAGATAAGGTTGTAGCATGCTTGAAGCGAGGCGAGCTTCATCATTTGAAGGAGCCTAAAGGGCGACCATGCAAGGAAGGGTATGATGAAGACAAAGAAAAGGGACGAGATAAGGTGATTCACGTTGTCACAAAGAAATGCGCCGCTATGAAGCCAAGACTTGCGCACTCCCGGGAATACCTGCAGGTTCTATTTTCGGCCAGCAAAGTTCAAGAAGCCGAGAGTGACCACATCCTGGTTGGCGGATGTTTGCCGGAGAGCGCAAGTCCCGGGTCGTTTAAAGCATAGCGCATCTCATCAAATTCAAGCTCATCATCGAATTTAATATTAACCGATTTCAACTGAGTTATAATCAAAATAAACGCATTAACGTGATCCATCTTCGAGGAACCCTCCATCATCCTAGCATTTACCAATTGCTGAATTAATAAAACTTTGTTTAAAGCGGATGACTTTTCAAACATATTGATAACGCCACAATCCATCCTTTTGTTGTGGTTTCACCTACAATGTTGTAAGCAACGTTCTTGGCCAGAGAAAGTCGAACAACTCCTAGGACATGCATATCAAAAAGTCTCACTCTCCTTGCCCCATATCTTCCAGTTTAACACCCATTAACGGTAGGTAAAACTCCTTTTGATAGAGAAGGTCTTCAATTTGCATTCTCCAAAAGCTGAAGTCAGTCCCATCGAACCAATCAATCTTTACATCACTCTTATTCGTCATTGTTCCAGCAAATACATGAGCCTAAACTCTGATACTACTTGTTAGGAAACGATTAGGTGAGCCCTAACGAGACTTGATAACCTCAAGTTACCAAACCCACTAACAATAAACGGATTAAATATGATGATCACGAATAAACTAGCAAGAAAGTAAAAAAAACACGAGAATTTAACGAGGTTATATGTGATTAAACTTGATTACTTTAATCCTTGGTCAACCAAAGAGTGTATGTATAGTGCAAAACGGTAACGAATTCGATGCAAACACGAAGTCGTAGTCCCAATCCAACTCCAGTCGACAACACTTCACGGTCGCAACTCCAACTTCGCTGTCGCGAAGTCCAAATTTCCAGAAGCTTCTTCGACTTGATGAAATCTTGCGTTTGCAACCCAGATTTCGTGGTCGCGATGTCTTGATTTCCAACAACTGTTCGAACTGATGAAATCTCGCACCATCTCAACTTTGCAGTCGTGAAGTTGCATTCCTAGCAACATCACTTTTTCGTTTTCGTTGAACATTATTCGCACTCAACATACACTATAAGTGATAAGTGTAAGTGATTGTGTGAGGTTAAAAAGTAATTATGCTTTGAAACATATATCTAATCTAATAATATCTTTACTCTTTAGTTATACGGAATATTTTTCATAGTCATATATCATATATGTGATATGATATAATGTATGATATAGACCTCTGCCTATCTTAGGACGCTAATTTGCTTGCTTATTACACTAAAAAGACAACTAAAACAATTGGAGGCCATAAGTCATAACCATATTTTCACTGACTTGCTTTAACTCTTTGAAGAACAGTATTGAAATGATACAATCATCAAAAATAATATCTTACGCTAGCCCATGTTTATAATATTATAAGTAGCTACTCTATTTTTTAGCTATATTTTTAGCTAATCATAAAAATTGATTAACACGGTCAAATCAACTAATAAAAAATGGACCCATTTTGACTTTGTATAACAATAACAATTCCAATATCAACACCATGCAAAAACTGGAAACTCAACCAATCACTTTCCAGTTTCTTTAAACGAATTGAAACAAACCCATACTCACTCCCCTTTCGTCTACTTCATCTTTAATTCAACTGCTACAATAGTTGACTTATTTTTCTCTGCAAACCCATTTATACATCTTTATAATTTCAACCCTCTGCTGTCTGCAAATGGTCAGTAGCTACGGTTACCATAAATGGTCATGTTCATACTTCTGACACCCAAATTTATACCTCTTCATTTACCCATAACAATTTACACATATATCATAGCTTCATGCACTGGTTCTATGACACCTCACACGTTTTCATTTAAAGCTTCTTCATCTTCATCAACCTTTTCTCATGAACACACACAAAAAAATAAAACATTAACCTAAATCACACTCTCATTTGAAATTTAAACCCATGGCTAATCAGGTACTACTGCAAGTTCTTGTTCTGTTTATGTTCTGTTTTTTGTTATTTGGTAACGGTAAAGTTAAGTCACAAAATTTGGATACTGTTACTACTCATAAGATTCTATTAGAGATTAAAAAATCATTCACTGATGACCCACAAAATGTGTTACAAACTTGGTCTGATAAGAACCAAAGTTATTGTAATTGGGAAGGTGTTACTTGCGCCGGAAACTTTTCTCAGGTGGTCGGACTTAATCTTTCCGGTGGGTCCCTGGGCGGCTCAATCTCACCGTCGATTTCGTTATTAAAAAACTTAATCAATCTTAATCTTTCATCTAATCACCTTTCTGGTCCCATTCCACCTAATATTTCTACACTAACTTCTTTGTCTTCACTCATATTATTCTCTAACCAACTTTCCGGCCAAATTCCGGCAGAGCTCGGTTCTCTTCCGAATTTACGAATACTCCGTATTGGCGATAACCGCCTCACGGGTCCTATCCCGGGTTCTTTGGGTCAACTTGAGAATTTGGTTGTTCTTGGTTTGGCTTCTTGTTATCTATCCGGGTCAATACCACCCGAACTAGGAAAACTCGGTAACCTTGAGAGTTTGATCCTTCAGGATAACGAATTGGAAGGACCGATTCCACCAGAGATTGCGAACTGTTCGAATTTGGTTACGTTCGCGGCTGCGTTTAACAACCTTAATGGTTCGATACCAGATGAACTGTTTGGTCTCAAGAATCTAGAAATAATAAATTTGGCTAATAATAGTTTGTCTGGTGTTATACCGGATAGGATAGGCGAGCTGAGTCAGCTCGCCTATCTTAATCTGCTTGGGAATCAGCTTGTGGGGCCAATTCCCAAGACAATCGGGAAGCTCGGGAATCTAACGACGTTAGATTTTTCAGCAAATAAGTTGACTGGTGAAGTCCCTGTGGAGTTGGGGAATATGGGTCAGTTGGTGTACTTGGTGTTATCAAACAATAGTCTTACTGGTACAATCCCTAGAAATATATGTTCTAACAACAACAAAACATTGGAACAACTTATGATTTCTCAAAATTTGATTTATGGTGAAATACCAAAAGAATTGGGAGATTGTGTGTCGTTGAAGCAGCTTGATTTGTCGAATAATACACTCAACGGGTCGATTCCAATCGAGTTTTTTAGTTTGGTTAATTTAACGGCTGTTTCGCTTAATAACAATACGTTAACGGGTTCGATTCCCTCAGCGATAATGAATCTGACCAATCTGGAGATATTGATGTTGTTTCAGAACAGGTTGAACGGTGAGTTACCAAAAGAAATCGGAATGCTCCAGAATCTACAGATGCTGTATTTGTACGAGAACCAGTTTACGGGAAGAATCCCGTTGGAGATCGGGAACTGTTCGAGCTTGCAGATGGTTGATTTTTACGGGAATCATTTTAATGGCGAAATCCCGGTTACTTTCGGGAGGCTCAGCCAGTTAAATTTCGTTCATTTGAGGCAGAACGATATATCCGGTGAGATACCGGCAACTTTCGGGAATTGTCATCAGCTGACGATAATCGACGTGGCTGATAATGGTCTCACGGGTGGTATTCCGGCAACGTTTGGGTACTTACGATCGTTGGAACAGCTTATGGTTTACAATAACTCGTTAACGGGTAGTCTCCCGAAAGAGCTAACGAACATGGCGAATTTAACGAGAATTAACTTCTCGAACAACAAGTTTAACGGTAGCATTGGCCCGTTATTGGGTTCGAGTTCGTTTCTCTCGTTTGATGTGAGTAACAACGAATTCGACGGTGAAATTTTAACCGAGTTAGGTAATTCAACGTTTCTTCAACGGATAAGGCTTAACAGGAACCGGTTTACGGGTCCCATCCCGTCTGCATTGGGGAACTTGCGAGAATTGACGCTTATCGATTTATCGAGTAATTTACTTACTGGTTCGTTACCTCGTGAGCTTTGGATGTGTAAAAAACTAACTCATATTGATCTCAACAACAATCTCCTTTCGGGTTCGATCCCGTCTTGGTTAGGAAACTTACCACAGTTGGGAGAGCTAAAGCTCTCGTCTAACAGGTTAACGGGCCCGCTTCCGTTGGACTTGTTTAACTGCTCGAAACTGTTGGTGCTTTCGCTCGATTCCAACTTGCTCGAGGGTAACCTCCCGGATGACATCAGCAAACTTTCGGCTATCAATGTCCTTAACTTGAACAAGAATAAGTTTTCGGGACAAATCCCGGGAGCTATCGGTAAATTGAGCAAGCTGTATGAGATCCAGCTCTCGGGTAACAGATTCAGAGGCGAAATCCCAACACAAATTGGTCAACTAAAGAATCTACAAAGCGTTTTAGACTTGAGTTACAATAACCTGACCGGAAGCATACCGGTATCAATCGGGACACTGTCGAAACTCGAGGTACTAGACTTATCTCACAACGCGTTGACTGGGCCCGTTCCACGAGAACTGGGCCAGATGAGTAGTTTGGGCCGGCTTAACTTGTCTTATAACAATCTCGTTGGGAAATTAGACGATGGGTACGCTGACTTACCGGTTGACTCGTTTGTCGGAAATGGCGGTCTTTGTGGGCCCCCTCTTGGTCAATGCAAGCTCACCAAACATCGACCACTAAACGGACTGAGTCAAGCGTCTGTTATTGCAATCTCAGCTGTATGTACATTAGCTGCAATCGGGCTAATGTTTTTGGCAGCTCTGTTATATTCCAGAAACAAGCGGTCGGGTTTCATAAGAGCAGGAGACGGGTCCAGCACCGACTATTCTTCAACAAATTCATCACGGGTTCAAAAAAGACCGCTCTTTTTCAAGCGTGGGTCCACACGAAGCGATTTCAGATGGGATGATATAATGGAGGCCACGAATAATTTAAGTGACGAGTTCATTATCGGGTCAGGCGGGTCAGGAAAAGTGTACAGAGCCGAACTTATAACGGGTGAGATCGTAGCCATTAAAAGGATACCATGGAAAGATGATGTGTTTCTTGATAAAAGTTTCGCTAGAGAAGTGAATACAATCGGTCGGATAAAACACAGGCGGTTAGTTAAGTTACTTGGGTATTGTAGCAACAAAGGGGCGGGAACGAACTTGTTAATATACGAGTATATGGATAACGGGAGTGTATACGATTGGTTGCACCGGGACCCGGAAAATATTAAGAAAAAAACGACGCTTGATTGGGACACGAGGTTGAAGATTGTGGTTGGGTTAGCTCAGGGTGTTGAGTATCTGCATCATGATTGTGTGCCGAAGATCATTCACAGGGACATTAAGTCCGCTAATGTTCTGCTAGATATAAACATGGATGCGCATTTGGGGGACTTTGGGCTCGCAAAAGCTATGACCGAGATGCAAGACTCGTTGGCTAGCAATTCAAATATGTGGTTTGCAGGGTCTTACGGTTACATCGCTCCAGGTACACATTTTAACTCAAAGTTACTCAAAATTTACTTATAGTATATAATTTTTATGAACTGATAAGCTTGTCTTTTTGAATACAGAGTATGCATATTCGTTAAAAGCAACGGAGAAAAGTGATGTTTATAGTATGGGGATTGTGTTGATTGAGTTGGTGACTGGAAGAATGCCTACTGATGGAAGTTTTGGTGAAAATGTGGATATGGTGAGATGGGTCGAGTCTCATATTGGAATGCAAGGTTTGGGTCGTGAAGAACTAATAGACTCGGGGCTCAAACCGCTATTACCTCATGAAGAAAGTGCTGCCTATCGAGTTCTTGAAATTGGTCTTCAGTGTACAAAAACTGTTCCTGCTGAAAGACCTTCTTCAAGGCAGGTTTGTGATATGCTTCGGCATGTACTCAAGGATGGAACAACAAATGCTGAAAAGGCGAGTCGAGATTCATATGCATAGATTGTGAATTATGAGAGAATATGAAGTGTTTGACAAATTTTAGATGTAGTTAAGGTTCAAATTGTTTACTTACTGCACGCATCTATTGTAAATCATTTTTCAACCGTATAACTTGGTAACTCGTGCATTTTAAGCTGCATCCTTTTGATGAATATATTTATCTAATCATAGAAGGTGTTCTTGATGGGTTTAATTTACTGTTTGATTTGAGTGTTTGATTTGGTATGAAGGTTTTCATGAAATTAGTGAAAATGAAAGATATTCTTGGAGATGATGAAGGGTAGAATTGAATAAAATGACAGCATTACCCCCATGTCATCATGAGTATATCATGTGATAAAATTTAACAGAACAATTTAATGATCGATAATGAAAAGAACCAACAACGTAACTAGTGCAAACGTGGGTGACTAGCCGTGTAAAAAAAAGACATAAATAGCTAACATGCAATTTTTTGCAAACATCAGGGACCAACCGCGTAATCTTTTCTTAATCATAATAACAAAAATAATGAAAAAGAACCATAAGTCAAACAATAGATTCACCAAGTTCAGTACTTACTCTTATTACATGATAACTGCATGTGTCAAAACTAAAACCTTCGATTCAATAACATAAAATTGAAAGTAACAAGGATTAAACAGCCTTACAAATTCAACAGCACACAATTATTCAATAACATAAAATTGAAGGTAACAAGGGTTAAACAGCCTTACAAATACAACAGCACGCAATTAAGATGAACCGCATAAAAATTGAAATGAAACTGCATTCGCTGGACAATGAATTGTCCCAAAGGCTCTTCACTGTGCTTTACTCGTCATCTTCGTCTGCATTTCATAGTTTAATATAAGTCACACATATACAACCTTGGTTAAAATAGAATATTACATTAGCCATACAGGGGAGAATTTAAACCAATTAACCAAATACAATAGTACAAGAACAAAAAGATGATCATTATGATCCCTAATTTACTAGTATTCTTAGAACATTTCTTAACATCAAACTTTTTTGTCTTGTTTAGTCTAGTTGCAACCTAATGTACCCTAAAGAAAATAACGGCAGTCCACAAGGATCACAAGTAATTTCAACAGCATTGACATAATTGTGGTTAACATTATGAGCATAGTGAAGGTGAATAGGATATTATTTGAGAATCTAACTTACAGTCAGGATCAACTGTAGTTGGTAATATTGTCATTAACCAGGTGAACTGTTTAACCCTCAGTGATACCGAGTTCTGAGTGTAAATTTTAGAGGTTAAGAATTAGACAAAAGGTTGATTCGAAGTAATTGGTTGAGTAACTGGCTAATGGCAGAGTGAGTTGAGATTCTGTTTGGGATTTGATCAAAACATTTCTGTTCTAAGCATGGTTGCAAAACTCGGCCAACTCGGCCGAGTAATCGGCGATTACTCCTCTGGAAGAACAAAACGAGTAATCAGTGTCTGACTCGTCCATTTACTCGGTCAACGCCGGTCAACACCGGTCAATGCCGGTCAACGGCGTCGGAAAACTCAGTGAAAAGATGAAGGAAAACAGGAGACGATTAATCTGAGTTCAATAAGGTTTTGATCGACGTCCAACTCCCAAATTTCTCCAACAACTTTCTCGTCCAAATTTTTTCAGAATTGAAATTAAGAGTTCTGAATCGATTTGATGTGTTTGTTTGTTTAGATAGAACAAATTGAAGGAACATACCTGTAATGTCTCGATTTCCATCCATGAAGAGAACAAACAATTTAGGGTTTGGTGACTGAGCGGTTGAAGAAGAAGAAGTGGGTAGCGTGACTGCTACTGCTAGGGTTTCTGAGTCATTTTATTATTTTTTAACTTACATTCAAACCCCCCTAAAGTTTAACTGTTATTTATTTTAACACCTCAAGTTTAGTTTTTCTTTCAACTTCATTATTAAATATATACAAATCTAACCCCTCCAATTAAAATAAATATTTATATGTAACTAAACTTTACATATTTAACATATATATTTATAAATTTTATATATTTAACATATATATATTCTTAAAAATGTTTGTTTATAGCTGATATATATATTATATATCTATAATATATTGAAAATATTTAGTTATATTAGAAAAGTCAACAAAAGTCAACATCCGAGTACTCCTCCGAGTACTCCCCGAGTCGCCGATTACTCCTCAAAAACCTCCGGCCGAGTACTCCCCGAGTCGCGAGTTTTACAACCTTGGTTCTAAGTGTAACAAATTTAATGTTATTGCAAGCCCATATATTTAGAATCTTCCAGTGGCATTGTTTGGCCCTTTTGCTCATTACATAACTATGGAACGGCCCTTGAGAATATTCCAAATGTGTGAGCTAACTGGAAAATGTTGACCAATTTTGAATTTGAAGTTCTAGTTTAGATTCATGTTAAAATGTTGACCAATTTTGACTTTGACTGACTTTGAATACCAAATTCGATTTTAACCCATCAATCTTGACAGATTAATTAAACATTTTGGAAAATCGGAACGGACTGCTCTTAAAAATGAGTAATCGGGGATTAATCGGGAAGTAGTAGGGTTTTATACAACAGGGGTGGTATGAATGTTATGGATAGAAATCATGCGTAAATGGTCGATGGTGTAACTAATTATATTAATATAATAACTTATAACTATAAATACTAATAACTAATTATAAGTTAGTCATATTAATAACGATCTTTATAAATCATATTACTATACTGTAATAACTTATAAGTAATTATAACTAACGGTTTATGATTCTACAATACTTCCAGTAGAAGCACGCTGTATATTCAATTTTATTTAGGTAGTCACTAGAAACCATTTATCTGAAAAATTATTAGGTAAAATTCCCAAATCAAACTATATAAACCCTAAAAGGAGAAACAGATGAAATGAAATGACCAGTAAAAGGTTCAAAATTATTTCTAAAGCATAAATCCCCTAAATTTTTTATTTTTTAAATTTTAAACAAAAATTTAATCTAGTGGATGAACAATAACGAGATCAACTTGAAGCTTGGCATTGGCATCTAAACGATTTAGGGTTAGGTTAGGGTTAGGGTTGGAGTTAATACCGAAGTAACGGCGCTCATTAGCAGCTTTAGCCTTTTCAAGCATGTTATCCAGATCAACTTGAAGCTTGGCATCCCATTTCACTAGCTGATTAACAAATACAACACCCAATCCCATTCCCAAAACATGCTCCCACGGATCTGTGAGAAAATTAATTCATTAATTAACTAAATTAAGGTTATCAATTGATTGATAAACTAAAAAATGAAGACTTACGGCGCATATAAGGGAGTTTACGGAGGGCGTTGGAATACATCTGGGTGCCCAAACCCAGTAGAGCTCCGATCATCGTCGTTGTCACCGGCATCTTTCTATTTACCTCTCACTCCTTTGTATGTGTGATAACATCCCTCGCTGTTACATTTACAATATTTGTATCCGCCAGTTTTGTCAAATATCATAAAAGCCCCTCTAAAATAAGATAGTTGTAAATATCATCCAATAACAATATAACATCTTACAAACTTTCTTTTGTTTTTTGGTTATCAAGGGAACTTGGTTCAAAGACGGGAACACGAACGGGAACGAAAACGGTAATAAAAATGGGAATGGGAATGGAAATGTGAGTGAAAATGAGAATGGGAATAGAATGGAAAAAAATATATTAGGCAATGTAATTTAGAGGGTAATTTCACATTGACAAATTTAGAAGGTTACCTTTCAATTTTAGGTTTGGCATTAATATCGATGGTCTCACGAGTCACTAGTAAAACTTAATGGGACATGTTTAGATTGGCGGGTTGACCCGTTAACTCAAATATTGATCGGAGCCCAACGCGAAAAGATTAAATGAGTTGGGAGGTTACGAAATCATGATACTTGGTAGGATAACCATGTCAACTTTTATGGGTTATATTTGAGTTTGTCGGTTAATCCGTTAACTCAAACATTGAATAGGTTTGGTGGGTTTCGAATTTATGAGTTAGTATACATAAGTAAACGTTACTAAACATAATTAATAAAAGATAGTTACTAGTCCAAATGTCAGTAGTTCATATGTTAGTAGTCCAATTGTTCAAATCTAATGTTCGATATATTCAATTCTAACATTATTAGTAGTCTAATATTATTAATAGCCCAATTCATATTATTAGTAATTAAGTTATTAGTATTATTAGTCTTAGATATGGATACTCCTTTATTTCTTTAAGTGTATATGATAACTAGATTTATGAGCCCGTGCGTTGCACGGGTACATATCCGCAAATAATATATTGAATTTAAAAATTGTATATGAATTAACGATATTATACGGACACTTTCACAAGTACTATAGTTGTGCATCAAATAAATAGAAAATGTTATATCATTTAAAGTTATTAATTTTTGTAAACATGAGCCCGTGCGTTACACATCATCTCTAAAAAGTAGTATGCGAAAAACTTAGTATTAATACTGATTAATGACGTAAACAATGTTAATAAATAAAATTACAATGTAACAATGAATTATTTATAGGCAAAAGTCATCATATACTTGTTCCAGATGTCACTAAAAAATGAATATAATTTAAAGTATCGAGCCACCTTCAAAGTTTTAGGTTTTTCGTGAATAGACAAATTTTATCCACTGAAATATTTCAAGTTGTGGTAAAAAAATGAGTACATTACGGGGGTAACAAAATGTGATCATAAATAGATAATATGTGAGCTTTCAAGACTATAATTATGAACTTGTAAGCTTTCTAATTCAAAAAAGCTAAATTAAACAAAAATATAGATAAACATATTAGAAAAAATTACCTAAATTTAGTCAAAAAGTTTGATACGTAGGACAAACACAACAACTCTGTAATGACCCGGATTTTTCCGCTAATATATAGAAGATTAATATTTACATAATTAAGGTTTCCAACATGTTAGGTAATCAAATTTATTAAGACTTGGTTATTTGGAATGAATTTTATACAAACGTTTGGCCACCCAGTCTGTCTGACGATTCACGAACGTCATATATCGTAATAATTAATTAAAGGAATATATATATATATATATATATATATATATATATATATATATATATATATATATATATATATATATATTAAGATTTGATTAAATGATATTTAAGTATCTCATTAAGTATAATAACAATGAGTTATATATATTAGATGAGACTACGAACTTAAAGACTTTAAAACAATATACATATATGTATCGATTATCGACGTATTAACTCTTAAGTTAAAATCAATATATATGTATTGTATTAAGATGTATTAATACACTTTTGAAAGACTTAAGTACATATATGAATATACTTATACTCAACAAAGATAGCTATACTCGTAATTGCATTCAATTCTATCAAGAATTCTACTCGTATTCATACGATATTTATACCCGTATCATACCCAGCTTCTATACGTATTTACTATTAGTATATACATACCAAATCATTGATCTTAGCAGCCCTCAATTAGTTGTGAGACATGTATAAACATGATGTAGACTTGTGGGAACCATGGCTTGGAAACTAGTATGACTAAATGCATAAAATTACAAACCATGGAGCCATGTTGATGCCCCCATTTTGACGCCAACTTGGAGGTTAAATAACCATCCATTTCATTCCAATTAACTACATCATTTTACTCTCTAAACACATACTCAAACACTCTCTCAAACCTCCATTCAATTCAGCAAGTATTGGTCTCATAATCCAAGTTATAATCATCATAACAAAGCTTGATCAAGAACACTTCAAGAATCATTCCAAGTGTACAAGTTTACTTCCAATCTTTCAATCCAACTCCACAACTCTTTAGAATCCATAATCCTACTTTCATATCAGTAGCTTCTCATATAATAATCAAGGTAAGAATCATATATAAACTTTGGTTCAATTTATATACTTATAACTATCTTAATTCAAGATAGAATTCTTATTCGAACTTTTGTTCATTCCATGTTTATACTTCAAGAATTCCAAGCCATCAAGGGTATCTTTGAACTCAAGATATTCTCCTTATTTCTCCAGCAACTTTATTCATTTAATTTGAGGTAGTAACCTTATTCATAATCTTATTCGATTCGTATTCATATAGCTATCTTATTTTGAGTTATAACTAATAACAACAAGAACATAGTTTAGATTATTTCTAAACTTGTTTGCAAATAAACTTAATCCTTCTAACTTGA
This sequence comes from Rutidosis leptorrhynchoides, assembly GCF_046630445.1. Taxonomy (NCBI): domain Eukaryota; kingdom Viridiplantae; phylum Streptophyta; class Magnoliopsida; order Asterales; family Asteraceae; genus Rutidosis; species Rutidosis leptorrhynchoides. The sequence continues at coordinate 240,791,508 of NC_092340.1, read as the reverse complement.
CTTTTAAAATACTTCAACACATGTATTATGATAGTATGTCAAGCTAACATAAGGATATAAAACTTGTAAACACGAAGAACACCTTAAAATCGAATATACGCTGTCTTAGTCGAACGGGGGCTGTTTTGGGTTTAATTTTAAAAACCTATCTTAAACTTTGAATTAAAAGATTTCCTTTGGTGAAAAGTCTTATTTTATATGGATATGAAATATATCCAAAATCCATGGTTAAACTCTAAGTGGAAGTATGTTTATCAAAAGGGTCATCAAGATGTCGTTCTTACGACGGATATGACTATCTTCTCTTATTTGACACCTAAGCTGTATTTTCGACTATAAACCTATACTTTTTCTGTTAAGATTAATAGTGTTGAGTCCGATACGAAACCATGGCAACTCAAATCACTCAAAATGGATTTGTAACGAAGAAATTATGGGTAAAACAAAATTGGATATTTTTCTTAATTTTTAGCTACGGACATGATTTATAAAAATGGATGCTAACCTTATCCTAGCTAACTTACCTTGTATCCTACATGTATTTATACATGTCTTGTTCCCGAACTTATGTAAATACAATTTATAATAGTCGTGATTAAGTTCTACGACAATATATTATAGTCTTAATAAAGATCGTAAGACACCATATATATATATATATATATATATATATATATATATATATATATATATATATATATATATATATATATATATATATATATATATATATATATATATATATATATATATATATATATATATATATATATATATGACTTGATCACCGTGGATCCGTATACAGCGTTTTGACATATCATTTTGATTTCTTCTATATATATTATTGGAACGAACTATAAGACATCATTGGCAGTAATTTCAAGTTAGCTGTGGGTCGAAGTGGATTCCAAAATATTATATACTTTGAGTTGTGATCGAGCCTGAGACATGCATACAATGGGTCGCGGATTGCTTCAGACAATATACATATTATGTGTCTTATAATATTAAGACAATATATTATAGTGTTAGTGAATTCTAACACAATATACGCATTTATATTTATATATATATTTATACTGTTGGACTATTGGACTATTGGACTACGAACGTTGGACTACTAACAATGGACAATTAAAATTATCACAAGTATCATAAGTATGGAATATTAATTATATATATATATATATCTTGATACAAGAATATTATTATTAGGTTCGTGAATTTGTCAAAGGCCAAGTCTTATCACCATCTATTCGGAAATCATCACAAGTGAGTTATAGTCCCATTTTTTTACTATCTAAATTATTTTGGGATGAGAATACATGTAAAATTTATAAATGTTTTACAAAATAAGCACAAGTTCATGGAACTACATTCTACGATTGTTTTGTTATACCGGATATCTGTAGTTATTATTATTATGCTTGGTAACATAAGAATTAGTGAAAAACACTAATTGACGCGAATCCTAAAGGTAGATCTACGGGCACCAACCACCCCCATTTTCGAATAATGGAAATGCTTTAGTACTTCGAAGGGTCCTTGTCATACATTTGAATAGTGGAATATATGATGCCAGATATCTTAAGCGCTCTATGTTAAGGTCGGTTACCAGGCGACTCATCGTATGAATGATTTTTGCAGTTGTAATGATCCTGCGCATTTAATTATATGAAATCTTGTGGCTTATTAAATATTATGATTATTATATAAAAATTAAACCTATGACTCACCAACATTTTGTTGACGTTTTAAGCATGTTTGTTCTCAGGTGAATATTAAAAACGCTTCCGCTGTCGTATGCCAACCTAAGGTCAAGATTTGGAGTCGGCATAATTGTTTATATTGTTTAAACTTGCATTCCGAGTATTTGTTGTAATATATTTGATCATATTGTAATAGGTTGTGTAAAAACTTATTTATTTGAGGAGATTGTCTTTGATAGACAATCTAAATTATGTCATTAAGACCTTTATTCAATAATAAAGGTTATGGTTGTTACTAAAAACGAATGCAAGATTTGAAAAACGTCTCATATAGAGGTCAAAACCTCGCAAAGAAACTAATTAATATGAAACGTTTATAATTAATATGAACGGGGCATTTCAGTTGGTATCCGAGCGTTGGTCTTAGAAAATCAGAAAATTTTTTATTAGTGTGTCTAACTGATTTTTGATGCATTAGTGAGTCTGGACTTCGACCGTAATTATTTTAAAAAAATGATTGCTTAATATAATTGTTGGAAACATTAGATTATTAACATATAAATATTATAAGATATATCATTCTCTTAACGTGCCTGCTATTATGTGATAGATGACTTCACCCGATTATATAAGCATCTCTAGTGATTCAGATTTCATTTACTTATCAAGTGATTCGGAGGCTGAGTCAAAGCATACGACTTATGAACCAACGGAAAAGTTAACTTTTGGTGCTACCATTAAAGTGGAAAATTGTTGGAAAAATTGGGAAGATTCACAATTGCTAGTAGAAGTTCCAGAAGAGGATCTAGAAGAAGATTCTGAAGAGGAACCCGAAGAAGAGGATCTTGAAGAAGTTGTGGAAATTACCGAACCACAACGTGATTTGGGAAAATCTTTGGCTGTTATACCCGATCCCAAACCCGATGAACCTATTATGACCCAAAATGTTTGTGATCATCCACCTGAACCACCTAAGAGACCAGTTTATAAAATGACCGCTCGTATAACGACTGTTGGTTTTGCTCCCAAACAATTAGCCGAAAGAACCAATTGGGAGGAATTGGAAAAAGAATTATCCAAACGAAAATCCAAACGTTTGGCCGAGAAAGAAACAACGTCAACATCTAAGAAATCTCGTCGTTCTTGAACCATCGGCAGCTATCTTGTATTCCGTGCATTGTGAAATATGTATTATATTGTGTGTTTAAGTTTGTAAGAAAGTCCGCAATGTAATTTTCCTTATGATTGTATAATAATAAGAATAAGCATGGAAGGTTTATTATTATTATTATTACAACTTATTATTACGTAGTAACGTAATAACTTACCATAGTTTTTCATATTAGAATTTTATTAGTTAATTTGTGTGTTAGCTGCTAAGTATGAACATTATTACAGTTATAAAATGCTAATATGAAGAAAAGGCTTTTATAATAATAAGTTCATATTAAGCTACAAAATACTTTTTGGCTACTTCTAAAAATTCTATATGATTAACTCATTCGGCTATTTTTGAAGGAAATGGCTCCTCCAGCTACTAGACAACAACAATTGAACACAGAAGAACTTCAAGCTTTCGCTGCAAATGTGGCTGCAGTGGTGAATGCAATGAACAACAATAACCAATCGGGTTCCAGCAGTGGAGGAAACAATGGCAACCAGATAGGATGTTCCTATAAAGCTTTTATGGCCTGCAAACCCAATGAGTTTGAAGGAACCGAAGGACCCGTTGGACTAAAGCGGTGGACAGCGAAGGTTGAAGCTGTGTTCGCAATCAGTAACTGCGCAGAAGAGGATAAAGTTAAGTATGCCACACATACTTTCAGGGGTACTGCTTTGACATGGTGGAATACCTACATGGATTACGTAGGATAGAATACCGCCTACGCACTTCCATGGTCCGCTTTCAAGCACATGATGACGAAAGAGTACCGTCCCAGAACCGAAATCAACAAGCTTAAGGCAGAGCTTAAAGCACTGACAACCCAAGGGTTAGATGTCACTACCTACGAGTGACGTTTCAATGAACTGGCATTAATGTGTCCTGGAGCATTTGAGGACGAAGAAGCAAAAATTGAAGCATTCATAAAAGGGTTGCCGGAACGAATCCAAGAGCATGTAGGTGCTAACGACCCTGCAACAATGCAGAAAGTGAGCCGTATAGGCCACAAATTGATAGGCCAAGTTACAGGAAGGATAAAGAAAGAAGTGGCCGAGGAGGCCATAATGAAACAGGGGAAAAGAAAGTGGGAGGAAAGCGGTGATCTGGGTCACCAGTACAACTGATGTGCAGAAACGTAACCTTTATTTATGAACGGATTTGAGTTGTTTTGTTACACGAATTGATTTATTGTATATGTGGTATTTTATTGATTTCAGGTTGATTTCACACATATATATAGGCAACTAGTCCTATCCGTGTAGTTTAGTTTGTTGGTAAATCCGATTCGTTCCACAGGGAGATGGAGTGTTTAATGGTTTTTAATAGTCTTTGATGTCAAACTTAATTAAAGGGGGTTTTGGATTAGGCAATTGTAAAATAACAGTAAAAGAAAATAACTAAAACTAATTTACTAAATAAAATTACAAGATTACAAAAATTAACTTAAAAAGGAACTAAATGAAAATAAACTAATTATGATGCATTAATTATGTTACTAAATGGTAATTAGTAAAATAGTAATTTTTAATGAAACTATATATTTAGAATTTTGTTTTGAGCAATTACAATAGAAACTTATTTAAATTAACTAAAATGCATTTTTAGTAAAACTAATACAAATTAAAAGGAATTTAATTAATTTACTAATTATAAACTAATTACAATTTATAAACCTATAATAAGTAATACTAATTTTAGGATTAAAACATGTATTTTAAGTATTTTAAATAACTTTAACTAATTAACTTAATTAAAATAACTAAAATAACTAATAACCTAAATATAAATATAATTAAATAACAAAAACCCTAATTTTAACCTAGCTGTACTGTAGCCGCGTTTTAGCCTTACACGATTCGTGTGATGATACACGATTCGTGTACGTGTAAAAATATGTGACAACTTAACTGTTACGAAAATTAAATGTTTTTATGTATTTTTCTAATATTTTAAAATGGTAAATCGTAAATAATAATAATAATACTTTTATAACAAATATAAATAAGATAAATGGGAGTGTTTACTTAATTGTGTCACCCCTAGGTCCATGGATTGTTTTAAGTTTTACGCCCTATTAAAATGTTCTAGTATCAAACTTTACATTTTTCTCTCGAATAAACATAAGGTTACAACTTAACTAAATAAAATCTAATTTTCATCGGATTCTTTTTAGAAAGCTACTATTCCCCAAGTATTTAAATTGAGACCTAGCCTAGTTTTGACCTTCGCCAATACCCAAATTATAACGGTTTCCCTTTTTATAATTTCACTGTCATGTAATTTATTGATATCACCCAAACCACCGAAGTTTATTTCTAAATTGGTGTTAATAAATTATCCATAAATTCGTCTAGATCACTTTTAATGTTGAAGCTTAATTTATGTAAATAAAAATAACTTTCGTTATTTGAATTTAATAAATTAAGTGGCAAGGGTTAAATACCTAATTACATAAAAATGGTTCTTTTTAACTAGGCTCAATATTAAAAATACTAAAGTTACATTTTAACTTTTACAGATGGTAACAATCCATTTCACTAGGGGCTCTACATTTAAGCAAACACTAGGGAAATTTAGCTATTCATTACACTAGGGTAGACATAAAAATATAGATATGCAAACATAATAACAACGCTAATTTTAACAGAGTAAACTTACTAAAATATCTTCACTTGCATTAACTTCAAACGGTAGAAAAATTACAATAATAACACCCCTTTCACGCGTACAATAACACCCTTTATCACGAACAATACCCCCTTAATATTTGAAACTAATCCTAATAATTGAACTTTGAAACTGAAATGTAAATAATACTGATAATAAAAGTGACAATAGTATGTGTATAGTAATTTTGTGTTGCAATCTCCTATGTGTAATATATGTGTCTTGATCTCTGTACGTACTCCATATTTATGCTTGAAAAATTAGTAGTTGGTGAAGTTTAGTTGGTCAAAAAGCTAGTCCATTTGCTGAATGTTTGAGTCAAAAGTCTGCACCACTTGAAAAGAAATGTTTTAAAACCATAAAGCCAGCCGCCCCTTCTGGAAATCCGGAACAGTACTTTGGCCTAACATTACACGATTCGTGTATGGCTACACGATTCGTGTAAGACCAGATATTCTACACGATTCGTGTACCACTACACGATTCGTGTAAGAGTAAACAGAAATTTTCTTCATTTTTCTTTTTCAGTTGTTCTTTGTTGATTCCGTGTTGACGTGTACTGACTTGGCACTTTACATTTGAACTTCTTTTCTTCATTTATCTTGTACTTTCATTCGGATAAACGTTTCTTGATATAAATCTGGTTTAAAACTATCGTTTTATCGTCGAATCTTCAAATAGTAAGCTCTTATCCACTTTTGTCGTTTTTCTCGTGAAATGCGCGTTGAATGTCTTTGTAGATGATAAAAACCTATGAAATATAAGTGATATTGCGTCGAATAATATGTATGTTTAGAGCAATATCAAAATACCCCACACTAGAACGTTGCTTGTCCTCAAGCAATTACATCTTTTAACAGAGTTAGAACATTATATATTACACAACACACACTACACGAAATGAAACACACGCTATATGAAATATATTACACAACACGGTATTTATTGGATCACACGCACACCACACGAAATGAAATTCTGACAACAGAAACAAACATGAAACTCGTGATTAGGGTTTTAAAAATTTGGATCCTTAGGGAAAATTGGACCTTAAGAAAACATTTTATCATTTTAAACAGGATAACAAGCTAGCTTTTACACTAGACTCATTTTCCGAAATTTTAGTTAATAAGGTCATGTGCATTCAAAGTTATTCTGATTTTGAACAACCGCATGGATAACATACTACCCCGGTAAACATACTTTCTCGGTTCAGAGAACGCGATGAGATAGCACTTATCAATTGTGAGTGTTTTGGTGTCATCCACAGCTAATCTGGTAATGATAGCGACACGGAACAAGTATCAAACCTTTACAAATCTCCGGTGTTGAAGGAGTAAGATAGGAATGATACAGGAAAATAGTTATATATATATATATAGTTTTTTTTTTTTTTTTTTTTTTTTTTTTTTTTACTAAAATATCTTCACTTGAAAAATACATGGTAAATGACAATGCAATTTCGTAAGAACTTAATATGGTGAACCGAAATGTATTGTGATATTTCGTAAGTTTCTGAATCGTCGGTGGATATATCGTGTATTTGAATAGTATGGATGGTGGTTTAGGTAATGATTTGGTTGAGAGGTAATCGGAAGTGTTTGGTTATGATGGTGGTTCTAATTGAAGGGTGTTTCAAAAGTTGGTTTAAGATTTGTATATAGTACACACGCACACATTTGAACACACACTTTTCTCGTATAACACACACTTGATACACACTCACACTTTGAAGTATACACACCAACACGAATCACAATTTCATGAAACACACGCTTTTCTGAATACTCACGCTTTTGGGTACACGGGACAATAGATTTCAATGGAATGAAAAATTTGATCCTAAGGAAAACAGGATCTTTCATTAAAACATTTTGATTTTTTGAAAAGGATAACAAGTCTGTTAAGACAAGTTTCCGTAATTTGAAAATCCAGATATTCCTGATGAGCCATGAGTTGTCAAATCTCAATCTGTAGTTTTGTGCTGAAATTGATTTAATTGCACATTCTGAGATTTTAAAAACGTGTTTTCTTTTTCTTTTATCCTTTCTTATAGTTGGTTTTACCTTTTCATATGTTTTTAATCAAATAACTTGTTTTTCTAGGGTATAGCGATGATACTTTCTGTTTTTGACAAGTATATTTGTTTAAAATTTTTCAAAATTTTCTCAATTTTCGTAAAAATGACCAAGTTATAAGTTCTCGAAAATTTATATCCCCACCCCACACTTATTTTTTTTGGAATGCCCTCATTACAACAAAATAGATTAAAATATATAAATGTGAGAGCTTAAAAAGTGTAAGGTTTTTAGAACTTCCTTTGTTAACCGATTTGAATTTTTTTTTCAAATTGTTTTACCTATGATTGTATCCAATTTTTGTATCACAATGCATATCCGTGTTTGGTTTCGTTTCATCTTATTGCATTTCCGTTTGTACCTGTCAAAACCATGTTAAAAACATATAAGATATGGGGTTGTACTTCAGTCGTACAAAACAATTTTACCCCACACTAATTTCTTGCAAAAATATAATCAAACATAAGAAACATAAAAATGTAAAAAAAACACACCACACAATTATATGTTATTACAAACCATAAAAATAAAAATGTAAATGTTCAAAACAATAGAACTAGAACTAATCAAATGGGCTCCAATATGGGCCTCCTCGTTCGCCCTCCTCCTGCTGCTGTCGTTGCCGTTGCTCGTTTAGGCGTTGTTCCTCGTAGAAACGCCTATATGCATCCTGACTCGCGGCAATGGCGGCGTTGTGATCATATGGTGGAGGTAGAGGGTCATTGGGTGACTGCCATGGGGGATATGATGGAAAGGCTGAGGGTGCGTATGATTGTGGGTTAGACGCGTATAAATATGCCTGTTGGTGCGCCCACTCTAATTGATTTCCTATTCCCCTCTGATCATATCGGATGTTGGACAGCATACTATATTGATCTAATTGGGTCTGCCTGATGACTAATTGGGTATGCCTAATGTCCCCTAACTGCCGAGATAAAGCCGTGTACTGATCTTCTGATCTGACTCCCCAGTTTTGATAAGAGTTACGTACATCCAAACTCAATGAGTTAAATGAGTTTTGGAGCATATCAAAATCAGAAGTACCTGTATGAGACGAGCTAGCCTGATCTGTATCTCGTCGTCTCCTCCTGGCTTCCCTCTCGGGTTCGTCATCCTCTTCCATGGGTTCCTGAGGCGCAACTTCCTGTGGCCTTAAACTAATCACCCCAGCCCTCACACGTATGGCCTTAGCTGTCCTATACACATCCAATCCTAAGGTGCGAACCTGTTTATTTATCGGTTGGATTGGAGGTGCGAAGTCGTTCGGGTTGATATCGAACCAGGATGCCAAACACGTGATATAGTGACCCCCCGACATGTCACTGTCTCCTCGAGCACCCTTACCTACATTGGCCAAAAAGTAGGCCACTCCATAGGGTATACTAATATTAGTTTCCCTATCTCTAATAACATCCAAATACCAAAGGTCGACATAATTAATCCTATCTGTAGTAAGGAATGCCCTTTGGTTAATCGTGTTCGCTATAAATTTATGAATTAATCGATAGCGAATATCTTGGATCTTAAGGTATGATTCTCGGCCTGCTGTATATGAATTTCTTCCGGAAAAAGATCGCCAGACGCTGACAGAATCATAATCTCCTGAATACCTAGCTCCTGTAAATATAAATTCCCAAAAACCTGGAGCAATCATATCATCACCCTCATAAATCCCTAAGGCCATAGTTATGTCGCCTAGGGACATTACTCTATCAACCCCACCCAGTCGGAATTGTAGGAAACTAGTATCTTGGACAGTTGCGGGGCGGGTATTCATCCTAACAGTAGAGTAAAATTCTAAACACAATTCCCTATATACAGGAGCAGTCAAACGAAATAATCTCTCCCAGTCATTAAAATACCTAATTACCCCAAATTCATCCGTGTAGCTTTGGGTTAAAGTATTCTTTATCTGTGTATCTAAATTAACTGGGGGACCTAGGGGAGTCCAATCAACAATGCAAACTTGATTGATTGTTCGATTTACCAGAGTAAGTAAATCCTTAACTTTTTGTACCCTTTGGCTTAATTCCATAGGAAATTGAAGAATCGGGTGTAGTTGCAAAAGCTGTTGTTCCATTTCGGGCGTAACTTGATCTTGTTGTTGGTTTACTGCCCTCATTCTAATTGGTCCCTGCATAACATTTTCAAAACAAGGAGATCATCTCAATAGGATGTGTCAATGTTAGCAAAGATTCTAATTTCAACAAACAACTTTGTTGTCAACACCACCTTAATCAATTTAATTCAACAAACTTGGAAGATTTAGTTCTATAATTCAAAACAAAGCAAAAACAAACCAAAAAATCACAAATCAAAAATCAAGTTTCATACAGAAAGTTTAATTCACAAGTGAAAACACGTAATTTTTCTAAGCATATCTAATTCAATTCAATCACATTGCGCGTATCTCAGCTTCTAAATCATCCTTAACATCATTAAAACGCATACTTGATTCATAGAAATGACAAAACTTAACAAATTTAGGCTAAAATTAAAAATCACACAATCAAGCAATCAAAATCATGTTCACAAGTTCTATCTACTAACAAAACACTCAAAAACAACTAATTACAACCAAATTAACACACCTCAGTTTCAATTTCTCAATTTTCCCCAATTTTGTATAAACCCTAATTTTCAATCACCAATTAAACATCAATTTCTTATGCTAATCGGGTTTATTATGTTACTAACAACATATATATAACAATAATCAAGCAAAAATCAACAAAAACATGCACAAAATGCGGATTATAACTATAAAGAAAAATAATGAAAAACTTGAAGAACACTAATAAAAATGGGTTAAAAATTCTTACCACTCTTGGCATGATGAAAGATTGAAGAATTAGAGAAGATTGAGAGTGTTAATTTAAGTATTTGGTGCAAATTTGGGTGTTTTGGGTGTTTGGTCTCGTCGCAGCAGAAAAAAATTGGGAGAGGAGTGTTGAAAACAGACTGCTGCTCGTCCAGTTATGTTCAGGTTTTTTGGCCTTACACGAATCATGTACCACTACACGATTCGTGTAAGGTATTTTTTTTTTTTTTTCGTGGTTTACTATTTAATAGATATCTTATGAATCCAATAAGAAATTTCGTGCAATTTGAAAAACGATAATTCAGTTGTAACACTTAACATTTATCGTTTTTAATGAAAACATATTGAACTCAAGGTTCATCACTTTTAAATGGTAGACCGTTTTAATAGAACATACAATAAACAAAAACAAACCAAACACACCAAAACATTACACAAAAAAAAAAAAAAAAACACAAATACACAATTGGCGAGAAAAAGATTTAAAGAGTGAAGCCTCGTTGGCTCGCCTCGTAGTGGAGTCGCATTATTTCGCTCCCCATTGCTTCGTAGGCGTAACCTCGCTGGTTTAAGAGGTTTTCTTCTGCACATTTTAAAGGCCCTTCTCGGCATAAGGTTACGTATTCGTAATTAGAGTCCGTTTGATTCTTTGGGCAATCTCCGGAGTGAGTCGGTTTTCCACATTTCACACATTTACCCAAATTACGTGCTCTACGCCTTTTAGCTGATTTAGATTTTCCTCTTGCATAGTTTGTCTCATTTAGTTTCTGTCTTTCTTCTTTCCTCGCCTTATCGCATCTTTTCTTAATATCTAACACCACATCCCTCGGTAAAATCTTATCGCACTTTAAAATGAAATGGTTGTAGATATACTGACTGCGCATCTTGAAATTACACAATAGAAACAAAAAGAAATTAAAAAGGTAGAATGGAGGGAGAAGACTAGTTCTTTAGGGTCTGCTAGGGAAAGACCAATCTAACCCCACTCTTAAAGATAAGAATAAAAATCGAGAATGGAGTTTAAAACCTTAGAGTTACCCTGAATTTATTTGTCCTTAGGGTAGAAGGTGGTTTCGTCTCTTTCCGTAGTATTGATTTCTTTAAAGTATAACTTTAGTCTGTGTCCGTTCACTTTGAAAGTTCCACCGTCTTTACCATACAACTCTGCATATCCAGATGGAAAAAACTGTTTTATTATATATGGCCCATTCCATCGGGATCTAAGTTTACCAGGTGAAAACTTGAAACGTGATTGGAATACCAATACTTTATCCCCTTGTTCAAATTCTTTCTTTTTTAATCGCGCATCGTGCCATACTTTAGTTTTTTCTTTATATGTTTTAGAATTTTCGTAGGCTTGTAATCTTAATTCATCTAGTTCGTTAAGTTGTGATAACCTATTTTCTCCGGCTTGTACAAGGTCAGTATTACATTCTCTCATAGCCCAGTACGCCTTGTGTTCAACTTCAACAGGTAGATGACACGCTTTACCGTATACAAGTCTAAATGGTGTGGTACCTATTGGTGTTTTATACGCAGTCCTAAAAGCCCACAACGCGTCATCTAACTTACGCTGCCAGATTTTAGGGTTGTTATTAACCGTCTTCTCAAGTATGCGTTTTAAGGCACGATTCGTGTTCTCCACTTGACCACTTGTTTGCGGGTGGTACGGAGTAGAGAAACGATGAGTTACGCCATACTTCTTCAACACCTTTTCAAGAAGGTTGTTGGTAAAATGTGTTCCTCGGTCGGATATGAGTGCTTTTGGGATCCCAAAGCGTGAGAAGAGATTTTTCAAGAAGTTTACCACCACCCTAGCATCATTTGTAGGCAAAGCTTTTGCTTCAGCCCACTTGGATACATAGTCAACGGCTACTAGTATGTACTTTCACTTATGTGAACTTGGAAAGGGTCCCATGAAATCGATTCCCCAAATGTCAAAGATTTCACAAACTTGGATGCCGGTCTGAGGCATCTCATCCTTTTTCGTGATGTTACCCGTTCGTTGGCATGCGTTACAAGTCCGAACGAAATCATGGGCATCTTTAAAGATCGTGGGCCAATAAAAGCCCGATTCAAGGATTTTTCTTGCAGTGTGGTTTGGTCCGAAATGACCGCCGGTTGGCCCTTGATGGCAATGCTCAAGAATTTGTTGAGCTTCTTGTCCGTATACACAACGGCGAATTATTTGATCCACACCAACACGAAATAGGTCTGGGTATTCCCAGAAATAAGACTTTAAATCCGCAAAGAATTTCTTCTTTTGCTGATAAGTAAGTCCTTTTTGTAGAATGCCTGAAGCAAGATAGTTTGCAAAATGGGCAAACCATGGGATTTCAGATTCTTTTTCAACCCTCATTAGAGATTCGTCAGGAAATGTGTCCTTGATGATTGTGTCATCAAGTTTATCTAATTCGGGGTTTTCAAGTCGGGATAAATGATCGGCAGCTAGATTCTCAGCTCCTTTCTTGTCACGTATCTCAATGTCAAATTCTTGAAGTAAAAGAACCCAACGTATGAGACGATGTTTTGCATCTAGTTTCGAGAATAAATACCTAAGTGCCGAATGGTCCGTGTAAACAATGGTCTTGGACAACACCAAATATGACCGAAATTTATCAAATGCATAAACAACCGCTAGGAGTTCTTTTTCCGTGGTGGTATAATTAATTTGGGCTCCCGTTAGAGTTTTACTTGCATAATAAATCGGAAGAAAATGATTATCGGGACGTTGTCCTAAAACAGCACCTAAAGCATAGTCGCTTGCGTCACACATTAGCTCAAATGGCATACTCCAATCTGGAGATACCATAATGGGAGCTTGTGTGAGTTTTGACTTTAGAATTGAGAATGCATTCTCGCAATTAGTGTCAAAGTCAAATGGAGCATCCTTTTCAAGAAGCTTGGTCAATGGGCGGGCGATTTTAGAAAAATCTTTGATAAATCGCCTATAGAATCCTGCGTGACCAAGAAAGCTTCTAATTGCTTTAACATTTGATGGTTTAGGTAGCTTAGAGATAACTTCAATTTTAGCTTTATCTACCTCTATTCCCGCACGAGATATTTTGTGACCAAGTACAATGCCCTCCTTCACCATGAAGTGGCATTTTTCCCAATTTAGGACCAAGTTTGCTTTCTCACATCGGATAAGCATACGTTCTAGATTGAAAAGACACGATTCAAAGGAATCTCCAAACACGGAAAAGTCATCCATGAAGACTTCCATACAATCCTCTACCATATCATCAAAGATTGCCATCATGCACCTTTGAAAGGTTCCGGGTGCATTGCATAAACCAAACGGCATGCGGCGATAGGCAAAGGTACCGAAAGGACAAGTGAATGTGGTCTTATCTTGGTCGTTGGGATCAATTGGAATTTGGAAGTAACCGGAGAAACCGTCTAAAAAGCAATAATATTCTTTTCCCGCTAATCGTTCAAGCATTTGATCAATAAAAGGTAACGGGAAATGATCCTTTCTAGTGGCATCATTTAGACGTCTGTAATCAATACAGACTCTCCAGCCGGTAACTGTTCTAGTTGGGACGAGTTCGTCCTTTTCATTTAATATAACGGTTGTACCCCCCTTTTTGGGTACTACTTGTACTGGACTAACCCATGGACTATCGGAGATGGGGTAGATTAACCCGGCGTCAAGAAGCTTGACGACCTCCTTTTTAACAACCTCTTTCATGTTGGGATTTAGCCTGCGTTGTCTTTGTACTACGGGTTTGTAGTCATTCTCAAGGAGAATTTTATGTGTACAATAAGACGGGTTTATTCCCGGAATGTCGATTGTTTTCCAGGCTATAGCCTTTTTATGGGTTTTTAATACAGAAATTAGCTTATCCTTCTCATTATCTGAAAGATGTGAAGCAATAATTACTGGTAATTTAGATGTACCTTCGAGATAAGCATACTCCAAGTGTTTGGGTAGCTCTTTAAGCTCTAGTACGGGTGGTTCTTCTAAGGAATTTTTTATACGAAATCTATCTTCATTTTTGATTTCCTCAAACGATTCCTCTTCCATGGGAATTTCTTCTATTATGGTCTCGTCATCCGTGACCACCTTCATCAACTCATCAAAATCTTTATCAATATTGAAGTATTCATTCTCACTTACCGGGGCTAACCCCGGGATATCAATTTTAAGTAGCTCCTTCAATTCATTCTCGACACAAAGATCTATAACATCAATTTGAAAACAAGAGTCATCGGTAGAAGTGGGTCTTTTCATGGCTTTGTCAATGTGACAAATTATTCTCTCGTTTCCCACACCAAGACTCAATTGTTCTTTTTGGACATTAATGATAGCATCTGCAGTGTTTAGGAAAGGACGTCCTAAAATGATAGGAACTTTTGTGTCCTCTTGCATTTCTAGAATAACAAAGTCGACGGGAAAGATAAGTGAGCCAACTTTTACAAGTATATCCTCGGCTATACCTATGGGAGTATCAAATGATTGGTTTGCTAATCGAATACCCATCCGGGTTGGTTTTAAGTCTCCTAAGTCAAGTTTTAAATATAACGAGTAAGGCATTAAGTTAACACTTGCACCTAGGTCGGCTAGTGCATCGTACACTACCGAATCACCCATCATACATGGTATGATAAAACTACCAGGGTCTCCTAATTTTGGAGGTACATTTTGTTTCTTTAAGATGGCCGAACATTCCTCATGGAGGAATGTGGCAGAAACGTCGTGGTATTTACCCTTCGAGGATATGAGATCCTTTAAAAACTTCCCGTAATTGGGCATATCCCTAAGAACCTCCGCGAGTGGCATGTTAATGCTAATTTGCTTAATCATGTCCGCAAATTTCTCATACCGCCTTGCGAGTCTGTCTTTCTTTAATGCTTTCGGGTAAGGAATAGGTTCCTTATGCACCTTTACTGGTGGTTCTTCACTTTTCTTTGGTATGACCTCAGGTGGATCATCTTTCTCTTGTTCTTTATCAACTTGCTCATTTTCATCAACCGGTATTTGTAAAACAGAAGGAGATAAAGAAACTTCAGGGGACTTAAGAGTCTCCGGTTTAGTAGTTAAGCCACTTCTAGTAGTTATAGCATTTACATGCTCGTTCCTTGTTTAGGGGTTGTTGGGATTCACTTGAGTATTTGAGGGGAGAGTACCTGGTGGTCTCTCTGATAGTAACTGTGATAACCTTCCAACATCCCTTTCTAAGTTTTGTATTGTGGCTTGTTGATTTCGGATTTGCTGAGTTTGGAGCTCTGCATTTTGCTCGTGCTTAACCATAAAATCTCTTAAGAGATCTTCTAAACCAGATTTCCTCACAGGTTGAGGTTGCATAATTGCTAATGGTTGTGGTTGATTGAATGCTAGTGGTTGTGGTTGATTGTGTTGGAAATTATTTTGATAATTTCGTTGAGGTTGATTTCGGTTATTATAACCTGGTGGCGGATTTCTTTGATTTTGATTTGGGAAATTCCGGTTATTTTGGTAACCTGGATTTCCTCCTTGATAGTTATTATTATTTTGATAGTTATTATTATTTGATCCTGAAGGTCCTCCTACTTGATAGCTGTTTATAGGAGGATATTTTCGGTTGTTTGCTTCTATACCTGGAAAATCACTGAAGTTCATTTCACCTTTTCGTAAGTATCCTAAGAAATTTGCTTGTTCTTCCATTGTACTTTGATCACAATCTCTAGTAAGATGGGGACCTTGGCACAGTTCACATCCTACTCTGATAGCATGCATTTCCTTGGTTACTTTCTCGATTTGCCTTGCTTGATTTGCTATTTGAACTTTTAAAGAAGCAATTTCATCATTGCTTTCAATACTAGCAACATTTGATGATCTAGAAAATTCTATTTCTTGATGCCAATTATGAGAATGGGAAGCTAAATCAGCAATGATTGTGTGAGCGTCTTCAGGTGTTTTCTTCATGATCGAACCTCCGGCTGCAACATCTATATCTTTTCTAGTTGCCACATTGACTCCTTTATAGAATATTTGGACCTTTTGGAATGTATTCAACCCATGTTGAGGACATATTCGAAGCATTTTATTGAATCGGGTCCAAGCTTCATAAAGAGTTTCATTAGGCTTTTGTTTAAAGTGATTTATGTCACTTTGTAATTTTGCTGCTTTTGAAGCAGGAAAGAATTCTGACAAAAATTTATCCATCATATCATTCCAGTTTTCAATATAACCTTCTGGTAATGAGTCTAGCCAATCTCTTGCATCATCTTTTAAGGACCATGGAAAGATTTTTAAACATGCAACTTCATCGGTGACATCTTTGATTTTGAAAAGCTTGCAAATGCTTACAAACTTACGAAGATGCTCGTTAGGATCCTCATTTGGGGCTCCACCGAATTGACATGTATTAGTTACCATGTGTAAAAATTGACCTTTTATTTCAAAGCCATCACTCATCGTGGGTTGGATGATTGCGTGGCCTTGACCTTTTCTTGTGGCCTTCATTAATGCTTCCATCGTTTGATTTGTATCAGCCATTTCTTCTTCTTCTTTAATAATCGGCTCTATGATTGGTTGAATTATTGGTTCAGAGTCGGATTCTAAGAAAAGTGACTCTAAATTTTTAGCAAGAGATTCTACTTCTTGAGCTCTTAAGCGTTCGTGGAATTTTCTTTCGGGTTCAGGATGTGAGGGAGTTAATTCAGCGTTGGAGGAACGTAAGTTCATACATTAATTTCTATTATGAGATCACTTCACTAAAGGTTTATCTAGGGTTACCTACTTGTTTCTCTTTTTTTTTTTTTTTTTTTTTTTTAGTGTTTTTCGGTGTTTTAAAATTACTAGTACTTCCTATTTATTTTTGTTGTTTTTGTCCTTTATTAATTCTTTGAGGTTCCGGATTAAGTTTAACGAGTTTAGGATTGAACGGATCATACAATTTGGGAAATTGTACAAAGAATTAAAGGATTTATTCAAAAACTTTGAACTTTCTTGGAAATGAATTTCCTCGAGAGGATCGAATAACATAAAAACAATGATAAAAACCCTTAAACAAACAGATTTTCCTTCTGATTTTGCCCACGTTTTGAATAGCCAAAAGATGCAGCAGAGGGGCAGGATCCTTCTATTGACCAATAAAATTGGTGATCCAACAACCCGGTCCACGTACAAATCCAACTACTACTACGAATCAGAAAAATTATCTATTTATTTAACTGCCAAGTCCCCGGCAGCGGCGCCAAAAAGTTGATGTGCGGAAACGTAACCTTTATTTATGAACGGATTTGAGTTGTTTTGTTACACGAATTGATTTATTGTATATGTGGTATTTTATTGATTTCAGGTTGATTTCACACATATATATAGGCAACTAGTCCTATCCGTGTAGTTTAGTTTGTTGGTAAATCCGATTCGTTCCACAGGGAGATGGAGTGTTTAATGGTTTTTAATAGTCTTTGATGTCAAACTTAATTAAAGGGGGTTTTGGATTAGGCAATTGTAAAATAACAGTAAAAGAAAATAACTAAAACTAATTTACTAAATAAAATTACAAGATTACAAAAATTAACTTAAAAAGGAACTAAATGAAAATAAACTAATTATGATGCATTAATTATGTTACTAAATGGTAATTAGTAAAATAGTAATTTTTAATGAAACTATATATTTAGAATTTTGTTTTAAGCAATTACAATAGAAACTTATTTAAATTAACTAAAATGCATTTTTAGTAAAACTAATACAAATTAAAAGGAATTTAATTAATTTACTAATTATAAACTAATTACAATTTATAAACCTATAATAAGTAATACTAATTTTAGGATTAAAACATGTATTTTAAGTATTTTAAATAACTTTAACTAATTAACTTAATTAAAATAACTAAAATAACTAATAACCTAAATATAAATATAATTAAATAACAAAAACCCTAATTTTAACCTAGCTGTACTGTAGCCGCGTTTTAGGCTTACACTATTCGTGTGATGATACACGATTCGTGTACGTGTAAAAATATGTGACAACTTAACTGTTACGAAAATTAAATGTTTTTATGTATTTTTCTAATATTTTAAAATGGTAAATCGTAAATAACAATAATAATACTTTTATAACAAATATAAATAAGATAAATGGGAGTGTTTACTTAATTGTGTCACCCCTAGGTCCATGGATTGTTTTAAGTTTTACGCCCTATTAAAATGTTCTAGTATCAAACTTTACATTTTTCTCTCGAATAAACATAAGGTTACAACTTAACTAAATAAAATCTAATTTTCATCGGATTCTTTTTAGAAAGCTACTATTCCCCAAGTATTTAAATTGAGACCTAGCCTAGTTTTGACCTTCGCCAATACCCAAATTATAACGGTTTCCCTTTTTATAATTTCACTGTCATGTAATTTATTGATATCACCCAAACCACCGAAGTTTATTTCTAAATTGGTGTTAATAAATTATCCATAAATTCGTCTAGATCACTTTTAATGTTGAAGCTTAATTTATGTAAATAAAAATAACTTTCGTTATTTGAATTTAATAAATTAAGTGGCAAGGGTTAAATACCTAATTACATAAAAATGGTTCTTTTTAACTAGGCTCAATATTAAAAATACTAAAGTTACATTTTAACTTTTACAGATGGTAACAATCCATTTCACTAGGGGCTCTACATTTAAGCAAACACTAGGGAAATTTAGCTATTCATTACACTAGGGTAGACATAAAAATATAGATATGCAAACATAATAACAACGCTAATTTTAACAGAGTAAACTTACTAAAATATCTTCACTTGCATTAACTTCAAACGGTAGAAAAATTACAATAATAACACCCCTTTCACGCGTACAATAACACCCTTTATCACGAACAATACCCCCTTAATATTTGAAACTAATCCTAATAATTGAACTTTGAAACTGAAATGTAAATAATACTGATAATAAAAGTGACAATAGTATGTGTATAGTAATTTTGTGTTGTAATCTCCTGTGTGTAATATATGTGTCTTGATCTCTGTACGTACTCCATATTTATGCTTGAAAAATTAGTAGTTGGTGAAGTTTAGTTGGTCAAAAAGCTAGTCCATTTGCTGAATGTTTGAGTCAAAAGTCTGCACCACTTGAAAAGAAATGTTTTAAAACCATAAAGCCAGCCGCCCCTTCTGGAAATCCGGAACAGTACTTTGGCCTAACATTACACGATTCGTGTATGGCTACACGATTCGTGTAAGACCAGATATTCTACACGATTCGTGTACCACTACACGATTCGTGTAAGAGTAAACAGAAATTTTCTTCATTTTTCTTTTTCAGTTGTTCTTTGTTGATTCCGTGTTGACGTGTACTGACTTGGCACTTTACATTTGAACTTCTTTTCTTCATTTATCTTGTACTTTCATTCGGATAAACGTTTCTTGATATAAATCTGGTTTAAAACTATCGTTTTATCATCGAATCTTCAAATAGTAAGCTCTTATCCACTTTTGTCGTTTTTCTCATGAAATGCGCGTTGAATGTCTTTGTAGATGATAAAAACCTATGAAATATAAGTGATATTGCGTCGAATAATATGTATGTTTAGAGCAATATCAACAACAACAACAATCAAAACAACAATTACAACAACAATCGCAACTACCCCAACAACAACAATAATCGCAACAACAACCGCAACAATAACCGCAACAACCATCCCAATAATAATAACAACAACAACAATCCCAATCACAACAATAACAACAACAAACGTCTCAACAACAATAACTCTAACAACAACAACAATGACAACAAAAAGCAAAGGACTATATGCCCAAGGTGTGATACGTTTCATCCGGAATGGTTTTGTAGAGAATTATGTACCAAGTGCAATAGGAATGGCCATATTGCGGCAAAGTGTGAAGTCTACGGACCAAATAGAAACAAAGGAGTAAATAATGCCGGAAAAAATAATAACGCCGTTGTTTGCTATGGATGTGGAAAACCGGGACATACCATAAACCAGTGCCGGAATGGAAATAGGCAAGGCCATGGGAGAGCCTTCAACATTAATGGGGAGAAATCACAGGAAGACCCGGAGCTTGTTACGGGTACGTTTCTTATCAACAATACACCTGCTTATGTTTTATTTTATTCGGGTGCCGATAGAAGTTATATGTGTAGAGAATTTTGTGCCAAATTAAATTGCCCGTTAACGCCTTTGGATAAAAAGTGTATAGTTGAAGTAGCAAACGGTAAACTAATTAAGGTTGATAAAATTTGCCGAAATCAAAAAATTAGTTTAGTTAGCGAAACGTTTGCAATTGATTTAATACCGGTGGAATTGGGAAGCTTCGACGTAATTATTGGAATGGATTGGATGTCCAAGGTGAAAGCCGAAGTTGTTTGTCATGAGGAGGCGATTCGCATTCCGAGAGAAAACGGGTTACCCTTAATGGTGTACGGAGAAAAGGGTAATGCCAAATTAAATCTTATTAGTAGTTTGAAGGCGCGCAAACTAATAAGAAAAGATTGCTATGCCATACTAGCACACGTCAAGAAGGTTGAAAAAGAAGAAAAGAAAATCAATGACGTTCCTGTTGCAAGAGAATTTCCTGAGGTGTTTCCGGACGAATTACCGGGACTACCTCCACACCGATCCGTTGAATTTTAAATAGATCTTGTACCAGGAGCCGCACCAATAGCTCGTGCTCCATATAGACTTGCGCCCACCGAAATGAAAGAATTACAAAGTCAGCTACAAGAATTATTAGAACGTGGTTTTATCCGACCAAGTACGTCACCATGGGGAGCTCCAATTTTATTCGTTAAAAAGAAAGATAGGTCTTTTCGCATGTGTATCGATTACCGTGAGCTGAACAAAGTAACCATCAAAAACTGATACCCTTTACCCCGAATCGACGACCTATTTGATCAACTCCAAGGTTTGAGCGTATACTCCAAAATCGACTTAAGGTCGAGTTATCATCAACTGAGGGTTAAAGAAGCCGATATACCAAAAACAGCCTTCAGAACTCGTTATGGCCATTACGAATTCATGGTTATGCCATTCGGTCTAACCAATGCACCCGCAGTTTTCATGGATCTCATGCACCGAGTATGTAGTCCATATTTAGATAAGTTTGTTATTGTCTTTATTGATGACATTCTTATCTATTCAAAGAATAACCAAGAACACAAACAACACTTGAGACTTGTATTAGAGTTGTTAAGAAAAGAACAACTTTATGCAAAATTCTCTAAGTGCGCTTTTTGGTTAAATGAAGTACAATTTCTTGGCCATGTAGTCAGTAGTAATGGAATCAAAGTTGATCCCGCCAAGATCGAAGCCATCAAAAATTGGGAAACCCCGAAAACTCCAACGCAAATACGTCAATTTTTGGGTTTAGCCGGTTTTTATAGGAGATTTATTCAAGATTTCTCTTGAGTAGCCAAACCTTTAACTGCCTTGACACACAAGGGAAAAAAGTATGAATGGACTTCCGAACAAGAGGGTGCCTTCCAATTGTTGAAAAAGAAGTTGACTACGGCACCTACTTTATTGTTACCTGACGGAATGGAAGATTTTGTTATCTACTGCTACGCATCAAGAATGGGTTTTTGGGTGTGTTCTTATGCAACAGAAGAAGGTGATTGCATATGCTTCTCGACAACTCAAAATTCATGAACAAAACTACACCACACATGATCTGGAATTGGTCGCCGTTGTTTTTGCATTAAAGATGTGGAGACATTATCTATATGGGGTCAAGTTTATTGTATACATGATGTCGTGCGAGGTGTATACGAAATAGTTATATATTTTTAATTACGAAATACGATACAAATTACACAAGTTTTAATTATTTATTTACAGATGGGATATACTTAAACCTTGCTACAACACTATAGGCAGTGTACCTAATCGTAGAGTAGTATAGTTTTTAGTAAGTCCGGTTCGTTCCACAGGGAGACGACTTATTTTACACTATATTTTTAAACAATTATATTTGTACAAAATATATTATATATAGTAATAATATATAAAAGGGGGTTTACCGTTTAATGACCGATTTGTCGATTTTATATTTTAAGTCACAATTAAAACCTAATGCAAAATATAAATGACGATAATTAAAGTAGCAAAAATTAAAATGCGATAAGAAATAAAATAAAGGAATTATGCTTAATTAAACTTCCGTAATCATGATGTTTGACGTTTTAATTGATTACCCTGGGTTAATTGTCCTTTGTCCTAAATTATTCGATAAGTCCATCTGGTTTTGTCCATAATAGACCATCAGTCATAATTATAAAGTGCGAAGGTCTTCGCCAAATTAACCTTATACCCGAAGTCAAATATTCCAACTAATTGGGGATTCAAACTGTAACAAGGTCTTAATACTTTGTTTAATGAATACACCAGGTTATCGACTGTGTGTAATCCAAGGTTTTAATACTTTGTTAACAATTACACCAATTTCCCTTGAATGTAATCCACCCCTGGTTTAATGAGTCCAGTGACTATTAATTCATCCCCGTGTCCGGTCAAATGAACAATAATTCGTATTTATAAATATCCCGTTCATCGTATCCGATCGAGCGTATGTGGTTATATATAACTACGTCAAATTGTAAATCTCTATATTAATCAAATATAAAGTCCATTAATAACCCATAGTCCCATTTCCACAAGTGTCATTCTTTTGTCCAAACCCCAATTATGGTCCAAAGCCCAATAACCCCGTCTTTAATATTTATTCCAACATCACGATTACTTCGACTTAAATAAGCATAATAATAACTTAGTTACGAGACATTAATTTAAAAAGGAGAACATAACTTACATTGAGTATTTATCGCGTAGTGTTACACAGACAGAACTTCGACTTCAAAACCTGTAATTAACCGTTACATTAACTAAACTAATCTAATATAAAACTAAACTAATATTTATATTATATATAATATATATTATAGACAGAGAGATAGATTGATGGTCTCTTCTCTCTGCTGAATTCGATGGCTTTTATAGGCCATTTCTTGAAACAGACAGCTCCGCGAGTGTGGAGGTTTTACCCTTTACAGCTCCGCGAGTGCGGAGCTTCGGATTCCAGCTCACCAAATTTTGGATCCTAGCTTTGTCGACATATTTATTATATATATATAATATATAAATAATTTATATAATTATTTATATATTATATTTTATTCTTGCATAGTTGACTTGTAATTTTAGGTCCGATGACTTGCGCGTTGATGCTCGATTTATGTCTCGGTTCCGGATTTTTGAACGTCTTTTCGTACGCGTAGATATCTTGTACTTTGTGTTTCGCAACTTGTACTCTTGTCATTTTTAGACGTTTCTTATCAATAAATTGAACCACTTAAATTGTATCTTGTACATTTGAGCTTTTTGGACGTTTGCGTCTTCAAATCTTCGTTTTCGCCTTTTGTCTTCGCACTTATTTATTTAAACGAATATTACTTGAAAATAGAACAATTGCAACTGAAAACTTTACATATAGGAAGGATATTGCTACTAAATATATGTTCATTTGGAGCACTATCAAATATCCCCACACTTGAACGTTGCTTGTCCTCAAGCAATACAGAACTTGAAATTAAATCACACTTTACTCGAATCACTTTTTTTTATTCTCACACTTTATACATCAGTGATTTTGATACGGTGGTATAAACAATGATAGTAACGTTGTGGTTTACAGTCCCACATAACTATGAAAATTTAGATCCTTTAGGAAATTGGATCTTTATGAAAACATTTGATCTTTTAAAAATTCAATCTTGCTTATACCCTAGATAAGTTTTCTGATTTGACCCACCATCGGTGTTGCAGAATATATTTGTGGATCAATATTTTGGCTAAAAACTTTTAGGTTCGTGTAATCCACTGTTATCCCTGTATCGAAAAGCACACATCCAGTTTACTTGTTCCGTATATTACCTTTCGGCAAACTACCGTCCGGTTGTAAAGGAAAGTGATGAACATGAAACTGTTAAGGCAATGTCTAATGACATGCATTTGTTCATGGTCTAAAAACGTGTCGGATGCAGCTACTATCCTTTGTAGGAGCAATAGTAAAGATCACCCTATGATTTTTTGGTCTGGCACAAGGTCCTGTCTTCGACCATGCTATGCAACCACTGTTCTTACGGTTGATACCCGATTTGGTTCAGGTGACCTAATGAATTCTGATGAATTCTTAGGATTTTACGTTCAATGGTAATGAACGCATTGAAAATGGGTTTTCAGAAAACAAATCGGTTTGTATTTTGATCAAAATATTTCTCGTTCAAGCTCGAGTTTAGATATCATTGAATTCCATGAGTTTATAATTCTCAATATTTAAGATCAATCTCAAGGATTGAGTAATATCAGGCTTAAAAGCTAATTTTTAATCTTTTAGGAGATTATCCTTTCCGGGAGTCTGATTCATTAGTCTTATCAAGCTAATTTGCACGGCGCCCTCCCCATTTTACGAGACAGATCCTCTCATAGTTAGGATAAGTCTGACCACTTGGCGACCCTGTTTGATGCTGAGGTTCGTGGATTTCCTGCTGATTTTAGAGATGATTTTTCTAGATTTTTCGTCAACCTACAGCTGGTCTGGACGACAACTTCTTGACCTAAATCAAGAAGCGCGTGTCTTTTTCGGAAGACTTTACTTCCTTTTACTGATGGAATTGATTCATCGTGTAGATCCATCTATTCTTTCAAAAGTATTACAATAAATCGGGTAAAACAGTTAATTTAGTCCAAAACAAAAGCACCTGCAATAACTTTACAGAAACATGTGATAGATAGTTTTTAATTGAATAACTTGGTATATTCTCCCCACACTTGGCTTTTTTCATGCGTCTTTTTATATCTTAATAAATAAATTCAAGCGTTTTAGTTGTTTATCAATTTATGTCCTTTTTGAGTTAAAAATTTTTCAAATTTTCACAATATTTAGAAAATAAGCCAAGTATAAACCCGAGAGAATTTATAACCCTTCCCCACACTTGAGATCATGCAATGCCCTCATTTGCATGAAATTAGACTCTAATTATAAATTCATGAGGGTGATTAGTGTTGAAAGTGATTAAAAATACCCAGTTTGTATTTACAAAGCTCGTCGAATGATAGATGGTGCACCTCATCGTTCATTCCTTCTTGTTTTATCACACATATTTTTCTTCAAAAACGGTTGCTTTTCTGAATTGTTTGCTAATCTTTGAAAATGCGTCTTTTACCCTTACTCATCATGCATGTTTATTAACGAGTTATGCACTAACCCGAACCCCTAATTTAACGTTAAGTGGGGTTAGACTTCCACACACTTAGCTGATGACATGTGAAGTTGGTAGAATAAGTTCCGCTAATTAAAATAGTGAGCCAGTTATTTACATCTCGGGTGGTATAAAATATATCAATGGGTTTAAAGTTTAGACCCGCCCGATCGTCACTACTTAATTCTTTTTTAAGTGTAGCTTTTAGTAAATGGATATGTCTCTTTTCTGGTTCTTGGTCAAATGGATTGATATACACCGACATACATAATATAGGGTGGACAATTCCTAACATTTCCTTCCGTTTATTCTCGGGATAAAAGTTTTCACCTCTATTACCCAATTGGGTGAAATCCGAGGTGTCAATATCTATTACAGCTCGTGGTTCATCTTCGGTAGATGACTTGTTTATTGAGAATATTGGGTTGGAAGGTTGTGGAATGGTGAATTTCGGGATCGAAGCAAATTCTTCTTCATTAACGGTACTTATAGGTCCCACCACTTTGGTCTCGGGGGTAAAATTTTCAACGTTATCGTTTTCCCAAGAGTACCAATTTGTCACCCTTACTTCTTCTTCATTCATTAATTGACCGATGAATTCGTCGGTAGAGGCTAATGTGTCGATATGTTGTGAAATTGGTAAAGCTGAATAAAAAGTATCATCGGGATATTTGGTGATTTCGGAGCTCTCGAATTCATCAAAATTCGATGATATGATATTTTCTTGCACAATACTCCTCAGATCAACAGGTGTGTAGTCTGATAGAGTTTCAGCTTGCCTATTTACAAACTCTCTCATTTGTTCATTTTGAGCATCAAGTTCTTCGAGTTTGATTTTCATATAATCTAAAGAATTCTCAGACACGTAATTTTCCTCGTCTTCTGGTTGTTGAGTTTGGATATATTCTTGGGAATAATCCCAATTTGAATTGTATTCTTCATAATCATTCCATTCAGGTTCCGTGGGTGCGTAATTTTCCATAGAAACGTAATAATAACATTCCCATGTTGAGTGATAATCTCCACAGATTTCACAACTAGTTATTGTTTCGTCATTCTTGATCTAAGTTTGACCGAACGAATTATCATCAATGCCCGTTTGAGAGTATTGATTTCGTATGTCATAAAGAGTTTCCTAAATATTTTCGAGATTTTCCATACTACACTTATTACTTAAATTTTAAATTAATAGACTTTTCTGATTTTGCCCACGTTTCGAATAGCCAATAGATGCAGCAGGTAGCCAGGACCCTTTAAATCGGAAGCCCACAACTCACCA
The DNA here is from genome assembly GCF_046630445.1 of Rutidosis leptorrhynchoides. Lineage (NCBI taxonomy): Eukaryota > Viridiplantae > Streptophyta > Magnoliopsida > Asterales > Asteraceae > Rutidosis > Rutidosis leptorrhynchoides. Next base: position 240,764,567 of record NC_092340.1, on the reverse strand, counting down.
CTAACAAATTCAACTATTACTATGAACCAGAAAATTGGCGTCCATCAATTTAAAATTGCTTACAATTTTTTTTTCCGTCAAAAATTTAAATATTTAAAAACAAGTGCGTAGAAATGAAAAAGAAAAAAAACGCGTCGAAAAACGTCGAAAAAAATAAAATATAAATAAAAATAAGAAATAAAAATGTCAAAACTTAAAGTCTAAAAATTATATCTAAAAAGTTACGCCTAAAGTTCTAAAGGTAAATACAATTCTATTCAGAAAACGGTAATTACTTAAATTGGCACTAAAATCTATTACAAACTAAAGCGAAAAATGGCGTCGCAAAATTCTAAAGCGCCTAAATCTTAATTCTAAAGAAAAAGAACTTAAGGGATTTTATGGCAAAGCTTAAGAATCTAGAAATATAAAATTACAACGGCAAAATACTAAGTTTAAAATTAATTACGAACGAAAAATATACAAATGATTAAAATATAAAATTTATAAAAAGAGACAAAAAATGATAAAATTACTTATTTTTATAAAAATATTATTTTTATATTATTATTTATTAAATGTATTAATTTATATATTAATAAAACTACTTAAAACTTAAAAATACAAAATTAATTTAAGCTAAACTAAATATTAATTTAATTAAACCCTAATTAGGTTTAATAATAATAATAATTAATAAATAAAACCCTAATTTCGTAATAAATGAAGGCTAGGTTCAGCCTGTCAGATGCTCCGCGATTGCGGATTCTTTCTGCCCAAGATGCTCCGCGAGTGCGGAGGTATGCAGATTCAGAATATGTTGCAGGTTCAAAATGGTTCGTTTTTTTTTTAACTTTTATATTGTTTTTTTCAAACTTAAATATAAATATATTTTTACAAATATATATTAAAAATATAGCGTTTCGCCAACTCTCCGGCAGCGGCACCAAAAACTTGATGTCGTGCGAGGTGTATACGAAATAGTTATATATTTTTAATTACGAAATACGATACAAATTACACAAGTTTTAATTATTTATTTACAGATGAGATATACCTAAACCTTGCTACAACACTATAGGCAGTGTACCTAATCGTAGAGTAGTATAGTTTTTAGTAAGTCCGGTTCGTTCCACAGGGAGACGACTTATTTTACACTATATTTTTAAACAATTATATTTGCACAAAATATATTATATATAGTAATAATATATAAAAGGGGGTTTACCGTTTAATGACCAGTTTGTCGATTTTATATATTAAGTCACAATTAAAACCTAATGCAAAATATAAATGACGATAATTAAAGTAGCAAAAATTAAAATGCGATAAGAAATAAAATAAAGGAATTATGCTTAATTAAACTTCCGTAATCATGATGTTTGACGTTTTAATTGATTACCCTGGGTTAATTGTCCTTTGTCCTGAATTATTCGATAAGTCCATCTGGTTTTGTCCATAATAGTCCATCAGTCATAATTATAAAGTGCGAGGGTCTTCGCCAAATTAACTTTATACCCGAAGTCAAATATTCCAACTAATTAGGGATTCGAACTGTAACAAGGTCTTAATACTTTGTTTAATGAATACACCAGGTTATCGACTGTGTGTAATCCAAGGTTTTAATACTTTGTTAACAATTTCACCAATTACCCTTGAATGTAATCCACCCCTGTTTTAATGAGTCCTGTGACTATTAATTCATCCCCATGTCCGGTCAAATGAACAATAATTCGTATTTATAAATATCCCGCTCATCGTATCCGATCGAGCGTATGTGGTTATATATAACTACGTCAAATTGTAAATCTCTATATTAATCAAATATAAAGTCCATTAATAACCCATAGTCCCATTTCCACAAGTGTCGTTCTTTTGTCCAAACCCCAATTATGGTCCAAAGCCCAATAACCCCGTCTTTAATATTTAGTCCAACATCACGATTACTTCGACTTAAATAAGCATAATAATAACTTAGTTACGAGACATTAATTTAAAAAGGAGAACATAACTTACATTGAGTATTTATCGCGTAGTGTTACACAGACAGAACTTCGACTTCAAAACCCGTAACTAACCGTTACATTAACTAAACTAATCTAATATAAAACTAAACTAATATTTATATTATATATAATATATATTATAGACAGAGAGATAGATTGATGGTCTCTTCTTTCGGCTGAATTCGATGGCTTTTATAGGCCATTTCTTGAAACAGACAGCTTCGCGAGTGCGGAGGTTTTACCCTTTACAGCTCCGCGAGTGCGGAGCTTCGGATTCCAGCTCACCAAATTTTGGATCCTAGCTTTGTCGACATATTTATAATATATATATATATATATATATATATATATATATAATATATAAATAATTTATATAATTATTTATATATTATATTTTATTCTTGTGCATAGTTGACTTGTAATTTTAGGTCCGATGACTTGCACGTTGATGCTCAGTTCATGTCTCGGTTCCGGATTTCCGAACGTCTTTTCGTACGCGTAGATATCTTGTACTTTGTGTTTCGCAACTTGTACTCTTGTCATTTTTAGACGTTTCTTATCAATAAATTGAACCACTTAAATTGTATCTTGTACATTTGAGCTTTTTGGACGTTTGCGTCTTCAAATCTTCGTTTTCGCCTTTTGTCTTCGCACTTATTTATTTAAACAAATATTACTTGAAAATAGAACAATTGCAACTGAAAACTTTACATATTAGAAGGATATTGCTACTAAATATATGTTCATTTGGAGCACTATCAAATATCCCCACACTTGAACGTTGCTTGTCCTCAAGCAATACAGAACTTGAAATTAAATCACACTTTACTCGAATCACTTTTTTTATTCTCACACTTTATACATCAGTGATTTTGATACGGCGGTATAAACAATGATAGTAACGTTGTGGTTTACAGTCCCACATGACTATGAAAATTTAGATCCTTTAGGAAATTGGATCTTTATGAAAACATTTGATCTTTTAAAAATTCAATCTTGCTTCTACCCTAGTTAAGTTTTTTGATTTGACCCACCATCGGTATTGCAAAATATATTTGTGGATCAATATTTTGGCTAAAAACTTTTAGGTTCGTGTAATCCACTGTTATCCCTGTATCGGAAAGCACACATCCAGTTTACTTGTTCCGTATATTACCTTTCGGCAAACTACCATCCGGTTGTAAAGGAAAGCGATGAACAAGAAACTGTTAAGGCAATGTCTAATGACATGCATTTGTTCATGGTCTAAAAACGTGTCGGATGCAGTTACTATCCTTTGTAGGAGCAATAGTAAAGATCACCCTATGATTTTTCGGTCTGGCACAAGGTCCTGTCTTCGACCATGCTATGCAACCACTGTTCTTACAGTTGACACCCGATTTGGTTCAGGTGACCTAATGAATTCTGATGAATTCTTAGGATTTTACGTTCAATGGTAATGAACGCATTGAAAATGGGTTTTCAGAAAACAAATCGATTTGTATTTTGATCAAAATATTTCTCGTTCAATCTTGAGTTTAGATATCATTGAATTCCATGAGTTTGTAATTCTCAATCTTTAAGGTCAATCTCAAGGATTGAGTAATATCAGGCTTAAAAGCTGATTTTTAATCTTTTAGGAGATTATCCTTTCTGGGGGTCTGATTCATTAGTCTTATCAAGCTAATTTGTACGGCGCCCTCCCCATTTTACGAGACAAATCCTCTCATGGTTAGGATAAGTCTGACCACTTGGCAACCCTATTTGATGCTGAGGTCCGTGGATTTCCTGCTGATTTTAGAGATGACTTTTCTAGATTTTTCGTCAACCTACAGCTGGTCTGGACGACAACTTCTTGACCTAAATCAAGAAGCGCGTGTCTTTTTCGGAAGACTTTACTTCCTTTTACTGATGAAATTGATTCATCGTGTAGATCTATCTATTCTTTCAAAAGTATTACAATAAATCGGGTAAAACAGTTAATTTAGTCCAAAACAAAAGCACCTGCAATAACTTTACAGAAACATGTGATAGATAGTTTTTAATTAAATAACTTGGTATATTCTCCCCACACTTGGCTTTTTTCATGCGTCTTTTTATATCTTAATAAATAAATTCAAGCGTTTTAGTTGTTTATCAATTTATATCCTTTTTGAGTTAAAAATTTTTCAAATTTTCACAATATTTAGAAAATAAGCCAAGTATAAACCCGAGAGAATTTATAACCCTTACCCATACTTGAGATCATGCAATGCCCTCATTTGCATGAAGTTAGACTCTAATTATAAATTCATGAGGGTGATTAGTGTTGAAAGTGATTAAAAATACCCAGTTTGTATTTACAAAGCTCGTCGAATGTAGATGGTGCACCTCATCGTTCATTCCTTCTTGTTTTATCACACATATTTTTCTTCAAAAATGGTTACTTTTCTGAACTGTTTGCTAATCTTTGAAAATGCGTCTTTTACCCTTACTCATCATGCATGTTTATTAACGAGTTATGCACTAACCCGAACCCCTAATATAACGTTAAATGGGGTTAGACTTCCCCACACTTAGCTGACAACATGTGAAGTCGGTAGAATAAGTTCTACGAATTAAAATAGTGAGCCAGTTATTTACATCTCGGGTGGTATAAAATATATCAATGGGTTTAAAGTTTAGACCCACCCGATCGTCACTACTTAATTCTTTTTTAAGTGTAGCTTTTAGTAAATGGATATGTCTTTTTCTGGTTCTTGGTCAAATGGATCGATATACACCGACATACATACTATAGGGTGGACAATTCCTAACATTTCCTACCATTTTTTCTCGGGATAAAAGTTTTCACCTCTATTACTCAATTGGGTGAAATCCGAGGTGTCAATATCTATTACTGTAACACCGTATTTTTTTTATTTTATAAAACAGCGGAAGTCATATTTACAAAACGTGCCCTTATGTACACACATAAACATAATTACTACAAATTCATTTATCAATACATATTTAACAAACAACCGGTGTTACTTTAATATCCGATTCTATATAGAAAACATCAGAGTTCTAGACTTGTCGAACACAACCCAACACGCCCATCTTCTCCCATGTCCACAAAAGCAAAAGACCTACAACCTGCAAGGGGGAAGGTGGAGGGGTTAGCACGAAGCTAAGTGAATGGACTAATCTAACAGCTAAAACACATAGGTACAATCACTAGAACACACATCATCAAATTAGGCAGACAGTTAATCAAATAACCACTAGAACATACAGAAACAGAGTAATCTACCATTAGCATATCACATAAAAGCAATACAAGTACAATATCTACAGCAACGGTCTATCCAAAGCAACTGTGATGACTACAAGCAATGGTCAATCAGAAGCAACCATTTGGGTAATCCGAAGCAACCCATTGAGAGACCCGGCGGCCTGGCCGGGCCAACGACCCCAGTTGATCAATCTAGAGTCTACTGAAAACTCATAACTCTGTATTACTAGTATAAGTCTTCCACACGCTACGGACGCGTGATTCCGACTTATATTAATCATACAACATCAATGAGCCCAACCTGATCAGAAGCAAGGTTGATCTCTCCCGACCTGATCAGAAGCAAGGTCGGTCCAATAAACGCGCGAGGTCACAGTCCACAACTCTTAACAACATAATTCAAATCATAGTAACTAGGTCAACGGTCTAGGTCATGTCACTATATGCCTTAACGGCTAGATTAACCCACTCACCGAATACCAGCACAAGAAGAACTCAGAGGTCTTATATTTCTGAGTCTTCACTTCTCCTGATCACCTGGAAAAGATACAAATAAAGTCAGTAATTATATCCTGATAATATTCTATCAACAAGACAGACACAAAAACGAGATAGAAATAAAACAATCATACATGCCCATTTAACCGTAAGAGCAACACCATCACACGCACGCTTGAGAACACTCAACCGTGCGGTTGATAACTCACTTGCACGTTTGGTCTATGACTAAACATCCAACAATGACTCGCCTGATCCGTACGGTTCACTACACGAGTGACCAGTGACTCGTACGAGTCACATTTCAACCGTACGTATCATCACAATCAAAACATAAGTTCCCATCACCACTCACTCGCACGGTTCACCACACGGTTGGCTACCTCAACCGTACTAGTGAAGGCTCACTCGTGCGAGTGATGAAGAACAGTAGTAACAGCTAAATATATGAGTTTCAACCCAAAAACACAACATCAAACATCAATACATACACTAAATCAACACCTAAAAACATGTAATCACTGTATGATAAGTCTACATCATAATTTCAACCTATAACGACACTCTAAATCGTGTAAAATAAGGCATACACCCTAAAACCCCTTTTTCTGATCAAAATAAAGTTTGATCCAGATTCTTAAAATTTTACCATTGGAAAGGATTTTTCATTACGATTCCAACGATACTTGATTCATCAAAAACGGAGTTACGGTTTGAAAGTTATGACCAAAATAAGTTTTCCTCAAAGCTGACTAGTGCTCACACGTGTGACTGAGACATCACACGTACGAGTGACTCCTCAACCGCGTGGTTGACCATCAAAAGTGTGGTCACACGTACGGTTGATCTGTCAAAAGTGTGGGTGCTGAAAATCAGTTTCAGCACGCTGTTTTCGCCTTTTTTGACCCAAAATCATGATTTTTGCTCAATCTGGTCATGAAACCACTTCAAAAACATCATATAACAACTATAGAACATATACCTAACAACAATTAACACTAACAAACACAATTCATCAAGATTCAAGCTAAGAAAGCACACTTCTATTCAAGAACACAAAAACCCAAATTATGCAAGATTCAAGCAATGATTTAAGCATGCTAACCTGGTTTGATGATCACAAAGATGATATGAATCAATCCTTAAAGCCTCACAATCCAATTTAAGACTTGAATCAATTAGGGTTTCACAAGAGCAAGGGTTTGGTACGTTTTCTAAATTAGGGAAATGAATGGAAAAGTCTGGAATCTTGTATATAAATGGGTTAAAACCCATACCCCATTTCACACGGGTATTTATCAGTTATCTAATATCTTTCGTACTTCGTTAAGCGGCCCTAATGGAGTCCAAATTAAACAAACGAACCTGTTCTGTGACCCTTGTCACGAACTGGTCTAAACCAAATAGTCAAATGGTTATAAATATTCAACTAATAAAATAACAATATAAATGCACACAAGGGCAAAATGATCATCTCATCTAGGCCCAATTATCGGGTGTTACAAATCTACCCCCTTAAAGAGATTCCGTCCTAGGAATCTGGTCAAAGTCAAAAGCCACGGTAACATAATCTCATCAAGTATTCATCAAGCAACACATATTAACAACGGGCGAACGACGGGAATTGAACCCGCGCATGGTGGATTCACAATCCACTGCCTTGATCCACTTGGCTACATCTGCCCCTCTACTATATATATATATATATATATATATATATATATATATATATATATATATATATATATATATATATATATATATATATATATATATATATATATATATATATATATATATATATATTAAGCAGCCAACTATCCTACTTCTCTTCTTAACTTACCGAAACTTCCGCATGATCTACCAAAATGTGCTTACATTGGCCAGACGTAATACATTATCATAGATCAAGTCTCCATTTCAGTTAAGAAAATCCGAGAAACCTAAATCCAAGTCATCTCTATCACTACAACCAACGCTACCTCAAAGTACCTTTTATTAAACAGAATACATCATCTACATAACATACTAAACACGTGATTCTGAATTCAAAAGCAATAACAAGGTTAGTCTGAACATACCAGTATTTAAGTCTTCTGATACAACATCAGTATCTGCTACCATCTGATAAGCTCTAGCTATAGCCGTGGGAGGACCTTTTCTTTTCTGTCCTACTGATGCGGTAGATCCACCAACAGACGCTGGCTGTACCCCGGACCCTGCCCCGGAACCACCTCTACCCGCTGCCGGATACTGTGCTGACCTTCTTTATGACAATTCCAACATACATTGCTTCCGAAAGAACATTGTTGAACATCATGTCCCACTATACCACACCTTAGACACCTTTTTGTACCCGGAGAACACTGTCCACTATGGTAAGATCTGCACGAGTTACACCACTCTTTCTGTACGGAACCTGACCCACTCGTACTCGAAACTTCCTTCATACTGGACCCGGTTGAATTTCTTGATTTCGGACTGGACTGATAACTGGATTGACCTTCCGTCCTCTTCCCATAAGAACCACTCCCCACTCCCGCATTCCTTGCGGCTTTAACATCACCCTCTATCACTTTTGCCATCTCAAAAGCTTGCGATAAAGAAGAAGCAAATCTAACCATTGACCGATACTCTGGCTTGATAACTCTAATAAAATGCTGAATTTTATCTTTCTCATGCAGTACCCACTGTTGGCAAAACCTTAACTTAGAGGTAAAGTCCAAAATAACATCATCAATCGACATATCATCAGTCATTCTCATCCCCAAGAACTCGGTTTTCAATTTCTCCAAATCATATTCTGAACAATACTGCTCGCGAACCTTAGCATGACACTGCTCCCATGACACTTGACTTAGTTGTTCCTTTGATAAATGACCCGTGATGGAGTCCCACCACTCCATAGCTCGCCCCTTGAACAATCGACTGACATATACCACTCTCAACTCTGGCTCGCACTGACAAGCATCTAATGCTCTTTCCACTTCCCTGAGCCAATTTAGAGTCTCAGTCGGGTCAGTTTTACCAGTATACTCTGAAGGTTGACAATTAAGAAAGTCCTTATACTAGCACTTCTTTTTTTCAAACATCGGTGGTTGGAAGAATGGTGTATGAAACGGGTGCATCACTTGATTCGGAAGTAGTGGATTGAACTTAGATGGTATCTGATACTGAGGTGGCATATACTTTTGTTGAGAAATGTTTTCAAACTGTGGGTAAACACTTGGAGGAAAGCTTTGATTTATTGCTGTGGTGTTAGAATGCGATATCACTTGTTGTTCAAGCTCTTTTGAAATGTCCCGTTCTTATTGATTAAAAACGTTCCATATTAATTGATTTCGTTGCGAGGTTTTGACCTCTACATGAGACGTTTTTCAAAGACTGCATTCATTTTAAAACAAACCATAACCTTTATTTCATCAATAAAGGTTTAAAAAGCTTTACGTAGATTATCAAATAATGATAATCTAAAATATCCTGTTTACACACGACCATTACATAATGGTTTACAATACAAATATGTTACAACAAAATAAGTTTCTTGAATGCAGTTTTTACACAATATCATACAAGCATGGACTCCAAATCTCGTCCTTATTTAAGTATGCGACAGCGGAAGCTCTTAATAATCACCTGAGAATAAACATGCTTAAAACGTCAACAAAAATGTTGGTGAGTTATAGGTTTAACCTATATATATATATCAAATCATAATAATAGACCACAAGATTTCATATTTCAATACACATCCCATACATAGAGATAAAAATCATTCATATGGTGAACACCTGGTAACCGACATTAACAAGATGCATATATAAGAATATCCCCATCATTCCGGGACACCCTTCGGATATGATATAAATTTCGAAGTACTAAAGCATCCGGTACTTTGGATGGGGTTTGTTAGGCCCAATAGATCTATCTTTAGGATTCGCGTCAATTAGGGTGTCTGTTCCCTAATTCTTAGATTACCAGACTTAATAAAAAGGGGCATATTCGATTTCGATAATTCAACCATAGAATGTAGTTTCACGTACTTGTGTCTATTTTGTAAATCATTTATAAAACCTGCATGTATTCTCATCCCAAAAATATTAGATTTTAAAAGTGGGACTATAACTCACTTTCACAGATTTTTACTTCGTCGGGAAGTAAGACTTGGCCACTGGTTGATTCACGAACCTATAACAATATATACGTATATATCAAAGTATGTTCAAAATATATTTACAACACTTTTAATATATTTTGATGTTTTAAGTTTATTAAGTCAGCTGTCCTCGTTAGTAACCTACAACTAGTTGTCCACAGTTAGATGTACAGAAATAAATCGATAAATATTATCTTGAATCAATCCACGACCCAGTGTATACGTATCTCAGTATTGATCACAACTCAAACTATATATATTTTGGAATCAACCTCAACCCTATATAGCTAACTCCAACATTCACATATAGAGTGTCTATGGTTGTTCCGAAATATATATATATAGATGTGTCGACATGATAGGTCGAAACATTGTATACGTGTCTATGGTATCTCAAGATTACATAATATACAATACAAGTTGATTAAGTTATGGTTGGAATAGATTTGTTACCAATTTTCACGTAGCTAAAATGAGAAAAATTATCCAATCTTGTTTTACCCATAACTTCTTTATTTTAAATCCGTTTTGAGTGAATAAAATTGCTATGGTTTCATATTGAACTCTATTTTATGAATCTAAACAGAAAAAGTATAGGTTTATAGTCGGAAAAATAAGTTACAGGTCGTTTTTGTAAAGGTAGTCATTTCAGTCGAAAGAACGACGTCTAGATGACCATTTTAGAAAACATACTTCCACTTTGAGTTTAACCATAATTTTTGGATATAGTTTCATGTTCATAATAACAATCATTTTCTCAGAATAACAACTTTTAAATCATAGTTTATCATAGTTTTTAATTAACTAACCCAAAACAGCCCGCGGTGTTACTACGACGGCGTAAATCCAGTTTTACGGTGTTTTTCGTGTTTCCAGGTTTTAAATCATTAAGTTAGCATATCATATAGATATAGAACATGTGTTTAGTTGATTTTAAAAGTCAAGTTAGAAGGATTAACGTTTTTTTGCGAACAAGTTTAGAATTAACTAAACTATGTTCTAGTGATTACAAGTTTAAACCTTCAAATAAGATAGCTTTATATGTATGAATCGAATGATGTTATGAACATCATTACTACCTTAAGTTCCTTGGATAAACCTACTGGAAAAGAGAAAAATGGATCTAGCTTCAACGGATCCTTGGATGGCTCGAAGTTCTTGAAGCAGAATCATGACACGAAAACAAGTTCAAGTAAGATCACCACTTGAAATAAGATTGTTATAGTTATAGAAATTGAACCAAAGTTTGAATATGATTATTACCTTGTATTAGAATGATAAGCTACTGTAAGAAACAAAGATTTCTTGAGGTTGGATGATCACCTTACAAGATTGAAGTGAGCTAGCAAACTTGAAAGTGTTCTTGATTTTATGTAACTAGAACTTGTAGAATATATGAAGAACACTTAGAACTTGAAGATAGAACTTGAGAGAGTTCAATTAGATGAATAAAATTGAAGAATGAAAGTGTTTGTAGGTGTTTTTGGTCGTTGGTGTATGGATTAGATATAAAGGATATGTAATTTTGTTTTCATGTAAATAAGTCATGAATGCTTACTCATATTTTTGTAATTTTAGAGATATTTCATGCTAGTTGCCAAATGATGGTTCCCACATGTGTTAGGTGACTCACATGGGCTGCTAAGAGCTGATCATTGGAGTGTATATACCAATAGTACATACATCTAAAAGCTGTGTATTGTACGAGTACGAATACGGGTGCATACGAGTAGAATTGTTGATGAAACTGAACGAGGATGTAATTGTAAGCATTTTTGTTAAGTAGAAGTATTTTGATAAGTGTATTGAAGTCTTTCAAAAGTGTATAAATACATATTAAAACACTACATGTAGATACATTTTAACTGAGTCATTAAGTCATCGTTAGTCGTTACATGTAAGTGTTGTTTTGAAACCTTTAGGTTAACGATCTTGTTAAATGTTGTTAACCCAATGTTTATAATATCAAATGAGAATTTAAATTATTATATTATCATGATATTATCATGTATGAATATCTCTTAATATGATATATATCCATTAAATGTCTTTACAACGATAATCGTTATATATATGTCTCGTTTAAAAATCATTAAGTTAGTAGTCTTGTTTTTACATATGTAGTTCATTGTTAATATACTTAATGATATGTTTACTTATCATAATATCATGTTAACTATATATATCCATATATATGTCATCATATAGTTTTTACAAGTTTTAACGTTCGTGAATCACCGGTCAACTTGGGTGGTCAATTGTCTATATGAAACATATTTCAATTAATCAAGTATTAACAAGTTTGATTGCTTAACATGTTGGAAACATTTAATCATGTAAATATCAATCTCAATTAATATATATAAACATGGAAAAGTTCGGGTCACTACAGTACCTACCCGTTAAATAAATTTCGTCCCGAAATTTTAAGCTGTTGAAGGTGTTGACGAATCTTCTGGAAATAGATGCGGGTATTTCTTCTTCATCTGATCTTCACGCTCCCAGGTGAACTCGGGTCCTCTACGAGCATTCCATCGAACCTTAACAATTGGTATCTTGTTTTGCTTAAGTCTTTTAACCTCACGATCCATTATTTCGACGGGTTCTTCGATGAATTGAAGTTTTTTGTTGATTTGGATTTCATCTAACGGAATAGTGAGATCTTCTTTAGCAAAACATTTCTTCAAATTCGAGATGTGGAAAGTGTTATGTACAGCCGCGAGTTGTTGAGGTAACTCAAGTCGGTAAGCTACTGGTCCGACACGATCAATAATCTTGAATGGTCCAATATACCTTGGATTTAATTTCCCTCGTTTACCAAATCGAACAACGCCTTTCCAAGGTGCAACTTTAAGCATGACCATCTCTCCAATTTCAAATTCTATATCTTTTCTTTTAATGTCAGCGTAGCTCTTTTGTCGACTTTGGGCGGTTTTCAACCGTTGTTGAATTTGGATGATCTTCTCGGTAGTTTCTTGTATAATCTCCGGACCCGTAATCTGTCTATCCCCCACTTCACTCCAATAAATCGGAGACCTACACTTTCTACCATAAAGTGCTTCAAATGGCGCCATCTCAATGCTTGAATGGTAGTTGCTGTTGTAGGAAAATTCTGCTAACGGTAGATGTCGATCCCAACTGTTTCCGAAATCAATAACACATGCTCGTAGCATGTCTTCAAGCGTTTGTATCGTCCTTTCGCTCTGCCCATCAGTTTGTGGATGATAGACAGTACTCATGTCTAGACGAATTCCTAATGCTTGCTGTAATGTCTGCCAGAATCTTGAAATAAATCTGCCATCCCTATCAGAGATAATAGAGATTGGTATTCCATATCTGGAGACGACTTCCTTCAAATACAGTCGTGCTAACTTCTCCATCTTGTCATCTTCTCTTATTGGCAGGAAGTGTGCTGATTTGGTGAGACGATCAACTATTACCCAAATAGTATCAAAACCACTTGCAGTCCTTGGCAATTTAGTGATGAAATCCATGGTAATGTTTTCCCATTTCCATTCTGGGATTTCGGGTTGTTGAAGTAGACCTGATGGTTTCTGATACTCAGCTTTGACCTTAGAACACGTCAAACATTCTCCTACATACTTAGCAACATCGGCTTTCATACCCGGCCACCAAAAATGTTTCTTGAGATCCTTGTACATCTTCCCGGTTCCAGGATGTATTGAGTATCTGGTTTTATGAGCTTCTCTAAGTACCATTTCTCTCATATCTCCAAATTTTGGCACCCAAATCCTTTCAGCCCTATACCAGGTTCCGTCTTCCCGAATATTAAGATGCTTCTCCAATCCTTTGGGTATTTCATCATTTAAATTTCCCTCTTTTAAAACTCCTTGTTGCGCCTCCTTTATTTGAGTAGTAAGGTTATTATGAATCATTATATTCATAGATTTTACTCGAATGGGTTCTCTGTCCTTCCTGCTCAAGGCATCGGCTACCACATTTGCCTTCCCCGGGTGGTAACGAATCTCAAAGTCGTAATCATTCAATAATTCAATCCACCTACGCTGCCTCATATTCAGTTGTTTCTGATTAAATATGTGTTGAAGACTTTTGTGGTCGGTATATATAATACTTTTGACCCCATATAAGTAGTGCCTCCAAGTCTTTAATGCAAAAACAACCGCGCCTAATTCCAAATCATGCGTCGTACAATTTTGTTCGTGAATCTTCAATTGTCTAGACGCATAAGCAATCACCTTCGTTCGTTGCATTAATACACAACCGAGACCTTGCTTTGATGCGTCACAATAAATCACAAAATCATCATTCCCTTCAGGCAATGACAATATAGGTGCCGTAGTTAGCTTTTTCTTCAATAACTGAAACGCTTTCTCTTGTTCATCATTCCATTCAAATTTCTTCCCTTTATGCGTTAATGCAGTCAAGGGTTTTGCTATTCTGGAAAAGTCTTGGATGAACCTTCTGTAGTAACCAGCTAGTCCCAAAAACTGGCGTATGTGTTTCGGAGTTTTCAGGGTTTCCCACTTTTCAACAGTTTCTATCTTTGCCGGATCCACCTTAATACCTTCTTTGTTCACTATGTGACCGAGGAATTGAACTTCTTCCAACCAAAATGCACACTTTGAAAACTTAGCGTACAATTCTTCCTTCCTCAATACTTCTAACACCTTTCTCAAATGTTCACCGTGTTCTTGGTCATTCTTTGAGTAAATAAGTATGTCATCAATGAAAACAATGACAAACTTGTCAAGGTATGGTCCACACACTCGGTTCATAAGGTCCATGAACACAGCTGGTGCATTAGTTAAACCAAACGGCATGACCATAAACTCGTAATGACCGTAACGTGTTCTGAAAGCAGTCTTTGGAATATCATCTTCTTTCACCTGCATTTGATGATACCCGGAACGTAAGTCAATCTTTGAATAAACAGACGAGCCTTGTAGTTGATCAAATAAGTCGTCGATTCTCGGTAGTGGGTAGCGGTTCTTGATGGTAAGTTTGTTCAACTCTCGGTAGTCGATACACAACCTGAATGTACCATCTTTCTTCTTGACAAACAAAACAGGAGCTCCCCACGGTGATGTGCTTGGTCGAATGAAACCACGCTCTAAAAGTTCTTGTAATTGGCTTTGCAGTTCTTTCATCTCGCTGGGTGCGAGTCTGTAAGGAGCACGAGCTATTGGTGCAGCTCCTGGTACAAGATCTATTTGAAATTCAACGGATCGATGTGGGGGTAATCCCGGTAATTCTTTCAGAAATACATCGGGAAATTCTTTTGCGACGGGAACATCATTGATGCTCTTTTCTTCAGTTTGTACTTTCTCGACGTGTGCTAGAATAGCATAGCAACCTTTTCTTATTAGTTTTTGTGCCTTCAAATTACTAATAAGATGTAGCTTCGTGTTGCCCTTTTCTCCGTACACCATTAAGGGTTTTTCTTTTTCTCGTATAATGCGAATTGCATTTTTGTAACAAACGATCTCTGCTTTCACTTCTTTCAACCAGTCCATACCGATTATCACATCAAAACTCCCTAACTCTACTGGTATCAAGTCAATCTTAAATGTTTCGCTAACCAGTTTAATTTCTCGATTCCGACATATATTATCTGCTAAAATTAATTTACCATTTGCTAATTCGAGTAAAAATTTACTATCCAAAGGCGTCAATGGACAACTTAATTTAGCACAAAAATCTCTGCTCATATAGCTTCTATCCGCACCCAAATCAAATAAAACGTAAGCAGATTTATTGTCAATAAGAAACGTACCCGTAACAAGCTCCGGGTCTTCCTGTGCCTCTGCCGCATTAATATTGAAAACTCTTCCGCGGCCTTGTCCATTCGTGTTCTCCTGGTTCGGGCAATTTCTAATAATGTGGCCCGGTTTTCCACACTTATAACAAACTACATTGGCATAACGTGCTCCGACACTACTTGCTCCGCCATTACTCGTTCCGACACCATTTGTTCCTTTCGTTCTGTTAACCCCTGGTCCGTAGACCTCACACTTCGCCGCGCTATGACCATTTCTTTTACACTTGTTGCAAAATTTGGTGCAGAACCCCGAGTGATACTTTTCACACCTTTGGCATAGCTGCTTCTGATTATTGTTGTTGTTGCGGTTGTTATTGTTGTTGGGATGATTGTTGTAGTTGCTGTTGTTGTTGTTGTTGTTGTTGTTGTTGTTGTTGTTGTTGTTGTTGTTGTTGTTGTTGTTGTTGTTGTTGTTGTTGTTGTTGTTGTTGTTGTTGTTGGGCCGTTTATTGTAGTTGCAATTGATGTTGCGATTGTTGGGATAATTGTTGCGATTATTATTGTAATTGCTGTTGTTGTTGTATTGGTGATTCTTATCACCGTTTTCCTCCCACTTTCTTTTGACTTGCTTCACATTGGCCTCTTCAGCAGTCTGTTCTTTAATTCTTTCTTCAATCTGGTTCACTAGTTTGTGAGCCATTCTACATGCCTGTTGTATGGAGGCGGGCTCGTGTGAACTTATATCTTCTTGAATTCTTTCCGGTAATCCTTTCACAAACGCGTCGATCTTCTCTTCCTCATCTTCGAATGCTCCTGGACACAATAGGCACAATTCTGTGAATCGTCTTTCGTACGTGGTAATATCAAATCCTTGGGTTCGTAACCCTCTAAGTTCTGTCTTGAGCTTATTGACCTCGGTTCTGGGACGGTACTTCTCGTTCATCAAGTGCTTGAATGCTGACCACGGTAGTGCGTACGCATCGCCTTGTCCCACTTGCTCTAGATAGGTATTCCACCATGTTAACGCAGAACCTGTGAAGGTATGCGTAGCGTACTTCCCTTTGTCCTCTTCAGTACACTTACTTATGGCAAACACCAATTCGACCTTCTCGGTCCACCGTTTCAATCCGATCGGTCCTTCGGTTCCATCAAATTCCAAAGGTTTGCAGGCAGTGAATTCTTTGTAGGTGCATCCTACACGATTTCCTGTACTGCTAGATCCAAGGTTATTGTTGGTATGTAGTGCAGCCAGTACTGCGGCTATGTTTGAAGCTAGAAAAGTAAGGAATTCCTCCTCATTCATATTCACGGTGTGTCGAGTAGTCGGTGCCATTTCCTTCAAAATAGTCATATGGAACAAGTTAATCATACAGAATATTAAGAGTAGTTAATAGTATTTCGTAGCATAATATGAACTCATTTATAAAAGCTTTTTCTTCATATTAGCGTTTTATAAGTTTAAATTCGGGTAGTACCTACCTGTTAAGTTCATACTTAGTAGCTAATATACAATTCAACTACTACAATTCTATATGAAAAACTGATTATAATAATATTTCGCGTTCAAACTTTTACACAATATTTTACAAACTTACAATACCGCTTATTTTACATATAGCATGAAATATAGCACACAATAAATTTGATACAAGATGGTTGTGAAGATAATTCTAGCTAGTACACAAGTCGTTCAACAAAGGCAATAAAGACAAGTAATTCATACGTCCAGAAACAAGTCATGCATTCTGGTTTTACTAGGATTACTTCCCATCCTTGGTCTTGTGGAACATAACCGTTATGGCCGTTGATAAGACAGTGTGTTGTAACGTCGTCAAAGGGAAGAGGGTTACGTAATGTCCAACAGTCCCGTAACAATCTAAAAACCTCATTTCTTACCCCAATTACCGACTTCGTCACTTGTGGGAACGTTTTGTTTAATAGTTGTAGCCCGATGTTCTTGTTCTCACTTTGGTGAGAAGCGAACATTACTAATCCGTAAGCATAACATGCTTCTTTATGTTGCATGTTAGCCGCTTTTTCTAAATCACGAAGTCCAATATTCGGATATATTGAGTCAAAATAATTTCTTAACCCATTGCGTAAAATAGCATTTGGGTTCCCCGCAATATATGCGTCAAAGTAAACACATCGTAACTTATGGATTTCCCAATGTGATATCCCCCATCTTTCGAACGAAAGCCTTTTATAAACCAAGGCATTCTTGGAACATTCTTCGAATGTCTTACAAACTGATCTCGCCTTAAATAGTTGTGCCGAAGAATTCTGACCGACTCTAGACAAGATTTCATCAATCATGTCTCCGGGTAGGTCTCTTAAAATATTGGGTTGTCTATCCATTTTGTGTTTTTATACTGTAAAATAGACAAGAGTTAGATTCATAAAAAAAATACTTATTAATACAAGCAATTTTTACATATATCATAAAGCATAAGCACACTATATTACATATATTACACCACACGAATACAACTATCTTATTCCGACTCGCTTGTTTCTTCTTCTTCGGTTTTGGTTCGTTTTGTCAAGTTTCTAGGGATATATGATGTTCCCCTAATACGAGCCGTAATTTTCCACATTGGTTTAGAAAAACCTGGTGGTTTAGAGGTTCCCGGGTCATTGTTACAACTTAAGGACTTCGGGGGTTGACGATACATATAAAGTTCATCGGGGTTGGAATTAGATTTCTCTATTTTTATGCCCTTTCCCTTATTATTTTCTTTTGCCTTTTTAAATTCAGTTGGGGTAATTTCTATAACATCATCGGAATTCTCGTCAGAATTCGATTCATCGGAGAATTGGTAATCCTCCCAATATTTTGCTTCCTTAGCGGAAACACCATTGACCATAATTAACCTTGGTCGGTTGGTTGAGGATTTTCTTTTACTTAACAGTTTTATTATTTCCCCCACCAGTTCTATTTCTTCATCCGGTTCCGATTCTTCTTCCGGTTCCGATTCTTCTTCTAGTTCCGACTCTTCTTCCGGTTCCTCTTCGGGAACTTGTGAATCAGTCCACGAATCATTCCAATTTACATTTGACTCTTCATTATTATTAGGTGAGTCAATGGGACTTGTTCTAGAGGTAGACATCTATTACATAATATCAAACGCGTTAAGAAATTAATATATCACATAATATTCACATGTTAAAAATATATAGTTTCCAACAAAATTTGTTAAGCAATCATTTTTCAAGTAAACACGGTCGAAGTCCAGACTCACTAATGCATCCTAACAAACTCGATAAGACACATTAATGCAAAATTCTGGTTCTCTAAGACCAACGCTCGGATACCAACTGAAATGTCCCGTTCTTATTGATTAAAAACGTTCCATATTAATTGATTTCGTTGCGAGGTTTTGACCTCTATATGAGACGTTTTTCAAAGACTGCATTCATTTTAAAACAAACCATAACCTTTATTTCATCAATAAAGGTTTAAAAAGCTTTACGTAGATTATCAAATAATGATAATCTAAAATATCCTGTTTACACATGACCATTACATAATGGTTTACAATACAAATATGTTACAACAAAATAAGTTTCTTGAATGCAGTTTTTACACAATATCATACAAGCATGGACTCCAAATCTCGTCCTTATTTAAGTATGCGACAGCGGAAGCTCTTAATAATCACCTGAGAATAAACATGCTTAAAACGTCAACAAAAATGTTGGTGAGTTATAGGTTTAACCTATATATATATCAAATCATAATAATAGACCACAAGATTTCATATTTCAATACACATCCAATACATAGAGATAAAAATCATTCATATGGTGAACACCTGGTAACCGACATTAACAAGATGCATATATAAGAATATCCCCATCATTCCGGGACACCCTTCGGATATGATATAAATTTCGAAGTACTAAAGCATCCGGTACTTTGGATGGGGTTTGTTAGGCCCAATAGATCTATCTTTAGGATTCGCGTCAATTAGGGTGTCTGTTCCCTAATTCTTAGATTACCAGACTTAATAAAAAGGGGCATATTCGATTTCGATAATTCAACCATAGAATGTAGTTTCACGTACTTGTGTCTATTTTGTAAATCATTTATAAAACCTGCATGTATTCTCATCCCAAAAATATTAGATTTTAAAAGTGGGACTATAACTCACTTTCACAGATTTTTACTTCGTCGGGAAGTAAGACTTGGCCACTGGTTGATTCACGAACCTATAACAATATATACGTATATATCAAAGTATGTTCAAAATATATTTACAACACTTTTAATATATTTTGATGTTTTAAGTTTATTAAGTCAGCTGTTCTCGTTAGTAACCTACAACTAGTTGTCCACAGTTAGATGTACAGAAATAAATCGATAAATATTATCTTGAATCAATCCACAACCCAGTGTATACGTATCTCAGTATTGATCACAACTCAAACTATATATATTTTGGAATCAACCTCAACCCTGTATAGCTAACTCCAACATTCACATATAGAGTGTCTATGGTTGTTCCGAAATATATATAGATGTGTCGACATGATAGGTCGAAACATTGTATACGTGTCTATGGTATCTCAAGATTACATATATACAATACAAGTTGATTAAGTTATGGTTGGAATAGATTTGTTACCAATTTTCACGTAGCTAAAATGAGAAAAATTATCCAATCTTGTTTTACCCATAACTTCTTCATTTTAAATCCGTTTTGAGTGAATCAAATTGCTATGGTTTCATATTGAACTCTATTTTATGAATCTAAACAGAAAAAGTATAGGTTTATAGTCAGAAAAATAAGTTACGGGTCGTTTTTGTAAAGGTAGTCATTTCAGTCGAAAGAACGACGTCTAGATGACCATTTTAGAAAACATACTTCCACTTTGAGTTTAACCATAATTTTTGGATATAGTTTCATGTTCATAATAACAATCATTTTCTCAGAATAACAACTTTTAAATCAAAGTTTATCATAGTTTTTAATTAACTAACCCAAAACAGCCCGCGGTGTTACTACGACGACATAAATCCGGTTTTACGGTGTTTTTCGTGTTTCCAGGTTTTAAATTATTAAGTTAGCATATCATATAGATATAGAACATGTGTTTAGTTGATTTTAAAAGTCAAGTTAGAAGGATTAACATTTTTTTTGCGAACAAGTTTAGAATTAACTAAACTATGTTCTAGTGATTACAAGTTTAAACCTTCAAATAAGATAGCTTTATATGTATGAATCGAATGATGTTATGAACATCATTACTACCTTAAGTTCCTTGGATAAACCTATTGGAAAAGAGAAAAATGGATCTAGCTTCAACGGATCCTTGGATGGCTCGAAGTTCTTGAAGCAGAATCATGACACGAAAACAAGTTCAAGTAAGATCACCACTTGAAATAAGATTGTTATAGTTATAGAAATTGAACCAAAGTTTGAATATGATTATTACCTTGTATTAGAATGATAAGCTACTGTAAGAAACAAAGATTTCTTGAGGTTGGATGATCACCTTACAAGATTGGAAGTGAGCTAGCAAACTTGAAAGTATTCTTGATTTTATGTAACTAGAACTTGTAGAATATATGAAGAACACTTAGAACTTGAAGATAGAACTTGAGAGAGATCAATTAGATGAATAAAATTGAAGAATGAAAGTGTTTGTAGGTGTTTTTGGTCGTTGGTGTATGGATTAGATATAAAGGATATGTAATTTTGTTTTCATGTAAATAAGTCATGAATGATTACTCATATTTTTGTAATTTTATGAGATATTTCATGCTAGTTGCCAAATGATGGTTCCCACATGTGTTAGGTGACTCACATGGGCTGCTAAGAGTTGATCATTGGAGTGTATATACCAATAGTACATATATCTAAAAGCTGTGTATTGTACGAGTACGAATACGGGTGCATACGAGTAGAATTGTTGATGAAACTGAACGAGGATGTAATTGTAAGCATTTTTGTTAAGTAGAAGTATTTTGATAAGTGTATTGAAGTCTTTCAAAAGTGTATAAATACATATTAAAACACTACATGTATATACATTTTAACTGAGTCGTTAAGTCATCGTTAGTCGTTACATGTAAGTGTTGTTTTGAAACCTTTAGGTTAACGATCTTGTTAAATGTTGTTAACCCAATGTTTATAATATCAAATGAGATTTTAAATTATTATATTATCATGATATTATCATGTATGAATATCTCTTAATATGATATATATCCATTAAATGTCTTTACAACGATAATCGTTACATATATGTCTCGTTTAAAAATCATTAAGTTAGTAGTCTTGTTTTTACATATGTAGTTCATTGTTAATATACTTAATGATATTTTTACTTATCATAATATCATGTTAACTATATATATATCCATATATATATCATCATATAGTTTTTACAAGTTTTAACGTTCGTGAATCACCGGTCAACTTGGGTGGTCAATTGTCTATATGAAACATATTTCAATTAATCAAGTATTAACAAGTTTGATTGCTTAACATGTTGGAAACATTTAATCATGTAAATATCAATCTCAATTAATATATATAAACATGGAAAAGTTCGGGTCACTACATCTTTGATCCTATCTTGAGCATCTTTCAACTGACTCTGAAGCTCTAACACTTCTTCTGATACTTCTTCTTCTGATATATGGCTGTCTTCATCAGGAGCTCTAAAGGTTCCAGAGGCATTGGGGGCAGCGTCTTGATTACCTGACATATCAGCACTACCAAAACATCTCACACAAACGCTTAGTAGATAACCGGTTAGTGCCTATCAACTAATACATAAAAGCTCCTACATTCACTAAACCCGTCCCCTTTGTGTTATGTTCGACAAGATCCTCTCAAGGTTTGGGAACATGACATTCAAGTACAATGTTGATGCTGCCAAACCTATGCTCTGATACCAACTTGTAACACCGTATTTTTTTTTTTATAAAACAGCGGAAGTCATACTTACAAAACGTGCCCTTATGTACACACATAAACATAATTACTACAAATTCATTTATCAATACATATTTAACAAACAACCGGTGTTACTTTAATATCTAATTCTATATAGAAAACATCAGAGTTCTAGACTTGTCGAACACAACCCAACACGCCCATCTTCTCCCATGTTCACAAAAGCAAAAGACCTACAACCTGCAAGGGGGAAGGTGGAGGGGTTAGCACGAAGCTAAGTGAATGGACTAATCTAACAGCTAAAACACATAGGTACAATCACTAGAACATGCATCATCAAATTAGGCAGACAGTTAATCAAATAACCACTAGAACATACAGAAACAGAGTAATCTACCATTAGCATATCACATAAAAGAAATACAAGTACAATATCTACAGCAACGGTCTATCCAAAGCAACCGTGATGACTACAAGCAATGGTCAATCAGAAGCAACCATCTGGGTAATCCGAAGCAACCCATTGAGAGACTCGGTGGCCTGGCCGGGCCAACGACCCCAGTTGATCAATCTAGAGTCTACCGAAAACTCATAACTCTGTATTACTAGTATAAGTCTTCCACACCCGACGGACGCATGATTCCGACTTATATTAATCATACAACATCAATGAGCCCAACCTGATCAGAAGCAAGGTTGATCTCTCCTGACCTGATCAGAAGCAAGGTCGGTCCAATAAACGCGCGAGGTCACAGTCCACAACTCTTAACAACATAATTCAAATCATAGTAACTAGGTCAACGGCCTAGGTCATGTCACTATATGCCTTAACAGCTAGATTAACCCACTCACCGAATACCAGCACGAGAAGAACTCATAGGTCTTATATTTCTGAGTCTTCACTTCTCCTGATCACCTGGAAAAGATACAAATAAAGTCAGTAATTATATCCTGATAATATTCTATCAACAAGACAGACACAAAAACGAGATAGAAACAAAACAATCATACATGCCCATTTAACCGTACGAGTAACACCATCACACGCACATTTGAGAACACTCAACCGTGCGGTTGATAACTCACTCGCACGTTTGGTCTATGACAAAACATCCAACAATGACTCGCCTGATCCGTACGGTTCACTACACGAGTGACCAGTGACTCGTACGAGTCACATTTCAACCGTACGTATCATCACAATCAAAACATAAGTTCCCATCACCACTCACTCGCACGGTTCACCACACGGCTGACTACCTCAACAGTACGAGTGAAGGCTCACTCGTGCGAGTGACAAAGAACAGTAGCAACAGCTAAATATATGGGTTTCAACCCAAAAACACAACATCAAACATCAATACATACACTAAATCAACACCTAAAAACATGTAATCACTGTATGATAAGTCAACATCATAATTTCAACCCATAACGACACTCTAAAGCGTGTAAAACAAGGCATACACCCTAAAACCCCTTTTTCTGACCAAAATAAAGTTTGATCCAGATTCTTAAAAGTTTACCATTGGAAAGGATTTTTCATTATGATTCCAACGATACTTGATTCATCAAAAACGGAGTTACGGTTTGAAAGTTATGACCAAAACAAATTTTCCTCAAAGCTGACTAGTGCTCACACGTGTGACTGAGATATCAAACGTACGAGTGACTCCTCAACCGCGTGGTTGACCATCAAAAGTGTGGTCACACGTACGGTTGATCTGTCAAAAGTATGGGTGCTGAAAATCAGTTTCAGCACGCTGTTTTCGCGTTATTTGACCCAAAATCATGGTTTTTGCTCAATCTGGTCATGAAACCACTTCAAAAACATCATATAACAACTATAGAACATATACCTAACAACAATTAACACTAACAAACACAATTCATCAAGATTCAAGTTAAGAAAGCACACTTTTATTCAAGAACACAAAAACCCAAATTATGCAAGATTCAAGCAATGATTTAAGCATGCTAACCTGGTTTGATGATCACAAAGATGATATGAATCAATCCTTAAAGCCTCACAATCCAATTTAAGACTTGAATCAATTAGGGTTTCACAAGAGCAAGGGTTTGGTACGTTTTCTAAATTAGGGAAATGAATGGAAAAGTCTGGAATCTTGTATATAAATGGGTTAAAACCCATACCCCATTTCACACGGGTATTTATCAGTTATCTAATATCTTTCGTACTTCGTTAGGAGGCCCTAATGGAGTCCAAATTAAACAAACGAACCTGTTCTGTGACCCTTATCATGAACTGGTCTCAACCAAATAGTCAAATGGTGATAAATATTCAACTAATAAAATAACAATATAAATGCACACAAGGGCAAAATGGTCATCTCATCTAGGCCCAATTATCGGGTGTTACAATTACAGCTCGTGGTTCATCTTCGGTAGATGACTTGTCTATTGAGAATATTGGGTTAGAAGGTTGTGGAATGGTGAATTTCGGGATCGAAGCAAATTCTTCTTCATTTACGGTACTTATCGGTCCCACCACTTTGGTCTCGGGGGTAAAATTTTCAACGTTATCATTTTCCCAAAAGTACCAATTTGTCACCCTTACTTCTTCTTCATTCATTAATTGATCGATGAATTCGTCGGTAGAGGCTAATGTGTCGATATGTTGTGAAATTGGTAAAGCTGAATAAAAAGTATCATCGGGATATTTGGTGATTTTGGAGCTCTCGAATTCATCAAAATTCGATGATATGATATTTTCTTGCACAATGCTCCTCAGATCAACAGGTGTGTAGTCTGATAGAGTTTCAGCTTGCCTATTTACAAACTCTCTCATTTGTTCATTTTGAGCATCAAGTTCTTCGAGTTTGATTTTCATATAATCTAAAGAATTCTCAGACATGTAATTTTCCTCGTCTTCTGGTTGTTGAGTTTGGATATATTCTTGGGAATAATCCCAATTTGAATTGTATTCTTCATAATCATTCCATTCAGGTTCCGTGGGTGCGTAATTTTCCATAGGAACGTAATAATAACATTCCCATGTTGAGTGATAATCTCCACAGATTTTACAACTAGTTATTGTTTCGTTATTCGTGATCCAAGTTTGACCGAACGAATTATCATCAACGCCCGTTTAGGTGTATTGATTTCGTATGTCATAAAGAGTTTCCAAAATATTTTCGAGATTTTTCATACTACACTTATTACTTAAATTTTAAATTAATAGACTTTTCTGATTTTGCCCACGTTTCGAATAGCCAATAGATGCAGCAGGTAGCCAGGACCCTTTAAATCGGAAGCCCACAACTCGCCACTAACAAATCCAACTATTACTACGAACCAGAAAATTGGCGTCCATCAATTTAAAATTGCTTACAATTTTTTTTTTCGTCGAAAATTTAAATATTTAAAAACAAGTGCGTAGAACGAAAAAGAAAAAAAACGCGTCGAAAAACGTCGAAAAAAAATAAAATAAGAAATAAAAACATCGAAACTTAAAGTCTAAAAATTATATCTAAAAAGTTGCGCCTAAAGTTCTAAAGGTAAATTCAATTCTATTCAGAAAACAACAATTACTTAAATTGGCACTAAAATCTATTACAAACTAAAGCGAAAAATGGCGTCGCAAAATTTTAAAGCGCCTAAATCTTAATTCTAAAGAAAAAAGAACTTAAGGGATTTTATGGCAAAGCTTAAGAATCTAGAAATATAAAATTACTACGGCAAAATACTTAGTTTAAAATTAATTACGAACGAAAAATATACAAATGATTAAAATATACAATTTATAAAAAGAGACAAAAAATGATAAAAATTACTTATTTTTATAAAAATATTATTTTTATATTATTATTTATTAAATGTATTAATTTATATATTAATAAAACTACTTAAAACTTAAAAATACAAAATTAATTTAAACTAAACTAAATATTAATTTAATTAAACCCTAATTAGGTTTAATAATAATAATAATTAATAAATAAAACCCTAATTTCGTAATAAATGAAGGTTAGGTTCAGCCTGTCAGATGCTCCGCGAGTGCGGATTCTTTCTGCCCAAGATGCTCCGCGAGTGCGGAGGTATGCAGATTCAGAATATGTTACAGGCTCAAAATGGTTCTTTTTTTTTAACTTTTATATGGTTTTTTTCAAACTTAAATATAAATATATTTTTACAAATATATATTAAAAATATAGCGTTTCGCCAACTCCCCGGCAGCGGCGCCAAAAACTTGATGTCGTGCGAGGTGTATACGAAATAGTTATATATTTTTAATTACGAAATACGATACAAATTACACAAGTTTTAATTATTTATTTACAGATGGGATATACCTAAACCTTGCTACAACACTATAGGCAGTATACCTAATCGTAGAGTAGTATAGTTTTTAGTAAGTCCGGTTTGTTCCACAGGGAGACGACTTATTTTACACTATATTTTTAAACAATTATATTTGCACAAAATATATTATATATAGTAATAATATATAAAAGGGGGTTTACCGTTTAATGACCGGTTTGTCGATTTTATATTTTAAGTCACAATTAAAACCTAATGCAAAATATAAATGACGATAATTAAAGTAGCAAAAATTAAAATGCAATAAGAAATAAAATAAAGGAATTATGCTTAATTAAACTTCCGTAATCATGATGTTTGACGTTTTAATTGATTACCCTGGGTTAATTGTCCTTTGTCCTGAATTATTCGATAAGTCCATCTGATTTTGTCCATAATAGTCCATCGGTCATAATTATAAAGTGCGAGGGTCTTCGCCAAATTAACCTTATACCCGAAGTCAAATATTCTAACTAATTGGGGATTCGAACTGTAACAAGGTCTTAATACTTTGTTTAATGAATACACCAGGTTATCGACTGTGTGTAATCCAAGGTTTTAATACTTTGTTAACAATTACACTAATTACCCTTGAATGTAATTCACCCCTGTTTTAATGAGTCCAGTGACTATTAATTCATCCCCGTGTTCGGTCAAATGAACAATAATTCGTATTTATAAATATCCCGCTCATCGTATCCGATCGAGCGTATGTGGTTATATATAACTACGTCAAATTGTAAATCTCTATATTAATCAAATATAAAGTCCATTAATAACCCATAGTCCCATTTCCACAAGTGTCGTTCTTTTGTCCAAACCCCAATTATGGTCCAAAGCCCAATAATCCCGTCTTTAATATTTAGTCCAACATCACGATTACTTCGACTTAAATAAGCATAATAATAACTTAGTTACGAGACATTAATTTAAAAAGGAGAACATAACTTACATTGAGTATTTATCGCGTAGTGTTACATGGACAGAACTTCGACTTCAAAACCTGTAATTAACCGTTATATTAACTAAACTAATCTAATATAAAACTAAACTAATATTTATATTATATAAAATATATATTATAGACAGAGAGATAGATTGATGGTCTCTTCTCTCTGCTAAATTCGATGGCTTTTATAGGCCATTTCTTGAAACAGACAGCTCCGCGAGTGCGGAGGTTTTACCCTTTACAGCTCCGCGAGTGCGGAGCTTCGGATTCCAGCTCACCAAATTTTGGATCCTAGCTTTGTCGACATATTTATTATATATATATATAATATATAAATAATTTATATAATTATTTATATATTATATTTTATTCTTGTGCATAGTTGACTTGTAATTTTAGGTCCGATGACTTACGCGTTGATGCTCGGTTCATGTCTCGGTTCCGGATTTTCGAACGTCTTTTCGTACGCGTAGATATCTTGTACTTTGTGTTTCTCAACTTGTACTCTTGTCATTTTTAGACGTTTCTTATCAATAAATTGAACCACTTAAATTGTATCTTGTACATTTGAGCTTTTTGGATGTTTGCGTCTTCAAATCTTCGTTTTCGCCTTTTGTCTTCGCACTTATTTATTTAAACGAATATTACTTGAAAATAGAACACTTGCAACTAAAAACTTTACATATTGGAAGGATATTGCTACTAAATATATGTTCATTTGGAGCACTATCAAATATCCCCACACTTGAACGTTGCTTGTCCTCAAGCAATACAGAACTTGAAATTAAATCACACTTTACTCGAATCACTTTTTTTATTCTCACACTTTATACATCAATGATTTTGATACGGCGGTATAAACAATGATAGTAATGTTTGTGGTTTACAGTCCCACATGACTATGAAAATTTAGATCCTTTAGGAAATTGGATCTTTATGAAAACATTTGATCTTTTAAAAATTCAATCTAGCTTCTACCCTAGATAAGTTTTCTGATTTGACCCACCATCGGTGTTGCAAAATATATTTGTGGATCAATATTTTGGCTAAAAACTTTTAGGTTCGTGTAATCCACCGCTATCCCTGTATCGGAAAGCACACATCCAGTTTACTTGTTCCGAATATTACCTTTCGGCAAACTACCGTTCGGTTGTAAAGGAAAGCGATGAACAAGAAACTGTTAAGGCAATGTCTAATGATATGCATTTGTTCATGGTCTAAAAACGTGTCGGATGCAGTTACTATCCTTTGTAGGAGCAATAGTAAAGATCACCCTATGATTTTTTGATCAGGCACAAGGTCCTGTCTTCGACCATGCTATGCAACCACTGTTCTTACGGTTGACACCCGATTTGGTTCAGGTGACCTAATGAATTCTGATAAATTCTTAGGATTTTACGTTCAATGGTAATGAATGCATTGAAAATGGGTTTTCAGAAAACAAATTGGTTTGTATTTTGATCAAAATGTTTTCTCGTTCAAGCTCGAGTTTAGATATCATTGAATTCCATGAGTTTGTAATTCTCAATCTTTAAGGTCAATCTCAAGGATTGAGTAATATTAGGCTTAGAAGTTGATTTTTAATCTTTTAGGAGATTATCTTTTCTGGGGGTCTGATTCATTAGTCTTATCAAGCTAATTTGCACGGTGCCCTCCCCATTTTACGAGACAGATCCTCTCATGGTTAGGATAAGTCTGACCACTTGGCGACCCTGTTTGATGCTGAGGTCCGTGGATTTCCTGCTGATTTTAGAGATGACTTTTTTAGATTTTTCGTCAACCTACAGCTGGTCTGGACGACAACTTCTTGACCTAAATCAAGAAGCGCGTGTCTTTTTCGGAAGACTTTACTTCCTTTTACTGATGGAATTGATTCATCGTGTAGATCCATCTATTCTTTCAAAAGTATTACAATAAATCGGGTAAAACAGTTAATTTAGTCCAAAACAAAAGCACCTGCAATAACTTTACAGAAACATGTGATAGATAGTTTTTAATTGAATAACTTGGTATATTCTTCCCACACTTGGCTTTTTTTCATGCGTCTTTTTATATCTTAATAAATAAATTCAAGCGTTTTAGTTGTTTATCAATTTATGTCCTTTATAGTTGTTCTAAAGTCAATTTTAGTTGTTGAATAACTTGGGACAATTTATTCAATACATCCCGGAGGGGGAAAAATGTACCAAGACCTCAAGAGAAACTTTTGGTGGCCAGGAATGAAGGTCGATATAGCTACATATGTAGGAGCATGTTTGACTTGTTCTAAAGTCAAAGCTGAACATCACAAACCATTGGGTCTACTCCAACAACCTGAAATCCCAGAATGGAAATGGGAAAACATTACCATGGATTTCATTGCTAAGTTACCGAGAACCGCAGGTGGTTATGATATGATTTGGGTAATAGTCGATCGTCTTACTAAGTCAGCACACTTTCTGTCAATGAAAGAAGAGGATGTTATAGAGAAATTAGCACGATTATACCTGAAAGAAGTTGTTTCTAGACATGGTATACCAATCTCTATTATCTCTGATCGTGATAGCAGATTTACTTCCAGATTCTGGCAGGCATTACACGAAGCGTTGGGAACACGTCTAGATTTAAGTACTGCCTATCATCCACAAACTGATGGGCAGAGTGAAAGGAGGATTCAGACACTCGAAGACATGCTACGAGCATGTGTTATTGATTTTGGAAGCAGTTGGGATCGACATCTACCGTTAGCTGAGTTTTCCTACAACAACAGCTATCATTCTAGCATTGAGGCGGCACCATTTGAGGCACTTTATGGGAGGAAATGCAGGTCTCCGATTTGTTGGAGTGATGTGGGGGAAAAACATATTACAGGTCTAGAAATTATCCAGGAAACTACCGACAAGGTCATTCAGATTCAGCAACGATTGAAAACAGCCCGGAGTCGGCAAAAGAGCTACGAGGATGTTAGAAGGAAACCTTTAGAGTTTGAGGAGGGTGATATGGTTATGCTTAAGGTATCACCTTGGAAAGGTGTTATTCGTTTTGGAAAGCGAGGGAAATTGAGCCCAAGATACATTGGGCCATTCAAGATCGAAAAACGCATTGGGCTGGTGGCCTATCGACTTGAACTACCTCCACAATTAGAAAAGATTCACAACACCTTTTATGTTTCGAACCTGAAGAAATGCCTAGCTACCGAAGATCTCATTATCCCTTTAGACGAAATTCAAATTGATGAGAAACTAAATTTCGTCGAAGAACCCGTCAAAATTATGGATCGTGAGGTCAAACGACTCAAACAAAGTAAGATACCAATCGTTAAGGTTCGGTGGAATGCTCGTAGAGGACCTAAATTCACTTGGGAACGAGAAGACCAAATGAAGCAGAAGTACCCACATTTGTTTTCCGATATCGCACGTTAACTAGGTACTATTCTAAATTTCGGGACGAAATTTAATTTAACGGGTGTGTAATGTAACGACCCGGATTTTTCCGCTAATATATAGAAGATTAATATTTACATAATTAAGGTTTCCAACATGTTAGGCAATCAAATTTATTAAGACTTGGTTATTTGGAATGAATTTTATACAAATGTTTGGCCACCCAGTCTGTCTGACGATTCACGAACGTCATATATCGTAATAATTAATTAAAGGAATATATATTTGGATATATATATATATATATATATATATATTAAGATTTGATTAAATGATATTTAAGTATCTCATTAAGTATAATAACAATGAGTTATATATATATATATATATATATATATATATATATATATATATATATATATATATATATATATATATATATATATATATATATATATATATATATATATATATATATATATATATTAGATGAGACTACTAACTTAAAGACTTTGAAACAATATACATATATGTATTGATTATCGACGTATTAACTCTTAAGTTAAAATCAATATATATGTATTGTATTAAGATGTATTAATACAATTTTGAAAGACTTAAGTACATATATGAATATACTTATACTCAATAAAGATAGCTATACTCGTAATTGCATTCAATTCTATCAAGAATTCTACTCGTATTCATACGGTATTTATACCGTATCATACCCAGTTTCTATACGTATTTACTATTAGTATATACATACCAAATCATTGATCTTAGCAGCCCTCAATCAGTTGTGAGAGATGTATAAACATGATGTAGACTTGTGGGAACCATGGCTTGGAAACTAGTATGACTAAATGCATAAAATTACAAACCATGGAGCCATGTTGATTCCCCCATTTTGTCGCCAACTTGGAGGTTAAATAACCATCCATTTCATTCCAATTAACTATATCATTTTACTCTATAAACACATACTCAAACAATCTCTCAAACCTCCATTCAATTCAGCAAGTATTGGTCTCATAATCCAAGTTATAATCATCACAACAAAGCTTGATCAAGAACACTTCAAGAATCATTCCAAGTGTACAAGTTTACTTCCAATCTTTCAATCCAACTCCACAACTCTTTAGAATCCATAATCCTAGTTTAATATCAGTAGCTTCTTATATAATAATCAAGGTAAGAATCGTATATAAACTTTGGTTCAATTTATATACTTATAACTATCTTAATTCAAGATAGAATTCTTATTCGAACTTTTGTTCATTCCATGTTTATACTTCAAGAATTCCAAGCCATCAAGGGTATCTTTGAACTCAAAATATTCTCCTTATTTCTTCAGCAACTTTATTCATTTGATTTGAGGTAGTAACCTTATTCATAATCTTATTCGATTCATATTCATACAGCTATCTTATTTTGAGTTATAACTAATAACAACAAGAACATAGTTTAGATTATTTCTAAACTTGTTTGAAAATAAACTTAATCCTTCTAACATGACTTTTAAAATACTTCAACACATGTATTATGACAGTATGTCAAGCTAACATAAGGATATAAAACTTGTAAACACGAAGAACACCTTAAAATCGAATATACGCCGTCTTAGTCGAACGGGGGCTGTTTTGGGTTTAATTTTAAAAACCTATCTTAAACTTTGAATTAAAATATTTCCTTTGGTGAAAAGTCTTATTTTATATGGATATGAAATATATCCAAAATCCATGGTTAAACTCTAAGTGAAAGTATGTTTTTCAAAAGGGTCATCAAGATGTCGTTCTTACGACGGATATGACTATCTTCTCTTATTTGACACCTAAGATATATTTTTGAATATAAAACTATACTTTTTCTATTAATATTAATAATATTGATTTCGATACGAAACCATGGCAACTCGAATCACTCAAAATGGATTTGTAACGAAGAAATTATGGGTAAAATAAAATTGGATATTTTTCTTAATTTTTAGCTACGAACATGATTTATAAAAATGGATGCTAACCTTATCCTAGCTAACTTACCTTGTATCCTACATGTATTTATACATGTCTTGTTCTCGAACTTATGGAAATACAATTTATAATAGTCGTGATTAAGTTCTACGACAATATATTATAGTCTTAATAAAGATCGTAAGGCACCATATATATATATATATATATATATATATATATATATATATATATATATAACCTGATCACCGTGGATCCGTATACAGCGTTTTGACATATCATTTTGATTTCTTCTATATATATTATTGGAACGAACTATAAGACACCATTGGCAGTAATTTTGAGTTAGCCGTGGGTCGAAGTGGATTCCAAAATATTATATACTTTGAGTTGTGATCGAGCCTGAGACATGCATACAATGGGTCGCGGATTGCTTCAGACAATATACATATTATGTGTCTTATTATATTAAGACAATATATTATAGTGTTAGTGAATTCTAACACAATATACGCATTTATATTTATATATATATTTATACTGTTGGACTATTGGACTACGAACGTTGGACTACTAACAATGGACAATTAAAATTATCACAAGTATCATAAGTATGGAATATTAATTATATATATATATCTTGACACAAGAATATTATTATTAGGTTCGTGAATTTGTCAGAGGCCAAGTCTTATCACCATCTATTCGGAAATCATCACAAGTGAGTTATAGTCCCATTTTTTTTACTATCTAAATTATTTTGGGATGAGAATACATGCAAAATTTATAAATGTTTTACAAAATAAGCACAAGTTCATGGAACTACATTCTATGATTGTTTTGTTATACCGGATATCTGTAGTTATTATTATTATGCTTGGTAACCTAAGAATTAGTGAAAAACACTAATTGACGCGAATCCTAAAAGTAGATCTACGGGCACCAACCACCCCCATTTTCGAATAGTGGAAATGCTTTAGTACTTCGAAGGGTCCTTGTCATACATTTGAATAGTATAATGTATGATACCAGATATCTTAAGCGCTCTATGTTAAGGTCGGTTACCAGGCGACTAATCGTATGAATGATTTTTGCAGTTGTAATGATCCTGCGCATTTAATTATATGAAATCTTGTGGCTTATTAAATATTATGATTATTATATAAAAATTAAACCTATGACTCACCAACATTTTGTTGACGTTTTAAGCATGTTTGTTCTCAGGTGAATATTAAAAACGCTTCCGCTGTCGTATGCCAACCTAAGGTCAAGATTTGGAGTCGGCATAATTGTTTATATTGTTTAAACTTGCATTCGGAGTATTTGTTGTAATATATTTGATCATATTGTAATGGGTTGTGTAAAAACTTATTTATTTAAGGAGATTGTCTTTGATAGACAATCTAAATTATGTCATTAAAACCTTTATTCAATAATAAAGGTTATGGCTGTTTCTAAAAACGAATGCAAGATTTGAAAAACGTCTAATATAGAGGTCAAAACCTCGCAAAGAAACCAATTAATATGAAATGTTTATAATTAATATGAACGGGGCATTTCAAACTCAATCTTTACACGGTTGACTCATACACGTATAAACTGTAACACCTCAAATTTCAAGATATTTATCTAGTAATTAATAAGTAACTTTTATTAAAGTTTTATATTTATGATTTAAGAATAAATGTAAAAGAAATTATTAGTTAAGTAAATAACTTTAGTTAGTCAAGGGGTCTTGGGTGTAAAATGTCCAAGTGTTTGGGACTACAAGGGTGAAGTTTTAGGGTCTTGAGGGACCAAAGGTGATTAACTTTCAAACTTAATCAAATGCAGATTTTTAAGGTCTATTTGCTCATTTTTGACAAAAAAAAAAAAAAGAAGATGAAGTATAGAGAGAGTGAGAGAGTGATGAGTAGGAGGAAGAAAGGGAGGAAGTGGGTCTTTGATTTCCTTCAAATTGAAGTTTGAAACTTGTGAGTTTATGCAATTAATGATGAACTAAGCTCAAGGGTGTAGAGATTTTAGGGAAAACATCTTCCTTTTTCATCTCAAGATCTTGGTAAGAACCTTAAACTTGATTATTTTGTTTTCTTATGAATTGTGATCATATATGTATGTGGGTGTTGTGATTAGTTTATGCATGATGCATAAGTATCATGGATGAACTAGGGTTTTTGATTGGATGAACTAAACTTCATGATTGTTAGTATCTTGAAATGAAGATGATGATGATGTTAGCTAGTGAAATGGAGTGATTTTAATAAGTGTAAAAGATTGCATGACATGTGTTTGTTAAAATGCCTAAGAAAAGAACTAGTAATGTTTTTGAGGTTACTAGCCATGTATGATGATTAAATTGAGTCAAGAATCATCCCTAATAGTGTTATTAGTACATGTATGTAACTTGATTTTGTTGGAAATGCTTTTGTGTTGATTTGAGTTGAAAATGGAGTCAAAATTGGTCAAACCCGTCACTAATAAAAACTGCACAAAACTTGATTTTGTAAAAATCATATAAAATCAACCGTAGCTCCGTATTGGGCGTGTGAGCACTTTTCGGAAAGGTCTTTGAGTGTCCTTTTCAATGAACAAGTCATTAAATGCTCAACAGAGACTTAAATGTGTCAGAATCTGCTGTGAATGTAGGGCTGTCTAAATGGTGGAATTGTATAAAGCTTGTGTAAAGTATTATTGTTTGGAATTTTTGGCATGTTGTAAGTGTCCATATTATTAGGGAGTTATTTAGACATGAGTTACCACTTGTAGTGTAGT
Source organism: Rutidosis leptorrhynchoides (assembly GCF_046630445.1). NCBI lineage: Eukaryota > Viridiplantae > Streptophyta > Magnoliopsida > Asterales > Asteraceae > Rutidosis > Rutidosis leptorrhynchoides. The sequence continues at coordinate 240,728,669 of NC_092340.1, read as the reverse complement.
GGTTCAAGTTCCTTTCTTGAGTCAAAATCGGTCAAAAGCTTAATTGGGTTAAAATTAAGCTAGTAGCCACTTTGATGCTTAATGGCGTTATGAGCGGATTTATGTGTTAAGCAAGTTATTAATGTGAGTAGCATTGTGATTAGGAGCTAATCAAGGGAAGGAAAGCGGCCGAGTGTGCAAACGAGACAAAGGTGAGTTTCATAGGTAAAGTTATATAGTAATTAATGTGTAAATTATATTCGATATTATTATGTGTTGTTGGTTATGTTCATGAGTATTATGACTAAATGGAACAAGTATCTTGTTTATGGAAGATTTATAAATAGAGAGTTTGATAAAGTTGATTATGTTACGTTACGATCGATAATGACTAGTTATTAATGAATAAGGTAGATGATATTAAATGTTGTTGTATTAAATTCGCTAATACGAATTACAAGATGTTAAGTGAGTCGATCAAGGAATATATTGTAAGAAATTTTGGGTGGAGTGATGGATGTGAGTTTATGATGAACCAATAGAGAAGGATTCTTTCTAGAGCAAGCCGGACATGTGGATCAAAAAGGTAAGTGGGGATGTACTTATACGTAATCAAGTAAGCGAGGTAAGTATCATGCTTATGATGATTTATGCTTATTGTAATGCTTTTTCTTATGAATGTGTTATGTTGTAGATATGTGATGTTTTGATGCCTTAGTGGTTACATGTAGGTAGTGCCATGGAGCATGGGTGAAAGAGAAATAATTTACAATTCTTATAAAAAAAAGAATTGCTACCACGCAAGCGCGACGTTTATGAAAATATGATTTAAAGAATAAACAAGTTTATCGTTAGTCGTTTTATACCCTCTATGTTGCTCACTAAGCTTAAAGCTTACCTCTATTAGTTGTTGACATGTTGTAGGTTCTTGGAAAGCGGTACAAGATTGTAAAGTGGACTTGCACGAAGTAGTGATTAAAGGAAGGAGTACATAAATAGCAAGTTCTTGAATTGGTATGTAACAAGTGTTAGAAAGGTAAAGAGAATGTGAGGAAATTGAAGAAAAAGGGCTAACTCAAGTAAGTTCTATTGAATTACGTCTTTGGATAAATGCATGTATTAATGTCTTGAGTTGAAGTCCGTTAAATGTTTTGGATCGAACTAAGTGGTCAAAGGTTTTGTAATGAGGTTGATGAAAGGTTTAAGTGTTCAAATAAAGTATAAATTAAAATGAAATGAGTCGAAATGGGTCAAGTTTGACATATAAGTCGATATGGGTCAAAACGATATGTTTGATTGGTGTAACGGGTCGTGTGTAACCGAATGTTGATTGTGAAATTTTAATGATGTTTGAAAGTGTAAGTGTGTCGTACATGACTAAAAGATTTTCGTAATGTTTGACGATGTAAGAAACTGCTTAAATTAAGTTTGTTTATGTGTTATGACGATTAAAATAGGTTGGAACGGAGTTGTTATGCGTTGATAGTCAAATGGGTCACATGGTTAAAAACTACCATGTCGGGGCCTGATCCCAGAATGGGATTAAAAGATCTCAGAATGTGATCAAAGGTGATTTTCAAGAAATTTGTTCAGAACCTGATCCCATAGTGGGATGATGGGATCCCATAGTGGGATCTAAAAAAAAATAAAAAATTTCATCGTTTCAAGGCGTTAAAAGTTGGTATCAGAGCGGAGGTTTAAGAGAATTAGATAATCCACCTTAGGATTATTTAGACTTAAACCGAGGTATATCTATGCTTAGACATATATGATTGCATGATTATTATGAGTTGCTTACGCTAAATGAATGATATGTGACTATATGATTATTAAATGAAATGAATATTGAACGCATGAAGTTTAATTCGATAATGGTATGCATCAAATGGAATAAGTTAACAAGTAGATATAGTTTCAAGAAGACTATGCACTTGTGATGTGATGTATGAGAGTGGTTTGGTGCACCCGGATTGCATCCGTGCAAGAGGGTGACGATCAAACCCACTAAGTAATGAAGCTTGGATCCATGTCAATGACTATTAGCTTGGACGTGTGTTAATGTCAATGACGATTATCTTGGACTTGTGTTCATGTCAATGACGATTAGCTTGGACTTGTGTCCATGTCAATGACGATTAGCTTGGATTTGTGTCCATGTCAATGACGATTAGCTTGGACTTGTGTCCATGTCAATGACGATTAGCTTGGACTTGTGTTCATGTCATTGACGATTAGCTTGGACTTGTGTCCATGTCAATGATGATTAGCTTGGATTTGTGTCCATGTTGATGATGATAAGCTTGGACTTGTGTCCATGTCGATAATGATAAGCTTGGATCCATGGTAAAGTTAATGAGCTTGGACTTGTGTCCATGGTAAAGTTAATGAGCTTGGACTTGCGTCCATGGTAAAGTTAATGAGCTTGGACTTGCGTCCATGGTAAAGTTAATGAGCTTGGACTTGCGTCCATGGTAATGATAGTGAGCCTGGACTTACGTCCATATTCATGATTATGAGCTTAGACTTATGTTCATGTAAATTGTGATAAGCGTAGGCCATATGTCTATGAATGATATGATTGAATCAGATTTTAGAAGGAAACTTTCGAGTCGAAAGGTTATGATTATGTATGAAAGAATGTTCATAATTTTATCATGAACACAAATTATGATGTCATAAGTGACTTGATGCTCCCGGATTGCATTCGTGCAAGAGGGTGACGATCAAGATCACTAGGTGAAAAGCTTAGACTTATATCTATGTTAATGTGACGAGCTTAGACTCGACATCCATGTTAATTTTGATGAGTTTAGATCTTATGTCTATGGATATATGTTTAGCTTATTCACAATCCTAGGTCATCCCTAGTAAGTTGTGTCTATGATGTGGTATGACCGGATCCGATACAAGAAAGAAACTTGCGGGTTGACAGGTTATATTTTTGGTTATGATTATGCTAATGCTAAGAGTGCTCTTGGGTTTTTGTGGCCACGAGTTCTATATAGGATGATGTAAGTTTCAAGTTTAAGATGAACAAACATATGAATAGGTGTAAGACTTAGCGCGAGGCTAAGCAAAAATGAATAGAAACTGTCACGTAAAGTAGTTGTCAAAAGTATAACGAATGTACCCTTAAATGATGATGACTAATAACGATGTAACGAAAATGTGCTAAACAAATTTTGACTTAGTTGAATGGTGTTTAAGAACGAGTCGATAAGAAATGTTAAATGAGTTAAAGTTGTATGCTTGATAAAGAGCTAAATTGTGAAGGGTAGACTTAAGTCTCTGGATGGTACCGAGCAAGGGATTTCTTATGGTTATACGAAAAGTCAGAGTTGCAAAGATATAAATGTTAATGTGGTCGTTAAATGATAAATATGTAAATGATGAAATCTAAGTTTTATATCAAAGAATATGTAATGTGTAAGGATCATAAGTTGCAGGAACTATGAAATGCATAATTGATGGATGAAAAGACCTTAAGACAAATGAACGGACTCTGTCGATCAGAGTATCAATGTTTGAAAGAGTTTTACTTTTAAGTGTGGAAGGACATGTAATAAAGGACTACCAAATTCGTGTCATGCACACATTAAGCAAGGTTTGATTTCTTGTAAGTTATGTTAATTACTCATATGAATGATGATACGATTGAGAAGTATAGATAATGGTCATTAAAGCACAAAGACAGGAACCTGCAACGACTAAGTGGATGTGAATCCGTACGTTTGGAACACTCAACGCGACAACAAGATAAGTAAATTTTATACTATACATGATGTTGATTATATGTATATTTTGATTTAAGAAAACCCGAGGGTTGTATTTATGATGAATATTATCACACAAGTGTTGTGGGATTACAAGCGTTAAGAAAGTTTAACATGATTAACGGTAATTATGAGATGAAAGAACTGATCACCAAACGATGTAGATAGATAGAGTTTTAACTAAATGGAATACTGAGAAAGAAAAGAAGTATTTCTTTAAAGTAGAATGACTTAGAAATATAATGGATTATGCCAAAGAAGAATGAATATTATGCTTAAAGTAAACGCATGAGTTAACACACCCAAAATGCCATGATAGGTACTCTTATTATATGATTACACATTTAGTGTTTAGATAAAGTGGAGATAGCTAGCAAGATTTTCCTCAATAAATAAGAATGTTTACATTGTCACGAAAGTTATATGATGAAGCTAAAAAGAAAACGGTGATTCCATTATTGAATATGGTTAGTTGTAATTAGTTGAAAACGAGTAAGAGTGGACGGGAAGTCACTTTAATTCTTCTATTTTGATAAACATATTCAAAGAGGATATACCACACAGGTGTAAATAAATTTTATGCAAGTAAATTGGGAAGAAATAGAGTGAGATAAATGTACGCTTCCGCAAATAAGAAGATAACTAAGTTATGTAGAGTCATTGAACTAAAGTCATATTGTCGTAAATCGAAAGAAGTAAGGCAATACCAAGGAACTTGACGTATTTTTTATGACATCCTTCGTGTATTTTCATAAGAAAATGCATTTGATAGAAATAGCTTGTAAAGTATGGTTATTGATTGAGATGTTGGTTTAAGAGAAACCGTTTAAAAGAAGAAAAATCATGATTAGCATAGTAAAAGTTATATTAGAGGCTAGTGAACAGTATAGTGGTATAAAGGAAGTGATGTGAATTCACTTCGTTTATGTGTAATAAATGACGGTTAGCTATGATCGGTATGATAGAATCGGTTCGTGAGGACACGAACGATCCAACGGGGGGAGAGTTGTAACACCCCAAATTTCAAGATATTTATCTAGTAATTAATAAGTAACTTTTATTAAAGTTTTATATGTATGATTTAAGAATAAATGTAAAAGAAATTATAAGTTAAGTAAATAACTTTAGTTAGTCAAGGGGTCTTGGGTGTAAAATGTCCAAGTGTTTGGGACTACAAGGGTGAAGTTTTAGGGTCTTGAGGGACCAAAAGTGATTAACTTTCAAACTTAATCAAATGCAGATTTTTAAGGTCTATTTGCTCATTTTTGACAAAAAAAAAAAGATGAAGTATAGAGAGAGTGAGAGAGTGACGAGTAGGAGGAAGAAAGGGAGGAAGTGGGTTTTGATTTCCTTCAAATTGAAGCTTGAAACTTGTGGGTTTATGCAATTAATGATGAACTAAGCTCAAGGGTGTGGAGATTTTAGGGAAAACATCTTCCTTTTTCATCTCAAGATCTTGGTAAGAACCTTAAACTTGATTATATTGTTTTCTTATGAATTGTGATCATATATGTATGTGGGTGTTGTGATTAGTTTATGCATGATGCATAAGTATCATGGATGAACTAGGGTTTTTGATTGGATGAACTAAACTTCATGATTGTTAGTGTCTTGAAATGAAGATGATGATGATGTTAGCTAGTGAAATGGGGTGATTTTAATAAGTGTAAAAGATTGCATGACATGTGTTTGTTAAAATGCCTAAGAAAAGAACTAGTAATGTTTTTGAGGTTACTAGCCATGTATGATGATTAAATTGAGTCAAGAATCATCCATAATAGTGTTATTAGTACATGTATGTAACTTGGTTTTGTTGGAAATGCTTTTGTGTTGATTTGAGTTGAAAATGGAGTCAAAATTGGTCAAACCCGTCACTAAGAAAAACTGCACAAAACTTGATTTTGTAAAAATCATATAAAATCAACCGTAGCTCCGTTTTGAGCGTGTGAACACTTTTCGGAAAGGGCTTTGAGTGTCCTTTCCAATGAACAAGTATTTAAATGTGAACAGAGATTTAATGGGTCAGAATCTGCTGTGAATGTAGGGCTGTCCAAATGGTGGAATTGTGTAAAGCTTGTGTAAAGTATTATTGTTTGGAATTTTGGGCATGTTGTAAGTGTCCATGTTATTAGGGAGTTATTTAGACATGAGTTACCACTTGTAGTGTAGTGGTTCAAGTTCCTTTCTTGAGTCAAAATCGGTCAAAAGCTTAATTGGGTTAAAATTAAGATAGTAGCCACTTTGATGCTTAATGGCGTTATGAGTGGATTTATGTGTTAAGCAAGTTATTAATGTGAGTAGCATTGTGATTAGGAGCTAATTAAGGGAAGGAAAGCGGCCAAGTGTGCAAAAGAGATCAAGGTGAGTTTCATAGGTAAAGTTATATAGTAATTAATGTGTAAATTATATTCGATATTATTATGTGTTGCTCATTATGTTTATGAGTATTATGACTAAATGGAACAAGTATCTTGTTTATGGAAGATTTATAAATAGATATTTTGATAAAGTTGATTATGTTAGTTTACGTTACGATCGATAATGACTAGTTATTAATGAATAAGGTAGATGATATTAAATGTTATTGTATTAAATTCGCTAATACGAATTACAAGATGTCAAGTGAGTCGATCAAGGAATATGTCGTAAGAAATTTTGGGTGGAGTGATGGATGTGAGTTTATGATGAACCAATAGAGAAGGATTCTTTCTAGAGCAAGCCGGACATGTGGATCAAAAAGGTAAGTGGGGATGTACTTATACTTAATCAAGTAAGCGAGGTAAGTATCATGCTTATGATGATTTATGCTTATTGTAATGCTTTCTCTTATGAATGTGTTATGTTGTAGATATGTGATGTTTTGATGCCTTAGTGGTTACATGTAGGTAGTGCCATGGAGCATGGGTGAAAGAGAAATAATTTACAATTCTTATAAAAAAAAGAATTGCTACCACGCAAGCGCGACGTTTATGAAAATATGATTTAAAGAATAAACAAGTTTATCGTTAGTCGTTTTATACCCTCTATGTTGCTCACTAAGCTTAAAGCTTACCTCTATTAGTTGTTGACATGTTGTAGGTTCTTGGAAAGCGGTACAAGATTGTAAAGTGGACTTGCACGAAGTAGTGATTAAAAGAAGGAGTACATAAATAGCAAGTTTTTGAATTGGTATGTAACAAATGTTAGAAAGGTAAAGAGAATGTGAGGAAATTGAAGAAAAAGAGCTAACTCAAGTAAGTTTCTATTGAATTACGTTTTTGGATAAATGCATGTATTAATGTCTTGAGTTGAAGTCCGTTAAATGTTTTGGATCGAACTAAGTGGTCAAAGGTTTTGTAATGAGGTTGATGAAAGGTTTAAGTGTTCAAATAAAGTATAAATTAAAATGAAATGAGTCGAAATGGGTCAAGTTTGACATATAAGTCGATATGGGTCAAAACGATATGTTTGATTGGTGTAACGGGTCATGTGTGACCGAATGTTGATTGTGAAATTTTAATGATGTTTGAAAGTGTAAGTGTGTCGTACATGACTAAAAGATTTTTGTAATGTTTGACGATGTAAGAAACTGCTTAAATTAAGTTTGTTTATGTGTTATGACGATTAAAACAGGTTGGAACGGAGTTGTTATGCGTTGATAGTCAAACGGGTCACAAGTGTTAATTTGGTTAAAAACTACCATGTCAGGGCCTGATCCCGAAATGGGATTAAAAGATCCCGGAATGGGATCAAAAGTGATTTTCAAGAAATTTGATCAGAACCTGATCCCATAGTGGGATGATGGGATCCCATAGTGGGATCTAAAAAAAAAAACAAAAAAAAAAAAATTCATCGTTTCAAGGCGTTAAATAAACTAACATGTTTAGACATTATATACCAAGGCATGGTTATAAGTGACTATTTTGACTTTGTCAACAAATGTTATTATTTTTCAAATAGATCCTAAATAACACAAACATTTAAAAATTTTGACTATTACATAATGATGTTAATAACTATGTTAAAATTCCTTTAATAAAAAACTACTTGACATATTAGAAGAGAACACCTTTGAAGATAGCACTGCCATATAGGGATGACAATGGGTACCCGATCCAGTGGATATCCATCCGATCCACCCGATTATTCCTGGATATGGACGATCTAAATGGATATGGATATGGATGTGGATGGAAAAATTTCATCCATGGATGAACCCGCTTTCACCCGAAATAACTAAATATATAAATTTATCACTCAAATTAGTATCATTTATGTAGTGATATTTCATTAATTATATTCATATTCATCTTTCTTTATATTTTCTCTAAACATATAACTTTCTTCTTATATTTTGTTTTGTTTAAATAATCAAATGTATTTATCGTACTTTGGTGGTTCAAATGTGATTCCATGTAACTAAAAGTAAGCAACTTACATGTCGATATCTTTACACGTTTAATAGGTTATCTATTGAATATTTGTTATATAGATTAGTAAAATGTGACCTTCGGTCGCAAAAACTATTAAAAATATTACTTTTGATCGTATATAGTGAACCACCGCTTATAATTATTAAAAATAAAATAAATTTAAACGGATATGGATAATTATCCATTAACCCGCTTCACCCGACGGATATGGATATGGATGGATGAAAAGTAAAAAAAATAAATGGATATAGATATGGATACGGCCTCACCCGATCCATATTTGATCCATTGCCATCCATACTGCCATAAAGTGATTCAAAGGTGATGTCAATAGCTTAATTTTACATCTGTAGTTTATATACATATAGATTTAAGAGGCCGTGCGTTGCACGGCAGAATAGAAAAAATTGTTTTCGAATGCGTTATTGTTGATACTGATGAAATTACCCTATTCTGATCTAAGGCATTATATTTTCTAATATTTTTGTGACACTGTACAACATAAAAATTGGGATCAACACAATTCTATTGTTTGGTTCCATAATATCTCAAATATTATTTGGTTCCATAAACAGGGTCGGCAACAAAATAAGCGGGATGCTTCACATAATTCCCCGACAATGGATAATCTTCAAGGGTAACATAATCATCATCATTATCATAGCCAGAAACACAGGCAACCCCTGCATTTCAGATACGATACTTAGTTTAACAAAAAAAACTACCATTCATTTTGGATTCTACTGGAAAGAAAAATAATGAAATAAATACATAATGCAAAAAGATAAATGAAGGAATGATACTAAAGCAACAAAAACGGAAGTGATAAATTGTTTTTCTTTCTAAACGTACTTGAACAAACAACGTAGTAATGATAGTTTGAAATGGTTTCAAACTTCGCCCAAAACTATATTGTATGCATCCAACAAACCCCTAAAATGTCACAAGATAAAAACAAAAGTTAAATATACAGACTACCAAGACACAATCATACGATGTTTGCTCAAAATATAGTCAAATTAAACATAGTATACTACTGAAAAGTTACAACTGAGGGATAAAAAAATTATATTGCATAAAGTCCATAATAGTCATCTGGAGCCACAAGAGCCAAAGTATAATCCAAAGCTTATGTGTTTGTTGAAATAATTTAAAATGCAAAAAAAAAAAATTATTATCCTAAAACACTAAAAAAGTCATCATAGCTTGTATAAATATGGGATCATAACTTGTATACAAATAGGATGAGTTAAACACCATTTCATTTCCATAAAAATTATAAAAGAAACCTATTTCATTCCCCATTAAAGTATGCAACATAACTCCCACCTGCCTGGTCCTCATCACTACTAAAACTACTTCATCTCTTTCTATTTTCCAGCATGGTTCCTTTACTTCTTTCTACACTGGAACACATGCTGCTCATATCCAGATCAGTAACTTCAACATACCTACTGAATTTATTATTACAATGTATCAAACTTTATTTATCCAACAACTATATACGAACCAAATCAAGTTACACATTACCTAATTCAACTTGCATCTATCCCAAATTCAACCAAATCAGAAGAGGCATATGTGGACTATATAGTATAGCCCTTTTACTCGAGATTTACTACAAAATTTAGTAGTCATAATTGATATTTCAAAGTAGCAAACGTACCTCTTTACATTAATTATGGTTCCCAATGGAGCTTGATAACATAACATCAAGACCTTTGGTCATGGGAACAACTCCTCTTCGCTGAAAAGGACAAATTCTAGCAATAAGATACACTTTTGTTGTAATCATTCAAAAACAATGAGAATTTAGAAGATTTTCTTGCAAACCCATAGCATCAAAACTATCGTAAACCCTCATACTACGATATAAAGAAATCTTCTCCATCGGTAGGCTTGTAATCGCAATACAGTAAATCGAATCACAAAAATGAGGTGAAAACACAAATTTTGTACCAACTCCAAAATCAATTTCAAACCCTAATAGAAAACAGCAAATCAAAACCCTGGATCAGTGGGAACATGATACAAAACATGTATAGTACCTTAATCACTAAATATAAAGATTATGAAGGGAAAAAAAAATTAAGATTTTTACCTTCAAATAATGAAATTCTTTCAAACTCCATCTTCGTATCTTCATGTTCTATCTTAAATCACCATTACAGACAACAAATTAGAATCTAAAATAACCTACTTAGAAAAAATAAATAGAAAAGTATTAAACACATGAAAACTCTTTTCATTCGGGCATTTCATCTAGCACGTAGTGTGCATTGTACTCGTGTTTCTGAATCTAACCTTGATTTAAACATCAGTTATATTCATAGTACACAAACCGGTGATTTCTTCTCAAGTGCCTAGCATCACGTTTCTACCTTAAACATACACCACTATCTACACGCCTGCAAAAATAAAACCAAACATAAGTGCTCTTAAAATAACTAAATCAAACCGTTAACTTCTTTTTTTTGTTGGGCAAGTTGGGTTGACCCATTACACTGATTGTCTATAAAGCTAATATTTTTAAGGTGTATCCCATATAAATATCATATTAAAAAAATAAAGGGCGTTAAAGGTATAATATCAACCATTTAAAGTTAAACCAATTAGTGCCCAAACCGAACTCATTTCACGCGCATTGCCTGTTTTGACCCATTACGCAACCTGCTAATTTGCAGTGGCCCACCACTTAAAATCTTAAGTTTAAATCTTGCAATAATGAAACCAGGTTAAATGTATTAACCTGTACTTTAAAGACAACAAAAGAAGATATAAAAAGATCTGTGTACCAGCACGATCAATATGAACATCAGCAGTGGTTTCAGCTGGGTTCCTATTTCAAACGTATTCAAATCATGGCGAGATGGTTAGTAGCTAAGTTGATAATTTAGCCCGTAGTTGCACACCTCAGGTTACGTATTGGATTATTATGCTAGGCGTGGCATTCTTTATAGCTTGACACCTCAGAATACTTGAGCCATGATTAACACTAATTGCACACCTCAGCACAATGAACCTGATGTTTAATCTAATAATTCTAAGTTTATACCACATATATAAACTTATTTGTACTTGGGACGAACTACGAAAACAGGGCAAAGCTAAAATAAATGCGTTCGATTTATCAGGAGTTCATTTATCAAAGTTTCAGTAGTGACTACTTATAAACAATTTACTTTGAACTAAATTAGTTAAGACGAAACAACTTACTTCGAACTCACCAATCAATAAGTTACTACGAAGTAAAGCACACGAAATCCAAATTGACATTTCAAACAGTTGGAATGCATAGTACTTTATCCCAAAACAACACAATAGGTTGTCGTGGCCAATTTACTCATTTTCCCCTACAAATCTAAATAACGGGCACATTATAAATAACAAATTTAAAAGGGGAGGGGGGGAAGGGGAGGGGGGGGCAACAAACCTTCAATCACAGAAGAAAAAGCAAAACAGTAACTGCAGAATTTAACTTCAAACTAACAAAGAGCAAACAATTAACATAAAATAAACACACACTACAAACATAAGACCATGCGAATTCCTACTCAAAACACACACTACAACCAATTTGTCAGCTCTATCAATCTAATAAAAATTCAGAATCCACAAAAATGTCAATTCTCAATTACTCCCAGTTTAGCTATACATATAACCAATATGATCTTTAACCAACATATGTTTCTAATGGTCTAAGAGCATATTTCAATGAACAAATTGATACTGAAAGCATTAAACAAAATAACACAAAGTAAACACTACACAGTTATTTCAATTTTTTATATAAGTCAATACTCAATTTCACCCACTTTAGCTATACATATAACCTGGACTCAGACTCAAAATACTACATAAGTTTCAGAATTGTTAATAAGTGCCATGGAAGCATATTAGCATAAGAACTCAGTGGCATGCAAATATTATTTTTAATAATGTAAGTAAATAGACGGGGGTGAATAGTTATTTAATGCGTTTTTAACACTTTTTCGATTGATCACCAAATTCGATTAACTTTGATCAACCAATTCAACTCAAACTTGATGTGTGTGGTGTATATGTTCGAAATGATAAATGAAGTAATGTAAAGAACATAGACACAAGGATTTATAGTGATTCGGGTGGATGTTAACTAATCCACCTTAATCTACTCCCCGATTACACTAATCAGGATTTGTTGCTTCACTAAGCACTTTTCTCCAAACCCGGTGGAGATCCGATTTACAAGTCTTCAAATTTTTTGGTAGATAACAAACCTAATCTTTCCATCCCTTTGAAAGATCAACTCCAACCTAGATCAACTTGTCTTCACCTTGGACAAGTATTAATCTTCAAATAAGATTAATCAACTTCCTAAGTCCCTTTAAGGAAGTAGATCACTAAGCTAGCCTATGCTTCTACTAATTGAAGTTACAAGACTTATACACTTTGTAATGATGATCCTAAGACAATACTAGGACATACATTACACTAAGTAAACTCACAAGATTAATGATTTTGATTAGTAAGTTTACAACAACCAAATTCTATATCTATAAGATCATAGAATCTTCTCTTGCTTGATCACATTTGAGTAGTAATTAGAACCCTTGTGATCTCTGGAAATAAGCTTTTGAAATATGCAAGAGGGTCAACTTCAAATGCTCTTAAATTCTTTCCTTTTATAGTAGGATTCAAAAAATAGCCGTTGACACACGGTTACCAGCACGGTCGACCGTGGTTTGACCGTGCGTGCTCCAGTCCAAAATTGGTATCCGTTGTATAGCCTTTTGACTCAAATTTGAACACCGCATTTTGGCACCTTTACTCCTTCTAGCACCTGCAAAAGAAACCAAACATCCTATACAAGTACTATATACATTAAGTGTGCGAGATTTGGTCTTATTGTGTGAAAGTGACATAACACTCCATTAGTGGTAAACCCAACATTCTTGGAGAAGTGTCTTGATTGATATTTTGGGAAATATCATATTGGTCAAGACTTAGTCACTTTAATGCATTTGGTTCAATTCTAAAGACTAGTCAATATGTCATTAACATCCTAGTTTCAATTAATCACAAGTCATGTTTATTTTAAGCTTAGGTAGATTAATTGAATGATGCCTTTCTAAGATAATCATTAAGTATGTAGAGACATCAAAGTTAAGTCATACTTGAACAAGGAATCACAATTTGTTACTTAGACAAGACCAAGTAAACAATTGATCATAATTTCATTGTGAACAAATTTACACTTAAATTGTTGGAGTAGACTAGTTACTTGAATCCTAACTAGTAAGCACATAGTAAGCATGTTAATCAAGTTGACAAATTTATGAGTATTAAACATATTAGCAAGTAATACTCACACATAGCAAGAGATAGTTACTCTAAGATCAATCATATAGATATTTGCACAACTTATAATTTAAGCTTTTAGCAAGCTTACTTGCAATATAACATATTGCCTGATTAATGTGTAAGCACACATTAATGTTCAATACATGCACAAGGGAAGAACAATCTCTAGTTGGGACTTGGTGACCATCTTAAATATATCTAAGTGTATTTTAGGATTACAAGTCTTTACTAGTTACACTTGAAAGCATTGTTCTTCATTTAGCCTTAATTAATCAGTAAGTCATCTTTAATAGAAATTATTGTTCTAGTGACTTTGGCTTAAGTGTGTTGGTACTTGATGATCATACTAAGGATGTCTAGATAAGATTTAAGATCACAAGTTGTTGTTTAACACTTATGTGTTATGCTTAATCTTGGTTAATTTGTCATTAAGAAGTCATTAGGCATAATTAACCACGATTAGTGTTTTTATGACCAAAACTCAATTAAGTATGGAGAAGACATCTATTCTAAGCGTGTTGAGAAAGGTTTCATGAATTATAGATGTCGAGAACTAGTCAAACTTTATTTGGTCAAAATTGGTAATAGAGAAAACTGCGGTCGCACTGCGGTTGACCGGGGTGGCGACCGTGCAATTTGTTTTCACAAAACTGCGTTGTAATTCATTTTGGGGTTCTACGGCTGCCTATGCGGTCAACCGTACCTTTGACCGTGTATTTTGCTGATCTTTTAAGCTATGTTTGACTTGGTCATTTGCAAGATAAAGTATGGATTAGTAACCTTGCGTGTTTTACGTTAAGATGTCGGTCATCACTTATGCATATGTATGTGTCATCATCAAAACATATTCTTTAGTTAATCATCATATTTAACTTTGTCGTTTACTTCATTAACCAACATTCAACCAACATTCTCCCTCTTTTTGATGATGACAAATATACAAGTGATGAGGGACATTTTGCTATAAATACGCAAGTGTTAACAATCACTTGTATCCATCTTTCTCCCCCTTTTGTCGAAGCAAAAAGGTTAGCTCCCCCTAGAACTATGCTCGCCCTTAGAGTAAAGCTCCCCCTTAAATTGTGCACGTTGGAAAATATTTACTAAAACATAACAAGCACACATTTTATTCAAAGCAAGCAAGAAACATAGTTATGCATATATGAAAATATGCATGGAAGGTACAACAAGTTATTCCTAGATTCGATCTACATGGGATGAGAGGAGCTTGGACGAGATGAACATTTTCCACAAACAAGATTGTTCAGAAATCGTCGTAAGATTTTGTGAGTTCGGCGATTCTGACGGTGGAGAATGGACATTTGAGTGGAGGATAATAGTGTAATGAACTGGTCATCTTCAACACTATCATCGGACCCTGTGACACTCTAGGGGGTGTGTTTTCTCCTTCTCTTTCTTCATTGAAGGATCGAACCGAATCATAATTGATTAGGAATGTGGTTAGACCAACAGGATGAAGATCTTGAACATAGAGTTACGTGAACAGTTTCATCAGGTGTGCTCCATAAGGAAGGGAGAGTGATTCATTATACTTCAACCCACTCATCCTCTTTGCCATGAACAGTGCCATGTTGACTTGAATACGGTGTTGGAGACACCAAAGTAAGGAGGCTTCACTGGTATGGACTCTTGTGGAGAGATTTTCCACCTTACAGTAGATGTTTTGATTTATGACCTTAAGCCAAAGGTCAAACTAGGGTGCAAGATGATTTGCATTAAGGCCATCGTTTTCGATTTCAATGTGATTGATGGGCCTTTGACAGAAGGTGTTGATAATGTCACCTTTTGCGACAAATTCGAGAAGACAATAGAGGTATGGACTGTAGGTGAAGAATTCCACACCTTCATCGGGCACGTGCATGAATTTTCCAAAGTCCTTAAGAGACATGGAAAATCCTTTGTCAAATAACCAAAATTTGATGTTGTTTGGTGGAATGAATTCATAGTTCGCGTAAAATTCTCGAACTAGAGTGGAGTGAATAGGACCTTTTTAGGTCAAGAATGCATCCCATTTTATGTGAGCAAAATTTTCAAGAAGATTCTCGAGAAAGTGCTCAATAGTGACTACACAACCTTCGACAATTGGTCTAGTGCTAACCATTTGTCGGTTGTGATTGATCACATCTCTCTCTTCTTGGGAGTTGGGAAAATGATTATCGAAGGAGTCGGAGACGGAGGAGGACAAGTCAATCACGAAAAGATTATTAGGGGACTTGTTTGTTTGACTCATTTTGAGTGAAATGGAGTAGTGAGTCTTCCATCATGATCTACTCAATTTAAAGGGAAAAAGATGAGTCTTCATTTAATCTTTTATTCCCTTTTGGAGTAATTGAAACTTTTGAGGAATTGAGTCATATTTAAGTATGATAAATTGTGTTAAAGTATGTATGACATTTTGAAATTAGATCCATTTAGGTTTGAAGGATTCAATGTGCATTAATTCTTTGAGAAAGAAAAGGTGAAACTGTCAGACAGTTGTATGGTCGATCCTACGGTCGACCGTTTGCTTGACCGCATGAGTTCTGAGAAAATTTATCAAGCTGTTGCTAGCCTATGTTGACTTATTCATGCAAACATTATTAAAAAGATATTCAAGTAGTCATTAAAAACACACAATCACATAATGTATTTCATCAAACAAGCACTTCAACTAACATTGCAAATTTATCTTCTTTTACTACTTCCTTCACCTCCACTTTTTACATCGTTGCTTCTTCGGCATGAGAAGGCCCTTTTCGCTTTCTTCAGTAGCAGTTGAATCTTAGATTGATACTTCTTTATCTTAGCTTGATTCAGGTAGATTCGTTCTGCTTTTGAATCCTTATCCAACCCATAAAAAGGATCATTAGCCTCATCTGGAAATAGTTCTTCGTCACTGTCGAATATTTCTTCCAGGTTGATTTGTGAGTTGGTCATAGCTTCATAGACCCTTTCAATCTCATAGAGTCATCTTCATCTCCGCAATCCATCAATGTTAATGAATGACGATTGAATATTTGATTGGTTGGATTTGTGTAAATGTCATCTGTTATTCTTAGTTTTTCAAATAACCTTGTAAGATGCATTCCATAAGGAAGAGCTCTATTTGAGTCATTTAGTATATTGCTCATTCGTATTGCCATAAAATAAGCCATGTTCACTGGTACTTGCACTTCCAGACACCAAAGGAGAGCCATCTGAATAACATGAATATGCGAACGATTTCCCATTCTACAATAAACATTATAATCGATCACTGTGTTCCATATGCGGAACTTATTTCGCAGGTGTTTGCCAGTACTCCTCGATTGAAAATTTCTTCTCTTGGAGCGTTGTCCTCACACAACGTTCGAATAGAAGAGTCTCTATTGATGAATTCTGGAAGATAAGTTAGACTATGTCCTGTGTGGAAGAACTTTTTTCCAGTTGCTGGAACTTCTAAGAGTTTTCTGAATTCTTGAAGGCTTAACGTTTTTCTTGTTCCTTTCAACCTAAAGGTAATCAATCCATCGGTATAGATGAAGCTAGAGTAAAATTATCGAATGAGTGATGGATAAATTGGTCCGCGTAAATCAAGAAATACATCCCAGTTTAAATCTGAGAAGGCTGCCACCATTTCAGGAAAGTCTTCCGCTTCAATTTTTCTTCCTTCTGCTATTTTTCAATTTTTCACTTTTTCTTTATTGAGTGTCGATTGGTGTGGACGAAAGTTGGATGAGCTTTCTCCTTGATTGGCCATATTTTGCACATTGGCACTTCAAATTAATCTAAAGTGTATGGTTCAATTGTAGGCAACAAGTTTTGCAAACTTTAATTATCATCAATACTTAGATGTTTTGATGTTAATGTTCTTCACATTTTCACTCTTCATTAGTGTTAATGAGTTTGCAACTAGATTACGATTTTCACAAAGTTCATATGTGTCTTAGACTTTTGAGATCATCATCAACACATGTTTTGACATCTAACATTATCACACTCAATTTGCAACAATGTTGTTTATATCATATGAACAATGATTCGATGAAAATCTAACCTAAATGTATAATGAACTCTAGAATTGTCCAAAGTTAAATCAATGCATAGATATATTACAATCATCACTACAATCGTTTCTAAATTGTTCTTCAAAAACAATTTCGATTGTTTGCATCAATTTGAGTTTTGATTCATTCTAGTTAGGGTTTCTTAATAACCCTAATTCATTATACAAACACAATTGAATGCTAGGAAAGCAAGGATTAATCATACCGAGAGTAGGAATTGAGATGAAAGGAATGCGTATTTTTCTTCGTGTGGTCGATCTCCTCAGTCGTGTGCAAGGTGTGTGTGTTTTGAAGTGGGTTTGAAATAAATAAAAGTGCGGGTTTTATTTAAATTAAAACAGATCAAACAATGCACGGTCGAAGCACGGTTGACCGTGGTGTCTGCCGTGAAAGGATTTCCAAACGTATAGAGAAGGAATCTGCGGTCGAGTATACGGTCAGCCGTGATCCAGCCGTAGATTCTTCTGATCACCAATTTCTTCACTTCTACTTCTTTTGAGCGCGTTTTGACGATTTGTAGGTTCTATAGAATACTTGAGGACAAGTTTTCTTTCCTTAACATTGAATGATTACATCCTCCCGATGTTTAATCATCAATGACATGTAGTATACTATATATATATATATATATATATATATATATATATATATATATATATATATATATATATATATATATATATATATATATATATATATATATATATATATAGTATACACAAAGCGCATCCATCTTGTATTTAGCATGCAATACATAGTTTCACACAGACACACAATCCTAATACAAGTAAGCTTCCTTCACTAATATTTTAAAATCATTTTTCAAAAACAATTTTGCATTTGTAAGAAAAACCTTTCATTAATACAAAGTCTTTTTGAGAAGGTTATTCTCATTAGCATTTTGATCATTGGTTTTAATTGATTTTAAGTTTACCCAATCATTGACTTATCCCTTCCATAGAATTGACACTTTCAAAAATGTTTATAGAGCAATGATTTGAGCAACCGCTCTGATACCAATTGTAAGTAACTAGAGGGGGTGAATAGTTACTTAATGCGTTTTAACACTTTTTCGATTGATCACCAAATTCGATTAACTTTGATCAAACAATTTAACTCAAACTTGATGTGTGTGGTGTATATGTTCGAAATGATAAATGAAGTAATGTAAAGAACATAGACACAAGGATTTATAGTGGTTCGGGTGGATGTTAACTAATCCACCTTAATCCACTCCCCGATTACACTAATCGGGATTTGTTGCTTCACTACGCACTTTTCTCCAAACCCGGTGGAGATCCGATTTACAAGTCTTCAACTTCTTTGGTAGATAACAAACCTAATCTTTCTATCCCTTTGAAAGATCAACTCCAACCTAGATCAACTTTTCTTCACCTTGGACAAGTATTAATCTTTAAATAAGATTAATCAACTTCCTAAGTCCCTTTAAGGAAGTAGATCACTAAGCTAGCCAATGCTTCTACTAATTGAAGTTACAAGACTTATACACTTTGTAATGATGATCCTAAGACAATACTAGGACATACATTACACTAAGTAAACTCACAAGATTAATGATTTTGATTAGTAAGTTTACAACAACCAAATTCTATATCTATAAGATCATAGAATCTTCTCTTGCTTGATCACATTTGAGTAGTAATTAGAGCCCTTGTGATCTCTGAAAATAAGCTTTTGAAATATGCAAGAGGGTCAACTTCAAATGCTCTTCAATGCTTGCCTTTTATAGTAGGATTCAAAAAATAGTCGTTGACACACGGTTGCCAGCAAGGTCGACCGTGGTTCAACCGTGCGTGCTCCAGTCCAAAATTGGTATCCGTTGTATAGCCGTTTAACTCAAATTTGAACACCACATTTTGGCACCTTTACTCCTTCTAGCACCTGCAAAAGAAACCAAACATCCTATACAAGTACTATATGCATTAAGTGTGTGAGATTTGTTCTTATTGTGTGAAAGTGACATAACACTCCATTAGTGGTAAACCCAACATTCTTGGAGAAGTGTCTTGATTGATATTTTGGGAAATCTCAGATTGGTCAAGACTTAGTCACTTTAATGCATTTGGTTCAATTCTAATGACTAGTCAATATGCCATTAACTTCCTAGTTTCAATTAATCACAAGTCATGTTTATTTTAAGCTTCGGTAGATTAATTGAATGATGTCTTTCTAAGATAATCATTAAGTATGTAGAGACATCAACGTTAAGTCATACTTGAACAAGCAATCACAATTTGTTACTTAGACAAGACCAAGTAAACAATTGATCATAATTTCATTGTGAACCAATTTACACTTAATTTGTTGGAGTAGACTAGTTACTTGAATCCTAACTAGTAAGCACATAGCAAGCATGTTAATCAAGTTGACAAATTTATGAGTATTAAACATATTAGCAAGTAGCAAGTAATACTCACACATAGCAAGAAATAGTTACTCTAAGATCAATCATATAGATATTTGCACAACTTATAATTTAAGCTTTTGGCAAGCTTACTTACAATATAACATATTGCATGATTAATGTGTAAGCACACATTAATATCCAATACATGCACAAGGGAAGAACAATCTCTAGTTGGGACTTGGTGACCATCCTAAATATATCTAAGTGTATTTTAGGATTACAAGTCTTTACTAGTTACACTTGAAAGCATTGTTCTTCATTTAGCCTTAATTAATCACTAAGTCATCTTTAATAGAAATTATTGTTCTAGTGACTTTGGCTTAAGTGTGTTGGTACTTGATGATCATACTAAGGATGTCTAGATAAGATTTAAGATCACAAGTTGTTGTTTAACACTTATATGTTATGCTTAATCCTGGTTAATTTATCATTAAGAAGTCATTAGGCATAATTAACCACGATTAGTGTTTTTATGACCAAAACTCAATTGAGTATGGAGAAGACATCTATTCTAAGCGTGTTGAGAAAGGTTTCATGAATTATAGATGTCGAGAACTAGTCAAACTTTATTTGGTCAAAATTGGTAACAGAGAAAACTGCGGTCGCACTGCGGTTGACCATGGTGGCGACCGTGCAACTTGTTTTCACAAAACTGCGTTGCAATTCAGTTTGGGGTTCTGCGGCTGGCTATGCGGTCGACCGTACCTTTGAGCGTGTATTTTGCTGATCTTTAATTCTGTTCTTTAAGCTATGTTTGACTTGGTCATTTGCAAGATAAAGTATGGATTATTGACCTTGCGTGTTTTACGTTAAGATGTCGGTCATCACTTATGCATATGTGTGTGTCATCATCAAAACATATTCTTTGGTTAATCATCATATTTAACTTTGTCGTTTAGTTCATTAACCAACATTCAACCAACAAATAAATAAAAAGAACGAATAATTTGTTACCTTATGTGAAGGGTTGAAGATAAACAAATACGGTTAATCTTTGTTTTCTTCTAAACAAAACAAAAAGTTCGAATACATATAAAATTTGGCAAAAAAACACAAATACTTTGTTAACTTACCTGGAGAGTTGAAGTCACGATCGATTAGAAAATCATCTTGGGATAATTTGAAATCAAAAACTGTAATATCAACTACATCTTAAATTGCCTTTGATTCCTGAAAATTGAAGGGTATGTATCGAATTGAGTATCAATCTTCCTGTTAAGAGATTGGGGATTTGAGGTTGGATCGTGGATTTGATTTTCGGAACCCTAATTAAGAGATTGGGAAGACGCTAAAAGTGAAGCATGAATGAATGAAACAGTAGATGAATCGATGATTTTGGTTTTATCCGAATGATGGATGGGATGATAACTGCTCCAAATATTGAGGAGAATGAACAGTAGTTGTTAACCCTAATCTCGCTAATTACGGATGATTGAGGGGACACGCGTGAGTCTTACAAAATTAACCAATTTTTTAATTCAAAATTCTGAGAAAATTAGAAATGCTGAGGATGAATACCCCGCTAACACGTGTCTGAATTATGTATGGGATTTATGAATATAAAAGATACTTTTTAATGTTGTTTATAATTTTTTTTTTTTTTTTTTTTTTTGAAAGGCTTTAATGTTGTTTATAATGATAATAATATTTACAAACTAATAAATATTAGAAGATATTGTTAAAGAATTCCTTATCTTGATCAGTGACTTTTGGTTGCTTGGATAAACCTTGATCATACGAAGAAACCTTGATTATACGTAGCTCTTCGTGCTAATAACGTGTTGTAACTTAGTCGTTTATAACTATCTTTAGTGGCTTAATTTTAACTATATAGTAATAGTAATAATATGAAAGAAGAAAGAAGATAGTAAATTCTTATTGAGGAATGGTGTACCATATCCTTTTATTTCAATCGATATTTATAATACTAAAGTTTAAGTGTACATTACTCGTTCAATTATAGAGTATGTGAAATAGTAAATTATAATTGTCATCCAACTTTTATGTCCAACATAATAATAGACATATTATAATATATATTTTTTCTAGTTAATTCAAAATATGATATTAGCAAAATTTAAACCTGAAATTCCTTGTTAATGTATCAAAACCCCAATCAATAGACTATTCTTGTTAAAAAATATCTAAAATATAGATGAAAATAATACCCCATCATTTTTTACTTACTTATAACATATAATAATATCATATTTATATATTTCCTTTTTTTCTTAAATTAACCATTTACTTTTTTTTATCCTTTGTTTATACAAACAAATAAGAATTTAAATTAAAGATAAAATTTTATTTCAACTGACTTAGATAATCGTTTGAAGATCCAACTATCTTTTGAAACAAGTGGTAAAGACCTTATTGCACAATCAATAAACTAAATATGAAATAATGGAAAAACCATAACCAACCACATACAAACACACTCAAGTACAATCATCAAGCTGATCGAAAGCACCTAACAAACGAACCAATACGTGAAACACCAATTGAGATCCCAATGTCCCAACAACATCAAGCCACATTCAGACCATACTGAAGATCCAACAAACAACGAAAAGCCACCACAAACCAAATCCAAAATTGAACTAGAAGTCACCTAATTACACCCAAAACTAGACATCTTCACAATGACAACTAGAACAAAGTTTGACGGCCAGAAGATAAGGAACGCTGCCGAAAATTACCAAGAACTAATGGGTGCCGAACGCATCCTTGAATACCAAAGCCACAACCATCCGAGCAAGTTAAAGAAAACGAAGAACATGAAGCAATAGTCATTCGGTTGAAAAAGCAGAGACACTAGGGCAAGGCCGTCGTTGAAGAGATGTGGCATGAAGAAAGAGACAACCAAGGAGTGAAAATCAGGGAAGCAAAATCAGTGTAGGGTCTAGAGACGCTGTACTTAACTAACCCGAGTAAAAACACAAACCAACCAACTACCAATGAACTTAATGACAAGTCACAATCTCTGATGAATACCGAACCTAAAACTTTCATGTAACCAATAAATAAATAAACCTCAACTGAAAGACAAATACTTAGTAAACATAGTTACCGTATTTTTTATTTGAGTTTTGCTAATGTATGCTCTTATAGAACATATTAAAGTGTATTTAATCAAAATTCGAATTTTTTTAAATGTTAGTATTTATATTTAATTTTCTTTAACCTAAAAATTTAGGTTTTTCAGACATGTATTAATTATAATAAAATCATGGGTTTAATTGATATAATTATAATTTTTTTTTATTACGAAAATCAAAGTACAACAAATGGCGGACGCTTTCATCAATGATGGAAAGGACCCGGAAAACATACAAAAGACCGAGTTCATACAAACAAAATACACCAAACCATCCTAAACATTCGATTTCCAACGCCCTATCGTAAAAAACCGGTCCTACCTCGGAGAGCCACCAACATCTTCGATCTCATCCATAAAATCTCATAACTTCTCTACAATAATGTGAAGTTTATTTTTTTTACGCGCGGACTTAATAAGCTACCATGAAATTAAGAATTTATTAAATATATACTTTAACGATACCAAAACCCTGTTTATATTTGCGTAAAAAAAACAAAGTTGCACTACATCTTATCTTTTTGTACATATATAGAAGAAAAAATTACGTCGTTGGCACCTGTGATTTATTCACATTTGCATCATAACACTTAAACTTTATTTTTTGCGTAGTTGGTACCCCAGTTTTGTTTAACTATCATGGTTGGCACCCCAACCTAACTATAGTCAAAGTTTTATGGTTAACCCCTCACATGTGCTATGCATGTGAGGGCAAATTCGTCCCTTTTCCATTATTTTATTTTATTAATTTATTTAATTTTAATTTTAATTTATAATAAAGATAAAACAAAAAAAAAAAAGTTGTACATTTGCGTTTCTTGATTCTTCACCTCCATTTCTTTACTTTCAGAATAAAACTATCATCAAAATGGTTTCTGATAAAAATGAGCCAGTAGCTCTAGTTGTTAATAGACTAAAATCGTTTGCAAAATCAGCACAAGATTTCACAAATCACATCCTTCACAACTTTGAAACCGCTAGGCGTCGTCATCCGGTATTAGTTTGGTAATTATGATATTTCGTAAATTCGTTGGTAACCTGTAGTTCTGACTGATTTACATGCTCTTACGCCGTTAAGGCTAGCTCCAAAGTTGTAGCAGATGGGGAACATGGATCGATATTTGGAACTTAATGATTAATCGTCAGTCCAAATGTCGAACCAAAATGCGATTTGTTCACAATTTTAAGGTTTAATTCATCATCCAGATGCTCTTATGTATTTAACAGTAAATATGTAGTAGTGTATTAGCTCGTTCAACAAACTTGTTTGATTTGATTTTATTGAATGAGTCGAGCCGGGTTTTTTTTTATAGCTTGACTCGTAAAAATAATCGAACAGTTAAATTTTGTTCGAGTTCACTTGTGTTCGAAAATTATCAAGCTCAAACTCGTTTTATACGAACTTTAACTAAGAGTAGCTCGTTAAAAGCTCGACTCGTTAACAACAATACGATTTAATATTATTACTACAATTATACAATTCAAATATTGAAGCGGTTGCAACTAGAGGCGTTTTCAGATCGAAGTGAGGTACTTTGTGGTTCGTTTGGGTCCACAGCTTTGGTCATTGAATCGGATCTTGATGTAAGCATGAGAGTTGGAGGTTGGGTTGAGATGAACAAGGTCGGTGTAAGAAATGTACAGTGGGAATGTCGATATTGTAAATGGATTACAACAATGGAAATGGACAAATTTACCCTCACATGCATGACACATGTGAGGGGTTAACCATTAAATTTGACTATAGTTAAGTTGGGTGTCAACCATGATAGTTAAGCAAAACTGGAGTACCAACTGCACAAAAAATAAAGTTTAGGTGTTATGATGCAAATGTGAAAAAACTACAGATACCAACGGCCTAATTTTTTCTATATAGAAATAGAAACGTCCCAATTAAAAACCACACTATTACCATTTCAACGGTCTAACTCCTCTGATTTCGTCCAGTAATTAATCATACACGAAATAAATTCACTCAAAATTCAAACATTCCATTTGACCCTTAATTTACCCCATATTGTTTCTGCTTCATATTACACAAACACAAAACTAAATTTCCTTAACAATCAAATCTAAACTTGATTTCATATTGAATTATCATCAACATTTCAAATAGTGATTGTTGTGTACGTTAAGGCCTCCATGAAGATCGAAGTAGCTACATCTTCTTCACCATTTCATTACACATGTCTTCGCGAACATAATCGTTCGACAAGCATTAAGGGTTACATTCATCCTCAATCTATTCGAAAGAATAAAGCTGAAGGTGGTGGTGATCAAGATGATGATTCTTGGCTGCCTTCAAGCAGCCAAAACTCGACTGTAATATCAAATGCTGAGTGCTCGAATCATCGAATAGGACAAAACGATGTTGATGATTCGTGGCTTCCTACGTTTAGTGACCCCGATGCAAAATACAGGACAAATACTAATGAAGCGGAGAATGATATCGATTATTCATGGTTGCCTTCTACTTTCATTAACAACAACAAAAACAAAATCAAACCGAAAAATGATGCCAAGAGCAAGAACATAAACACGAACGCGATCAATGGCAATGGCAATGGCAATGGTAAAAGTAATAGTAATAACAGTCTGCAAAAGAGATCAAGGAATGAGCATTGGGCGTTGGCACGTGAGGCTGTTTTTTCGTCTGACCAACAAAATAGACATAATGAAGTTAAAACATCGAATTCTAAAAGTGTTCAACAAGATAATTCTCCTTCGAAAAAAAGATATGTTGTCGAATCTCCAACTTCAGGTGGTGTGTCTTCTCTGCTTCAAAGATGGAAAGATTTAGCCGAAGTTAAAAATTCGAACAAAAATGGCAATACTTTTCGTTGCATCAACCGTAACAATTTGGGAACAACATGTAAAGAGAATAATAGTAATAAGGGCTTATCACCTTTTTGCCCACTTTTTTACCCCTTTCTGAGCTGCAACCTTTTTTTTTTTTTTTTTTTTGAGAATTTGCCTGCGCAAGGCGCAAGGATCATTAGTCCTTGCGACCTTGCGACTTGCGCCCTTGCGTGCAAACGCAAGGCGCAAGGTTTATGACTTGCGTCCTTGCGGCTTTGCGCCTTGCGTCTTGGGTATCAAAGCGTGCACGAAAGAAGGTCTTGGCCATTTTCAGTCTGTAGTCTTCTGCAGCCTTTTTAGGATCTCCAATGTTGGGGATTTCATCCCACCCAAAGATCACCCTCTCCATATGGATGCAGACCCAAACACCACAGTCCCCATTACCACCTCTTTTCACTGGCACGACTGGTGCTGTCTCGGTCATGAACTCTATACTCTCCTTGTTTTTCAAGTATTCAACAATCTGGGAGTCTTGCTTTTGGTTAAAGTAATCAATTGCTCTTAAGTATACAGGCAATTGATCTCCCAGATCTTTGGTGAGCTGGGCAATTTCTTGATCAGCATGACCGGGCAAACTATCATACACCAATATCTTCTGGTCCTCCAAGTTCAACACAATGAGAATAAAGTGTTCAGCATTGTAAAAGTGAACGGGGATCAAAATCTGCAAAAATCATACACAATATTAGCTGAACTGAAGTAGGCGCAAGGATGCAAGACAATACCTTGCGCCTGAAGCAAGGACGCAAGGGCGCAAGAAACACCTTGCGACTAACCTTAAACACAGGCGCAAGGACGCAAGGACCACCTTGTGACCAACCTAAAACACCAGACGCAAGGCGCAAGGAACACCTTGCGCCTGACCTAAATGAGACGCAAGGTCTCAAGAATGAACCTTGCGCCTGTTCCAGAACATCTCAAATTTTAAAATTTAAAGAGGGAATTAAAACAAACCTTATCAGAATAGGCCCAAGATGGATATAGCTCATCACTACCATCCCCTAGTCCAATCAAATACATATAATCAGGTGGATTCTCCCCTGTGATGGCTACTTCTCCTCTTTTCTTCGCTTCTTTCCGTTTCTCTTCCTCCATTTGTGTATCATCATAATAGGATTGAAACGCTGCAAGCCTAGAAAGGAAACCAAATGGCATCACAGTCCATCAAGAACTACAAGCAAACGAGTCGGTCGGGATAACAGGAGTGGAATACTGGCTTGCTCGGGGGAGAACTCTCTGACGATATCTCAACATAAGTGTAGCCCATCCATCAATATGCTACAATTGTGATAAAATAAATATGTTAGACATTAACTATAATTTTCGAGAATGAAAACAAATAAGCAAGAAACTTACTAAGTTTTCCAAGTAACTGGAATATCCAAGACCAAGTAACCTGATCCAAAACTCAGGTGTGAGGTATAAAAATTGTTCGTTCTGGAAGATGAACATGCACCGCGTTTCTTGCTTATTTTCCACCATACTCTTCGGATCCTTTGAAGGCCCAACGTGCTTTCTACCATCTCTCCAAGCATTTGGTGGTGGTGGTAGTAGAGTTCCTTGATCATTCACTAGTTTGTCTACCATCGACCAAATTTCCTCGTCATTAACCCAATCCTTTTGCGACCTTTTTCGCTTTTTCACAATCGGAGCAACAACAGTTTCTTCAACATTAGGGTGAGGTTCTTCTTTTTCTTGTTCTTCAGTATCTAGCTTAACAACCTCCTCAGCCTCAGACACCCCCATCCTTTTCACTTTCCGAGCAACATCATCTGACAGCTGTGATTTAAAGAAGTCAGTTAAGATGGCGCAAGGGCGCAAGGTACACCTTGCGCCTGACGCAAGGACGCAAGGTATGACCTTGCGCCACATTTGTAACTAAGGCACAAGGTCGCAAGATATAACCTTGCGCCTGTTTGGCTAAACAAGCGCAAGGACGCAAGGTATGACCTTGCGCCTAATTTTTTACAAACTCAGCCTGTTTAGTTACAAAAATTAATAAAAAAACTGCAAGTATAAGGTAAAAAAACTGTAATTAAAGGCTTACCTTCTCAATTGGTTTTCTGTATCCCGGTGTTGTGAAAGGGGAGCTTAGTATACGTGTTGGTCGTCGATCTCTCATTCCACGTCTAATCCGTTGAGCTGTTTTGTTGTTTTCATTGTCTGAGAAGGATCGACCAAGTAACTCCTCATCTTGATGTTGCTCTTGTTCTGATAATCATTTCTCTTGTTCAGATATACGTTTCTCGTGATCATTTATTTGTTTTCGACACTCTTGCAGCTCTTTTTCTTGCCTATCCATCCGTTTCACCAAAGAATTGTATAATTCCTTTGCATCATTAGATAAGTTTGTTTGAGACTAAGATTGAGACTATGATTGAGATTGAGATTGAGACTGTTCTCCACCACCATGTTCCTGATCTTGCAGTTCATCTTCAACATGTTCTTCAACTTCCTCATCAACTTCCGTCCCATCAAAGTATTGTCAACTTTTTATCCACCATTGACATCCAATCTCAACATCAGTGGGATGCAGAGTACAAAAAGGTCGTTTATTCTTCAGACAATCATCCTGTACAACAGCAGCAAAAGTTAAAAACACAGGCGCAAGGACGCAAGGTGAACCTTCTGCTTTCTTTTTAACGAGGCGCAAGGACGCAAGGTGTACCTTGCGCCTAGTTACTGACGACGCAAGAGTAGACTTGCGTTGGCCATAAGACATAAGATGTAGGCGCAAGGGCGCAAGGATAAACCTTACGACACGTAAATAAACACGCAAGTCTTAATCTTGTGTAGCCTCAATAATACAGGCGCAAGGTCGCAAGAATGGACCTTGCGCCTTGGCTACGCAAGGACGCAAGACTGATCTTGAGCCCATCACAGAACCCATATTATCCTAAATTTTTAATCTGTATTCTTCCAGCACCAACAAAATTTTTATATTATAAACAAACAACACTTACCATAACGTTTAGTAGATGCATGTAATCAGTGACTGAAAAAGACTCAGCCGATGAACGTTTCCAAAATAAGGCCCTCGGTACTCCATTCTTGTCTGTCTTGTGAGCAAAACTTTTAATGGTTCGTCGATATGCCTCAAGAATCCAAATCTACCAAATTAAATAAATAAGGAAGCATAATAAAATAATATACGATTCAAATGTAGTAATATTATCCAAATCTACCAAACTTTTATTTTTACCTTAAATGACCACATAAAACCCGCCAAAGTATAACCCTTTCCGACCTCTAACTGACTTTCCAGAGCTTGAAATCTATCTTTAACTATGGGGTAAGTGGCATCCCAAATACGATTACCCCACGGGTAGTCATTCAATTTAGAAAAGTCTTCGACTAACCATAGGTATTTTTTTCTCACCACATGAATCCATTGCTTACCCATAAATGCTCTCTCCACAATCAAAATAATGGCTAGTCGCACGACAT
Organism: Rutidosis leptorrhynchoides; assembly: GCF_046630445.1. Classification (NCBI taxonomy): domain Eukaryota; kingdom Viridiplantae; phylum Streptophyta; class Magnoliopsida; order Asterales; family Asteraceae; genus Rutidosis; species Rutidosis leptorrhynchoides. The sequence goes on along the minus strand of NC_092340.1, from coordinate 240,699,285 downwards.
CTTCATCACTAACCACAAAATCATCACCATCATATAAAAGCTTTTGGATATCGGTAATTGTAATGTTTGCATTATCTTTACGTTTTGGGAAACAACGTCGTCTAATCGGTGGTGTTTCTACATCATAAATTCTTGGAATGTAATGTGCCATGTCCGTGCGACGACTAAACCTAAACCCCGTGATGAGACAAAATTCCCGCCTACTAAATCTAATTTTGAAATTCGGACGGAAACTAAACCATATTTCCTCATTATCAGCTGGGTACTTTTCGTCTATTCCTATCGGCCGCTCACTTTTTCTTTGGATCATTGCATGTACAAGGCTCGGATCATTGCCCGTGTATAGAAGATCTAGCCAAGGACCAAAACAAGTTCCCCTAAAATTTTTTTGTTGATTTTCAGTCATGACTGCCTTTAGTTGAGGTATAACATTCAACATATTCTTCATCGTCAACTTCGCCTCAACATATCCCTGAAACAGACAATTTTTCAGAAAAAAAGTACAGGCGCAAGGACGCAAGTATCACCTTGCTTCTGGTTTATCACACAGGTGCAAGGACGCAAGACGTGCCTTGCGCCAACTATTTCGGCCAAGCGCAGGGACGCAAGAAGTTCCTTGCGCCTATACCAGATTGTAGTTTTATGCCCCTAAAACAATCGTGTTCCAGTTTTTATAATATGTATCACACCAAAGAATGTAACTTAAATAAATCTTGCAACAGTTTAATTGAGTTTTGCATCACCAAGCTCGTTGAAGCATTACATCGAACACTTGGTGTGCAACAAAACTTATAAATCAATTTCGACATAATAAATGACCAATCGAACGAGAATAGTTAAAAGGATATACTTACCTATTCTTGTGACATCTTGATGGAGTTTTTTATCGGTTTTTTTCTCATCCTTTTTCTCAATACACCAATCGTGGTGCTGATGGTGATGGTGGCGGAGAAGATGTACTGATGGTGGTGGTGCTGGTGATGGTGGTGGTGGTGGTGATGTAGTGGTGATTCTCAGAAGAAGGGTCGCAAGGGTAGACGGGTCGTAAGGGGGTCGCAAGTGCAAGGTTCTTCGTAATCGTCGTCGATCGCAAAGAGGTCGCAAGATCTCAGTCTGTCGGTGTGTGTGTGTGTGTATGTGGTGTCTGTTTCGTTTATTTGACCTAATTTATTAAGACTAGGACGCAAGGACGCAAGGCGCAAGGATGCAAGTCGCAAGGTCTCTTGCGCCTTGCGCGGGTAATTTGACAATTTTTTTTTTTTTGGGTTCCAGCTCAAAAAGGGGGAAAAATGGGTAAATATGTGATAAGCCCTAGTAATAACTCTTCACAAAGCCCAAGCCCAAGCCCAAGTAACGAGTCAAATGGTGATTGGGAATCTGATAAATCTTGAGGCGGCTTTCGTGTCCACTTCCTAGTAGAGATGTGAATGATTCGAATCCTGGGGGTGCAGAAAAGGAGAAGATTCGTGTGGTCGATATTATCAAGAAGTTGTCAAGAGAAGAGGAATTGGCTGCTTCTCGCGGGCGCAATGCAAATGTATTATTGCCTCCGATTCGTACTCATTTAAAACATAAACATATTGAAGGAGAACATAATGGTTTCAAGGGTGTCAAAGTATCGCGTCATGTTATACGAGGTAGGCAAGCTTTCAATAATTTTCTTATGCAAATGGAACATGATATACATCATGAGCTCAAATGGTTGGTCGAACGGAAAACAGTTTCAAAGTTTTCACATCGTGGCCGAATTCAAGTACTATATATCTTCTTATATATCTTCTTATATATGCATTTGCTTCCTTCAATTGATATAGTTTTCTTGTGTACATATGATCTAAAATAGGTATCTTTTCATGTTGGTATCTTCATAGGCCTTGCTTCATTTTAAAATCCTACGTCTTGGAGTTGAACCCGAAATAAAACATGAAGTTAAAAGACATAGGCGTTGCATTTCAAAGACTTTGGAATCAAATAACCGCTTAGACATCATGGATCTAAGGTATTTTCACCCATTAATTCACTTTAAACGTTTATATTGTAATTGTATTAATTGGCTGGAGGTCTTTTTGGAAACAATATCTACTGTTCGGTAGAGGTATATTTAGGTATTGTTTTTGTTGTTGCATTAGATATTCTTTTACATGAAATGACATGAATAACACTTGTAATATAGGGAAAGAGTCAATTCAGGAGTTGAGAAAGAAGCAAGTGATTCAAGAAAATACAAAAGAAATGTGATCAAGAACACCTTTAATGAGGAAACTTCGGTCACCCTTAGTGATGCAGGCGTTAAGACCAAAACCAAGACTACAACCAGCATCAAGAAACATGAATCACTATTAAAACCAGAACCAATGACTCCTAAATCAACACAAGACTCTTGTAAAGAAGTGGTTCATAAAGCTAGATTTGTAGATAGTTGTTCCAACTCCATCATTCATAAGAAAAATGGGCATTATAAGAATGATAATAAGTATGAATTTTATGATGATGAGGGTCAATTCGAGTCAGCTAGAACATCATATAGTCAAATGGAAGATAGGGTACTTGGTGATACGGAAGAGATGAACTGCACTAACACGAATCATTATGACAACTTCAATAATTGGATGACAATCCCAAACACGTAGCGAATTAGATGAGGATGATGAGTCTAATTACGATACATAAACTTTTGACCCAAACTATGATTGGATTAGTGACATTTCTCGCCCAAAGAGCGATTGGGAAAATATGAGGATAGCAAGGTACCAGGAGATGTCATCCAGAAATCGGGATATACAACGACTTCTAGAAAGGTAAGTTACGAATTCTTAATTTCTTATTGATTACAACATGTTAGAAGTTTTATTAACAAGTGTCTTGTTTTAACATTTGTTTATGTAGAAAAAGTGTCTCGAGTTTTCTTGATAGTGGTTTACGCGACCTAATAGACCAATTAATGGCAAATCGCTTTCAGCAATCGAACGTACAGGTAGAAAAACAAGTTGTAATGAGAGAAAAGGTTGATTTAAGTAAGGAAGTAGTCGAAAAAGAGGATGGTTTAACATTAGATGATGATGGAGATTGTAGGAGTAGAACTGAGACAAAATGTAGTGAATGCAATGAATATGTAGATCAAACGTCGTTTTCAGAACATTCGTAGAGACAAAGCGACAGTGTTTATAATTCTGAGATTGCAAATACAACAACAACAACGTCTCCATCTTTAGAACGCTCTCCAGCTTCAAATATTTCACTTAACAATAGTACTCCATCATCATGCATATATTTTCCATAGGGTCAATATGCCTGTTCAACATGTTTAAGGGGGGGTTTAAGGATCTTAGAACTTAGCTCTCCGATCTGGCTACCGTGAATAACCCTGGCCGACATGATGATGTCGGCGGGGTGGCTAAGTGGTTAAGTCCACCTTCGATAACGTTCGTTGATCAGAAGGCCCCAGATAAGGTTGTAGGTGCCAGTTTATGAAGAACTAACCTGTAAACCTTTAGAAGTTGAGAGTCGATGATCTTTACTACGTGTTGTAGGCTATGTTGTTTTATTTTGTGAAGACGACTAGGGTATATATATAGGAAAACCTTAATCCTAGAATCGTCCAAGATAATGATGATCCATTCCATAACAAACTCCCCGAATCTCGGATATAATTATGTAAAAGATATTCAGGCTTGATGGCTGATAATGCTAAAAACGAACATATATTTCATAGCATTATCCCTCAAGAAAGACAAGTTTTTCGTTGCAATTGTTCTATTTACAAGTGATATTCGTTTAAATAATAAAATGTGAAGACAAAAGACAGATTCGACGATTTGAAGACGCAAATGACCAAAAAGCTAAAAAGAACAAAGTACAATCAAAGTGGTTCAAATTATTGATGAGAAACGTCTCGAAATTACAAGAGTACAAGACGCAAAACGCAAAGTACAAGATATTAAATTGTACGCAAGGACGTTCGAAAATCCGGAACCGGGACCAGAGTCAACTCTCAACGCTCGACGCAACGGACTAAAAATTACAAGTCAACTATGCACATGAATATAATATAATATATAATTAATTCTTAAAATTATATATATATATTATATTATATATAAAACCGTCGGCAAACAAGAAAACAAACGAATGTGAGCTGGAATCCCAGGCCATGCAATCGCAAGGCTAGCAAGACCAATTTCCATGCGATCGCATGGCCCCAAATTTTGGGTCAGGTCCTATAAATTTCGCAGTTTTGGTCGAATTTCATACATCTTTTTCTCTTCTCTATCTCTCAACGTAATATATATATATATATATATATATATATATATATATATATATATATATATATATATATATATATATATATATATATATATATATATATATATATATATATATATATATATATATATATATTATAATTTTAATTTTAATTTTAATTTTACTAATAAGGGTATGTTAGCGAATGTTGTAAAGGTGTAAGTCGAAATTCTGTCCGTGTAACGCTACGCTATTATTAATCATTGTAAGTTATGTTCAACCTTTTTAAATTAATGTCTCGTAGCTAAGTTATTATTATGCTTATTTAAGTCGAAGTAATCGTGATATTGGGCTAAAATATTAAAGAAGGGGTAATTGGGCTTTGTACCATAATTGAGGTTTGGACAAAAGAACGACACTTGTGGAAATTAGACTATGGGCTATTAATGGGCTTTATATTTGTTTAATTGAATGATAGTTCATTAATTTAATATAAATATTTACAATTGGACACGATGGGCGGGATATTTATAAGTACTAATAATCGTTCATTTAATCGGACACGAGAATGGATTAATAGTCAATGGACTTATTAAAACAGGGGTGAATTATATACAAGGAAAATTGGTATAATTATAGTTTAAGTCCCCAATTAGTTAGAATATTTGACTTCGGATATAAGGATAATTTGACGAGGACACTCGCACTTTATATTTATGACTGATGGACTGTTATGGACAAAAACCAGATGGATATATTGAATAATCCAGGACAAAGGACAATTAACCCATGGTAATAAACTAAAATCAACACATCAAACATCATGATTACGGAAGTTTAAATAAGCATAAATCCTTTATTTCATATTTAATTGCACTTTTAATTATCGCACTTTAATTTATTGTCATTTTAATTATCGCACTTTTTAATTATCGCAATTTTATTTATTGTCATTTTATTTATCGCACTTTAATTTATCACACTTTAATTATTGTTATTTACTTTACGCTTTAATTTAAGTCTTTTATATATTTAAAATTTTACATTTGGTTTTAACTGCGACTAAAGTTTTAAAATCGACAAACCGGTCATTAAACGGTAAAAACCCCCTTTTATAATAATAATACTACTTATATTTATATTTATATTTATATTTATACAAATATAGTTTTAAAAATATAGCGTTAAACTTGGCTAGCTCCCTGTGGAACGAACCGGACTTACTAAAAACTACACTACTGTACGATTAGGTACATTGCCTATAAGTGTTGTAGCAAGGTTTAGGTATATCCACTCTATAAATAAATAAATAACTTGTGTAAAATTGTATCGTATTTAATAGTATTTTGTAGTAAAAATATAACTATTTCGCATACACCTCTACGCACATCAATGGCCAAGTAACCGCCATTCCGGGAACAAAGGTATTCGATACGCTACCGCATACCGCATATAAAGTATACACGTAGACACACTAGTGATTGCCCGCATACGTATAGAATGCTCATGCGGGTTGCGGTATCATTATATCCCCCCAGTTTGATGTTATGTGACGCAAGACATATGATATCAAACTATTAAGAGAAAAATAAAAAAGAAAACATCCATCATTAAATTTTTCGCATGCTGTTTGAGGTCATTAAATGCCTGTCACTGTCGCAGAAGCCCATTCGGCTGATGTAACGACCCGGATTTTTCCGTTAATATATAGAAGATTAATATTTACATAATTAATGTTTCCAACATGTTAAGCAATCAAACTCATTAAGAATTGGTTATTTGAAATGAATTTTATACAAACATTTGGCCACCCCATCTGTTTGACGATTCACGAACGTCATAATTCGTAATAATTATTTAATGACGTATATATGAATATAAATATATACTCATGATTGTTAAATGATATTTAAGTATCTCATTACATATATTAACAATTGGCTATATACATAAAATGAGATTACTAACTTAAAGACTTCAAGACTATATACATATATATAACGATTAACGTTGTAATAACTTCTAAATTAAAATGTATGTATATGTATTGTATTAATACACTTTTGAAGGACTTAAACATATATAATAACATACTTATACTCAACAAAGATAGCTATACTCATAATCTCATTCAATTCCATCAAGAATTCTATTCGTATTCATTCAGTATTTACACCCGTATCATACCCAGCTTCCATACTTAAATACTATGAGTATATACCAATATGAAATACCAATTATAGCCTCCTTAGCAGCCCTATGAGTCACACGACAAGGATAAACATGATGGAGACTTGTGGGAACCAACATTTAACTTCTAGTTTGCATTATTATGCTATATTCCAAATTTTGATAAAGTCTCTTAACCATATACATGAACCACGACTTTTAACACTCTTTTTAATCATTTATATCAGCTATTTAACTTACCTTCACTCTCATAATACTTACACACAATAACTCCAAGTATTTTCTCCATTTCTTACTCTTTAAACACTCTTTAAACACACATACTTCAAGTACTAGAAAATCTTCATTCACTTTGATCATAAACTAGCTTCAAGAATACTTTGTTAACTCATCTACTCCTCTTTATCAAGGTAAGAATCATATATAAGCTTCGGTTCAATTCATATACTTATAACTATCTTAATTCAAGATAGAAATCTTATTCGAACTTTTGTTCATTCTATGATTCTACTCCAAGAATTACAAGCCATCAAGGATATCTTTGATCACAATATTATCATCTTATTTTATTAGCAACTTTGTTCATTTAATTTGAGGTAGTCACCTTATTCATAATCTTTTTCAATTCATATCCATATAGCTATCTTATTATGAGTTTATAACTTACAACAACAAGAACATAGTTTAGATTAATTCTAAATTTGTTCACAAACAAACTTAATCCTTCTAACTTGACTTTTAAAATACTTCAACACATATATTATGACAGTATGTCAAGCTAACATAAGGATATAAAACTTGTAAACACGAAGAACACCTTAAAACTGAATATACGCCGTCATAGATCATCGGGGGCTGTTTTGGGTTTGATTTTAAAAACCTATCTTAAACTTTGAATTAAAAGATTTCATTTGGTGAAAAATCTTATTTTATATGGATATGAAATATATCCAAAATCCATGGTTAAACTCTTATTGGAAGTATGTTTTTCAAAAGAGTCATCAAGATGTCGTTCTTACGACGGATATGACTATCTTCTTGTATTTGACACCTAAGCTATATTTTTGACTATAAACATATAACTTTTATGTTTAGATTGATAAATAACGGTTTGATACAAAACTATGGCAAGTCGAATCACTCAAAACGGATTTGTAATGAAGAAATTATGGGTAAAACAAAATTGGATATTTTTGTTTGTTTTTAGCTACGCTTTTGATTAATAAAAATGGATGCTAACCTTATCCTAGCTAACTTACCTTGTATCCTACATGTATTTATACATGTCTTGTTCCCGAACTTATGGAAATACAATTTATAATTGTCGTGATTAAGTTCTACGACAATATATTATAGTCTTAATAAAGATCGTAAGGCACCATATATATATATATATATATATATATATGACTTGATCACCGTGGATTCGTATACAAAGTTTTGACATATCATTTTGACTTCTTCTATATATATTATTGGAACAAACTATAAGACACCATTGGCAGTAACCTCGAGTTAGCTGTGGGTCAAAGTGGATTCCAACATAATATATATACTTTGAGTTGTGATCGAGCCTGAGACATGTATACAATGGGTCGCGGATTGCTTCAGACAATATACATATTATGTGTCTTATTATATTAAGACAATATATTATAGTGTTAGTAAATTCTAACACAATATACGCATTTATATTTATATATATATTTATACTGTTGGACTATCGGACTATTGGACTACGAACATTGGACTACTAACAATGGACAATTAAAATTATCACAAGTATCATAAGTATGGAATATTAATTATATATATATATATATATATATATATATATATATATATATATATATATCTTGACACAAGAATATTATTATTAGGTTCGTGAATTTGTCAAAGGCCAAGTCTTATTACCATCTATTCGGAAATCATCACAAGTGAGTTATAGTCCCATGTTTACTATCTAAATTATTTTGGGATGAGAATACATGCAAATTTATAAATGTTTTACAAAATAAGAACAAGTTCATGAAACTACATTCTACGATTGTTTTGTTATACCGGATACCTGTACTTATTATTATTATTATGCTTGGTAACCTAAGAATTAGTGAAAAACACTAATTGACGCGAATCCTAAAGGTAGATCTACGGGCACCAACCACCCCCATTTTTAAATAGTGGAAATGCTTTAGTACTTCGAAGGGTTCTTGTCATATATTTGAATAGTGGAATGTATGATGCCATATATCTTAAGCGCTCTATGTTAAGGTCAGTTACCAGGCGACTCATCGTATGAATGATTTTTGCAGTTGTAATGATCCTGCGCATTTAATTAAATGAAATCTTGTGGCTTATTAAATGTTATGATTATTATATAGAAACTAAACCTATGACTCACCAACAATTTTGTTGACTTTTTAAGCATGTTTATTCTCAGGTGATTATTAGAAAGCTTCCGCTGTTGCATGTTTACTCAACGTCAAGATTTGGAGTCATCATGCTTTTCTAAATAAACAAACTTGCATTCGAAAATTGTATTTGTAATATATTATTGACAAGTATGTAATGGTGTGTGTAAAATACATGTATTTTGAGGAGATTGTCTTTGATCGAAAATCAAAACTTATGCTTTTAAACCTTTATTCAATAATAAAGGTTATGGTTATTTTAAAATGAATGCAAGCTTTGAAAACGTCTCATATAGAGGTCAAAACCTCGCAAAGAAATTAATTAATATGAAACGTTTATAATTAATATGAACGGGGCATTTCAGTTGGTATCCGAACGTTGGTTTTAGAGAATCAGAAAATTTTTCATTAGTGTGTCTAACTGATTTTTGATGCATTAGTGAGTCTGGACTTCGACCGTAATTGTTTTAAAAATGATTGCTTAATATAATTGTTGGAAACATAAGATTATTAACATATAAATATTATTAGATATGTCATTCTCTTAACGTGCCTACTATTATGTGATAGATGACTTCATCCGATCATATAAGCATCTCTAGTGATTCAGATTTCATTTACTTATCAAGTGATTCGGATGTTGAGTCAAAGCATACGACTTATGAACCAACGAAAAAGTTAACTTTTGGTACTACCATTAAAGAGGAAAATTGTTGGGAAAATTGGGAAGATTTAAAATTGCCAGAAGAGGTTCCGGAAGAGGATCCGGAAGAAGATCAAGAGGAGGAACCCTAAGAAGAGGATCCTGAAGAAGTTGTGGAAATTACCGAACCACAACGTGATTTGGGAAAATCTTTGGCTGTTATACCCAATCCCAAACCCGATGAACCTATTATGACCCAAAATGTTTGTGACCATCCACATGAACCATCTAAGAAAGCAGTTTACAAAATGACCGCTCGTATAACGACTGGTGGTTTTGTTCCTAAGCAATTAGCCGAAAGAACCAATTGGGAGGAATTGGAAAAAAGAACTATCCAAACGAAGATCCAAACATTTGACTGAGAAAGAAACAACGTCAACATCTAAGAAACCTCGTCATTCTTAAACTATCGACGACTACCCTATATTCCATGCATTGTATAATATGTATTATATTGTGTGTTTAAGTTTGTAAGAAAATCCGCAATGTAATTTTTCTTATGATTGTATAATAATAAGAATAAGCATGGAAGGTTTATTATTAGTATTACAACTTATTATTACGTAGTAACGTAATAACTTACCATAGTTTTTCATATTAGAATTTTAGTTGTTAATTTGTGTGTTAGCTGCTAAGTATGAACATTATTATAGTTATAAAACGCTAATATGAAGAAGAGGCTTTTATAATAATAAGTTCATATTAAGCTACAAAATACTTTTTGGCTACTTCTAAAATTATATATGATTGACTCAGTCGGCTATTTCTGAAGGAAATGGCTCCTCGCGCTACTAGACAACAACAATTGAACACAGAAGAACTTCAAGCTTTCGATGCAAATATGACTGCAGTGGTGAATGCAATGAACAACAATAACCAATCGGGTTACAGCAGTGGAGGAAACAATGGCAACCGGGTAGGATGTTCCTACAAAGCTTTTATGGCCTGCAAACCCAATGAGTTTGAAGGAACCGAAGGACCTATTGGACTAAATCGGTGGACAGAGAAGGTTGAAGCCGTGTTTGCAATCAGCAACTGCGCAGAAGAGGATAAAGTTAAGTATGCCATATATACTTTCAGGGGTACTGCTTTGACATGGTGGAATACCTACATGGATTACGTAGGACAGAATACCGCCTACGCACTTCCATGGTCCACCTTCAAGCACATGATGAAGGAAGAGTACCGTCCCAGAACTGAAATCAACAAGCTCAAGGAAGAGCTTAAAGCACTGACAACCCAAGGGTTAGACGTCATTACCTACGAGCGACGTTTCAATGAACTGGTTTTAATGTGTCCTGGAGTATTTGAGGATGAAGAGGCAAAAATTGAAGCGTTCATAAAAGGGTTGTCGGAACGAATCTAAGAGCATGTAGGTGCTAACGACCCTGCAACAATGCAGAAAGCGAGTCGTATATCCCACAAATTGATAGGCCAAATTATAGGAAGGATAAAGAAAGAGGCGGCCGAGGAGGCCATAATGAAACAGGGAAAGAGAAAGTGGGAGGAAAGCAGTGATCAGGGTCACCAGTCCAACAACAACAATCAAAACAACAACTACAACAACAACCACAACCACCCCAACAACAATAATAATCGCAACAACAACCGCAACAATAACCGCAACAACCATTCCAATAACAATTACAATAACAACAACCGCAACCAAAACTACAACAACAACAACAACTCCAATCCTAACAATAACAACAACAACAACCGTCTCAACAACAATAACCCTAACAACAACAACAACAACAACTACAACAACAACGACAACAAAAAGCAAAGAACTATATGCCCAAGGTGTGATACGTTTCATCCGAAGTGGTTTTGTAGAGAGTTATGTACCAGGTGCAACAGGAATGGCCATATTGCGGCAAAGTGTGAAGTCTACGGACCAAATAGAAACAAAGGAGCAAATAATGCCGGAACAAATAATAACGGCGTTGTTTTTTATGGATGTGGAAAACCGGGCCATACCATAAACCAGTGCCGGAATGGAAATAGGCAAGGCCGTGGGAGAGCCTTCAACATTAATGGGGAGAAAGCACAGGAAGACCCGGAGCTTGTTACAGGTACGTTTCTTATCAACAATACACCTGCTTATGTTTTATTTGATTCGGGTGCCGATAGAAGTTATATGAGTAGAGAATTTTGTGCCAAATTAAATTGCCCGTTAACGCCTTTTGATAAAAAGTGTATAGTTGAAGTAGCAAATGGTAAACTAATTAAGGTTGATAAAATTTGCCGAAATCGAAAAATTAGTTTAGTTAGCGAAACGTTTGCAATTGATTTAATACCGGTGGAATTGGGAAGCTTCGACGTAATTATTGGAATGGACTGGATGTCCAGGGTGAAAGCCGAAGTTGTTTGTCATGAGAAGGCGATTCGCATTTCGAGGGTAGACGGGTTACCCTTAATGGTGTACGGAGAAAAGGGTAATGCCAAATTAAATCTTATCAGTAGTTTGAAGGCGCGCAAACTAATAAGAAAAGGTTGTTATGCCGTACTAGCACACGTCGAGAAGGTTGAAAAAGAAGAAAAGAAAATCGATGACGTTTCCGTTGCAAGAGAATTTCCTGAGGTATTTCCGAACGAATTATCGGGACTACCTCCACACCGATCTGTTGAATTCCAAATAGATCTTGTACCGGGAGCCGCAACAATAGCTCGTGCTCCATATAGACTTGCGCCCACCGAAATGAAAGAATTACAAAGTCAGCTACAAGAATTATTAGCACGTGGTTTCATCCGACCGAGTATGTCACCATGGGGAGCTCCAATTTTGTTCGTTAAAAAGAAAGATGGGTCTTTTCGCATGTGTATCGATTACTGTGAGCTGAACAAAGTCACCATTAAAAACCGATACCCTTTACCCCGAATCGATGACCTATTCGATCAACTCCAAGGTTCGAGCGTATACTCCAAAATCGACCTAAGGTCGGGTTATCATCAACTAAGGGTTAAAGAAGCCGATATACCGAAAACAGCCTTCAGAACTCGTTATGGCCACTACGAATTCATGGTTATGACATTCGGTTTAACCAATGCACCCGCAGCTTTCATGGACCTCATGCACCGAGTATGTAGTCCATATTTAGATAAGTTTGTTATTTTCTTTATTGATGACATCCTTATCTATTCGAAGAATAACCAAGAACACGAACAACACTTGAGACTTGTGTTAGAGTTGTTAAGAAAAGAACAACTTTATGCTAAGTTCTCTAAATGTGCTTTTTGGTTAAATGAAGTACAATTTCTTGGTCACGTAGTCAGTAGTAATGGAATCAAAGTTGATCCCACCAAGATTAAAGCCATCAAAAATTGGGAGACCCCGAAAACTCCAACTCAAATACGTCAATTTTTGGGTTTAGCCGGTTACTATAGGAGGTTTATTCAAGATTTCTCCCGAGTAGCCAAACCTTTAACTGCATTGACACATAAGGGGAAGAAGTATGAATGGACTTCCAAACAAGAGAGTGCCTTCCAATTGTTGAAAAAGAAGTTGACTACAGCACCTATTTTATCGTTACCTGACGGAATGGAAGATTTTGTTATCTACTGCGACGCATCAAGAATGGGTTTTGGGTGTGTTCTTATGCAACGGAAGAAGGTGATTGCATATGCTTCTCGACAACTCAAAATTCATGAACAAAACTACACCACACACGATCTGGAATTGGGCGCCGTTGTTTTTGCATTAAAGATGTGGAGACATTATCTATATGGGGTCAAGTTCATCATATACACTGACCACAAAAGTCTCCAACATATTTTAAAACAAAAGCAACTAAATATGAGGCAGCGTAGGTGGGTTGAGCTGCTAAATGATTATGATTGTGAAATCCGTTACCACCCGGGGAAAGAAAATGTGGTAGCCGATGCCTTGAGTGGAAAGGAAAGAGAACCTATTCGAGTAAAAGCTATGAACATGATTATTCATACTAATCTTATTACTCGAATAAAAGTGGCACAACAGGAGGTTTTGAAGGAAGGAATTTTTGGAAGGGAAATACCCAAAGGATTAGAAAAACAGCTTAATATTCGGGAAGACGGAACCAGGTATTTAGCTGAAAGAATTTAGGTACCAAGGAATGGGGATTTGAGGAAAGTGGTACTAGATGAAGCACATAAAACCAATTATTCAATACATCCCAGAGTGGGGAAAATGTACCAAGACCTCAAGAGAAACTTTTGGTGTCCAGGAATGAAGGTCGATATAGCCATTTATGTAGGAGCATGTTTGACTTGTTCTAAAGTCAAAGCTGAGCATCAGAAACCATCGGGTCTACTCTAACAACCTAAAATCCCAGAATGAAAATGGGAAAACATTACCAAGGATTTTATTGCTAAGTTACCGAGAATCGCAGGTGGTTATGATATGATTTGGATAATAGTCGATCGTCTTACTAAGTCAGCACATTTTCTGCCAATAAAAGAAGAGGATGGTATAGAGAAATTAGCACGATTATATCTGAAAGAAGTTGTTTCTAGACATGGTATACTAATCTCTATTATCTCTGATCGTGATAGCAGATTTACTTCTAGATTCTGGCAGGCATTACACGAAGCGTTGGGAACTCGTCTAGATTTAAGTACTGCATATCATCCACAAACTGATGGGCAGAGTGAAAGGACGATTCAGACACTTGAAGACATGCTACGAACATGTGTTATTGATTTTGGAAGCAGTTGGGATCGACATCTACCGTTAGCTGAGTTTTCCTACAACAACAGCTATCATTCTAGTATTGAGGCGGCACCATTCGAGGCAATTTATGGGAGGAAGTGCAGGTCTCCGATTTTTTGGAGTGATGTGGGGGAAAAACAGATTACAGGTCCGAAAATTATCCAGGAAACTACCGATAAGGTCATTCAGATTCAGCAACGATTGAAAACAGCCCGGAGTCAGCAAAAGAGCTACATGGATGTTGGAAGGAAACCTTTAGAGTTTGAGGAGGGTAATATGGTTATGCTTAAGGTATCACCTTGGAAAGGTGTTATTCGTTTTGCAAATCGAGGGAAATTGAGCCCAAGATACATTAGGCCTTTCAAGATCGAAAAACGCATTGGGCCGGTGGCCTATCGACTTGAACTACCTCCACAATTAGAAAAGATTCACAACACCTTTCATGTTTCGAACCTGAAGAAATGCCTAGCTACCGAAGATCTCATTATCCCTTTAGACGAAATTAAGATTGACGAGAAACTAAATTTTGTCGAAGAACCCGTCGAAATTATGGATCGTGAGGTCAAACGACTCAAACAAAGTAAGATACCAATCGTTAAGGTTCGGTGGAATGCTCGTAGAGGACCTGAATTCACTTACGAACGAGAAGACCAAATGAAGCTGAAGTACCCACATTTGTTTTCCGATATCGCACGTTAACTAGGTACTATTCTAAATTTCGGGACAAAATTTAATTTAACGGGTGCGTAATGTAACGACCCGGATTTTTTCGTTAATATATAGAAGATTAATATTTACATAATTAATGTTTCCAACATGTTAAGCAATCAAACTCATTTAGAATTGGTTATTTGAAATGAATTTTATACAAACATTTGGCCACCCCGTCTGTCTGACGATTCACGAACGTCATAATTCGTAATAATTATTTAATGACGTATATATGAATATAAATATATACTCATGATTGTTAAATGATATTTAAGTATCTCATTACATATATTAACAATTGGCTATATACATAAAATGAGATTACTAACTTAAAGACTTCAAGACTATATACATATATATAACGATTAACATTGTAATAACTTCTAAATTAAAATGTATGTATATGTATTGTATTAATATGTATTAATACACTTTTGAAGGACTTAAATATATATACTAACATACTTATACTCAACAAAGATAGCTATACTCATAATCTCATTCAATTCCATCAAGAATTCTATTCGTATTCATTCGGTATTTACACCCGTATCATACCCAGCTTCCATACTTAAATACTATGAGTATATACCAATATGAAATACCAATTATAGCCTCCTTAGCAGCCCTATGAGTAACAAGACAAGGATAAACATGATGGAGACTTGTGGGAACTAACATTTAACTTCTAGTTTGCATTATTATGCTATATTCCAAATTTTGATAAAGTCTCTTAACCATATACATGAACCATGACTTTTAACACTATTTTTACTCATTCATATCAGCTATTTAACTTACCTTCACTCTCATAATACTCACACACAAGAACTCCAAGTATTCTCTTCATTTCTTACTCTTTAAACACTCTTTAAACACACATACTTCAAGTACTATAAAATCTTCATTCACTTTGATCATAAACTAGCTTCAAGAACACTTTGTTAACTCATCTACTCCTTTTTATCAAGGTAAGAATCATATATAAGCTTGGGTTCAATTCATATACTTATAACTATCTTAATTCAAGATAGAAATCTTATTCGAACTTTTGTTCATTCTATGATTCTACTCCAAGGATTACAAGCCATCAAGGATATCTTTGATCACAAGATTATCATCTTATTTTATCATCAACTTTGTTCATTTAATTTGAGGTAGTCACCTTATTCATAATCTTTTTCGATTCATATCCATATAGCTATCTTATTATGAGTTTATAATTTACAACAACAAGAACATAGTTTAGATTAATTCTAAATTTGTTCACAAACAAACTTAATCCTTCTAACTTGACTTTTAAAATACTTCAACACATGTATTATGACAGTATTTCAAGCTAACATAAGAATATAAAACTTGTAAACACGAAGAACACCTTAAAACTGAACATACGCCGTCATAGATCATCGGGGGCTGTTTTGGGTTTGATTTTAAAAACCTATCTTAAACTTTGAATTAAAAGATTTGCTTTGGTGAAAAATCTTATTTTATATGGATATGAAATATATCCAAAATCCATGGTTAAACTCTAATTGGAAGTATGTTTTTCAAAAGAGTCATCAAGATGTCGTTCTTACGATGGATATGACTATCTTCTTGTATTTGACACCTAAGCTGTATTTTTGACTATGAATATATACTTTTTCTGTTTAGTTTAATAAATAATGGTTCGATACAACACTATGGCAAGTCAAATCACTCAAAACGGATTTGTAACGAAGAAATTATGGGTAAAACAAAATTGGATATTTTTGTTGGTTTTTAGCTATGGTTTTGATTAATAAAAATGGATGCTAACCATATCCTAGCTAACTTACCTTGTATTCTATATGTATTTATACATGTCTTGTTCCCGAACTTATGGAAATACAATTTATAATAGTCGTGATTAAGTTCTACGACATTATATTATAGTCTTAATAAAGATCATAAGGCACCATATATACATATATATATATATATATATATATATATATATATATATATATATATATATATATATATATATATATATATATATATATATATATATATATATATATATATGACTTGATCACCGTGGATTCGTATACAAAGTTTTGACATATCATTTTGATATATATTGGAACGAACTATAAGACACCATTGGCAGTAATCTCGAGTTAGCTGTGGGTCAAAGTGGATTCCAACATAATATATATACTTTGAGTTGTGATCGAGCCTGAGACATGTATACAGTGGGTCCTAGATTGCTTCAGACAATATACATATTATGTGTCTTATTATATTAAGACAATATATTATAGTGTTAGTAAATTCTAACACAATATACGCATTTATATTTATATATATATATATATATTTATACTGTTTGACTATCAGACTATTGGACTACGAACATTGGACTACTAACAATGGACAATTAAAATTATCACAAGTATCATAAGTATTGAATATTAATTATATATATATCTTGACACAAGAATATTATTATTAGGTTCGTGAATTTGTCAAAGGCCAAGTCTTATTAACATCTATTTGGAAATCATCACAAGTGAGTTATAGTCCCATTTTTACTATCTAAATTATTTTGGGATGAGAATACATGCAAATTTATAAATGTTTTACAAAATAAGCACAAGTTCATGAAACTACATTCTACGATTGTTTTGTTATACTGGATATCTGTACTTATCATTATTATTATGCTTGGTAACCTAAGAATTAGTGAAAAACACTAATTGACGCGAATCCTAAAGGTAGATCTACGGGCACCAACCAGCCCCGTTTTCGAATAGTGGAAATGCTTTAGTACTTCGAAGGGTTATTGTCATACATTTGAATAGTGGATTGTATGATGCCAGATATCTTAAGCGCTCTATGTTAAGGTCGGTTACCAGGCGACTCATCGTATGAATGATTTTTGCAGTTGTAATGATCCTGCGCATTTAATTAAATGAAATCTTGTGGCTTATTAAATGTTATGATTATTATATAGAAACTAAACCTATGACTCACCAACAATTTTGTTGACTTTTTAAGCATGTTTATTCTCAGGTGATTATTAGAAAGCTTCCGCTGTTGCATGTTTACTCAACGTCAAGATTTGGAGTCATCATGCTTTTCTAAATAAATAAACTTGCATTCGGGAATTGTATTTGTAATATATTGTTGACAAGTATGTAATGGTGTGTGTAAAATACATGTATTTTGAGGAGATTGTCTTTGATCGACAATCAAAACTTATGCTTTTAAACCTTTATTCAATAATAAAGGTTATGGTTATTTTAAAATGAATGCAAGCTTTAAAAACGTCTCATATAGAGGTCAAAACCTCGCAAAGAAATCAATTAATATGAAACGTTTATAATTAATATGAATGGGGCATTTCAGCTGACAAGACATAAAGTGACAGTGAGCAGGCGCGTGTGGTCCACTCGCTCAACATTAGGTAGAGCAAACAAAAACCTACGCGCGTGTAAAAAACATCGACCGTGGGTTTTTTACACGTGTACATTCACGATGAAACCGTTTCACCCCACTACACTCATACCTCACTATAAATAGACGTGATTCACCCTCATTTCTATTTTTCTACCCAAAGCTTGTCTTATACGCTGCTAAATCAACTCCGATCAAATCCCATATATTCTGGCAAACTACAAAAGGTTAGTTACTCTTCGATTACTCTTAGAAAATGACAAAGGCAAATGAGACTTTCATAGATAGCGTAGTATCGATAATAGAGAAGAGACATATAGATTCTTTAGTTAAACAATACCCGCCGCTAAAACAGTACAATCCGGTGCCACCCCTTTCTAACCAAGGTGCCCATAAACCACCGGAGAAGAAGGTAGCCATATACGAACATGCGTTTAAGCATGGCAATTTTTGGGTTCCACCTTCGGACTTCTTTCTAGCCGTACTAGATCACTTTCGCGTAGGATTAGGGCAATTACACCCATATGCCATAGGAAAGATAGTGCTGTTTGAGATGTGGTGCGTTGCGCTAAACAAGGTACCATTAGTTAAGGTGTTCTGCCATCTATACCGCCTATCCACCCACCATAAGTCCTGGTTTACTTTCTTCGCCAGATAAAACTTTACCAAAACCCCCAAATCGAATGCGGGTCAACGGAAAGAAACTTTCTTTTTCATTGACCAATCAGTTGTTGGAGCCAACTTTCCGCAAATGCTACTTTGGTGCGAAAGCATTGCAAAGGACGTAAACAAGACCCCCGTCCTTAATGATGAGGAAACGAAACTATTAGCGGAGTGAGCTAACGTACAGCTTGTGCACCGGTTGTACGAGAACGTTATGCTGCGGTTAGGAAAGATTTTCGCGCACTGGCCATGGGAGAACATGCGTCCAGCCATAATCGCACTGAATGGCAAGGGTAGGAATAGTATAAATGCATGTGAATATATAATCGCTGCTGCATACATATATGCTCTAACTTTGCGCGTATGTTTGCAGAGATGAAGATGAAGAAAGTGCTCACTGCGGAGGAGATTGCTGGTATCTCTTTCCGCAAGCAAAATGTCGACGAACAGCTTGAGCAGGAGAGGACCGGTGAGAATGATGTGTCCGCACCCGCTACCTCGGCCAACAAACTCAAGGCAACCAAAACGCCTCAAACGAAGCAAAAGAAGAAAAAACTCACTCCGAAACAAAGGGAGGACATGCGGAACGACAATTTTGTCCCCGTGGAGCAAGCGTCTGCAGGTCTGCCTCCCCCCATTACTGGTAAGCGTCTCTTTTTGTTTGTTTAAATACCGCACAATTAGTTTCTGCGTGCTAACGAATCACTAATTCGCAGAGCATATTGAGGAAACTCATCAGACGCCGCTGCGAGGAAATCCGGACCTTGAAGCCACCGCCACGTCAAGAGATAAGGAGATACATCTTGACTCTGATTCCATACCAACTCCACCACGCGGTAGCTTCTGATTAGCAAACCTGGCACAGCTCACCCAGTCCTCCGCCGAAAATACCGCAGAGCAATCTGCTTTTTTGCAACAAATTTTTTCGGCTGAATTCCGCGAGCAAATAGCCGCACTGCCCTTCCACCAGTCGCATAACGCCTTTATCCAAAACGGCCTTGTGTTCTTTGGCATGTTTGCGGATCACGCACATCATGCCACCAATTTGTACCAAATGGCCTTGCGGAAAGAAACGGAGCTAGGATTGCTGCAGGGGGTGTTGATCAGGTAAAGAAAGATAGGGAGAATTCGAAAGAGGCGTGTAAAGCTACGGAGGTGACTGCGGCTGAGACAAAAACCGCATTGTTTGATGAAAAGAAGAAAAACCGCGAGCTAGTGGAGGCGGTTGATCAGGCAAAAGGGGAGACAGAGCGTCTGCGGGTAGAGCTTGAAAAGGTACGCAGGGAGAAGGATGACGCGGTGATTGGCCACGAGCTGGCAGAGGCGGACTTGTTGAAGCTTCGCACCTCCCTTCCTACCATTGCACAAAAGGTGATGGACTCGGAGCCCGTATCCGAAAAGTTTAATGCCTATGTCGATGCAGTGAAGGAGCATGACCGCAACAAGGTGATGCTAGAGGTGATCAAAGGCTGCGACCTTACGCCACCGTACCCCTACATTGTACAGAAGTATTTGAAGGAGGGTACAGCTGCGGTGCTCCTTGAAGCTGAGCATGCCATCCAGTCCATCCCAATCCCCTTACTAAATGATTTTGCTGCGGACCCTAATATGTCACTTGATGGCTTCCTCAAGGAAGAATTTTAATTTGAACAACTAACCAATCGTTCACGCCGTAAGTCCTATGTTTAGGCAGGCAATGTGTAATTATTATTTTTTGTTGAGCCCTAAGTCCCTTGTTGGGCAGGCATTGGAAACAATTTGTATGTGTAATAACTTATTTTTCTATATATGTTCGTCTTACGCATGCGTTGTTGTGTATTTCATTGTTTATATATCGTGAATCAAAACAAAATGTAAACCGCTTGCCTATGCGCGTAAGTTAACCAAAACTCATGCGCATGGTACTGCGTAAAATAAACCAATACTTTAGCAAATTTACCCTTAGATTTTTAGACTCAAAAGCTACTGCTTTCTTGCTTTGTCATGTGCTAGAGGTGTACTTTAGCTGTATGGTAAGCAACGCAACTAAAAACAAACCAATGCTTTTATACTTAAGAGTTCCTCAAGCAAACCAATGCGAGAGTAATTACGCACAAGCAAACCAATGCTTGTATTTTTAAGTCGACTTGGCAGCCATCTAGTCCGCGTGGTGCTTGGTTAGGGGAAAACCAATTCCCTTTAACTGCCATTTATGTCTAGCCTTGTAACCAAACATGCTTCTGTCAAGCGGGGGCTAGAGGACACCCCTTAAGTAGGCAGAAACCGCATACAAAAAGAAACATACATATAGAAAGCGTATGCGCGAGTAAATATTTTAATTGGCATTAATCATAATTACAACCGCGACACATCCAAACGGACGAAAATTACAGAGGAAAAACTAATGTGCTAAAAAAATTTGGAGTGATCAGGTCCAACCAGCTACATGTAACATTTTTTCAACAACGTCGCGTGTCAAGTGCGCTTCACAGGTTTTTCATCTAATGTCGCGAGATGGTATACCCCGGTGTTGCTTGCTCCCACCACCTTGTACGGACCTTCCCAACGGGGGCCCAACTTCCCAGTATCTTCCGCATGACTTGTGTCGTTTTGACGCCAAACTAGATCCCCGCACTTATAAGAGCGCGAACGCACACGCTGATTATAGTACTTTGCGATTTTTTGCTTATTATTAGCTTCGTTAATCGCCGCAGAGAGTCTGCGTTCTTCCAGCAAATTAAGGTTTTCTCGCAAAGCTTCTGAGTTGTTTTGCTCATTAAAATTCTGTACGCGGAACGTTGGTACCCCAATCTCCGCGGGTACCACAGCTTCCTGATCCATATACCAAACTGAATGGAGTCTCACCAGTGCTTACTTTAGGTGTCATTCTATGTAACATCCCGCATTTTTCCATTAAATTATTTTAACGCCCGTCTTTTTTTTTAGATAATATCTTCCGTTATCTAAATTCGTACCTTTCGTTGACTAACGTTCTAATAATTCCGTTATTTAATTATAACATCACTCATTTACTCGAGCATTTTTAAAATAATTCGTTTGGTTAATTCCCGCACCAGACTACAAACTTGAGGGACTAAACTTGCCAAGAGGGTAAAGGGATGACTAGGTCAACTAGTCAACCTTCACCCTCCTCCATTCATTTCATCCTCCCCATTTCATTACTTCCATTTTTATTCTCTCAAACCCTCAAACACAAAATCATCATCTAAATTCGATCTAGGAAGCTTGCAACAAAACAAATCACATATTTGGATTCCTCTCTTCATCCTCTACAATTTGATACCAACTTCATCTCGTTTGGGTAACATTTCTAAAACTCTAGATTTCTCTAAACTCGTATTTTTGACTTGAAATTGTGTTAGTTAGTGACTATGGCTCGTGTCTAGCATGAATATATGATTTATTTGCTCGATTTATTATTTTGAGTAACTAGTTTGAACATTTGAAATGGGTGTGCTTAATCTTGAGTTTTGGATGATTAAAGTTGTTAAATTGTTAAAGTTCATGTTTTAATTGTGTTACTAGTATCACTAGCTTCGTTTTGATGTATAGGTTGATTAAGAAAACTTCAAACACATGAATATTGATTTTGTGAGTTTTGGTTAGGGTTTGATAACTCTTAAAATGCACTTTTGATGATTTGAATGCCATGAAATGTTGTTGGTAAGTGTTTGGTTGGATTGTATGCTTGATTACCTTCAAAACGGCATATCATACATGTAAATTGATTGCCCGAATCATGAAATGCATTTTGCAAACTTGAGACTTTGATTATGAACATTTAACGATTATTTGATGAGGTTTTTGTTATTGTAAATGATGAACTCGATTGATGATATGTGGTTAGTTGTACTCCTTGTCAAAATACCTTTTCAACGATATAAGATACATGTTCTGAGTGTTTTCGGTTCACAAATTGTGTTAGTTTGAGTTTTGGTTCGTGCTCTTGTGTGTTTCAGTAAAACAGGGTCTGTATACTGATCTGGACGCCGTCCAGATTCTTGGATGCCATCCAGTCCTTAAATGCTGGACGCCGTCCAGTAAATCTGGACTTCGTCCAGATGAACTGTCAGATTCTGTTTCGTTTGGTCGTTTACCGTTTAATTCTAACTATGCTACGCACCTCCGATTAACATGAAACTTGGCCAACATGTTCATATATGATTATATAACTTAGAAAAATTGTCGGATACCCGACCCGACCCCATTGACTTTGACTTTGACTTTGACCAAGTTTGACCTTTAGTCAAACTTAACCAAATACTTATGCAACGTCCTAATCTCTCTTTAATACTTGATTCTTGCATGAAACTTGACAACGTGACTCACATGCTATATATATATTCGAGTCATAACGAGCCACAGGACTAATTGAACACATTTCGCCTGACCTTGTGTCGTAACCGGTTAATTGATACAACTTACTTGTTTAGGTCAAGGCCAAGCAACTTTCATGCACACGTTTACTTTGTGAAGTACATTTATACTCGTGCACTCGAGGTGAGATCATAGTCCCACCTTTTCAACAACTTTTATACTTTTAAATCGTGGGCTGAGAAACATATACTTTGTTACATCTTGTACTACTTACTTTTATATTTTGAACACAAGTCTGATGAAACAAACATTCTACAGTGAGTTTAGAACAAAATCCTCGATTCGATTATCATTAGTTACACTTGCCGGGTGTACTTACGTTGTATGGATCCATATGGGTTTGACAAACCCTCATTCAAACGGTTCGCTACCGTTTACGAATGAAATATATTTTCGAGAAACAATGTATGTTCTAACACTATTGTGATGGGGTTCTATGGAAGGAATGTTAAGCATTGATAATTGGGTGCTCGTGAACCTACTTTTGGAATGCAACTTTTGGATGATCAATTTTATGGAAATACTAAATCTTGTGATTCAAAAATAATGTTTATAACTACATCTATGATTTCACCAACGTTTTTCGTTGACAGTTTTCTATATGTTTCTCAGGTTCATGAATGGCTATTTGATACATGCTTCCGCGTACACTTTGATTACTTGCTTGGGGTCAAGCATACATACATGCATACGCTAGTGATAGCACCTTTGGATTTAAAAATATTGTTTACATACTTACGCTATTTATAGCAACCGTGATTTTCAACTTATTATGTTCCAAGTTATATCATTTATACTTTACTACTTTTGTAAACTTAAACTTGTTGTCGATCCTTTTGGTAAACTAAACTTCGTAGGTCTTGTACATTTCAAGGGAATACGACATAATTTTGGTCAAACGAGTCTCATATAGGGACTACGACTACGTAATGAGACCTAAGTAGTCGGCACCGTCAATGACTATTTTATCGGGTCACTACATTCTATGCGCCCATAATACCTTTGGTAGTTCGTCCACCCAACCGATGTGACCGTGGCCTAATCTAGCCTTAATTCCGGCTACTATATCCCGGTTGGTGACTTTACACTGGCCATTCGCTTGCGGATGCACGACGGACGTGAAAGTTTGCTTAATATTAAGCCCCGCGCACCAACTTCGAAAAGGATCCCCTGCAAACTGCGTTCCATTATCGCTAACAATTTCGTTTGGTATGCCGAATCGATAGACAATGTCTTCCCATACAAAATTTCGCACTCTTTTTCCTGAAAGTGTTGCCAGCGGTCTTGCTTCCACCCACTTTGTGAAATAGTCAATTGCAACAATCAAAAACTTGATGTTTCCTGCGTGTGCAGAGTATGCGTAAGATTCTGATGTAAGTAGCATATGGTAGAAGATAAATGATTATATTACCTCGGCCTTTTGGAAATGGTCCGACTATGTCAATTGCCCATTTGCAGAATGGCCATGGTGAGGAGACTGAAATCATTGGATGCGCAGGTGCTCTGCTGATAGGTGCATGTATTTGGCAGGACTGGCAGTGTTTAACTATGCGTGCGGTATCTGCTTACATGGTAGGCCAATAATAACCCAACCGCATAATCTTTGACACAATATATCTGTGCCCTGAATGAAGAGCGTATGCACCCTCATGCACTTCGCATATAACCTTATCTGCTTCATTTGGACCAATGCACCTTAAATGTGGTCCTAAATAATTCTTTCGATACAGGACGTCACCCTGAAGGGCATACATTGGTGCCTTGGTACGAACTTTCTTTGCTTCAACATAGTCTGCGGGTGATGTGCCATCCCGCATGAAAGCAATGATGGGTGTCATCCACGTTGAGCTGGATTCCTCAACAGGTGCCACTAAGGGCATCATAACAATAGATTTCTTGTGTAGTTCTTCTATGAGAACTCTTTTCCCCAGATGATCAAAGGCCAAGCAGCCAATTTGCTAAGCGCATCTGCCTTCTTTTTTTGCCCTCGCATTACATGGGAAATTTGAAAAGCCTCAAACTGGTCAGCGAGGTTATGAACAAGCGACAGATATTGCTGCATGGCTATGTCATGTTCCTCAAAATCTCCACTAACTTGGCTGCATACCAACTTTGAATCCACATAAGCGTGCAACACTTGAACATTTAATTTATGCGCAATCCGCATACCTGCTAACAAAGCTTCGTATTCTGCTTCGTTGTTTGTAACAGCAAAATTAAACTGCAGCGCATATGTATGCTCTTCGCCATCCGGGCCAGTTAAAATTATGCCTGCACCCGCACCAGCGGCGCTGCAAGTACCATCAGTGTATAACTCCCATGGTGTTAAAATTGGTGCGGGCATATCCTGATGTTTAGCCGATGCTTCAACATCCGCTGGTAACTCTGCTAGGTAATCCGCAAGTATTTGACCTTTAACCGCGCTTCGCGAAGAAAAATTTATTTCGTGTTCTCCTAACTCCACTGCCCATTTAGCCATTCGGCCAGAAATCTCAGGTTTATATAGCACCTGAAAGAAAAATGATTGCGTTAGTAAATGCGGTATTCCCGGACATTACCGCAAATTAGGTATTTACCAACCCGTTTGATTGGCTGATCAGTTAGAACCACAATTGTATGTGCCTACTGACGCAAACGTCGCGGTGTATGGACTAGCGCATACACTAGTTTCTCCATTGGTGAATAGTTTACTTCGCTTACTGTCAGCGTCTTGCTTACGAAGTAGACCGGAATTTGCGTCTGAGAAAACCTCAGTGTTACGAAATAAATAATTCATATGTAAACAAATAAAATAAAAATAATGGATTACCTTTCCGCGGTTCGCGATAAGAACCGAGCTAATAGCTTCTTTTGATGCCGCAAGGTACAGCGTAAGCGTTTCTCCTGATACTGGCGCGGTGAGTGTTGGTAATTCAGCAAGTAACTTTTTCATTTCTTGAAAAGCTGATTCTGCTCCCTGAGTCCATACGAAGTCTTTTTTCTGTAAACAACTCTTCAAAGTATTGAAGAATGGCAGCTGCCTCTCTGCGGCTTTTGACAGAAACCGCGTAATCGCCGCGAGCTTTCCGGTTAGACTCTGCACGTCTTTCTTTGTTCTTGGGGATGGTAAACTATCAATGGCCTCAATCTTTTTGGGATTTGCCTTGATTCCCCGCTCCGTCACCACATGACCTAGAAACTTGCCTTCCTCTTCTTCAAAACTACATTTAAGCGGGTTAAGCTTCATGTTGATCCTGCGTAAAGACGCAAATGTTTCTAGGATGTCCGCAAGCATTTCTTCTTCGGTGTTACTATTAATTACCAAATCGTCGACATACGCTTCAAGATTTCTCCCAATTTGGTGCTTGAAGAATGCGTCAATTACGCGTTGATAGGTAGCTCCTGCGTTCTTTAATCCGAAAGGCATCTTAGTATAACAATAAATACCCTGCGGTGTATGAAAAACAGTTTTGTCCTCATCTTTCGCAGCCATGAGAATTTGGTGATAACCGTTATACGCATCCAGAAAACATTTGTATTGAAAACCCGATAACGATTCTACCTTCCAGTCAATCTCCAGGAGAGGGTAATTGTCTTTAGGACACGCTTTGTTAATGTCCTTAAAATCAACGCACATCCGCCAGTTAACATCAGCTTTTTTCACCAACACAGGGTTAGCGACCCATGTCTGGTATCGCACTTCCCGCAGAATATTTTCTCTGACTAGGTTATCAACTTCTGCACATAACCAATCACTGCGCTCAAGGGCCATGTGCCGCTTCTTCTGCCTAACGGGTGTAAGTGACGGATTAACATTCAACTTATGTTCCGCAATATCCCGCGGGACAATATACCTTGCAATTTAGCCTTAGTTTTGGCTGACAAGCCTGCGCCGATTTTGACACGCTTGTCCGAATGCAGTCGGTTGACTATGACTGTACTGCTTTTAAGTTGCTCTCCCATGATGGGAATGCTTATAGGCACAACTGAACCACATAACTCAGTTGTTTGATGTGACGCGATTGTGGCAACTCCGCCCATTGTAGGAAACTTAATCAAGCCATGCACGACCGATGGTATGATGTTAAAACACCGTATGAAGTTTCTCCCTAGTAGCGCATTGTAACGCGAAGTCAAACAAACCACATAAAAGTCAACTAACTCGTGCCTGATCAACTGCGGGTTCTTATCATCCGCAAGCTCTACTATTAGCTCCATCCGGCCTAGCGTCCATGAGCTTTCCCCAGAGAATCCTGATAGCGTAATATCGGATTGGCGTAACTGCGCTTTAATTTCTACGGGAAGAAAATGATAGCAATGCTCATACATAATGTCGACACCGCTTCTGGTGTCAACATGCATACGTTTAATCTGTATTCCGCAGCTAGGAATGCGACACTTGATTATAATTGGCTCGTTAACTGTGTCGATTGACAGTACAGGAGGGAATGTGATTGGGAGAAGTTCCCAATCCTGGTGGTCATTGTACTTTCTTCGCTGGCTAACTTTCTCCGTGTCGACCATATTAATGGTTAAATCGGCATTTTTAGCTTTATCTGTTTTCTGCCATGCGAAAGTTTTGGTTTTTGAACCTTTTTTCTTAGCTTTTCCCTTATCCTTCTTTGGTGGTTTCAAGTGATCTAATTTACCTGCGCGCAGTGCTTCCAACACTCGTTCCATTAAGTTTCTACACCAATTAGTGTCATGACCGTGATCGTCATAGAATTCGCAATACTTTATTTTATTCCGCTTACCAAATTCTGTCAGCGGAGTTGCAACCGCAAAGGTCGCGCATATTGGCTCGGTGGCTAAAATTTCTTTTGGTGTCTTAGACAGGCTTTTGAGCAGCGCATAGTTCTGATTATTAATGCCGCGCTGATTATTGTTTCGATAATTACCACTTGCTCGTCCTTTATCATTCCTAATAGGGCCACCGCTAGAATACCTTCCGCGAGAATTGCTTCCACTGCTTTGATCACGTGACCGATCATCATCGTCTTTCCTTTCATTGCGCGAACTTGCGGTGGGAATATGATTATCTTCGCCACTCCGCATATAATCGTGGCATTCTTTAAGTGCTTCAGCATAAGTTGTCGGCACCGTATGGCGCAGACGCTTGACCAACGTTGGGTGACTTTCTGAACTTATACCATGTATGAGCCCAGAAATTTGCTGCTCTGGCTTAAGATTTGGTATGCGTAAGCACTCATTAGTATATCTCGTGAGAAATTCACCCAAAGATTCCTTGGATTTCTGTACAATATCATGACATTCGATGTGAGTGCGTTTGCGCGGTCTCTGATTTTGATACTGTAGCAAGAACATCATCCGATCCATGAACTCGGATATGCTACATGCTGGAAGTTTATTAAACCATTCGCGAGCAATTCCCTGAAGCGTCATGGGAAATATCTGACACGCAACCGGATCCACCCACCCTTGGGTACGCATTGCGCCTTCGAAACGATGCAGGAAGTCATCTGGATCAGTCAAGCCATTGTAAGTACCTAACGTGTGAGGTATCTTTGGTGCTGATGGAAACGGATATGCAGTTATATGTGAAGGAAACTTATCAAAAGTGGTTGGTAGCTCAAAGGGTGGTTTAACAGGGTCCCCTTTTAGCCCCGCGAAGAAACGCTTCATCATATCCTGAACAAAGTCAGGTTGTGAAAATAAGTGAACCATGTCAGGAGGTGCAGCCTGCATAAATTGACCTGCAAGGTTCACCTGTCCCTGAATATTTTGCCAAGGTTATACCTGTGTCTGCGGGTATAACCAAGGTTGTTGCGTTGGAAAAGAAGGAAGACCTGATGGCGCAGAGTATACAAGTAGTTGCAAAGGAACCGAAACCTATAGCGCAGATGTCTACGAGGCCTGAGGGTATGCCGTTAACAGCCCAACTGTATGCGCCGTGCTTTGCTGTTCTTCAGTTATTGGCGTCCAATGTGAGTTTGTGTCTGGAATGACACCGAACCCCTAACTATTAAGTAATGCCTGCGCATCCACGGGGGTCAGAAACTGCAAAACTGGATGCGGCTGTTGCCAAGGCTGCAATGGTGTAAATGATGAATTTTGCTGACCGCTCTGCGTCTGCAGAGGGATTGAAACTGTGCTACTGTAAATAGGTACCTGGCCACAACATACTACATGCGCCCACAGCATCACCGCTAGTGCCTACAAAGATGACTCTTGGATCCACTGCGGAAAAGTCCAGCCGTGTGGTTGTGACTGGCGAGTTTGCCCTTGGTGGTGTAATTCCATCCAGGAATATCGGCTTATACCTTTGAAAAGGCTCGCTGGACACGGGTGGAGGGTAAGGCGTGTATCCCGCCCCCGTAGTCATAGCGTGCGTCTGCTGGTTACCAGACGGTGTGTTCTGATTGTCCATTTGAGTACGTTCCGATGATCCCTCGGAAGCCATAATACTGTAAAAGAAACAAAAAATTCGAAAATTCTGTAAACAATGAGCCTTATGATTCAAAACTTTTTTTAAAAGAAAAAATAATTAAACACGTCTTGAATTAATTCGGATCTCAATGAAAGCACCACTTGATCATGCATATATTTTCCATAGGGTCAATATGCCTGTTCAACATGTTTAAGGGGGGTTTAAGGATCTTAGAACTTAGCTCTCCGGTCCGGCTACCGTGAATAACCCTGGCTGACATGATGATGTCGGCGGGGTGGCTAAGTGGTTAAGTCCACATTCGATAACGTTCGTTGATCAGAAGGCCCCAGATAAGGTTGTAGGTGCAAGTTTATGAAGAACTAACCTGCAAACCTTTAGAAGTTGAGAGTCGATGATCGTTACTACGTGTTATAGGCTGTGTTGTTTTATTTTGTGAAGACGACTAGGGTATATATAGGAAAACCCTAATCCTAGAATAGTCCAAGATAATGATGATCCATTCCATAACAAACTCCCCGAATCTCGGATATAATTATGGAAAAGATATTCAAGCTTGATGGCCAAGTAACCGCCATTCCGGGAACAAAGGTATTCGATACGCTACCGCATACTGCATACCACATATAAAGTATATGCGTACACACACTAGTGATTGCCCGCATACGTATAGAATGCGCATGCGGGTTGCGGTATCATTACTCAGCAATCCTCTCCTGCCACCACTCATCAAACCAATGTGAGTTCTTGTAAAATAATGCATCATAGAAATATTTTTAAAAAATAATGATAAATAAATAATGTGTTTGTCTTATGATAGGAGATGGAACTAGCATATGACTTGAGAGGACACATGGAGCAACTACATCAAGAGATTATGGAGTTGCAAAAATCTATAAGAAGTTGTGTTAACATGCAAGTCAAAATGCAGTATTCCTTCAAGCAACATGTACTTGCCAATACTGCAACTTGTTCAGGTTAGATTTTTGAACCTATATATGTAGTTGCTAGTACTGCAACCAGTTAAATCTGAACCATTGAATCATCCATATTTTTGATTTTTGAACCATTCAATACAGTTACATTGTATGATTGTGGCTACAGCTTAAAAGAAAGAAAGGAAGCCAACAGGTTTGGTGACACATGACTGCTCTATTTGTAGAGATATGCAAGTTGATTCACTTCTCTACAGGTAGTAATTCCGTTTTACACAGTTACTAATTGTATTGTAAGTGGTCCTAATACCATTGGGCTTGTTTTATAGATGTGGACATATGTTGTAATACCCCGTCAAAATGAGGCAATGACGTGCTGTATTACCAGAGGTCAAAGTCTGATCGATGCAAGCTATATGCAACGTTTTAAAAACAATAGTGGCATTTTATTCATAAAAACCAAACGTTTACAATACTTAAAGAAAACCAACAAAGTACTAATCAAACCAAATGAAAAGACATAATGCCACTATCAAAGTTTAAACAAATATTCATTTCCAATGCATGACCTCTACTACCTTACTAGTTAGAGCGGAAGCATTCCTTAATTACCTGAGAATAAACATGTAAAAACGTCAACACAAAGGTTGAGTGAATCATAGATTTAAGTAGTATAAAGTGTAGAGTATAGACCACAAGATTTCATTTGCATGCTCGCAAGCACCTTTAAAAATTTAAAAAGATTCTATAAGTTTGAGCACCCAGTAACTAAGCCTTAACGTTTGTTTAGTACCCCTGTTGTTACGTACACCTAACCAAAATGTACTACCTCAAATAGTATACGCCCGTTAAGTTTAGGTTAGTTTCTAACCCAGACGGACGGGGATGTCAAGCTCTATGGATCCATATACACCTATTCGCGCCCACCAGTTCTTAAACTGATAGTTACTAGTTACCAAAGCTAAGAGATTTTCGGTTATAACTCGGCATAGAATGTAAGTTTAGTACTTGTGTCTACTTGTAAAACAGAAAAAGACATGTATTCTCACCCCGAAAACAGTTTATTAAAACAATTAAAAAGTTAGGGCTATGACTCACCTTATGAGCACAGTAACAGTGTGATAGCAAGTAGCAGCGGTAGTCCAAAATTGTCAACCTATCACCATTAGGGTTTAAGTTAGTTGGATCATCATGGTCATCATCATCATCATAATAGTTATGTGTTTGATATATACGTTCATATATATTACCGGTGTCCTTTCTAGAGTTTACAATGCTAATCATTCCCACATTTTAGATGTTGCATAACTCAAATGATCCTCGTTTCTATCAAGTAAGGCAATGGACAGCCAGATGTAACCAGGGGCCAGGACTCTTGATCCGACTTTAAGTCGTGACATTCGAGATCCACAACCTTATCCCAAACTGGAAACCTAGACACCATCCATGACCGCAAGTAGCGGTGAGTCTCGCAAAAGTCATACGTTATTTGTTTGTGATTTTTAATTCCACGTATGTTCTAGTGAGTATAGGAATACATCACTTGTTTATTTTTTACCATGTATATATTTACACACATACACATATACTTCTAATTATGAATAACGTATATATGTATCTACATTAATACATGCGTGCACTCATGTATACATGTATATCTACATATACGCATGAACATAATCTTCCATATATATATCTACGTGTTTCATATATACAATATCCATATTTTATCAAATCTTTATCAACATAATACATTATAGCAATAATATCCATATTTAATCATATTCGTTAATGTAAGTATTATCTTTAAAGTTTAATTCATAACTGATACTTAATAATATTAACTTCATAATATTATCATGTTCATTACCATTAACTTCTCATTCCTATCACAAATTCATTATCACTTAATAATTCAATAATGTCTTCTAAAT
Organism: Rutidosis leptorrhynchoides; assembly: GCF_046630445.1. Taxonomy (NCBI): domain Eukaryota; kingdom Viridiplantae; phylum Streptophyta; class Magnoliopsida; order Asterales; family Asteraceae; genus Rutidosis; species Rutidosis leptorrhynchoides. The sequence continues at coordinate 240,666,615 of NC_092340.1, read as the reverse complement.
AATCTTCCTACTTTCCATGATAATATTTATAATGATATAATTTTATTCATACTTTTTTTTAAACCTTAATACTTTCATTCATTATCATTACAAGTTTCTTTTTTTTTTCTTCTTTAAAAAAAATATATAGATAGATATTACAAATATATAAATTTATACTCATATCTAAAATTAAAGTGTCAAACCATACTGTTAGATCGATAAGTATGTACATATATCATTTATATTGTTTTTTACACTTACATATTAATAAATAAAAATCAATAACCAATTAAGGACTTGTTTTACATTAATGTCGTATATCAGGGGGTAATCGGTAATTCTAGGAATCTACTTCTTTAATTTTTGATCATAACCATAGATGGAGGGCTAAACTGTAACCTTTAATTAAATCATGTATCTTTATCGTTTTGTTTCATGGAACTTACAACAGCATCCATTTTTGTTTTATTACTATATATACATATTGCTTTAATTCTTAATTCTTAATTATAACATGGCATAATACTTGAAGTATTAATCAAAAGCTTGGATAAAAGCTTATACCTTTGGTTTAAACAACGAAAGAGAGATGATCGGGTGTTTGCGGCAGTCGAAGCTCGACCGGAAAACAGCAGCGGCAGCAGCAAATAGTCGATCAAAGTTGACTTTGTTGATGGTTTGGCTCGTCGAACAGCAACAACAACAAAAGGGTTTCGGTTTGGCGTTGGCGACCGCAAACAGTAGCAACAGTAATCGTACAATCGATGGTGCGGGTGTGGAAGTCCGACGAGTAGCAGCAGCTTGCAATGGCTTGTGTGTTGGTGGTGGTCGAGGGTTGTTATGAGGGTGGTGGGGAAGTCGCCCAAGGTGATGGTTGTTTGGGTTTTTCTCACGACAGCAAAAAGGAAGCAGGGGCTTTTGAGGGTGATTTTATGAGTTAAATGGTGAGTTTTGTGTATATTTATAGGGTAGAAAGTTAGAGTTTGAGTTGGGTTTCAATTCCTCAAATTTTGGGATTGAGTTCAAGTTAGTTTAGGGTAGGATGTGGGTTTGTTTTAGGATAGCAAATTTAAAAATCAAGTGACAATTTGTTGTACAGCAACCTTGGCCGACTACCTATCCCATATTCATTTTTTTTTTACTTTGTTTTTGAATATGGGTTTTGATTAAATGGGTTATACTTATAATTGAAAGTGGGTATAGATAGAGGACAAAGTGGGGACAAGTTTGGGATGACTATGAACTTGAAACTTTTATTTTTATTTTTATTTTTTTTATAGCCGGTTTTAATTATATATATATATATATATATATATATATATATATATATATATATATATATATTTTTACTAAATTAATGTGCGTTTTAGTCCCTGCACAATTTATTCGCGTTAATCCTTCGTTAAATTTTTATTGATGACGATGATCCATGATCGTAGGTTTAGGTAACCTCGTTACCCATTTCGTTACTTTCATTAGTTTTGGGTTTTCTAACCGAACATGTATTAGTTGGACTACCTAAGTTTCAAATTCGTTCGTATAAAAATAATCGAAAAAGTTGGGGTGTTATAGTACCTACCCGTTATTAGAAATTTCGTCCCGAAATTTGGTCGTTGCCATCATCTGGCGTTTCGTTTGCAAATAAATGAGGATATTTCTCTCTCATGTGATCTTCACGTTCCCACGTGGTCTCAGGTCCTCGAAGTGCGTTCCATCAAACTTTGACGATTGGTATTCTACTTTGACGAAGTCCTTTGACGTTTCGGTCAATGATTTCCGCGGGTTTTTCAATAAAGTTCAGTTTGTCGTCAACTTGGATTTCATCAAGTGGGATGATAAGGTCCTCATTTGCTAAGCACTTTTTCAAATTCGACAAGTGAAACGTATCGTGTATTCCAGCGAGTTGTTCAGGTAATTCTAGTCGATAGGCCACTGGCCCAATACGTTCGATGATCTTAAAAGGCCCCACATATCTTGGGCTCAGCTTTCCTCGTTTGCCGAAGCGTATTACACCTTTCCAAGGTGACACCTTTAGCATAACTCTATCCCCAACTTGAAATTCTAAGTCTTTCCTTCGAACGTTGGCATAGCTCTTTTGACGACTTCGGGCCGTCTCTAGCCTTTGTTTAATCTTTACAACATGCTTGGTTGTCTCATGGATGATTTCAGGTCCAGTCAATTGTCGGTCACCCACTTCATTCCAACAGATCGGCGATCTACATTTTCGCCCATAGAGTGCCTCGAACGGTGCAGCTTGGATACTTGAATGGTAACTGTTATTATAAGAAAACTCAGCTAATGGTAGGAATCGATCCCATCTTTTACCAAAATTCAATAACACAGGCTCGTAACATATCCTCGAGCGTTTGAATCGTTCTCTCGCTTCGTCCATCTGTTTGAGGATGGTAAGTAGTACTCATGTCTAACTGCATCCCCAAAGCTTCTTGTAACGACTTCCAGAATCTAGAAATAAAACGACTATCTCGATCCGAAATAATAGAAACAGGCACACCATGCCTTGAAACAATTTCCTTCAAATACAATTGAGCAAGCTTTTCCATCTTGTCAGTTTCCTTCATCGGTAAAAAGTGAGCTAATTTGGTGAGACGGTCAACAATCACCCAAATCGTATCATAACCATTCGCAGTCTTAGGCAACTTGGTAATAAAATCCATGGTAATTCGTTCCCACTTCCACTCGGGAATCTCAGGCTGTTCCAGTAGTCCAGAAGGTTTCTGGTGTTCAGCTTTAACCTTAGAGCAAGTCAAGCACATTCCTACATATGTGGCAATATCCGCTTTCATTCCAGGCCACCAATATAACATTTTTAAATCATGATACATCTTGTTGGCGCCTGGGTGAATCGAATACCTTGTCTTATGTGCCTCATCAAGCACTTTCTTTCTTACTTCGCCAATTCTTGGGACCCAAATTCTTCCAGCAAAGTAACGAGTTCCATCTCCTTTAATTTCGAACTGCTTGTCTAAACCTCTAAGAGATTCTTCCTTCTTATTTTCTTCTTTAAGCGCTTCAAGTTGGGCATCTCGAATTTGTGTAGTCAAATTGGTATGGACAATCAGATTTAAAGCTCTAACTCGTAAAGGTTTAGCCCTTTCTTTTCGGCTTAGGGTGTCAGCCACTACATTTTCTTTACCAGGGTGGTATCGGATGTCGCAATCATAATCATTTAATAACTCAACCCAGCGTCGTTGCCTCATGTTGAGTTGTTTCTGGTTCAAAATATGCTGCAAACTCTTATGATCAGTAAAGATGGTACACTTGGTTCCATAAAGATAGTGTCTCCACATTTTGAGTGCGAAGACCACAGCACCAAGTTCTAAATCATGTGTGGTGTAGTTTTGTTCGTGGATTTTTAGTTGACGGGAGGCGTAAGCAATGACCTTTTGACGTTGCATCAAGACACATCCAAAACCTTGGCGGGATGCGTCATAGTATAAGACAAAGTCATCGTTTCCTTCGGGTAGGGATAGGATAGGAGCAGATGTTAACTTCTGTTTTAGAAGTTGGAAAGCAGCTTCATGCACATCGGACCACTCATATTTCTTTCCCTTGTGTGTCAAGGCGGTCAATGGTCGTGCAATCTTTGAGAAACCTTCAATGAATCTCATATAATAACCAGCAAGACCTAAAAATTGTCGCACTTGGGTTGGCGTCTTAGGTGCTTCCCAGTTTCTAATAGATTCAATCTTCGCTGGATCCACTTGTATCCCTTGGCTACTAACCACGTGACCAAGGAATTGTACCTTTGATAGCCAAAACTCACACTTTGAAAACTTTGCGTACAATTGTTCCTTCTCGAGTAGTTCCAATATCAATCTCAGATGTTGCTCATGTTCCACTTTACTCTTCGAGTATACCAAGATGTCATCGATGCGAACGATTACAAACTTGTCCAGATAGGGCTTGCATACACGATTCATAAGGGCCATAAATACTGCAGGAGCATTTGTTAGCCCGAATGGCATCACTAAAAATTCGTAATGGCCATAGCGAGTTCTAAACGCTGTCTTGGCAATGACATCACTAGAAACTGTAATACCCCGTCAAAATGAGGCAATGACGTGCTGTATTACCAGATGTCAAAGTCTGATCGATGCAAGCTATATGCAACGTTTTAAAAACAATAGTGGCATTTTATTCATAAAAACCAAACGTTTACAACACTTAAAGAAAACCAACAAAGTACTAATCAAACCAAATGTATTTAAAAATGAAAAGACATAATGCCACTATCAAAGTTTAAACAAATCTTCACTCTTCACCCTCAATTGGTGATAACCAGATCTCAAATCGATCTTAGAGTATACGAATGACCCATGTAGTTGGTCGAATAGATCATCGATTCTCGGTAGTGGATACCTGTTCTTGATAGTTAACTTATTCAGCTCGCGATAGTCGATACACATTCGTAGGGATCCATCCTTCTTTTTGACAAAGAGAATGGTGGCTCCCCATGGAGATGAGCTCGGTCGGATGAAACCTCTATCCAACAATTCTTGCAATTGGTTGGATAACTCTTTTAGTTCCGATGGTGCCAGTCTATATGGTGATCGTGCAACTGGTGCATCTCCGGGTACGAGATCAATCTGGAATTCTACTGATCTATGAGGTGGAAGACCAGGTAGTTCTTCGGGAAAGACATTTAGGAATTCTCTAACGATCGGTACATCTTCAATTAAACTTTCTTCGGTTTCGATCTTTTTCACATGTGCTAGGATAGCTTGATAACCTTTCCTTAGATACTTTCGTGCCTTCATGCACGAAATCAGGTTAAGTTTTACGCCGGTTTTATCTCCATAAACCATCAAATTTTCCCCGTCATCAAGGGGTATACGAATCGCCTTCTCGAAACATACGACTTCGGCTCTATTCTTAGACAACCAATCCATTCCTATTACTACGTCAAAACTTCCTATTTCAATAGGCATCAGGTCCACCAAAAATGGTATTCCTTCTAAAACTAAGGTACAGTCTTTGTAGATTTTATTAGCCTTGATAAGTTCACCGTTTACCAGTTCAATACAGTACTTAGTGTCTATGGGTACATGGGTTTTGTCGAGCATGCAACTAGATTCTATGGGTACGAAACTTCTATTTGCACCACAATCAAACAATACTGAAACAATGTGATTGTTTAGAAGAAACGTACCAGTAACCAAGTCGGGGTCCTCACGAGCCTCGTTAGCATTGATATTAAATGCTCTTCCTCTTCCTTTCTCTGGTCCTTTCTTGTTTGGACATTCATTTCTAAAATGCCCCTTTTTACCGCACTCATAACATGTCTTCACGGCACCGTTATTAGTAGCAGGAGGATTTGCGGTACCAGTAGTCTTTGACCAGCAGTTCTTGGTCAGGTGCCCTATTTTCTTGCACTTTCCATAAGTCACAGTGCATCTTACCTCATGGTGTCTCTCACACCTTGAACAGTAAGGAGCCTTTCCTTGATACCCCTTTCCAGAAACTTCCTGCTTTTTGGAGGACTGTGAGTTAGAATTTCCAGTCCACTTCCTCTTATTATCCCCAGATTTCACTTCAGCAGCATTCCGTTGAGTAAATTGATCCATGAGATCATTTGCCATATTAATGGTCTCTTGCAAAGTTTGGGGTTTGGAAGCATGAACGCTAGCTTGAATATTTTCAGAAAGACCCTTAACATAACGGTCGATTTTCTTCCTTTCAGTTGGGACCATTCTCGGACACAGCAGAATCAATTCCAAATAGCGGTTGGTATAAGTAGCAAGATCAATCCCAATAACCTTTAGATCCCATAACTCTGCCTCCATCTTCTTAACTTCATTATCGGGACAATACTCAGCAGTCATACAGGTTTTGATGTCTTCCCAAGGGATGGCATGAGCAGCCTCGAGACCCATAGGTCGAGCAATAGAATTCCACCAGGTCAAGGCTTTACCTTCCAGTGTGGAAGTAGCAAACTTTACCCAGTTAGCTTGAGCATAATTACTAATACTAAACACTGACTCCATCTTCTCAATCCAATGGGTTAAACCCACCGGTCCTTCAGTGCCTTTGAATGGTAGTGGCTTACAAGCCATAAACTCCTTGTAAGTGCAGTTTTGTATTGTGTTTGAGCCTCCAGGCATATTAGCCAATGCAGCGGAGACACCTTCATTGATAAGTGCTCGGAGTTCATCAGGACTGTAGGTTCGTCTTCCAGACATTGTTCTTCAAACAATAAATATAGAGTTAGCATCATTAGATATATATGCATATTGTCAAATAGTCTGGGTAATTTCTCCATTCGGAGGAGGTCATAGGGTGGTAGCTCGGTGAATGACTAGGACTTTCATCCTCGGAGTCGGAGAGAATGATGGGGTTAACTTTTGACATGTTATCTAAAAGAAAACGAGTAAATCTAGAGTAACAAGTAAGTAAGGCAACTTATAATCATCTAGTTATAGATTAGGCTTATTAACGTATCCTATAGGTAGACACACTAATGCATCCTAATTCCCTATAACCAGCGCTGTGATACCAACTGTAATACCCCGTCAAAATGAGGCAATGACGTGCTGTATTACCAGAGGTCAAAGTCTGATCGATGCAAGCTATATGCAACGTTTTAAAAACAATAGTGGCATTTTATTCATAAAAACCAAACGTTTACAATACTTAAAGAAAACCAACAAAGTACTAATCAAACCAAATGTATTTAAAAATGAAAAGACATAATGCCACTATCAAAGTTTAAACAAATCTTCATTTCTAATGCATGACCTCTACTGCCTTACTAGCTAGAGCGGAAGCATTCCCTAATTACCTGAGAATAAACATGTAAAAACGTCAACACAAAGGTTGAGTGAATCATAGGTTTAAGTAGTATAAAGTTGTCATAACCCGACCTTAACCATAAGGACGAATACAATAACATATGATTTAATCGCGAGGTATTGACCTCTATATGCGACATTTTTCAAAAACTGCATTCGTTTTTACAATACAAACCATAGCTTTTATTACAAATACAAGGTTTAAACAACTTAATAATGATTATCGTTTAGCGATAATCTTAGACTTACACACTTTACATGTGATAATAAAAATACGACTTCCAACATATTTTACATTACAAATACTCCGTTATGCAGTTTTATTTTTGACACAAATATGCATACTCAAGATCTTGCTTAAATTCAACATGTTGCAGCGGAAGCTTTTAGTTATCACCTGAGAATAAACATGCTTAAAACGTCAACATAAAGTTGGTGAGATATAGGTTTCATGCCGGTAGCGTTATAAATATAGACCACAAGATTTCATATATAAATGTTTTAATAAAAATATTCTAAGTTGTTGAGCACTTGATAACCATACTTAACATTTAATCAACGTCGCATATTCCCTTTATTATGAAATCTTACTACACCGTACCAAGTGTAGTCACCGAAATGAAGTACTGTGCAACCGTTGAATACTGGTCGTCCAGTTCAGTTGGGGTTGTCAGGCCCGATAGATCTATCAACAGGATTCGCGTTTACAATACCTCATGTAAATAATAGTTACCAAGTTACAGGGAAGTATGCCAGTGGTACAACTCAACGTAGAATATATATTTTTAATCACTTGTGTCCATAACGTAAATCATAAAATGCATGTATTCTCATCCCGAAATATTTAGAGTTTAAAAGTGGGACTATATACTCACTTTTGCCTTGAAGGTATTTATCACGACTTGGTCTCCGATAGATATCACGAACCTAACCATATATATAATATATCAACATATTTTCTTTTTAAGTAATCGTTACACATATATATATATATATATATATATATATATATATATATATATGTATATATATGTATATATATATATACTTTTAATACTTTTAATAGTTTTAATATTTTCTTAGTCCGTAGTTAGCAGTCCGATGTTAGTGGTCCACAATTAGTTGCTTAAATAAAATAAATAAAGACTCCATCGTATTCATATTGATCAGAATTAATCTCGACCTATGGTACCATGTTGTCAAGTGACGTGTTGCGTACATAAAGTACCGTGTTGTCAAATGACGTGTTGCGTACAATCATGAGGTCTTATGATTAATCTTCTCGTGTTCTTTACGGGTGGTCCTGAAATATATAAAATCAAAACATAAGTAAATATATATGAAATATCATATTAATTAGAAATATATGATTAATTTAATTTTTCTCCAAATATTTTCGTAGCTAAACTAGTTTCGGATACCCGATCTTGTTTTAGTCGTAGTTTCTTCATTACAACTCCGTTTTTGTTGGTTCAACTTGCCACTTCCTTGGATCGAGTCAAATTTTAAGAATATGAACTGAAAATACCTTAGGTTGTATTCGAAATCACAGGTTATAGGTCAAACTTTGGTGAAACTTATGAAAGTGATCATTTTCCATCATAAAAACAACATTTAATGATAATTTTTCTAAAAATACTTACACTTTGATTTGAACCATGAAATTTTTATGTGTTAACATATTCATAAGAAATATCATTTTTCAGAACATGAACTTCCAATTCAAAGCTTAAGATGGTTTTTAATTATCCAACCCAAAACAGCACCCGGTTGCACTCCGACGACGTAGATTCAGTTTTTAAGATGTTCTTTGTAAAACCAAGTAATATCTTGTTAAGTTAGCATATCATTATGATATATTACAGGTCTTGAAGTGTTTTAAAAGTTAAGTTAGAAGGATCTATTTAGTTTGCAAACAAGTTTGAAATCATTCAAACTATGTTCTTGTTGTTAAAATTTTACAACACAAAATAAGATAGCTATATAAATATGAATCGAATAAGGTTATGAACAAGGTTACTACCTCAAGTTACTTGGACAAAGATACTGTAAAAGATGAGAAAAATCCTAGAACCAAAAGAATGGTGGAGTTGGATCAAAAGGTTGGAAGTAAACTTGTATTTTTGGAAGGATTATTGAAGTTTTCTTGTAAGGAATTTATTATGATGATTAAGGCTTGTTTTTGAAGCTAGATATTCATGGTTATTTGCTGAGATTGTGAAGAACACTTAAGGTTCCTAAGAGTGTGTTTTTGGTTAGAGAAAATGTGTAGTAAAAATGAAATTGGAATGGAGTATAAATGGTGGTGAAAAGATGTATAAATTTGTAATATTGTGCAAAAGTCTTGTAATATGCCAAATTGATTAATCATGCATGCTAAGATCCAAAATTAGCTGACTCATGGCTGCTAATAAAGTGATTGTGATGTGTATATACTAATATTAAATACGTATAAGAGCTAGGTATGATACGAGTACATATACTCTAGGTATACGTGTAGAAATTTTGAGAAAACGGAACGAGAATTCAAATATAGCTATCTTTTGTAAATATACTTATATTGTTTTATGTATATAAGCCCTTTAAAAGTGATTAAATACATATTTATACGATACTTGTATAAGTATTATAGGTTAAAGGTATATATGTCAAATAACGTTACGTATAGTTATCATTTTGAAAACTTAAGTTTGTAGTCTCAAAGTATACTTAACTTATTGTTATTAGTACACAATGAGATGTTAAACCATTCTTAGATCATGTTAAATATATATAAATACATATATATACACAAACGTATAATTATCGTTTGTTATATAGTTCGTGATATCATCGGTCAAATTGGACGGTCAAACGTTGTGTAAAACTCTTTTTAAAAACATAAATCTCAACAATTTAGATTACTTATCATGTTGGTAAGGTTTAACTTATGTAAATATTAATCTCATAGGTATAAAATGATCGGAAAAATCCGGGTCGTTACAGTACCTACCCGTTAAATAAATTTCGTCCCGAAATTTTAAAATTGTACCTATTTTGCGTTCTCGGGAAACAAATGTGGGTACTTTCGTTTCATCTGATCCTCTCGCTCCCAAGTAAACTCGGAACCCCTTCGAGCACTCCAACGAACCTTAATGATCAGTATGTTGCTCTGCTTGAGTTGTTTAACTTCACGGTCCATGATTTCGACTGGTTCTTCTATGAATTGTAGTTTCTCGTCGACTTGGATTTCTTCAAGAGGAATGGTAAGATCTTCCTTTGCAAGACATTTCTTAAGGTTTGATACATGAAATGTATTATGTACTCCGGCGAGTTGTTGCGGTAACTCGAGTCGATAAGCTACCGGTCCAATGCGTTCGATGATCTTGAACGGGCCTACATACATTGGGTTCAGTTTACCCCTTTTACCGAAACGTATTACACATTTCCAAGGTGACACCTTTAACATAACCATGTCACCGCTCTAAAACTCTAATGGTTTCCTTCGGACATCGGCGTAGCTCTTTTGGCGACTACGGGCTGTTTTCAATCTCTCCTTGATTTGTACTATCTTCTCAGTCGTTTCGTGTATGATCTCGGGACCAGTTAATTATCAATCTCCTACTTCATTCCAACAGATAGGGGATCTACACTTCCTTCCATACAATGCTTCGAATGGTGCATCTTTAATGCTCGCATGATAACTGTTATTATACGAGAATTCTGCTAATGGTAGATATTTATCCCATCCGTTTCCAAAATCGATCACACATGCCTTGAGCATGTCTTCAAGAGTTTGAATTGTTCTTTCACTCTGCCCGTCAGTTTGTGGATGATATGCGGTGCTCATATCCAAACGAGTTCCCAGGGCCTCCTGTAGTGATTGCCAAAACTTTGATGTAAATCTACTATCACGATCGGATATAATGGAAATAGGTATTCCATGCCTTGAAACAATTTTCTTTATGTATAATCGTAATAGTTTCTCCATTCTATCTGTTTCCTTTATAGCAAAAAATGTGCAGATTTGGTGAGACGATCAACTATTACCAAAATGGTGTCATAACCCCAGGCAGTCTTAGGTAACTTTGTGATGAAATCCATGGTAATACCGTCCCATTTCCATTCTGGGATTTCTGGTTGTTGAAGTAACCCTGACGGCTTCTGGTGTTCTACTTTGACTTTGGAACAAGTTAAACATTCCCCAACATATGTTGCAACATCTGTCTTTAAATTAGGCCACCAATAATGCGTCTTAAGATCTTGATACATCTTTCCAACTCCAGGATGTATCGAGTATCTTGTCTTATGTGCCTCATTCAATATCAACTTCCTTAATCCACCCAACTTCGGTACCCAAATACGGTTTGCAAAATATCAAATTCCGTCTTCCCGTATAACGAGTTGCTTCTCGTACTTCTTCATTATTTCATTTCCTATGTTTTCTTTAGTAAGACCTTCTCGTTGAGCCTCTTTGATTTGTGAGTTGAGATTCATGCGAATTTTTATGTTCATCGCTCATACTCGAATTGGTTCCCGTTCCTTTCTGCTTAGAGCGTCGGTCACTACATTCGCTTTCCCGGGATGATAGCGAATCTCACAATCATAGTCGTTTATCAGCTCGACCCACCTACGTTGCCTCATGTTCAGCTGTTTCTGATCGAAGATATGTTGAAGGCTTTTATGATCGGTAAACACAGTGCTTTTAACCCCATATAAGTAGTGTCTCCATATCTTCAATGCAAACACTACTGCTCCCAGTTCTAGATCATGCGTCGTGTAATTCCGCTCGTGAATCTTCAATTGACGAGATGCGTATGCAATAACTTTCTTTCGTTGCATAAGGACGCAACCAAAACCTTGTCGCGAAGCGTCACAATATATCTCAAAATCATCGTTCCCTTCAGGTAACGATAAAATAGGTGCCATAGTCAACTTCTTCTTCAGTAATTGAAATGCACTCTCCTTCTCAGAGGTCCATTCGTACTTATTCCCTTTTTGCGTTAACGCTGTTAATGGTTTAGCTATTCGGGAAAAATCTTGAATAAATCTTCTATAATAACCAGCTAAATCCAAAAATTGGCGTATCTGCGTTGGTGTCTTAGGAGTCTCCCATTTTTCAATGGCCTCAATTTTAGCTGGATCAACCTGAATTCCTTTGCTACTAACAACGTGGCCAAGAAATTTCACTTCTTTCAACCAAAATGCACACTTAGAAAATTTGGCGTATAACTGTTCTTTTCTTAACAATTCTAATACCATCCTTAAATGTTGCTCATGCTCTTGCTCACTCTTGGAATAGATAAGAATATTGTCTATGAAAACGATAACAAACTTATCTAAATATGGACTACAAACTCGATTCATGAGGTCCATGAATACAGCTGGCGCATTCGTTAATCCAAACGGCATGACCAAAAATTCATAATGACCGTAGCATGTCCGAAAAGCAGTTTTCGGAATATCTTCTTCTTTGACGCGTAGTTGATGATAGCCCGACCTTAGGTCGATTTTCGAGTAAACACATGATCCTTGCAATTGATCAAATAAGTCATCAATTCTCGGTAGTGGATACCGATTCTTGATAGTTAACTTATTTAATTCATGATAATCTATACACACTAGGAAAGATCCGTCTTTCTTCTTGACGAATAAAATCGGAGCTCCCCACGGTGAAGTGCTCGGTCGAATGAAACCACGGTCCAGTAATTCTTGTAACTGGCTTTGTAACTCTTTCATCTCAGATGGTGCAAGTCTATATGGAGTACGAGCCACTGGTGCAGCTCCCGGTACTAGATCTATTTGAAATTCTACAGATCTAAATGGAGGTAATCCCGGTAACTCTTCCGGAAATACTTCAGGAAAATCTCTTGCCACAGGCACGTCATTGATGCTCTTCACTTTTTCCTTCGTTTTGACTTTATTAACATATGCTAAGATGGTATAGCACCCTTTCTTCAAGCACTTTTGAGCTTTCAAACAACTAATGAGTTTTAGCTTTGAGTTACCCTTCTCTCCATAAATCATTACTGGCGTTTTATCCTTACGAAGAATGCGAATTGCCTTCTTGGTGCACACAACTTCAGCTCTTATTTTGGACATCCAGTCCGTGCCGACTATTACATCAAAACTTCCTAATTCTACGGGTATCAAATCAATCTTAAATGTTTCTCCGGCTAAATTTATTTTACAATCACGGCAAATTTTATCGGCTTTAATTAGTTTACCATTAGCTAACTCAATCATGTACTTAGCATCTAGAGGTAATGATGAACAATTCAATTTAGCGTAAAAGTCTCTACACACGTAACTTCTATCGGCACTAGTATCAAATATAATAGATGCGGATAAGTTATTAATGGTAAACGTACCCGTAACAAGCTCCGGGTCTTCACACGCCTCTCTAGCATTAATAACAAATGCTCTTCCACATGCAGATCCATTATTCTTCTCTGGATTCGAACACTGGATCTTATAATGACCCTGTTTCCCACACCCATAACAAGTAACAGTGGCCAAGGCAGTTCTATTTGCATTGGTGGCAGGAGTCTTGGTACCGTTTGTATTTGTAGCGGGAACCCTACAATCTTCAGCAAGATGACCTTTTCGATTAAAATTGTTGTACACCACATTACAATAACCAGAGTGATGTTTGTGGCATCTGTTACATAAGGGATTTCGTCCTTTGTAACCTGAGTTTGAACCGCTACCCGCACTTTGCGTGGTTTCTTGTTTCTTGTTGGATTGTTGATGATTACCTTCCCACTTTCTTTTGTTTCCCGATGTCTTGACATCGGTGTTCTTATCTAGAATAATCTGGTCCATCAACTCGTTCGCCATGGTGATAGCTTCATGAATAGTCTTGGGTTTGGATGCTGTAACATTTGCCTTGACCTTTTTAGGCAAACCGTCTTTGTACAGTTCAATCTTCCGTTCTTCGGTTGGTACCAATTCGGGACATAGCAAAGCTAATTCCATGAATCGCTGATTGTAGTTGGTGAGTTCAGTACCAACAACTTTCAGGCTTCGTAATTCAGCTTCCAACTTCCTAACCTCGTTCCTTGGACAATATTCGTTGATTAGCATTGTTTTGAATTCTTCCCAAGGAGTATCATAAGCTACATCTCCTCCTACGGCCTTCACATAGTTTTTCCACCACATGAGTGCACTATCTTGTAGGGTGCACGATGCATACTTGGTCATGTCCTTCTCAATACAACCACTGATTTTAAACACAGACTCAATCTTTTCGATCCACCGGGTTAAACCGACCGGTCCTTCTGTTCCACTAAATGATGAGGGCTTGCAACCTTGAAAAGTTTTGTAAGTGCACCCCACACGAGGATTTGGGTTAAATGCAGCACCTCTTGCAGCCTCGACCCATAACATTCTGTCGTTCACTCGCTGATTGATGAGTTCCTGGATTTCTTGTTCCATCATTCGGTTCAATCGCGCCATAATCTTCAACAAGAATGAAAAAAATAATTATTCACATGGAATATTATAGATGTAGTATGTATTTACAGTACATCGTAGCTTATTAATAATATGAACCAGTTATTATTATAAAAGCCTTTTCTTCTTATTAGCGTTTTATAATTATATCTAGGGTAGTACCTACCCGTTAAAGTTCATACTTAATAGCTTAGTACGAAAATCAATTACTACCACCCAAATAATACTTAACCATGGAAAATTATTGCATTTCACACTTCACTATTTTACATATCCTTATCTTACATCAAACATTAAGCAAACCACACTAGTAATATTATACAAAATATTATATGATCCCATGGTTTAAAACAACAGCGCATCATTTAACCCAAAGCGTTTGTGTTCAAAGAAATTGCTTAAAGGTTATCCTGGTTATCTCCCTGCGTTTTGGCTGAGGAACCGAAGAACTGGATGTCGGGATAGAACTAATAGGAATAGTGGGAATAGGTGTGGAAGTATCTGGTGGAGTTGATGCCACAACATTCTCTCTAGACTCGGGATTTGGATTTTCCATTTCAGTAGCCTTTCGTTTCTTTCCTCGTTCGAACTTGTCTTTCGTAATTTCCTGTATTTCTTCCTCCTCAGGATCACTTTCTGGTTCCTCTTCAATTGATTCATCCGGAACTTGTGAGTCTTCCCCAAAGGTGTCGTTTTCATCATCGGATAAGTTAATGACTGGAACACCATCTGAAGATTCTGGTTCGGAGTCGCTGAATGTGATAATAAGTTCTAAGTCAGACATCTATCACATAACAACTAGCACGTTAATACCACATAATATTTACATATTAATTTTTAACCAACAAGGATAAGCAATAGTTTTCGAAATCAAACACGGTCAAAGTCCAGACTCACTAATGCATCCTAACAAACTCGATAAGACACACTAATGCAAATTCTCTGGTTCTCTAAGACCAACACTCTGATACCACATGTCATAACCCGACCTTAACCATGAGGACGAATACAATAACATATGATTTCATCGCGAGGTATTGACCTCTATATGCGACATTTTTCAAAAACTGCATTCGTTTTTACAATACAAACCATAGCTTTTATTACAAATACAAGGTTTAAACAACTTAATAATGATTATCATTTAGCGATAATCTTAGACTTACAAACTTTACATGTGATAATAACAATACGACTTCCAACATATTTTACATTACAAATCCTCCGATATGCAGTTTTATTTTTGACACAAATATGCATACTCAAGATCTTGCTTAAATTCAACATGTTGCAGCGGAAGCTTTTAGTTATCACCTGAGAATAAACATGCTTAAAACGTCAACATAAAGTTGGTGAGATATAGGTTTAATGCCGGCAGCGTTATAAATATAGACCACAAGATTTCATATATAAACGTTTTAATAAAAATATTCTAAGTTGTTGAGCACTTGATAACCATACTTAACATTTAATAAACGTCGCATATTCCATTTATTATGAAATCTTACTACACCGTACCAAGTGTAGTCACCGAAACGAAGTACTGTGCAACCGTTGAATACTGGTCGTCCAGTCCGGTTGGGGTTGTCAGGCCCGATAGATCTATCAACAGGATTCGCGTTTACAATACCTCATGTAAATAATAGTTACCAAGTTACAGGAAAGTATGCCAGTGGTACAACTCAACGTAGAATATATACTTTTAATCATTTGTGTCCATAACGTAAATCATAAAATGCATGTATTCTCATCCAGAAATATTTAGAGTTTAAAAGTGGGACTATATACTCACTTTTGCCTTGAAGGTATTTATCACGACTTGGTCTCCGATAGATATCACGAACCTAACCATATATATAATATATCAACATATTTTCTTTTTAAGTAATCGTATATATATATATATATATATATATATATATATATATATATATATATATATATATATATATATATATATATATATATATATATATACTTTTAATACTTTTAATATTTTCTTAGTCCGTAGTTAGCAGTCCGATGTTAGTGGTCCATAATTAGTTGCTTAAATAAAATAAATAAAGACCCCATCGTATTCATATTGATCAGAATTAATCTAGACCCATGGTACCATGTTGTCAAGTGACGTGTTGCGTACATAAAGTACCGTGTTGTCAAATGACGTGTTGCGTACAATCATGAGGTCTTATGATTAATCTTCTCGTGTTGTTTATGGGTGGTCTTGAACTATATAAAATCAAATCATAAGTAAATATATATGAAATATCATATTAATTAGAAATATATGATTAATTTAATTTTTCTCCAAATATTTTCGTAGCTAAACTAGCTTCGGATACCCGATCTTGTTTTAGTCGTAGTTTCTTCATTACAACTCCGTTTTTGTTGGTTCAACTTGCCACTTCCTTGGATCGAGTCAAATTTTAAGAATATGAACTGAAAATACCTTAGGTTGTATTCGAAATCACAGGTTATAGGTCAAAATTTGGTGAAACTTATGAAAGTTATCATTTTCCATCATAAAAACAACATTTAATGATCATTTTTCTAAAAATACTTACACTTTGAGTTAAACCATGAAATTTTTATGTGTTAACATATTCATAAGAAATATCATTTTTCCAGAACATGAACTTCCAATTCAAAGCTTAAGATGGTTTTTAATTATCCAACCCAAAACAGCACCCGGTTGCACTCCGACGACGTAGATTCAGTTTTTAAGATGTTATTTGTAAAACCAAGTTATATCTTGTTAAGTTAGCATATCATTATGATATATTACAGGTCTTGAAGTGTTTTAAAAGTTAAGATAGAAGGATCTATTTAGTTTGCAAACAAGTTTGAAATCATTCAAACTATGTTCTTGTTGTTAAAATTTTACAACACAAAATAAGATAGCTATATAAATATGAATCGAATAAGGTTATGAACAAGGTTACTATCTCAAGTTACTTGGACAAAGTTACTGTAAAAGATGAGAAAAATCCTAGAACCAAAAGAATGGTGGAGTTGGATCAAAAGGTTGGAAGTAAACTTGTATTTTTGGAAGGATTATTGAAGTTTTCTTGTAAGGAATTTATTATGATGATTAAGGCTTGTTTTTGAAGCTAGATCTTCATGGTTATTTGCTGAGATTGTGAAGAACACTTAAGGTTCCTAAGAGTGTGTTTTTGGTTAGAGAAAATGTGTAGTAAAAATGAAATTGGAATGGAGTATAAATGGTGGTGAAAAGATGTATAAATTTGTAATATTGTGCAAAAGTCTTGTAATATGCCAAATTGATTAATCATGCATGCTAAGATCCAAAAATTGGCGGACTTATGGCTGCTAATAAAGTGATTGTGATATGTATATACTAATAGTAAATACGTATAGGAGATGGGTATGATACGAGTACATATACTCTAGGTATACGTGTAGAAATTTTGAGGAAACGGAACGAGAATTCAAATATAGCTATCTTTTGTAAATATACTTATATTATTTTATGTATATAAGCCCTTTAAAAGTGATTAAATACATATTTATACGATACTTGTATAAGTATTATAGGTTAAAGGTATATATGTCAAATAACGTTACGTATAGTTATCATTTTGAAAACTTAAGTTAGTAGTCTCAAAGTATACTTATAACTTATTGTTATTAGTACACAATGAGATGTTAAACCATTATTAGATCATGTTAAATATATATAAATACATATATATACAAAAACATATAATTATCGATTGTTATATAGTTCGTGATATCATCGGTCAAATTGGACGGTCAAACTTTGTGTAAAACTCTTTTTAAAAACATAAATCTCAACAATTTAGATTACTTATCATGTTGGTAAGGTTTAATTTATGTAAATATTAATCTCATAGGTATAAAATGATCAGAAAAATCCGGGTCGTTACAAAAGTGTAGAGTATAGACCACAAGATTTCATTTGCATGCTCGCAAGCACCTTTAAAAATTTAAAAAGATTCTATAAGTTTGAGCACCCAGTAACTAAGCCTTAACGTTTGTTTAGTACCCCTGTTGTTACGTACACCTAACCAAAATGTACTACCTCAAATAGTATACGCCAGTTAAGTTTAGGTTAGTTTCTAACCCAGACGGACGGGGATGTCAAGCCCTATGGATCCATATACACCTATTCGCGCCCACCAGTTCTTAAACTGATAGTTACTAGTTACCAAAGCTAAGAGATTTTCGGTTATAACTCGGCATAGAATGTAAGTTTAGTACTTGTGTCTACTTGTAAAACAGAAAAAGACATGTATTCTCACCCCGAAAACAGTTTATTAAAACAATTAAAAAGTTGGGGCTATGACTCACCTTATGAGCACAGTAACAGTGTGATAGCAAGTAGCAGCGGTAGTCCAAAATTGTCAACCTATCACCATTAGGGTTTAAGTTAGTTGGATCATCATGGTCATCATCATCATCATAATAGTTATGTGTTTGATATATATGTTCATATATATTACCGGTGTCCTTTCTAGAGTTTACAATGCTAATCATTCCCACAGTTTAGATGTTGCATAACTCAAATGATCCTCGTTGCTATCAAGTAAGGCAATGGACAGCCAGATGTAACCAGGGGCCAGGACTCTTGATCCGACTTTAAGTCGTGACATTTGAGATCCACAACCTTATCCCAAACTGGCAACCTAGACACCATCCATGACCGTAAGTAGCGGTGAGTCTCGCAAAAGTCATACGTTATTTGTTTGTGATTTTTAATTCCACGTATGTTCTAGTGAGAATAGGAATACATCACTTGTTTATTTTTTTCCATGTATATATTTACACACATACACATATACTTCTAATTATGAATAACGTATATATGTATCTACATTAATACATGCGTGCACTCATGTATACATGTATATCTACATATACGCATGAACATAATCTTCCATATATATATCTACGTGTTTCATATATACAATATCCATATTTTATCAAATCTTTATCAACATAATACATTATAGCAATAATATCCATATTTAATCATATTCGTTAATGTAAGTATTATCTTTAAAGTTTAATTCATAACTGATACTTAATAATATTAACTTCATAATATTATCATGTTCATTACCATTAACTTCTCATTCCTATCACAAATTCATTATCACTTAATAATTCAATAATGTCTTCTAAATAATCTTCCTACTTTCCATGATAATATTTATAATGATATAATTTTATTCATACTTTTTTTTTTTAAACCTTAATACTTTCATTCATTATCATTACAGGTTTCTTTTTTTTTCTTCTTTAAAAAAAAATATATAGATAGATATTACAAATATATAAATTTATACTCATATCTAAAATTAAAGTGTCAAACCATACTGTTAGATCGATAAGTATGTACATATATCATTTATATTTTTTTTTACACTTACATATTAATAAATAAAAATCAATAACCAATTAAGGACTTGTTTTACATTAATGTGTTATATCAGGGGGGTAATCAATAATTCTAGGAATCTACTTATTTAATTTTTGATCATAACCATAGATGGAGGGCTAAACTGTAACCTTTAATTAAATCATGTATCTTCATCGTTTTGTTTCATGGAACTTACAACAGCATCCAGTTTTGTTTTATTACTATATATACATATTGCTTTAATTCTTAATTCTTAATTATAACATGGCATAATACTTGAAGTATTAATCAAAAGCTTGATAAAAGCTTATACCTTTGGTTTAAACAACGAAAGAGAGATGATCGGGTGTTTGCGGCAGTCGAAGCTCGACCGGAAAACAGCAGCGGCAGCAGCAAATAGTCGATCAAAGTCGACTTTGTTGATGGTTTGGCTCGTCGAACAGCAACAACAACAAAAGGGTTTCGGTTTGGCGTTGGCGACCGCAAACAGTAGCAACAGTAATCGTACAATCGATGGTGCGGGTGTGGAAGTCCGACGAACAGCAGCAGCTTGCAATGGCTTGTGTGTTGGTGGTGGTCGAGGGTTGTTGTGAGGGTGGTGGGGAAGTAGCCGAAGGTGATGGTTGTTTGGGTTTTTCTCACGACAGCAAAAAGGAAGCAGGGGCTTTTGAGGGTGATTTTATGAGTTAAATGGTGAGTTTTGTGTATATTTATATGGTAGAAAGTTAGAGTTTGAGTTGGGTTTCAATTCCTCAAATTTTGGGATTGAGTTCAAGTTAGTTTAGGGTAGGATGTGGGTTTGTTTTAGGATAGTAAATTTAAAAATCAAGTGACAATTTGTTGTATAGCAACCTTGGCCGACTACCTATCCCATATTCATTTTTTTTTTAAGTTTGTTTTTGAATATGGGTTTTGATTAAATGGGTTATACTTATAATTGAAAGTGGGTATAGATAGAGGACAAAGTGGGGACAAGTTTGGGATGACTATATACTTGAAACTTTTATTTTTATTTTTATTTTTTTTATATCCGGTTTTAATTATATATATATATTTTTACTAAATTAATGTGCGTTTTAGTCCCTGCACAATTTATTCGCGTTAATCCTTCGTTAAATTTTTATTGATGACGATGATCCATGATCGTAGGTTTAGGTAACCTCGTTACCCATTTCGTTACTTTCATTAGTTTTGGGTTTTCTAACCGAACATGTATTAGTTGGACTACCTAAGTTTCAAATTCGTTCGTATAAAAATAATCGAAAAAGTTGGGGTGTTATATATGTGCACTTGCTTCAAATGTGCAGTGGAGTTGCAACGTATTACCGGGGAATGCCCTATTTGTGAAGCTCCAATTGTGGATGTTGTGAAGGCATGTGCTCATTAGAATTAAATTTTAGCTAGTTTTACATGCTTAGATCTCTCTAATCCTTTATTCAATAGCAAATTTGATATTCAGTAGATTTCGTTCATATAAGTTTCATCAAATACTACGTAATACAAATAAAAATATTTGAAGTCAAAATTTTGAAAGCAAGACCTTGAAAAGTCAAACAGAACACTTATTATCGGACGGAGGGAGTACATAATTAAACTAGTACTCAAAAGCGAGAACATATATATAGCATCTTACGAATATAAATCTTTTCACGCCATATATGAACTAAACTAGATATGTACATCAGGCACTTTTATTTTCAAAATATAATTTAGATAAAATATTATACTACGCTGAAGTCTGCTACTTAAACAAAGTTTCATAAACTACTACAGCCATTACACAAACAGATGAGGTTTTCCATATCGATTATTTTTACTCAAACGTACAACCTCAAGATGTGTTGCCGCCTGCTAGTGAGACCTCTTATGACCCACTAGGTAATATTGTCATGGTTAATTTATAGTCGTGACCCGGAGAATGAAGCATGAAAGATTTGATCGGTGCCAAAACTAGGTTCCTAATGATCACAACGCTAGGACCACATATTCTTTGATAATTTTTTGTTAACTTAATGAAAAGAAAATGTGAAAAATAATGTTAGTCTAATCAGTAAACACTAACCAATTACATTTATTTTCGCCAAAATAATAATGTCCTGGTGGGGACTTCGATGGCCGCTTCCTCCGCGTCATTAAGTTGTATTCGTATTCTTCCCGTAAAGGAAAGTTTGTCTCGTATTAAACTGTCGGTGGAAACGTTTCAAATTCGGGGATCGTAGTAAAAAAAGCGTCTCTCGCCGAAGTTAGGTTGCCTATGTTTTTGGTTATTTTTGTGTGTTTCTTCTGCCTGCCTTGTTTGGTTATGTGCTAGGTCCCTTGGTTTAAGCTTAGTTTATAGTTTTTGTTTGTTCACATGTTCTCATTGGTTTTGAATTTTGTTTTGCTTCGGTAAGGGTCACCTTTAGCTGGCTCTGATCCGTTATAATACGAAGAATTCGTGTTTGTGATATTTAACTCGATTAACAGAAAGTAAATATAACAAACATAAAAATTGGGGAATAAGTTTTATTATTGAAAAAAACTCCTCTCTTTAATTACATAAGTATATAATTAAGTAATTAAAGGCTATTCTCCACTCTCTCCTATACTAACTATATAAAAGGAGTACAGGAGGCAACTCTCCACTATTCCAACAAAATAGGAACGTGGGCCATGAGACCATTTCCACTACCACATGTTTGTATGTAGGCTAGTGTTAACACCTATTTCCTTATGAGGTAAGGCTTATTGTGCCAACAAGATACTAGAAGTAATCTAGCTTTAGGAGGGCGGAATGTTGCCGATTGATATTTACCCTCGGGAAATAATCCCTGCAGACCCGGTTCACAAGTGTAGAAACTTGTGGGGTGGCTTAATCAATCTGTCGTCCGTAGAGCGTAAAAGTGCTAGCCGGATGACTTCTAGTGAGAGAAAGTAGAGAGAGAAAGAGAAGTGAAGTCTCAGCTCTCAAAGTTGTCAGAATAACTGAACTGTGTAAAATGACGACCCAAGGGGTCTATTTATAGTGTCAGATCCACCAAATTGCTCGGGAACACGTGTCAAATGATGATACGTTCTGTTATTCGTGATCCGAAATTTATGCTGAAGGTGGCGCTCTCCGGCCAGGGCTTACACGCTAGGCGGCCTTCAGGGGTTACGCATGACGGAGCGGCCTGTACAGCGTAGAACGCTGAACGGAAAACTTCACAGAACTGTTGTTTCCAGCCTTTCTGATGCTACTTTTATGCAACAATTATGCCTTTTATGTGTGTATACGATAGGATACACCATTAAGTCCCCCCAGTTTAATGACTTAAGCATTTGAAGAATGATTAAGTCGTTAAACTTTTGAAAACGCATGCCAAACCAGCCTGTTCATTGCCCACTTGCATCGGGGAAAACATTTTAGGCATTAAATGCAGACGAGTTTTACTGACGCTGTTATGATTAATTTTTTACGGCTGAGATCGTCCACGCGCCTCCAGCTGTAAAAAGTGTTATTTCGTACCCTTCGTTTAAACTCACCCCTACACGTGTCTTAATCGTGGCCATAAAAATTGCATCGATGAAATCCTATAAAAACCGTCATAACCCTGTTACCATCATTTTTTTACTTTTGCCAAGATCTAAAAAGCATATTTCTCCCCCAAATCTTCATCGCCTTCTTCAATCTTCAACTTTTTAAGGTTTAACGTCTTCCAAGGTCAGTACACTTCATCTTACTGCTATTTTCTTCTTGTTGATATCTTTTACTGTATTATCATGGCTTCTACACGGAGTACTGGCCAAGAGCACGCTAAGCCTTCGTCGTCAAATACCGCTGACATCCCAGAAGTTAGCACGATGGCTTCATCATTGACAAATGGATATTTAGATGGCTTAAAGATTGCCTTCCGCCATCTCAATCAATACAACCCCATTCTTCCCACCAATAAACAAACTGCTGACAACCCTCCTGAGGGGAAAATTACTTTATACGCCTTACAAATTACCCACGGCAACCTCCGTGCTCCCCTTACTAACTTTCTTCTTCGCCTTCTTAGATATTATAAGGCCTGTCTTAGTCAAATGCATCCCCACGGCCTTCAAAAAATCATCCTTTTTGAAATGTACTTCAATGCTATTAATATAAAGCCTCGCATTAAAGTTTTTATCTCTTTGTTTAGAATTCGCACAATTAGTGATTGCTGGCTTACTATTGATAGTAAGAAAAATAACCATTTTGTTGGTCCGAATAGAGTTTCAAATTTGAAGGACTGGAAAAGTCCATTTTTCTTTGTTGATGAGACCGTTATTCCGGAAGAGTACTCTGTTGTCCGGGAATGGGGTGCTATTGATGCTGGTATAGGAAAGGGCGTTAAGATTTCTCCCTCAGAGCAGCGGATAGTAAATAGCTTGAAAGAGCTCCGTCTTCCGCCCAGATCATACGAAAGGTATGAGGGAATTCTTGTGCTGTGCAAAGTGAGTCAAGAATGGCCAAGCAATTCTGTGCCAGTACTTCGTGAGAAAAACCAGGGTAGGATGTGATATGATCATCCTATTATATATATATATATATATATATATATATATATATATATATATATAGATTTGTGTCTATTGTTTGTTATGTTTACTTATATTGCTGTTTATGTATAATTTTTGTAGCCAACTCCGTGATGCAGGTTCGCTCTGCTCTTTTATCCGCTGATCTTGATGATGACGTAGAGGTCACTGTTCGTGACAAAACTGTTGAAGAGCTAGAGGCGGAGAGAATTGCAGCTGAAACTAAAGCTGCTGCTGATGCTGCTGCTACTGCTGAAAAGGGGAAAGAAATTGCTGTGAGCAGCTCAGACAGTGAATCTGGGTCTGAGCATACAGACACTGAGCGGACAGCGGATGATACCACCACCGCCGATCAACAAACATCGGGATCAGTCGACATCACGGGTGAAACTAACCCCACTCCTCCTCCAACCCTAAAGACAAGAAAGAAGAGCATAGGCTCTAAAAGGGCGAAGAGTACAGAGGAGGGCAAAAAGCAGAAACGCAGGAGAAGTATTTCTAATCTGTGCTTTCTTGAAAATGCACATGTTTTTGCTTACAACCATTATGTTTGTTCATAATGCTAATTTGTTCTTGTTAGTAATTTTAGCAGAGTCGGATGATAGCCATGGGAAGGCCGCGGAGGGCGGTGAACGGAAGATGGAGGAGAATCTTGAAAGTGAAGGAGAGAAGGGCCTGAAAACGCCTGACCCAAAATTTACTCCATTTGATGAATCTGAATTTCATGAAGATAGGCCGGAAGGCAACTCTGCTTATCATTCTCCTCCTCCTAATATCACTAACCCAGCTATTACATCCTCCAATGTTCAAGAACCAACTCTTCCTGCTCATGTGAGGGCATTGCAAGCCATCATTGCAAACCCTGCCACTAAGGATAAAGAATTTGCAACTCTTCTTCGGGTATGAATGATAAGATCTTCTGCATGTATATGTTTGTAATTTATTGATGTGAGTTGCCTGAAATTACTCATAAATTTTTTTCTTGTACAGGGTTGTGTTATCCCTGAGCTGAAACCCCAATTTACCGCTCTCCGTTCTGATCAACTCAGAGATTCAACTATGACAGCTCATGTACTGCTAACCAATCATCTGGACTCTGTGCTGCAACTGCAGAAGCATCAAGAGTCTATTCTCGCTAGAGCCCGTAAAGACATAGCTGAAGGTGCAAATGCTCGTAAAAGAGTTGCCGATGCTGAGCGTGCCTTAAGTGATGCGCAGAAAATAATAAAGGCTAAAGAAGTTGAGCTAAAAAGTGCTCAAGATGCTGCTGTTGCTCTGCAAAGGGAAATAGATGCTGAGAAGAATAGACTTGAAGAGGAGCAGGTGAAAGTGGGTGAGCTGGAGAAGCAGCTGAATGCAGAGAGGGAAAGGTCTGCTGAGCTTCTCCGGATTGGCGGAGAAAGGCGAAGGTAATTTTGCTGAGCTTAAGAAGGGTATACCAGGTCTAATAGCTAAGGTGCTTGGATCCAGTCTTGTAGGGAATCCCTACAATGATTATATTGATGCTGCCTGCACCCATGCTATTGCTGATGTGACCGGCAAGCTGTTTAAACGCCTTGCTCCTAACCAGACCCCTTCTACTGCTATTGCCAAACTTATGCCTCCTGGTACTCAGGAAAAGGTTAATGAGACTAAAGACAAATTGATAAATTTGAAGATAAACGTTTATGATGAAGTATGCAGCAAAGAAGATTCATCTGCTCAAGATGTGCTTAGCGTGCAGTTTGATTGATTTGTGTAAAAATGTTAAACAATGTTTTGTAATAAATTTCCTTCTGATCTTGACATTATATACATACTGACGTTATTGTGATGACTACGTGTGTTTACATGCTTGTTGCAAATTTTTTGATGCTTAATGCTTTAAAACCAATCGATTATGCACCTGAGCATAAAATTTCTATACACAATTGTGCAGTGTATAATTGAGCAAATCATTTTGAAAAGTGTATAAGGTAATTCATATGTAAACGCCTTGTAGTATTAAATTTTGCTAAATGAATATGATGTCTGGATTCTGTTATACGCCTTCCGTCATAAAATTAATGAGGATGAATTATGAAGTGTTTTAGAAGAATGATTACAAATCAATAGACTCTCCGTCTTACGCCTTCCGTCATAAAGTATATGAGGAAGAATTGCTAATTATTTTGCCTTCAAACATAAAATATAGAACTTCGTTCTGTGAAGTAAGTTTTTTATAATGTTTGTCATGACAAGTATCTGAGTTTTGTATCATGCCTCGGTGCGTTCTAGTAAAACTTAAACGTTTTCTAGCCGATCCCTTGTGCCTTTACTGGCCGGCACAAAAGCTTCCGCCATCGGAGGTATTTTAAAAATACACTCTTTCTGTGGGCAGGTTATAAATGTAATGTTTTACATTTGTCACGGGCAGCACTTTGTTTAAGAAAAATATAAAATTTATTGTTCGGTACTATGCAGTACATAAATGATTGATGACGAATTTAGGTGGATCAAGCCTAATTAGTACGCCATGAATGTTTAATGTATGCAATTGCTAACATATGCACTGTAAAATAACCACAATGGTTCACAGTAAATTGATAAACATTGCTCTTCATATAATGCAAAAATATGTTGTTCAAATGCCAAACATGTGTATTTTGGCATGAATACAATGATTGTAAGAGACAATGTCTTTATAAAAATGCTAAAAAACTGCTCTGATAATAAACTTTTGTTCATGCTGAGATTTTCTTCTTCACACGTCGAGCGCCCAGCGCTATCCGGCCTACACACTTGATTATGGAATGAAAAATTCCTGAACTTCATCATCACTAAACAACCAATCATGCTTTCTCCAGTTTACGTTGTCTTTTGGTAAGTTCACAAATGTGGATCTCTCCCTAGCCGGTGCCACATACTGTGAATGTATGGCGGCTACTCCGTTAGGAGTTGGGAACCTGATCTCTGCATGAGCTGTCGATGTTATTGTTCCAAATTTAGTCAACGCTGCCCTTCCAAAAAGGACGTTAAACTGAGAATTTCCATCTATGATTGTGAAATCGATTGTTTCTGTTCTCAACAATGGGAATGTGCCTATAACAACTTTCAAACGAATCTGCCCCATGGCATTTACCGGTGCTCCCGTTAATCCTGAAACCTTCAATCTCATTTGCCTAGCTCTGTCCTGCACATGCCTTGGAAAAGTCTTCAAGCAATGCCAGTAAATGATGTCAGCTTCACTTCCCGTATCTGTGTAGATACAGTTGACAAACTTATTTGCTATCTCTGCTGAAATGATCACTGGCTGAACGGGCAACGCCCAATTCTGAATTGGCTGAAAGATAATTAGAGCATATCTCCAGCTGTCCAAATTGCTGTTTGATGATTCACCTTCTGCATAATAACTGTCGTTGATCCAAACCATCCTAATTACAACTTCTGGAGTTATCTCACGCTCTGTGACCCGGTCTCCGTACTGCGGTTGGTTCCGATTATCTCTTCCGCCATGCTGCTCTCTTCTGTTTTCTCCGCGGAGTCCTCTGTTACCATCATTCCTTTGCCACGCAAATTTCCTGCGAGGATCATTCCCCCTGTACCGTTTTCCAGGCAACAAATGATTCAATTCTCCTGCCTTGATTTTCGCTATGATTTTCCCCATCAAAGATTTGAAATTGTCCGTATCATGGCCCCATGCCTCATGGAAATCGCACCACAACTCACTCTTTGGTCCCTCCCTTTCTTCCATAGGTGCTGGAGCATTGAAAGTGGTCCGAATTGGTTCAGTGAAGAGGATCTCTTTCGGAGTTTTGGTAAGCGCCATAATCAACGGGTGCCTTCCTATTGGCCTTCTGTTGTGGTGAAAATCATTAGGGTGATTGTTTCCTCTCCATCCTCCATTTGAATTGTCATTCCTTCTCTGATTTCTGTCAAAATACCGTCCTCCGTTGTGCGGCTTGCTACTACTGCCAGTATCAAACTTGTTCAACCCACGCTCACCAGCTCGAACATGCCTCTGTGCAACCTCCAACGCTTGATGCAATGTTTTTGGCAAGTCATACCGTAATGCATGAACAAGTGCACTAAACCGTCGCTGGTCCAAACAGAAAATGAAACCAGATACAAGCTGTGATTCTGGACAATCAGGAATCTTCTGTGCTTCAAGTGTATAACGCTTCATAAAATTGCTCAAAGATTCATTATGATGTATTGTGATCTCGTGTGCATCAAGATGTGTCAGAGTACAGCTCCGTAGATTTTGGTATTGCATCACAAATTTTGCTCTCAAATCAAGAAAACTAGTAATACTCCTTGGCGGCAAACTAGCAAACCATTCGCATGCCATTTTTTGCAGTACCATAGGAAACATATGGCACGCAGTTTCATCCTCCCAATGCTGCAACCTCATAACACCTTCAAACATAGTCAGAAAATCTTCCGGATCCGTTGTGCCATCATAAACTTCAATTGTTGGTATAGCAAGATTTCTGGGCAATGGATAATTAGCAATTCGATCAATGAAACACTGTGTAGATTCTGCCATGGCTGGTGGCTTGGTGGCTTGCTCTCCAGTAATGAGGGCAAAGAAATTGTCCACGGCCACAACACGGACGGCGGGCTACGCTAAGCGTGGCTTATATTTTGCCGGAGCTGTCTGCTTAAGAATGTCATTTAATAGCAACACTGCCTGCTTCTCTGACATGAACTCATCTTTGTCAATTTCATCATCAGAGTCATTATTATCATAGCTCAGGTCGTTATCATCCCCAGAATCATCAATAAGACTGCCCAGCTTGTCGAGTAGCCTAGATAACTTGTATTTTGATATAGATTGCCTTTTCATTATTTGCTTGTCTCTGCCATCCGCCATCCACCGAAGAGGTATAAATGATGGACATCGCCGTGGTTGTATCAATGGTCGTCGCTCTGAATTAGTAACAAAATTTGAAAGTCTTTCTGCACTTTTAGCTGTCGCTTCTTCGATTACTGGCCTTTTCTCCGAATTAGTTCTCAAATGTTTAAGCCTTTCTGCAGTTTCAGCAACTGTTTCTTCAATCGTACCATCTAGTGGCTGAATGGGTACATCTTCAACAGTTATCATGTCATCAGTTGATGGATTGTTGACTGCTTCAAGTACAAATGGAGCTTCAGTTGTTTTTGTTCCTTTTTCGTTTCGTGTGTTCTTTGCATTAGTGGATGGCGCCATTGTTAATACCTATTTCCTTATGAGGTAAGGCTTAGTGTGCCAACAAGATACTAGAAGTAATCTAGCTTTAGGAGGGCGGAATGTTGCCGATTGATTTTTACCCTCGGAAAATAATCTCTGCAGACCCGGTTCACAAGTGTAGAAACTTGTGGGGTGGCTTAATCAATCTGTCGTCCGTAGAGCGTAAAAGTGCTAGCCGGATGACTTCTAGTGAGAGAAAGTAGAGAGAGAAAGAGAAGTGAAGTCTCAGATCTCAAAGTTGTCAGAATAACTGAACTGTGTAAAATGACGACCCAAGGGGTCTATTTATAGTGTCAGATCCACCAAATTGCTCGGGGACACGTGTCAAATGATGATACGTTCTGTTATTCGTGATTCGAAATTTATGCTGAAGGTGGCGCTCTCCGGCCAGGGCTTACACGCTAGGCGGCCTTCAGGGCTTACGCATGACGGAGCGGCCTGTACAGCGTAGAACGCTGAACGGAAAACTTCACAGAACTGTTGTTTCCAGCCTTCCTGATGCTACTTTTATGCAACCATTATGCCTTTTATGTGTGTATACGATAGGATACACCATTAGCTAGTAAACTTGGTCTTCATATTTCCATTGTTATCGGAGGAGATAAAACGGACCCTCAACAAATAGTAACGGATCAAGCCCCGTTGGCTCGTTAGGGTTTTTTTTTAAAAAAAAACTTTCTAGTAGCGAGGCTTGTAGGATGTTTATTATGGGTCTTTCACCCGTTGATAAAAGTCCCTAGTAATATATGGACAAAAAATTGTGTTGTACTTATAATTGGACTTTCACTTTCAATGTTACTTGAAATTTGTTAGAAGAGAGACGAATATAATCACATGGACGTACATATTTCAGCTCATAAAAATGTAAGATGATTAATGAATGATGAATCATAAAAACAATAGTGCATAAATTGAAAGATTACCTTTATAGCTTATACATCTCATTGATTTCACTTGAACAACCGACTTGAAGATTAAAGAGAAAGTAAGAAAAGAATGGAAGAGGATGTGTTTTTTTATGAGTGACTATTACTAATATAACTAATATATAGACAAAATTTGTGTTATTCGTTATGAATAGTACTATTTAATATTTCATTTTTCACACACCCAACTCCATAATTTTCATTAAAATACAAATCGAACCCCCCACTTTATAGTACTATTTAATATTTCATTTTTCACACACCCAACCCCCTAACTTTCATTAAAATACAAATCGAACCCCCCATTTTATACCTATATTCTAAAATATTATTTATCTCATCACTAACATTAAAAATATTGAATAATAACACTCACCACGCTACTACTGTGCTACTTTTTTTTTGTCTCAAACGATAAAAAAACAACTTTCATAAAAGGAACAACCCTTCAATGCTACCAAAAGATGTCGAAAAATATTCTTTTTTACAAAATAGATCAACTAACTTTAAAAAAAAAAAAAAAAACCCCGAACGCTAAAAGAAGCAACTTTCACAAAGGAACAACCCTTCAATGTTAGATGTCGATTTTTTTTTTAACAAAATAGATCAACACTTTTTTTTAACTCGCATTCAAAACGGATCCCCCGACGCGAAGCGAGGGCTCCACAACTAGTTTAGCATATAGGCGTCTTATTGTCAATGGGCCTGATATCTCAATTGAGCTTATTTGGGCTGATCATGCATGGTCCAACTATATATGTTGTATTTCAACATCCCCGGTTAGGCGGTAAACACCTAAATTAATTCGATAAACATTGTACAACAAAGTAAGCGACTTTTCGGGTGCCTTTATTTCGGGTGGGGTTAATAAGATTTCGTTGTCTAATTCTACTTGGAGTAAAATTGTTAAAACAGGCTTCGAGATAGATGGTCTTGGAGTTGACTTTTCCAAGTCCTTCTCAAGATTGATTGGTAATGGTTCTCATACTAAGTTTTGGGATGATGTTTGGGTCAACGACAAACCTTTAAAAGAGATTTTCAAGAGATTGGTGCGGCTTGATTTTAATGGTGATGCTACGGTTGCGGATAGGGTCTTATGGGGTGCTCAAAAGTGCGTTCCAAGTGGGTGCTGGTCACGAGACATTTCGGGCAGAATATGTGCTGAGCTAGCTGAATTGGAGCTGATCATTGCGTCTACAACAATCGTTCCCGATAAAGCTGATTCTTGGGTTTGGAGATTATGTGGGTCGGGTCGATTTACTACCCACTATTTATCTAATCTTTTCATGTCTAAATGCCTTCCTCCAAATGCGTCAAACTTAGCTACACTTAGATGCTCTCTTATTCCAAAAAAAGTTGGTGTTTTTATATGGAGGGCGAGGCGGGGAAGGTTACCCGTCTTGTTAGAACTTGACAAACAGGGTATTGATCTTCATTCCGTCCTTTGTCCTCTATGCGATGACATCGTGGAATCGGTTGAGCATGCTTTGTTTTCTTGTTCTAAGGTCCGAGAAGTTTGGGAAAAAGTCCTTAAGTGGTGGCGTATTGCCCCGACTCACTATAATCTCGACTCCCTCCTTGGTGATGATTTATCCTCTCAATTTTCGGATTTGGGTAAAAAGTTATGGCAAGCGACGGTGTGGACTAGTGTGTATCTCATTTGGAAAAATAGGAATAAAAAAGTATTCAAGAATTCGAGTTGGTCCGCTCCGGTTTGTCATAACCCGTCCTAAACCATAAGGACAACTATAATAACATATGATTTCATCGCGAGGTATTGACCTCTATATGCGACATTTTTTAAAGAAAACTGCATTCGTTTTTACAATACAAACCATAACTTTTATTAAAAATACAAAGTTTAAACAACATAATAATGATTATCGTTTAGCGATAATCTTAGCTTTACAAACTTTACATGTGATGATAACAACACGATTTCCAACGTATTTTACATTACAACTTCTCCGATATGCAGTTTTATTTTTGACACAAATATGCATACTCAAGATCTTGCTTAAATTCAACATGTTGCAGCGGAAGCTTTTAGTTATCACCTGAGAATAAACATGCTTAAAACGTCAACATAAAGTTGGTGAGATATAGGTTTAATGCCGGCAGCGTTATAAATATAGACCACAAGATTTCATATATAAACGTTTTAATAAAGATATTCTAAGTTGTTGAGCACTTGATAACCATACTTAACATTTAATCAACGTCGCATATTCCCTTTATTATGAAATCTTACTACACCGTACTAAGTGTAGTCACCGAAACGAAGTACTGTGCAACCGTTGAATACTGGTCGTCCAGTCCGGTTTGGGTTGTCAGGCCCGATAGATCTATCAACAGGATTCGTGTTTACAATACCTCATGTAAATAGTAGTTACCAAGTTACAGGGAAGTATGCCAGTGGTACAACTCAACGTAGAATATATATTTTTAATCACTTGTGTCCATAACGTAAATCATAAAATGCATGTATTCTCATCCCGAAATATTTAGAGTTTAAAAGTGGGACTATATACTCACTTTTGCCTTGAAGGTATTTAACACGACTTGGTCTCCGATAGATATCACGAACCTAACCATATATATAATATATCAACATATTTTTTTTTAAGTAATCGTTACATATATATATATATACTTTTAATACTTTTAATATTTTCTTAGTCCGTAGTTAGCAGTCCGATGTTAGTGGTCCACAATTAGTTGCTTAAATAAAATAAATAAAGACCCCATCGTATTCGTATTGATCAGAATTAATCTCGACCCATGGTACCATGTTGTCAAGTGACGTGTTGCGTACATAAAGTACCGTGTTGTCAAATGACGTGTTGCGTACAATCATGAGGTCTTATGATTAATCTTCTCGTGTTGTTTACGGGTGGTCCTGAAATATATAAAATCAAATCATAAGTAATTATATATAAAATATCATATTAATTAGAAAAGATATGATTAATTTACTTTTTCTCCAAATATTTTTCGTAGCTAAACTAGCTTCGGATACCCAATCTTGTTTTAGTCGTAGTTTCTTCATTACAACTCCGTTTTTGTTGGTTCAACTTGCCACTTCCTTGGATCGAGTCAAATTTTAAGAATATGAACTGAAAATACCTTAATTTGTATTCGAAATCACAGGTTATAGGTCAAATTTTGGTGAAACTTATGAAAGTGATCATTTTCCATCATAAAAACAACATTTAATGATCATTTTTCTAAAAATACTTACACTTTGAGTTAAACCATGAAATTTTTATGTGTTAACATATTCATAAGAAATATCATTTTTCCAGAACATGAACTTCCAATTCAAAGTTCAAGATGGTTTTTAATTATCCAACCCAAAACAGCCCCCTTTTGCACTCCGACGACGTAGATTCAGTTTTTAAGATGTTCTTTGTAAAACCAAGTTATATATTGTTAAGTTAGCATATCATTATGATATATTACAGGTCTTGAAGTATTTTAAAAGTCAAGTTAGAAGGATCTATTTAGTTTGCGAACAAGTTTGAAATCATTCAAACTATGTTCTTGTTGTTAAAATTTTATACCACAAAATAAGATAGCTATATGAATATGAATTGAATAAGATTATGAACAAGGTTACTACCTCAAGTTACTTGGACAAAGTTACTGCAAAAGATAAGAAATAATCTTGGAATCAAAGAGTGGTGGAGTTAATTCAAAAGGTTGGAAGTAAACTTCTTCAAATGGGTGGTTATTTTGATATGTTCTTGAAAGAGTTTTCTTATGGTGTTTAAGGCTTGTAATTGAAGCTAAATGAGGGGTAAAATGCTTGGAGATGATCAAGTATGAAGTTAGGAGTATTTTGAAAGAGAAATGAGGGTGTAGGTATGAGAAAATGGAGTGAAGAAATGGTGTTCATTCATAAAAACGTTTTTAGTTTATAAAGAAAGAAAAGGATTCCTAATTTTGTTTTCTTACTAATAATTCATGCTACTTGACAAATCCTAGTTACCTCATATCTAGGGCAGTAATAATGTTGATTAGGATGTTGATTTGATGTGTATATATCAATAGTAAATACGTATAGAAGCTGGGTATGATACGGGTACATATACCCTAGATATACGTATAGAAATCTTGAGAAAACGGAACGAGAATTCAAATATAGCTATCTTTTGTGAATATAATTATATTGTTTTATGTATTTAAGTCTTTAAAAAGTGATTACATACATTATATATACGATACATGTATAAGCATTATAGATTATAAGTATATATATTAAAGAATGTTACGTATAGTTATCGTTTTGAAAACTTAAGTTAGTAGTTTCAAAATATACTTTTAACTCATTGTCATTAGTACACAATGAGATGTTAAACCATCCTTAGATCATGTTAAATATATATAAATACATATATATACACAAACGTATAATTATCGTATGTTATATAGTTCGTGATATCATCGGTCATATTGGACGGTCAAATGTTGTGTAAAACTCTTTTCAAAAACACAAGTCTCAACAATTTAGATTGCTTATCATGTTGGTATGGTTTAATTTATGTAAATATTAATCTCGTAAGTATAAAATGATCGGAAAAAATCCGGGTCGTTACAGTACCTACCCGTTAAATAAATTTCGTCCCGAAATTTTAAAGTTGTACCTATTTTGCGTTGTCGGGAAACAAATGTGGGTACTTTTGTTTCATCTGATCCTCTCATTTCCAAGTAAACTCGGGACCCCTTCGAGCATTCCAACGAACCTTAACGATTGGTATGTTGCTCTGCTTGAGTTGTTTAACTTCACGGTCCATGATTTCGACTGGTTCTTCTATGAATTGTAGTTTCTCATCGACTTGGATTTGTTCAAGAGGAATGGTGAGATCTTCCTTTGCAAGACATTTCTTGAGGTTTGAGACGTGAAATGAATTATGTACTCCGGCGAGTTGTTGTGATAACTCGAGTCGATAAGCTACCGGTCCGATGCGTTCGATGATCTTGAACGGGCCTACATACCTTGGGTTCAGTTTACCTCTTTTTCCAAAACGTATTACACCTTTCCAAGGTGACACCTTTAGCATAACCATGTCACCGATCTGAAACTCTAATGGTTTCCTTCGGATATCGGCGTAGCTCTTTTGGCGACTACGGGCTGTTTTCAATCTCTCCTTGATTTGTACTATCTTCTCAGTAGTTTCATGTATGATCTCGGGACCAGTTAATTATCGATCTCCTACTTCATTCCAACAGATAGGGGATCTACACTTCCTTCTATATAGTGCTTTGAATGGTGCAGCTTTAATGCTCGCATGATAACTATTATTATACGAGAATTCTGCTAATGGTAGATACTTATCCCATCCGTTTCCAAAATCGATCACACATGCTCTGAGCATGTCATCAAGAGTCTGAATTGTTCTTTCACTCTGCCCGTCAGTTTGTGGATGATATGCGGTGCTCATATCTAAACGAATTCCCAGGGCCTCCTGTAGTGATTGCCAAAACTTTGATGTAAATCTACTATCACGATCGGATATAATGGAAATCGGTATTCCATGCCTTGAAACAATTTCCTTTATGTATAATCGTATTAGTTTCTCCATTCTATCCGTTTCCTTTATAGGCAAGAAATGTGCAGATTTGGTGAGACGATCAACTATTACCCAAATGGTGTCATAACCCTAGGCAGTCTTAGGTAACTTTGTGATGAAATCCATGGTAATACCATCCCATTTCCATTCTGGGATTTCTGGTTGTTGAAGTAACCCTGACGGCTTCTGGTGTTCTGCTTTAACTTTGGAACAAGTTAAACATTCCCCAACATATGTTGCAACGTCTGTCTTTAAATTAGGCCACCAATAATGCATCTTAAGATCTTGATACATCTTTCCAACTCCAGGATGTATCGAGTATCTTGTCTTATATGCCTCGTTCAATATCAACTTCCTTAATCCACCCAACTTTGGTACCCAAATACGGTTTGCAAAATATCGAATTTCGTCTTCCCGTATAACAAGTTGCTTCTCATACTTCTTCATTATTTCATTTCCTATGTTTTCTTTAGTAAGAGCTTCTCGTTGAGCCTCTTTGATTTGTGAGTTGCGATTCACGCGGATTTTTATGTTTATTGCTCGTACTCGAATTGGTTCCCGTTCCTTTCTGCTTAAAGCGTCAGCCACCACGTTCGCTTTCCCGGGATGATAGCGAATTTCACAATCATAGTCATTTATCAGCTCGACCCACCTACGTTGCCTCATGTTCAGCTGTTTCTGATCAAAAATATGTTGAAGGCTTTTATGATCAGTAAACACAGTGCATTTAACCCCATATAAATAGTGTCTCCATATCTTCAATGCAAACACTACTGCTCCCAATTCTAAATCATGCGTCGTATAATTCTGCTCGTGAATCTTCAATTGTCGGGATGCATATGCAATAACTTTCTTTCGTTGCATAAGGACGCAACCAAAACCTTGTCGCGAAGCGTCACAATATATCTCAAAATCATCGTTCCCTTCAGGTAACGATAAAATAGGCGCCGTAGTCAACTTCTTCTTCAGTAATTGAAATGCACTCTCCTACTCAGAGGTCCATTCGTACTTCTTCCCTTTTTGCGTTAACGCTGTTAATGGTTTAGCTATTCGGAAAAAATCTTGAATAAACCTTCTATAATAACCGGCTAAACCCAAAACTTGGCGTATCTGCGTTGGTGTCTTAGGAGTCTTCCATTTTTCAATGGCCTCAATTTTAGCTGGATCAACCTGAATTCCTTTGCTACTAACAACGTGGCCAAGAAATTGCACTTCTTTCAACCAAAATGCACACTTAGAAAATTTGGCGTATAACTGTTCTTTTCTTAACAATTCTAATACCAACCTTAAATGCTGCTCATGCTCTTGCTCATTTTTGGAATAGATAAGAATATCGTCAATGAAAACGATAACAAACTTATCTAAATACAGACTACAAACTCGATTCATGAGGTCCATGAATACAGCTGGCGCATTAGTCAACCCAAACGGCATAACCAAAAATTCGTAATGACCATAACGTGTCCGAAAAGCAGTTTTTGGAATGTCTTCTTTTTTGACACGTAGTTGATGATAGCCCGATCTTAGGTCGATTTTTGAGTACACACATGATCCTTGCAGCTGATCAAATAAGTCGTCAATTCTCGGTAGTGGATACCGATTCTTGATAGTTAACTTATTTAATTCTCGATAATCTATACACATCCTAAAAGATCCATCTTTCTTTTTAACAAATAAAATTGGAGCCCCCCACGGTGAAGTACTTGGTCGTATGAATCCACGGTCCAGTAATTCTTTTAACTGACTCTGAAGTTCTTTTAACTCGGACGGTGCAAGTCTATATGGAGCACGAGCAACCGGTGCAGCACCTGGTATAAGATCTATTTGAAATTCTACAGACCTGAAAGGAGGTAGTCCCGGTAATTCTTCCCGAAAAACATCGGGAAAGTCTTTTACTACATTTACATCGTTGATATTCTTCTCCTTTTCTTCAACTTTCTTTACATGTGCTAGGATGGCATAACATCCTTTTTCTAAGCACTTTTGAGCTTTCAAACAGCTAATGAGATTTAGGTTTAAGTTACCTTTATCTCCGTAAATCATTATCATTGATTTATCCTTTCGATGAATACGAATTGCCTTTTCAGCACATACCACTTCGACTCCTACTTTGGACATCCATTTCATGCCGATAATTACGTTAAAACTTCCTAATTCTATAGGTATCAAATCAATCTTGAATGTTTCTCCGGCTAAATTTATTTTACAATCACGGCAAATTTTATCGGCTTTAATTAGTTTACCATTTGCTAACTCGATCATGTACTTAGCATCTAGAGGTAATGATGAACAATTCAATTTAGCGTAAAAGTCTCTACACACGTAACTTCTATCGGCACCAGTATCAAATATAATAGATGCTGATAAGTTATTAATGATAAACGTACCCGTAACAAGCTCCGGGTCTTCACACGCCTCTCTAGCATTAATTATAAATGCTCTTCCACGTGCAGGTCCGTTATTATTCTCTGGATTCGGGCACTGGCTCTTATAATGACCCTGTTTCCCACACCCATAACAAGTAATAGTGGCCAAGGCAGTTCTATTTGCATTGGTGGCAGGAGTCTTGGTGCCATTGGTATTTGTAACAGGAATCCTACAATCTTCAGCAAGATGACCCCATCGATTACAATTATCGCACACCACATTACAATAACTAGAGTGATGTTTGTGGCATCTGTTACATAAAGGATTTCGTCCTTTGTAACCTGAGCTGGAACCACTACCCACACCTTGCGTGGTTTCTTGTTTCTTGTTGGATTGTTGATTACCTTCCCACTTTCTTTTGTTTTCTGATGTCTTGACATCGGTGTTCTTATCCAGAATAATCTGATCCATCAACTCGTTTGCCATGGTGATGGCTTCGTGAATAGTCTTGGGTTTCGATGCTGTAACATTTGCTTTGACATTTTTAGGCAAATCATCTTTGTACAGTTCTATCTTCCGTTCTTCGGTTGGTACCAATTCGGGACATAGCAAAGCTAATTCCATGAATTGCTGATTGTAGTTGGTGAGTTCAGTACCAACAACTTTCAGGCTTCATAATTCAGTTTCCAACTTCCTAACCCCGTTCCTGGGAAAATACTCGTTGATTAGCATTGTTTTGAATTCTTCCCATGGAGTATCATAAGCTACATCTCCTCCTACGGCCTTCACATAGTTTTTCCACCACGTGAGTGCACTATCTTGTAAGGTGCACGATGCATACTTGGTCATGTCCTTCTTAATACAACCACTGATTTTAAACACAGACTCAATCTTTTCGATCCACCGGGTTAAACCGACCGGTCCTTCTGTTCCACTGAATGATGAGGGCTTGCAACCTTGAAAAGTTTTGTAAGTACATCCCACACGAGGATTTGGGTTAACTACAGCACCTCTTGCAGCCTCGACCCATAACATTCTGTCGTCCACTCGCTGATTGATGAGTTCCTCGATTTCTTGTTCCGTCATTCGGTTCAATCTCGCCATAATCTTCAATAAGAATGAAAAAAATAATTATTCACATGGAATATTATAGATGTAGTATGTATTTACAGTACATCGTAGCTTATTAATAATATGAACCAGTTATTATTATAAAAGCCTTTTCTTCTTATTAGCATTTTATAATTATATCTAGGGTAGTACCTACCCGTTAAAGTTCATACTTAATAGCTTAATACAGAAATTAATTACTACCATCCAAATAATACTCAACCATGGAAAATTATTGCATTTCACACTTCACTATTTTACATATGCTTATCTTACATCAAACATTAAGCAAACCACACTAGTTAATATTATACAAAACGTTATATGATCCCATGGTTTAAAACAACAGTGCATCATTTAACCCAAAACGTTTGTGTTCAAAGAAATCGCTTAAAAGTTATCTTGACGGTCTCCCTGCGTTTTGGCTGAGGGGCTGAAGAACTGGATGCCGGGATAGAACTAATAGGAATAGCGGGAATAGGGATGGAAGTGTCTGGTGGAGTTGGTGCCACAACATCCTTACTAAACTTGGGATTTGGATTTTCCAATTCAGTAGCCTTTCGTTTCTTTCCTCTTTCGAACTTGTCTTTCGTGATTTCCTGTATTTCTTCCTCCTCAGGATCACTTTCCGGTTCCTCTTCAATTTATTCATCCGAAAATTGTGAGTCTTCCCCAAAGTTGTCGTTTTCATCATCGGATAGGTTAATGACTGGAACACCATCTAAAGATTCTGGTTCGGAGTCGCTGAATGTGATAACAAGTTCTAAGCCAGACATCTATCACATAACAACTAGCAAATTAGTACCACATAATATTTACATATTAATTTTTAACCAACAAGGATAAGCAATATTTTTCGAAATCAAACACGGTTAAAGTCCAGACTCACTAATGCATCCTAACAAACTCGATAAGACATACTAATGCAAATTTTATGGTTCTTTAAGACCAACGCTCTGATACACATGTCATAACCCGTCCTAAACCATAAGGACAAATATAATAACATATGATTTCATCGCGAGGTATTGACCTCTATATGCGACATTTTTCAAAGAAAACTGCATTCATTTTTACAATACAAACCATAACTTTTATTAAAAATACAAAGTTTAAACAACATAATAATGATTATCGTTTAGCGATAATCTTAGCCTTACAAACTTTACATGTGATGATAACAACACGATTTCCAACGTATTTTACATTACAACTTCTCCGATATGCAGTTTTATTTTTGACACAAATATGCATACTCAAGATCTTGCTTAAATTCAACATGTTGCAGCGGAAGCTTTTAGTTATCACCTGAGAATAAACATGCTTAAAACGTTAACATAAAGTTGGTGAGATATAGGTTTAATGCCGGCAGCGTTATAAATATAGACCACAAGATTTCATATATAAACGTTTTAATAAAGATATTCTAAGTTGTTGAGCACTTGATAACCATACTTAACATTTAATCAACGTCGCATATTCCCTTTATTATGAAATCTTACTACACCGTACCAAGTGTAGTCACCGAAATGAAGTACTGTGCAACCGTTGAATACTGGTCGTCCAGTCCGGTTTGGGTTGTCAGGCCCGATAGATCTATCAACAGGATTCGCGTTTACAATACCTCATGTAAATAGTAGTTACCAAGTTACAAGGAAGTATGCCAGTGGTACAACTCAACGTAGAATATATATTTTTAATCACTTGTATCCATAACGTAAATCATAAAATGCATGTATTCTCATCCCGAAATATTTAGAGTTTAAAAGTGGGACTATATACTCAATTTTGCCTTGAAGGTATTTAACACGACTTGGTCTCCGATAGATATCATGAACCTAACCATATATATAATATATCAACATATTTTCTTTTTAAGTAATCGTTACATATATATATACTTTTAATACTTTTAATATTTTCTTAGTCCGTAGTTAGCAGTCCGATGTTAGTGGTCCACAATTAGTTGCTTAAATAAAATAAATAAAGACCCCATCGTATTCGTATTAATCAGAATTAATCTCGACCCATTGTACCATGTTGTCAAGTGACGTGTTGCGTACATAAAGTACCGTGTTGTCAAATGACGTGTTGCGTACAATCATGAGGTCTTATGATTAATCTTCTCGTGTTGTTTACGGGTGGTCCTGAAATATATAAAATCAAATCATAAGTAATTATATATAAAATATCATATTAATTAGAAAAGATATGATTAATTTACTTTTTCTCCAAATATTTTCGTAGCTAAACTAGCTTCGGATACCCAATCTTGTTTTAGTCGTAGTTTCTTCATTACAACTCCGATTTTGTTGGTTCAACTTGCCACTTCTTTGGATCGAGTCAAATTTTAAGAATATGAACTGAAAATACCTTAGTTTGTATTCGAAATCACAGGTTATAGGTCAAACTTTGGTGAAACTTATGAAAGTGATAATTTTCCATCATAAAAACAACATTTAATGATCATTTTTCTAAAAATGCTCACACTTTGAGTTAAACCATGAAATTTTTATGTGTTAACATATTCATAAGAAATATCATTTTTCCAGAACATGAACTTCCAATTCAAAGTTCAAGATGGTTTTTAATTATCCAACCCAAAACAGCCTTGAAGTGTTTTAAAAGTCAAGTTATATCTTTTTAAGTTAGCATATCATTATAATATATTACAGGTCTTGAAGTGTTTTAAAAGTCAAGTTAGAAGGATCTATTTAGTTTGCGAACAAGTTTGAAATCATTCAAACTATGTTCTTGTTGTTAAAATTTTATACCACAAAATAAGATAGCTATATGAATATGAATTGAATAAGATTATGAACAAGGTTACTACCTCAAGTTACTTGGACAAAGTTACTGCAAAAGATAAGAAATAATCTTGGAATCAAAGAGTGGTGGAGTTAGATCAAAAGGTTGGAAGTAAACTTCTTCAAATGGGTGGTTATTTTGATATGTTCTTGAAAGAGTTTTCTTATGGTGTTTAAGGCTTGTAATTGAAGCTAAATGATGGGGAAAATGCTTGGAGATGATCAAGTATGAATTTAGGAGTATTTTGAGAGAGAAATTAGGGTGTAGGTATGAGAAAATGGAGTGAAGAAATTGTGTTCATTCATAAAAACGTTTTTAGTTTATAAAGAAAGAAAAGGATTTCTAATTTTGTTTTCTTACTAATAATTCATGCTACTTGACAAATCCTAGTTACCTCATATCTAGGGCAGTAATAATGTTGATTAGGATGTTGATTTGATGTGTATATACCAATAGTAAATACGTATAGAAGCTGGGTATGATACGGGTACATATACCCTAGATATACGTATAGAAATCTTGAGGAAACGGAACGAGAATTCAAATATAGCTATCTTTTGTGAATATACTTATATTGTTTTATGTATTTAAGTCCTTAAAAAGTGATTAAATACATTATTTATACGATACATGTATAAGCATTATAGATTATTAGTATATATATCAAAGAATGTTACGTATAGTTATCGTTTTGAAAACTTAAGTTAGTAGTTTCAAAATATACTCATAACTCATTGTCGTTAGTAAACAATGAGATGTTAAACCATCCTTAGATCATGTTAAATATATATAAATACATATATATACACAAACGTATAATTATCGTATGTTATATAGTTCGTGATATCATCGGTCATATTGGACGGTCAAACGTTGTGTAAAACTCTTTTCAAAAACACAAGTATCAACCATTTGGATTGCTTATCTTGTTGGTATGGTTTAATTTATGTAAATATTTATCTCATAAGTATAAAATGATCGGGAAAAATTCGGGTCGTTACACGGTTGCCTTAAACGTTATTCAAGTTAAGAGTTACGAATGGATCGCGAGGTGGTGTAAGTTAAAAGTATTGATTGGATTGATTGGTTACATAATCCATATGTATTAGTCATGTAATCTTGCTCATTGTTATATGTAATTCGATGTATAGCATAGGATTCTAGCTCGGAATCGTATGCTTGTATCTTGTGCGAACATTGTACATTCGAGTTTCTTTTAATAATATTGTTGCCGTTCAAAAAAAAAAAAGTAAGCGACTTTTCGATATATAAACAAAGAAAATGATGGTATATAGTGAAGAATGGGGCTGTAAAATAAAGGGAATTTTATATTATCTTACTTGACTTATCCCTTGTGATGACCCGAGAATTTCCGACTAAATTTAAACTTAATCTTTATATATTTCCGACACGATAAGCAAAGTCTGTAATATTGAGTCTTTAAAAGTTTTGGAACAGTTTACAAGAAACCATTTGACCTTTGACCAAATCCGACGATTCACGAACAACTGATAGTTAATAGGAATGTAATTATATTATATGTATATATATATGTAAAGTATATCGAATATTCATATATTGTTTCTAATTTATAATAACACACGTCCACTATTTTGATTGATATTAAATAAGTTACGAGCTTGTGTGTATAATAAGATAAATAGTAGACGAGCCTACTCGATCATTTTTCGCACATTTTATGACTAAAATAATTACATGAACTTGATATGAGATTTTTCTGAAGACTTGTGTCCGCCACTAATTATCAACTGAGCACGGTATACTATCCGGATTAAAAGTGATTAAAATTGGATTTTCTGTTTCACATGTTGATTCTTTTATTATTAATCATTATTAATATTAATTATTATTAATATTATCTAATTACATTCTATTATCTATTGATTGACACAAATGGACGTAATTGAATAATGTTATTGATTCTTTTAGTGTGTGTTTTGTTTCTATGTTCCCACTAAACATCTAATCTAATCTATATCTCTATCTACCTAATACATTATACTTATGCTTAGATATATACATATATAACTCGATCAATCAACAAACAATCAATTTAGTGATTGGCATCACCATAAATCACTATACCTAATTGAATATGATTGATCACTTTCTGTTACGGGTCCCTTTCAACTTGAAAGTTATATTCAATGATATGTTATTAATATCAATAATCAATAAATTAAATTATATTACAACATAAATATATGTATATGTATGTGATAGATAAAGAGGCTTCTTTACAGCTACACTAAGATCAATCATCACCAACCATTCTACTTTCGTGTTCCTACTTGAATCACCATCCTCACTCTAACTCGTCACCTTCGGTCACCACCTCAAACCCACTACAAAAATCGCCCATGTGAACCACCAACAACCCTACTATCTACTTCGGTTTTCTGTTTCTTACTCATTGAACAACATCAAGACATCACCACTTTGACTTGTTAACCATCAAAGCACTACTACTATCTATTTGCTATGGCCAAGAGTAACCAACACCCATGAACACCATTGTTTTTCTTCTTATTCCTATTTATGATGGAAGACCCAACAAACCACCACTGTTTCACTGTTGAACCCGCCACATCTGCTTATGTTATTATAGCTATTACCCGTCTTTTGTTGCAGGTCAACACCACCCAAAATGACTCTATAAAGACAACAATCAAGGAAACAAACAACAATGATATGCTATGAACATAATCAGTTAGGAAAGAAAACATAAATACCATCACATCCTCTTAAATT
The DNA here is from genome assembly GCF_046630445.1 of Rutidosis leptorrhynchoides. Taxonomy (NCBI): domain Eukaryota; kingdom Viridiplantae; phylum Streptophyta; class Magnoliopsida; order Asterales; family Asteraceae; genus Rutidosis; species Rutidosis leptorrhynchoides. The sequence goes on along the minus strand of NC_092340.1, from coordinate 240,621,715 downwards.
GTCTCTGAAACCGATCATCAACTTGACTTCTTCGCAAAGTGCAGCTGCCATTCGATCATCATCATTAAACTGTCACTAGCTGCTACCATTTCTTTTCGTTGAATCACAATCGTCTTTCTTTATACCTCTTCCTGTTCACCTTGTAAAATCACGAACCTGCAGCTGCTGTCTTGCCATTCGAATCACCACCCTAGAACACACCTGCAAATGTATTTCTTGTTTACATACCTGCTGTGTTTACAGTCATAAACCACATAAAAACTTAACCACTTATAGTTAACTTCTACTGCTATTACCGTCGCTGAATTTCATCAAACTCTTCTTCTCTTTTCAACATCAACCATTTAAACTTATTCATATCTTGTGCACTATTACTCGTCCTCTGTTGCAGCCCAAATATCCACAACTAACCATCGTAATTGTTGTCAAGAAACTCATGGGTTGTTACTATTGACGAACGAAACCTAAATTGTGGAGATATTGTTCCTGTTATTATTACTTGATGCTACTGCCACTATCTGTTCGTGATCCTCCTGCAACTACGATGTAAGCAAGTTAACAAGTCTACATCTATTAACATGTTTCTTTTGTTATTACTAAACTGAAGCCTGCTACACTTTGATTAACATGTGAACAATCAAAACCAAACTAATCTCTAAAATAAAAATCTAATTTTTAATTCAACAACAAAATAAAAACTAACAAAAATCATAACTATGAACATTAGATTTAGTATAAACAAATTAATCAGACTAATACGACCACTAGTATACAAATTAATTATAAATAAATCGAATTACATACATAGATCCTTGATTGCATATATCAATTTAAACATAAAATCGAAATTGATGATGATGAAGACTGATAGAGGTTGAACGATAGTGACGATGATGATGAATCGATGACCTGTTTTACCTCGATGATTGTTGGTTGATCAATTGATCGATTGGAGAATCAAAGGACCGTGATTTCTTCTGTGTATCTACTTTTGAAATCTCGATCTGTTTTTCTGTTGGGAACCACAAATAACGCGCGATTCTTTATATATTAGGTATATTATTATTATAATTATTATTATTATTATTATTATTATTATTATTATTATTATTATTATTATTATTATTATTAAAATTATCATTTTCATTGAAAAATAGTATTATTGAAACTATCATTTTATTTAAAAGTAACATTTTTTATTATTATCAACAATAGTAAAAATTATAAATACTTTAATTATTATTATTATTATCATCACTACTAATATCATTATGATCACTAACATTATTATTATCACAATTAGTATTATCATTAAATTTTAACATCTATTTTAATATAATAAAATATTATTATTATTACTTTCATATTAACAATATTATTATTATTATAACAAATAAATATTAACTATTTTATATATATATATATATATATATATATATATATATATATATATATATATAAGATATATAATTTAAATCATAATATATAAATTTGTTTGATTACGATTATAGGTATTAATATATATAAATGATATAGGTTCGTGAATCTGAGGTCAACCCTACTCATAATCAATGTCGTTATATGTATTTTTACTACAAAATACATTAGGTGAGTTTCATTTGCTCTCCTTTTACTCTTTACATTTTTGGGACTGAGAATACATGCAAATGTTTTATTAACTGTTTTACAATAATTATATGCATGAGTTTCATTTGTTCCCTTTTTAAATGCTTTTGAAATATATATTTTTGGGACTGAGAATACATGCAAATGCTTTATTAACTATTTTACAATAATTATATGTGTGAGTTTCATTATTCCCTTTTTATATATATTTTTGGGACTGAGAATACATGCGCTGTTTTATAAATGTTTTACGAAATAGACACAAGTAATCGAAACTACATTATATGGTTGAATTATCGAAATCGAATATGCCCCTTTTTATTAAGTCTGGTAATCTAAGAATTAGGGAACATACACCCTAATTGACGCGAACTCTAAAGATAGATCTATCGGGCCCAACAAGCCCCATCCAAAGTACCAGATGCTTTAGTACTTCGAAATTTATATCATGTCCGAAGGAGGATCCCGGAATGATGGGGATATTCTTATATGCATATTGTGAATGTCGGTTACCAGGTGTTCAATCCATATGAATGCTATTTTTTTGTCTCTATGCATGGGACGTATGTTTATGAGAAATGAAAATATGAAATCTTCTGGTCAATTAAAATTATGAAATGATTATTTATGTTAAACTAATGAACTCACCAACCTTTTGGTTGACGCTTGAAAGCATGTTTATTCTCAGGTATGAAAGAAATCTTCCGTTGTGCAATTGCTTATTTTAAAGATATTACTTGGAGTCATTCATGACATATTTCAAAAGACGTTGCATTCGAGTCGTTGAGTTCATCAAGATTATTATTAAGTCAATTATAGTTAGATATTATAAAATGGTATGCATGCTGTCCACTTTCAATGTAAGGAAATATTATCTTTTCAAAAATGAATGCAATGTATGTAAAATGTATCATATAGAGGTCAAGTACCTCGCGATGTAATCAACTATTGTGAATCGTTTATAATCGATATGGACTTCGTCCGGATGGATTAGGACGGGTCTTCACAGTTGGTATCAGAGCGGTGGTCTTAGCGAACCAGGTCTTTCATTAGCGTGTCTAACTGATAGTCGTTAGGATGCATTAGTGAGTCTGGACTTCGACCGTGTCTGCATGTCAAAAGTTTTGCTTATCATTTTGTGTCAAAAATTAACTGCTTATCATTCTTAAAGAATCACTTGCTTATCATTCTTAGTCTAGACACGTTTTACTGCATTGATTGCATGAATAGTGTATAGATAAAATTCATATCTTAACGTATCTGCTACTTCAAGTTAAAGCTATTCTTGCAATATCTGCCAAGACTCGGTTCGGTTCTTTGCAATATCTGCCAAGACTCGTCCGAGACAACCGAACATATTCTTGCCACATGCCCCCAGGTTAAAGCTATATGGTTGGATTTTTACAAATGGTGGAATTTTTCTCCCCCGGCAGAACTAAACGTCGCGGATTTATTTTCAAGTAGCTGCAGCTCCAGTCTCTCATCGATAGGTTCAAAAATATGGGAAGCCACCAAGTGGGTCTGCGGTTATTCTATTTGGAGATATCGCAACCTAAAAATCTTTCAAAACCAAATCTGGGACATACCTTCAATTCTAGCGGATATCCAACTTTCATCCTTTAAATGGATTTCGGGTCGAATAAAGAAAGCTCAAATTCAATGGTCACAATGGCTCATTAACCCGAACTCGTATTGCGTTGTTACATCAAGAGTGGGCATTGGCTAATACCCCACAGCATCCCCTATGCTTCTCGTGGCTAACCTTCTATAAGGCAAGATCTTCAGGGGTTAAACGGGCCTTGGAGTTTATGCTTTGTCGCTGCTCGATCAGCACTGTGTACTACTTCGTGTCCCTACTCGATTCGTTGAGTCCCCTCTCCTGGGGGTTTTACTTATAGTCGGTTTTTAATTCCATTTGTCTAGTAGTTATAATCGTTGGATGTTTGTTACTTTTCGGGGATGTATAATGTACATATATTTATATATTAATAAAATTATTTTGCCTTTCAAAAAAAAAAAAAAAAAAAAAAAACGTATCTGCTACTTCATATCTTAGCGTATCTGTTACTGTAACTTTGCCTGACAACTTTCGTAGATTCCTCCGTAAATTATGGGATTTTAGTATTATATATGCATATGTAAATTATGTATTGCAGGGTACTAATCTACATCCTATAATCTATTTCTTATCGAAAATCCTTCATCTGATCGTATGAGATGAATACTGCAACCAGTTCGAGTCCCTTAGATTCCAATAGTTATTCTGATAGTTATTCCGACAGCTATTCCGACATAGATGTTCACCTAAGCTCCGAAAATAGCGTCATCGGCATGAATCAACCAATCAGCCATTATCAATTCATCTGATGGGTTCGTAGTCGACTTAATTAATGGAAACGCGCAGAAGGTAATCCCTTCCACCAATCGAATTCACCTCTTGACAATGAACCTGAAGCGTTTACCGGCGAACCTATTCGACACACCATTTTCAGTCTCATTTCCAGGGTAACTCGACAAGATTATATTCTATCCACAATTCTGAACCTTATTCATCCGCTCGTTCCGACCGACAATCATCCTGGAGTAATAAGTCAATGAACTTCACGCTCGAATAATCAATTCGGAGAATATGGTACAAAATGTACCAGCTTCAGCAACATCACCGGCATTAACAGTACCATCAATAACAGCACCAGTACCATCAACAATCCATGCTTCAATATCATCATCTGTACTTTGAGTATGTTCTTCGTTCTACGTATCGTTCTACCTCATTTATCTTCGTTCGACATGGCGAATATGTAATCTCTAAAGTTTTAGAGATTATTTATTCTAGTTCCAACCGAAAAGCAAATGAGTTTAATATCATATTAACTCATTAAATCCATGAATACATCTGAAGAAAATATATATGTATATATGTTTTCATAAAGATTGTAATTAAAAATTCTTTTGTACAAACTGTTAATGGTGAAAATATTTTAACGGGTAGGTAATACCCGAAGAATATTTAAATTTCACATTAATAAGTTACATTGTACGTTCTTCGAATCTGATTCAACAATCATTTACTATCCTACTTACAACCACTGATATACGTATCTGTTCACCGCAGAATAACCCTTTTCATTCAATTTCATATTTGGATTTTGATCTATCAGAATTTAACAAGTGGCATAATGAAGAAAACATTGGACAAAAATAAAAATTTGTTAGAAACAAACAAATTAACCATGAGAAAATTTTGTTAAGAATCCTAGCTAACTGTTCCTAGCTAGCTGATTACACTTTGTTTATCGCAATTTATTTTATCGCAATTTACATTCTCGCAATTTTATTTATCGTCATTAAATTTCTGTTATTTACTTTACGCACTTTATTTATCGTTATTTAATTTTCTGTTATTTATTTTACGCACTTTAAATATCGGGACACGTATACAAGGTTTTGACATATCATATCGACGCATCTATATATATGATTTGGAATCACCATAGACACTCTATATGCAGTAATGATCGAGTTCTCTATACAGGGTTGAGGTTGATTCTACAATAATATATATAGTTTGAGTTGTGGTCGAGTCTGACACATATACGGGTCACGACACGTATTAATTAATTCGAATATTATATATTAAACTATATATGAATTATTGGACTGTCAACTGTGGACTATCGACTGTGGACTAATAACATTGGACAATTAAAATGAATTAAAATATTGATTATAACATATGAAACTAAACAACTCTTCAAGTTTGCCACTTGATTTCATCTTAAACCTCATTGAATCTTGACGATTACAATCCGCGTTCAAACCTTTCATGATTCTTGAAAACACCTCAATCGAGAGGATGAACCAACCGCACTTTATCTACATAAGAAAAGATCGATGCATATTGTTATGCACCTGAAAACTCTCGAAAATTGAGTAAACGTTTAACGCGTAGCTGTGCTAATTCCTTTAGCGTTATTATTATCGAAAATAACTTTGCAATCTCTTTCCAAATTAACCAATTTTGTCACAGCTCCAACAAGTCAACTTCGACTTTTCGTTCAAAACAACCTTATTATAACCTTGATATATATACGTGCTCTTTTATTGTTACCAGGGAACCTTTCATATTTTACCATATTACCAGCAGACGTACCAGCAACCTCGTTGCTTCTTGGTTTAAATCTCTCTGATAAATCATTATATTTATACATTGAAACCCTATCATATACTCATCCGCATCTTGTAACGAATACTGCCATACCAATTACTGGGAATCAGCTATCAGTACTTTTAAAACTCACAGCATATCTACAACAACAGTTATATGTATTCATATAACATTTATCTCTTAGAAATATGATCTTCATTCTGAAATTTTGAAAAGGCACCCAGCTTACGAATCAATACATTGAACTTTGAAAAAGTTGAATGAAGCAGCAGAAACTGTAGGCAACTGTAAACGACCTTAGTCATCAGAAGTTTGATGATAAAGAATAATATGTTGGAAAAGCTCAGAAACGTTGGAACTGGAAAACGGATAGAGTTAACCATGAAGGAGACCAAGGACAAATACAAGGACCATACCCTATATTCAAAGAATCCAGTTAATTCTGGATCTGATGAAATCTTCAACAAATATCTTGCTCCGTACTCATATTAAAATCTTGCGGAAAATCTTTCTCTATCAACCATCGAACTTAGAAATTCCAAAAATATCATCATCAATATCTTCGATATTTCTGAGGATATTTTCATAAATATTCTCGTCCGAGATTATATACCTCTTCGTGCTTCCTGTGTATCATTATATTGGAAACATTCAATAGAAAATTTAGTATCGAAAAGCAGATTATGCGAAACTATGAAGAAAGCCATGGACAAATCACAAAGAATAAGTTTGACTTCAAAGAATCCAAATGATTCAATGTCTACTAAAGTCTTTAGTGAATATCTTGCTTCTTACTCTAAACCCTTGCAGACAATAGTTTCTATTATCCTCTGATATTAGATATTCAAAGATATTATCTTATCTTTCATTATAAATATCCTCCATATTTCTGAAGATATTTTCATAACTATTCTTATCTGAAATCATTAATCTCTTCATGCTATCAGAGTTACATCATATAGAAATTGTTAGTTTCTATATTCTATAAACTTTCAAGCTTAAAATATGAATGTTATTGAAGTAATGTTGGGAACTGATGCATGAGTTAGTATAATATAATGACACTTGATCAACGTGATTATATTACAGTAAGTCATGCTGAGTTTCTAATGGGACGCGATGATTCACAGATTATAACGTCATCATGTGCCATGTTACATAACTCTTTCATTGTGCTTAACTTCTGAACATATCAAGAAAAATATATTCTTGATAGTTCTATTCTCAGTGATTCAGGTAATTTGACAAAACAAATTGTTCTACTACTTTTCCTTTCTATCTTGTATATTATGATAATTCGAAACTCCATACCTATGAATTCTGGACCGCTACTTGCGAAAAGTAAACAAAAGCATGAAACTCCAAAATAGAAAAGGGGTATAAATAGCAGCAAATAAGAGAGTGCATTAACTGTGGATGACAATGATTATAGGAGACAGAAGCAGGGACATTGAAATAAAAGGGAAGACATAAAACTCAACAACAACCCAGAAATTACAAACTGTGGATATTAGTACGTATAGAAATATAAAGACACGGGAGGATTATAAATATAATAATCCATAGAGCATAATAGAGATAAACGGATTCTTCAGGTGGAAGTTGGAAAAGAAGAACGATCATTGCAATAGTTAGAATAAGAGCAAGGATCAGAACAGGGTTAAGCATTTTCATAAATCTTTTGAATTTGGGAATTGAGTATAGAAGTGGTGAAAACAAATGGAACGGAAAAGGTAAATTTATAAAGAAAATATCAGACGTAGTAATCGGGGCAGATCACCGTATTTAATTAAAGAGATCTTAATTTCCATAAATCCCGAAGAATCAGATCTTATAGATCTTTAAGATTTTCTTTTAAATCCCTTGAATTCCGAAATTCAAACTTGATTACGTCAAAAGTTAAAAACAAATCTTCGCTTCTCATTTCATTCTTTTGTGAATAGCTTCATTCGTACTCTTCGAATAATCGAATTGTTTTATCCACAAAACTCAATGATGATAAAACTCTATTTATCAACTCATATTCGTCATGAAAACAATTTTATTACTAGCCATGACCACCTCACTCAAATTTCGGGGCGAAATTTCTTTAACGGGTAGGTACTGTGATGACCCGGGAATTTCCGACTAAATTTAAACTTAATCTTTATATATTTCCGACACGATAAGCAAAGTCTGTAATATTGAGTCTTTAAAAGTTTTGGAACAGTTTACAGGAAACCATTTGACCTTTGACCAAATCCGACGATTCACGAACAACTGATAGTTAATGGGAATGTAATTATATTATATGTATATATATATGTAAAGTATATCGAATATTCATATATTGTTTCTAATTTATAATAACACACGTCCACTATTTTGATTGATATTAAATAAGTTGCAAGCTTGTGTGTATAATAAGATAAATAGTAGACGAGCCTACTCGATCATTTTCCGCACATTTTATGACTAAAATAATTACATGAACTTGATATGAGATTTTTCTGAAGACTTGTGTCCGCCACTAATTATCAACTGAGCACGGTATACTATCCGGATTAAAAGTGATTAAAATTGGATTTTCTGTTTCACATGTTGATTCTTTTATTATTAATCATTATTAATATTAATTATTATTAATATTATCTAATTACATTCTATTATCTATTGATTGACACAAATGGACGTAATTGAATAATGTTATTGATTCTTTTAGTGTGTGTTTTGTTTCTATGTTCCCACTAAACATCTAATCTAATCTATATCTCTATCTACCTAATACATTATACATATGCTTAGATATATACATATACAACTCGATCAATCAACAAACAATCAATTTAGTGATTGGCATCACCATAAATCACTATACCTAATTAAATATGATTGATCACTTTCTGTTACGGGTCCCTTTCAACTTGAAAGTTATATTCAATGATATGTTATTAATATCAATAATCAATAAATTAAATTATATTACAACATAAATATATGTATATGTATGTGATAGATAAAGAGGCTTCTTTACAGCTATACTAAGATCAATCATCACCAACCATTCCACTTTCATGTTCCTACTTGAATCACCATCCTCACTCTAACTCGTCACCTTCCATCACAACCTTAAACCCACTACCAAAATCGCCCATGTGAACCACCAACAACCCTACTATCTACTTCGGTTTTCTGTTTCTTACTCATTGAACAACATCAAGACATCACCACTTTGACTTGTTAACCATCAAAGCACTACTACTATCTGTTTGCTACGGCCAAGAGTAACCAACACCCACGAACACCATTGTTTTTCTTCTTATTCCTATTTCTGATGGAAGACCCAACAAACCACCACTGTTTCACTGTTGAACCCGCCACATCTGCTTCTGTTATTATAGCTATTGCCCGTCTTTTGTTGCAGGTCAACACCACCCAAAATGATTCTATAAAGACAACAATCAAGGAAACAAACAACAATGATATGCTATGAACATAATCAGTTAGGAAAGAAAACACAAATACCATCACATCCTCTTAAATTGTCTCTGAAACCGATCATCAACTCGACTTCTTCGCAAAGTGCAGCTGCCATTCGATCATCATCATTAAACTGTCACTAGCTGCTGCCATTTCTTTTCGTTGAATCACAATCGTCTTTCTTTTTACCTCTTCCTGTTCACCTTGTAAAATCACGAACCTGCAGCTGCTGTCTTGCCATTCGAATCACCACCCTAGAACACACCTGCAAATGTATTTCTTGTTTACATACCTGCTGTGTTTACAGTCATAAGCCACATAAAAACTTAACCACTTATAGTTAACTTCTACTGCTATTACCGTCGCTGAATTTCATCAAACTCTTCTTCTCTTTTCAACATCAACCATTTAAACTTATTCATATCTTGTGCACTATTACTCGTCCTCTGTTGCAGCCCAAATATCCACAACTAACCATCGTAATTGTTGTCAAGAAACTCATGGGTTGTTACTATTGACGAACGAAACCTAAATTGTGGAGATATTGTTCCTATTATTATTACTTGATGCTACTGCCACTATCTGTTCTTGATCCTCCTGCAACTACGATGTAAGCAAGTTAACAAGTCTACATCTATTAACCTGTTTCTTTTGTTATTACTAAACTAAAGCCTGCTACACTTTGATTAACATGTGAATAATCAAAACCAAACTAATCTCTAAAATAAAAATCTAATTTTTAATTCAACAACAAAATAAAAACTAACAAAAATCATAACTATGAACATTAGATTTAGTATAAACAAATTAATCAGACTAATACGACCACTAGTATACAAATTAATTATAAATAAATCGAATTACATACATAGATCCTTGATTGTATATATCAAGTTAAACAGAAAATCGAAATTGATGATGATGAAGACTGATAGAGGTTGAACGATAGTGATGATGATGATGAATCGATGACCTGTTTTACCTCGATGATTGTTGGTTGATCGATTGATCGATTGGAGAATCAAAGGACCGTGATTTCTTCTGTGTATCTACTTTTGAAATCTCGATCTGTTTTTCTGTTGGGAACCAAAAATAACGCGTGATTCTTTATATATTAGGTATATTATTATTATTATTATTAATTATTATTATTATTATTATTATTATTATTATTATTATTATTATTATTATTATTATTATTATTATTATTATTATTATTATTATTATTATTATTATTAAAATTATCATTTTCATTGAAAAATAGTATTATTGAAACTATCATTTTATTTAAAAGTAACATTTTTATTATTATCAACATTAGTAAAAATTATAAATACTTTAATTATTATTATTATTATCATCACTACTAATATCATTATGATCACTAACATTATTATTTTCACAATTAGTATTATCATTAAATTTTAACATCTATTTTAATATAATAAAATATTATTATTATTACTTTCATATTAACAATATTATTATAACAAATAAATATTAACTATTTTAAATATATATATATATATATATAATTTAAATCATAATATATAAATTTGTTTGATTACGATTATAGGTATTAATATATATAAATGATATAGGTTCGTGAATCTGAGGTCAACCCTACTCATAATCAATGTCGTTATATGTATTTTTACTACAAAATAAATTAGGTGAGTTTCATTTGCTCCCCTTTTACTCTTTACATTTTTGGGGCTGAGAATACATGCAAATGTTTTATTAACTGTTTTACAATAATTATATGCGTGAGTTTCATTTGTTCCCTTTTTAAATGCTTTTGAAATATATATTTTTGGGACTGAGAATACATGCAAATGCTTTATTAACTATTTTACAATAATTATATGTGTGAGTTTCATTATTCCCTTTTTATATATATTTTTGGGACTGAGAATACATGCGCTGTTTTATAAATGTTTTACGAAATAGATACAAGTAATCGAAACTACATTATATGGTTGAATTATCGAAATCGAATATGCCCCTTTTTATTAAGTCTGGTAATCTAAGAATTAGGGAACAGACACCCTAATTGATGCGAACTCTAAAGATAGATCTATCGGGCCCAACAAGCCCCATCCAAAGTACCGGATGCTTTAGTACTTCGAAATTTATATCATGTCCGAAGGAGGATCCCGGAATGATGGGGATATTCTTATATGCATATTGTGAATGTCGGTTACCAGGTGTTCAATCCATATGAATGATATTTTTTTGTCTCTATGCATGGGACGTATGTTTATGAGAAATGGAAATATGAAATCTTGTGGTCTATTAAAATTATGAAATGATTATTTATGTTAAACTAATGAACTCACCAACCTTTTGGTTGACACTTGAAAGCATGTTTATTCTCAGGTATGAAAGAAATCTTCCGCTGTGCAATTGCTCATTTTAAAGATATTACTTGGAGTCATTCATGACATATTTCAAAAGACGTTGCATTCGAGTCGTTGAGTTCATCAAGATTATTATTAAGTCAATTATAGTTAGATATTATAAAATGGTATGCATGCTGTCCACTTTCGATGTAAGGAAATATTATCTTTTCAAAAATGAATTCAATGTATGTAAAATGTATCATATAGAGGTCAAGTATCTCGCGATGTAATCAACTGTTGTAAATCGTTTATAATCGATATGGACTTCGTCCGGATGGATTAGGACGGGTCTTCACATCCCTTCTGAATAATATATGTATTTTATTATATATATTTGTAGGAACGTGTAAACAGGATTAAACGGTCGAATCTTCAATATCGAGTGCGAAAAAACTCAATATTGGTTTTACTATCAAAACACACAATTAACCTTTGATCTTAGTATGTAATATGACTTTAGGATGATTTGGATCAAACCAAACGAATGCTAGATGACCAGGGAATCGATTTAGACACTTAGGTATGTTTTGGATACGTAACCCTAACAATGAACCCGAATTGGCCTCTATATACTTACAGCCCGTGCAACCGTGTGGTTGTATCTTGCAACCGTGCGGTTGCCCAGTGTACCGTACGGATGCATTCTGCATCCGTGCGGTTGCATTCCAGCAGTGAAAGTTAAACATTAAAGCATATTAACTTGGTCGTAATGAACTCGGGGACTATAATGTGTAGTGACCCGAACTTTTCCATGTTTATATATATTAAATGAAATTGATATTTACATGATTAAGTGTTTCCAACATGTTAAGCAATCAAACTTGTTAAGACTTGATTAATTTAAATAGGTTTCATATAGACAATTGACCACCCAAGTTGACCGGTGATTCACGAACGTTAAAACTTGTAAAAACTATATGATGACATATATATGATTATATATATAGTTAACATGATATTATGATAAGTAAGTATCTCATTAGGTATTTTAACAATGAGTTATATGTAGTGACCCGAACTTTTCCATGTTTATATATATTTAAGGAGAAATCAGTTTGTAAGACATTCGAAGAACGTTCCAAGAATGCCTTGGTTTATAAAAGGCTTTCGTTCGAAAGATGGAGGATATCACATTGGGAAATCCATAAGTTACGATGTGTTTACTTTGATGCATATATTGCGGGGAACCCAAATGCTATTTTACGCAACGGGTTAAGAAATTATTTTGACTCAATATATCCGAATATAGGACTTCGTGATTTAGAAAAAGCGGCTAACATGCAACATAAAGAAGCATGTTATGCTTACGAGTTAGTAATGTTCGCTTCTCACCAAAGTGAGAACAAGAACATCGGGCTACAACTATTAAACAAAACGTTCCCACAAGTGACGGACTCAGTAGTTGGGGTGAGAAACAAATTTTTTAGATTGTTACGGGACTGTTGGTGTGATGACCCAAAAATTTTCGACCAAATTTAAACTTAATCTTATATGATTTCGTTACGATAAGCAAAGTCTGTTAAACTGAATCTCAAAATTTTTGAACTATTCAAATACCTTTCGGTTATTCTCAACGATTCGCGAACCATTATATGTAAATAGATACATATATATACTATAACTTGAAAATGTAACAAAGTTTTAATTGCATGATACCGTACATTAAACTTATTGGTTTATATATCTATTTGAATATATATGATTTCAAGTTATTTAGTAAACGATAATAACATTCGATTATTGATTCGATTGATATTTAGATAAGTTAACTAAAACGTTTAAGATGAACCAGTAAAACACTAATTTGCTACAGTGTTTTCAAATTGCCACATTACTCAAAATGCTACAGTGTTTTCGAAAATCACTATTTGCTACAGTGAAATTGACTTTGCTACAGTGAATTGCTACAGTAAAAATTGACTTTGCTACGGTAAAACACTCTTTTAAAATGTATTTTAACAAATAGCGAGACAATGATTTATAGAAGTAAATGACCAAAACACTCAAATGTATAAGTTATAATTTGAGTGATATAATTTAGGGATAATTTAAGTTATATTGTGACAAAGGTACGAGTCACAAAACGAAAAGTACTAGTTTTCTAAGCGTACAAAAATGCGTTCGAGAAACCGGAACCGGGACATAAGTCGAGTGATGACGTACGACTTATCGGAACGAAAATTACAAATCAACTATGCACGTGAATTTAATATAATATATAATTAATTATATAAATTATATATATTATATTAATATTTAATTATGTCGACGAACTACAAAACAAATCAAATGTGAGCTGTCATTTAAGCTCATACGATCGCATGAGCATACCAAAGAAACTCCATGCGATCGCATGGAGGCTGGATCCAGAAAACATCTATAAATTCAGTCGAATTCGTTCCATTTTTTTTCACATATATTACTCCGTATAATATTTATTATTATTATTATTATTATTATTATTATTATTATTATTATTATTATTATTATTATTATTATTATTATTATTATTATTATTATTAATAAGATTATTATTAATCTTATTATTTTTATTATTAGTGTTATTATTTTTGCGATACAAAAATAATAATGTACATAAAATATTACGACGGAGTGCTGTCCAAGTAATTTTCAAAACGAGTTCCAAGCGAGCTAGAGCTAAGGAAAATATGGGTTATTACCAAGGAGGTTATGGGTAATGTTCGGGGGTATTTTTGTGAAGCAAATCTCGTGTTTATCATCTCCGATGCGTCTACGTGCTTTTCTACAATATTGTATATCAATATTAAACAGTGAGTTTCATATGATCCCTTTTACTCAATATATTTTTGGGCTGAGAATACATGAGACTGTTTATAAATACTGAAAATACCAGATTTATATGAGTGAGTTTCATATGATCCCTTTTACTCTCTACATTTTTGGGCTGAGAATACATGCAAATGCTTTATTAACTGATTTACAATATTTATATGTGTGAGTTTCATTTGCTCCCTTTTTAATTGCTTTTGCAATATATATTTTTGGACTGAGAATACATGCACTTTATTTTAAACGCAATGGATACAAGTACATACTAAATTCTACACCGAGTTTGAACCGAAAATCCCTTAGCTTTGGTAACTAGTAACTGCCAGTTATAAGAACTGGTGGGCGCGAGTAGTAGTATATGGATCCATAGGGCTTGATATCCCCGTCCGAGCTAGAGCACTAGCCTTTTAACGGACGTATGCTATTTGAGAAGCGTACACGTTGGTTTACGTGTATTATTAAGATGATTATACAAAGGGTACAAATTATATATACGTTGAGTTTAGTTACCAGGGTGCTCAATTTCGTAGAATATTTTGATAAACGTTTCTGGATGAAACAACTGAAATCTTGTTATCCACTTTTATATGCAGATTATGCGAAACACTAAAACTATGAACTCACCAACCTTTGTGTTGACACTTGTTAGCATGTTTATTCTCAGGTTCCCTAGAAGTCTTCCGCTGTTTGCTTATATGATAGACAAGCTATGTGCATGGAGTCTTACATGGCATATTTTTTCAAGAAAACGTTGCATTCACCAATTCATCACCATGTACCTTATTTAGACTGCATTGTCAACGGAAGTACTGTTGTAAACTATTATATAAGGTGATTGTTTATATGTAGAAATCATCAGATGTCGAAAACCTTTGATTTAATATTCATTTATGGTGTGCCTTTTCAAAAGAATGCAATGTTTATAAAACGTATCATATAGAGGTCAAATACCTCGCAATGAAATCGATGAATGACGTGTTCGTCCATATGGATTTGGAGCGATCGTCACAGTTGGACATTACGTAACCCTCGTCCCTTTGACGATGTTACAACACGTTGTCTTATCAACGGCCATAACGGTTATGTTCCACAAGACCAAGGATGGGAAGTAGTCCTAGTAAAACCAGAATGCATGACTTGTTTCTGGATGTATGAATTACGTGTCTTTATTGCCTTTGCTGAACGACTTGTGTACTAGCTAGAATTATCTTTACAACTATCTTGTATCAAAGTTATTGTGTGCTATATTTCATGTTATATGTAAAATAAGCGGTATTGTAAGTTTGTAAAATATTGTGAAAAAGTTTGAACGCGAAATATTATTATAATCAGTTTTTCATATAGAATTGTAGTTGTTCAATTGTATATTAGCTACTAAGTATGAACTTAACGGGTAGGTACTACCCGAATTTAAACTTATAAAACGCTAATATGAAGAAAAAGCTTTTATGAATGAGATACTATTGACTACTCTTAATATTCTGTATGATTAACTTGTTTCATTTGACTATTTGAAGGAAATGACACCGACTACTCGACAAACCATGAATATGAGCGAAGAGGAATTTCGTACCTTTCTTGCTGCAAACATAGCCGCAGTACAGGCTGCGCTACATACCAACAATAACTCCAAATCTAGCAATGCAGCTAATGGCACAAGAAATCGTGTAGGATGCACCTACAAAGAATTCACTGCCTGCAAACCTTTAGAATTTGATGGAACCGAAGGACCGATCGGATTGAAACGGTGGACCGAGAAGGTCAAATCGGTGTTTGCCATAAGTAAGTGTACTGAAGAGGACAAAGTGAAGTACGCTACGCATACCTTCACAGGTACTGCGTTAACATGGTGGAATACCTATCTAGAGCAAGTGGGACAAGATGATGCTTACGCACTACCGTGGTCAGCATTCAAGCACTTGATGAACGAGAAGTACCGTCCCAGTACCGAGGTCAATAAGCTCAAGACAGAACTTAGAGGGTTACGAACCCAAGGATTTGATATTACCACGTACGAAAGACGATTCACAGAATTGTGCCTATTGTGTCCGAGAGCGTTCGAAGATGAGGAAGAGAAGATCGACGCGTTTGTGAAAAGATTACCGGAAAGAATCCAAGAAGATATAAGTTCACACGAGTCCGCCTCCATACAACAGGCATGTAGAATGGCTCACAAACTAGTGAACCAGATTGAGGAAAGAATTAAAGAACAAGCGGCTGAAGAGGCCAATGTGAAGCAAGTCAAAAGAAAGTGGGAGGAAAATGGTGATAAGAATCACCAATACAACAACAGCAATTACAACAATAATCGCAACAACTATCCCAACAATCGCAACTACAACAAACGGCCCAACAACAACAACAACAACAACAACAGCAACTACAACAATCATCCCAACAACAATAACAACCGCAACAACAACAACAATCAGAAGCAGTTATGCCAAAGGTGTGAAAAGTATCACTCAGGGTTCTGCACCAAATTTTGCAACAAGTGTAAAAGAAATGATCATAGCGCGGTGAAGTGTGAGGTCTACGGACCAGGGGTTAACAGAACGAAAGGAACAAATGGTGTCGGAACGAGTAATGGCGGAGCAAGTAGTGTCGGAGCAAGTTATGCCAATGTAGTTTGTTATAAATGTGGAAAAATGGGCCACATTATTAGAAATTGCCCGAACCAGGAGAACACGAATGGACAAGGCCGCGGAAGAGTTTTCAATATTAATGCGGCAGAGGCACACGAAGACCCGGAGCTTGTTACGGGTACGTTTCTTATTGACGATAAATCTACTTATGTTTTATTTAATTCGGGTGCGGATATAAGCTATATGAGTAGAGAATTTTGTGCTAAATTAAGTTGCCCATTGGCGCCTTTGGATAGTAAATTTTTACTCGAATTAGCAAAGGTAAAATAATTTCAGCAGATAATATATGTCGAAATCGAGAAATTAAACTGGTTAGCAAAACATTTAAGATTGACTTGATACCAGTAGAGTTAGGGAGTTTTGATGTGATAATCGGTATGGACTGGTTGAGAGAAGTGAAAGCAGAGATCGTTTGTTACAAAAATGCAATTCGCATTATACGAGAAAAAGGAAAACCCTTAATGGTGTACGGAGAAAAGAGCAACGCGAAGTTAAATCTTATTAGTAACCTGAAGGCACAAAAACTAATAAGAAAAGGTTGCTATGCTGTACTAGCACACGTCGAGAAAGTCAATTCCAAAGAAAAGAACATCAATGATATTCCCGTCGCAAAAGAATTTCCCGATGTATTTCCGAAAGATTTACCGGGACTACCTCCACACCGATCCATTGGTTTTCAAATAGACCTTGTACCGGGAGCTGCACCAATAGCTCGTGCTCCTTATAGAATCACACCCAGCGAGATGAAAGAACTGCAAAGCCAACTGCAAGAACTATTAGAACGTGGTTTCATTCGACCAAGCACATCACCATGGGGAGCTCCTGTTTTGTTTGTCAAGAAGAAGGATGGTACATTTAGGTTGTGTATTGACTACAGAGAGTTGAACAAACTTACCATCAAAAACCGTTATCCACTGCCGAGAATTGACGACTTATTTGATCAACTACAAGGCTCGTCGATTTATTCGAAGATCAATTTACATTCTGAATATCATCAAATGCGAGTAAAGGAGGATGATATTCCAAAAGCTGCTTTTAGGACGCGTTATGGTCATTACGAGTTTATGGTTATGCCGTTTGGATTGACTAACGCACCAGCTGTGTTCATGGACCTTATGAACCGAGTGTGTGGGCCATATCTTGACAAGTTTGTCATTGTTTTCATCGATGACATACTTATTTACTCAAAGAATGATCAAGAGCACGAAGAACATTTGAGAAAAGTGATAGAAGTATTGAGGAAAGAAAAACTGTACGCTAAATTTTCAAAGTGTGCATTTTGGTTGGAAGAAGTTCAATTCCTCGGTCACATGGTGAACAAAGAAGGTATCCAGGTGGACCCGGCAAAGATCGAAACTGTTGAAAAGTGGGAAACCCCAAAAACTCCGAAGCATATACGTCAATTTTTAGGATTGGCTGGTTACTATAGAAGATTCATCCAAGATTTCTCCAAAATAGCAAAACCCTTGACTGCATTAACGCATAAAGGGAAGAAATTTGAATGGAAGGATGAACAAGAGAAGGCGTTTCAATTATTGAAGAAAAAGCTAACTACGGCACCTATATTGTCATTGCCTGAAGGGAATGATGATTTTGTGATTTATTGTGACGCATCAAAGCAAGGTCTCGGTTGTGTATTAATGCAACGAACGAATGTGATTGCTTATGCGTCTAGACAATTGAAGATTCACGAGCAAAATTATACGACGCATGATTTGGAATTAGGCGCGGTTGTTTTTGCATTAAAGACTTGGAGGCACTACTTATATGGGGTCAAAAGTATTATATATACCGACCACAAAAGTCTTCAACATATATTTAATCAGAAACATCTGAATATGAGGCAGCGTAGGTGGATTGAATTGTTGAATGATTACGACTTTGAGATTCGTTACCACCCGGGGAAGGCAAATGTGGTAGCTGACGCCTTGAGCAGAAAGGACAGAGAACCCATTCGAGTAAAATCTATGAATATAATGATTCACACTAACCTTACTACTCAAATAAAGGAGGCGCAACAAGGAGTTTTAAAAGAGGGAAATTTAAAGGATGAAATACCCAAAGGATTGGAGAAGCATCTTAATATTCGGGAAGACGGAACCCGGTAAAGGGCTAAAAGAATTTGGGTACCAAAATTTGGAGATATGAGAGAAATGGTACTTAGAGAAGCTCATAAAACCAGATACTCAATACATCCTGGAACGGGGAAGATGTACAAGGATCTTAAGAAACATTTTTGGTGGCCAGGTATGAAAGCCGATATTGCTAAATATGTAGGAGAATGTTTGGCATGTTCTAAGGTCAAAGCTGAACATCAGAAACCATCAAGTCTACTACAACAACCTGAAATCCCGGAATGGAAATGGGAAAACATTACCATGGATTTCATTACTAAATTGCCAAGGACTGCAAGTGGTTATGATATTATTTAGGTAATAGTTGATCGTCTCACCAAGTCAGCACACTTCCTGCCAATAAGAGAAGATGACAAGATGGAGAAGTTAGCACGACTGTATTTGAAGGAAGTCATCTCCAGACATGGAATATCAATCTCTATTATCTCTGATAGGGATGCCAGATTTATTTCAAGATTCTGGCAGACATTACAGCAAGCATTAGGAACTCGTCTTGACATGAGTACTACCTATCATCCACAAACTAATGGGCAGAGAGAAAGGAAGATACAAACGCTTGAAGACATGCTACGAGCATGTGTTATTGATTTCAGAAAAAGGTTGGGATCGACATCTACCATTAGCAGAATTTTCCTACAACAACAGCTATCATTCAAGCATTGAGATGGCGCCGTTTGAAGCACTTTATGGTAGAAAGTGCAGGTCTCCGATTTGTTGGAGTGAAGTGGGGGATAGACAGATTACGGGTCCGGAGATAATACAAAAAACTATCGAGAAGATCATCCAAATTCAACAACGGTTGAAAACAGCCCAAAGTCGACAAAAGAGCTACGCCGACATTTAAAAAAAAGACATAGAATTTAAAATTGGAGAGATGGTCATGCTTAAGGTTGCACCTTGGAAAGGTGTTGTTAGATTTGGTAAACGAGGTAAATTAAATCCAAGGTATATTGGACCATTCAAGATTATTGATCGTGTCGGACCAGTAGCTTACCGACTTGAGTTACCTCAACAAATCGCGGCTGTACATAACACTTTCCACATCTCGAATTTGAAGAAATGTTTTGCTAAAGAAGATCTCACTATTCTATTAGACGAAATCCAAATCAACGAAAAACTTCAATTCATCGAAGAACCCGTCGAAATAATGGATCGTGAGGTTAAAAGACTTAAACAAAACAAGATACCAATTATTAAGGTTCGATGGAATGCTTGTAGAGACCCGAGTTCACCTGGGAATGAGAAGATCAAATGAATAAGAAATACCCGCACTTATTTCCAGAAGATACGTCAACACCTCCAACTGCTTAAAATTTCGGGACGAAATTTATTTAACGGGTAGGTACTGTAGTCACCCGAACTTTTCCATGTTTATATATATTAAATGAAATTTTTATTTACATGATTAAGTGTTTCCAACATGTTAAGCAATCAAACTTGTTAAGACTTGATTAATTGAAAAAGGTTTCATATAGACAATTGACCACCCAAGTTGACCGGTGATTCACGAACGTTAAAACTTGCAAAAACTATATGATGACATATATATATATATATAGTTAACATGATATTATGATAAGTAAACATATCATTAAGTATATTAACAATGAACTACATATGTAAAAGCAAGACTACTAACTTAATGATTTTGAAACGAGACATATATGTAACGATTATCGTTGTAACGACATTTAATGTATATATATCATATTAAGATATATTCATACATCATATTATTATGATAATATAATAATTTAAAATCACATTTCATATTATAAACATTGGGTTAACAACATTTAACAAGATCGTTAACCTAAAGGTTTCAAAACAACACTTAAATGTAACGACTAACGATGACTTAACGACTCAGTTAAAATGTATATACATGTAGTGTTATAATATGTATTCATACACTTTTCAAAGACTTCAAGACACTTATCAAAATACTTCTACTTAATAAAAATGCTTACAATTACATCCTCGTTCAGTTTCATCAACAATTCTACTCGTATGCACCCGTATTCGTACTCGTACAATACACTACTTTTAGATGTATGTACTATGTAGTGACCCGAACTTTTCCATGTTTATATATATTAATTGAGATTGATATTTATATGATTAAATGTTTCCAACATGTTAAGCAATCAAACTTGTTAAGACTTGATTAATTGAAATATGTTTCATATAGACAATTGACCACCCAAGTTGACCGGCGATTCACGAACGTTAAAACTTGTAAAAACGACATGAAATATATATATGGATATACATATGGTTAACATGAGATTATGATAAGTAAGTATCTCCATAAGTATATTAACAATGAGTTATATACATATAAACAAGACTACTAACTTAAGGATTTCGAAACGAGACATATATGTAACGATTATCGTTGTAACGACATTTAAATGTATATATATCATATTAAGATATATTAATATATCATAATATCATGATAATATAATAATTTAACATCTCATTAGATATAATAAACAATGGGTTAACAACATTAATTGAGATCGTTAACTTAAAGGTTTCAAAACAACACTTACATGTAACGACTAACGATGAGTTAACGACTCAGTTAAAATGTATATACATGTAGTGTATTTAGATGTATTAAAATACTTTTGGAAGACTTCAAGACATATATCAAAACACTCATACTTAACGAAAATAGTTACAGTTACTTTCCCATTCTTTTCTTGCATCAAGAATTCTAGTCGTATTCTTACCCGTATTATACACAGCTTCAAAACGTACTTACTATGGGTATATACCAATAGGAACTAGCATGGGATTCCACTCTTGATTATGTCATGTATTACTAATCAATTTTAACTTCTACCATGAGCTAGTCAACTAACTAGAACTCCTTTTAACCCCACTCACCACTCACCAATTACCACTCATCATTCACTCCATTTCACTTCCAATTCTCTTTCTAATTCTCTCTCAACACACACACACACACTATTATGAACGTATTTTTCCAGTATTTAATCATCATCTTCATCAAAAATCACTTCAAGAATCAAGCTATAATCATCATAGGAAGAACACTTCAAGAACACTTCAAAAATCCCTTCAAGTTTACTAATTTACTTCCAAGCTTTCTAATCCATTCCAAGTAATCATCTAAGATCAAGAAACCTTTGTTATATACAGTAGGTTATCTTTCTTATTCAAGGTAATATTCATATTCAAACTTTGATTCAATTTCTATAACTATAAACTATCTTAATTCGAGTAAAAATCTTACTTGAACTTGTTTTTGTGTCATGATCCTACTTCAAGAACTTTCAAGCCATCCAAGATCCTTTGAAGCTAGATCATTTCTTGTCACTTTCAGTAGGTTTACCTACTAAACTTGAGGTAGTAATGATGTTCATAACATCATTCGATTCATATATATAAAACTATCTTATTCGAAGGTTTAAACTCGTAATCACTAGAACATAGTTTAGTTAATTCTAAACTTGTTCGCAAATAAAAGTTAATCCTTCTAACTTGACTTTTAAAATTAACTAAACACATGTTCTATATCTATATGATATGCTAACTTAATGATTTAAAACCTGGAAACACGAAAAACACCGTAAAACCGGATTTACGCCGTCGTAGTAACACCGCGGGCTGTTTTGGGTTAGTTAATTAAAAACTATGATAAACTTTGATTTAAAAGTTGTTATTCTGAGAAAATGATTTTTATTATGAACATGAAACTATATCCAAAAATTATGGTTAAACTCAAAGTGGAAGTATGTTTTCTAAAATGGTCATCTAGACGTCGTTCTTTCGACTGAAATGACTACCTTTACAAAAATGACTTGTAACTTATTTTTCCGACTATAAACCTATACTTTTTCTGTTTAGATTCAAAAAATAGAGTTCAATATGAAACCATAGCAATTTGATTCACTCAAAACGGATTTAAAATGAAGAAGTTATGGGTAAAACAAGATCGGATAATTTTTCTCATTTTAGCTACGTGAAAATTGGTAACAAATCTATTCCAACCATAACTTAATCAACTTGTATTGTATATTATGTAATCTTGAGATACCATAGACACGTATACAATGTTTCGACCTATCATGTCGACACATCTATATATATTTCGGAACAACCATAGACACTCTATATGTGAATGTTGGAGTTAGCTATACAGGGTTGAGGTTGATTCCAAAATATATATAGTTTGAGGTCTGATCAATACTGAGATACGTATACACTGGGTCGTGGATTGATTCAAGATAATATTTATCGATTTATTTCTGTACATCTAACTGTGGACAACTAGTTGTAGGTTATTAACGAGGACAGCTGACTTAATAAACTTAAAACATCAAAATATATTAAAAGTGTTGTAAATATATTTTGAACATACTTTGATATATATGTATATATTGTTATAGGTTCGTGAATCAACCAGTGGCCAAGTCTTACTTCCCGACGAAGTAAAAATCTGTGAAAGTGAGTTATAGTCCCACTTTTAAAATCTAATATTTTTGGGATGAGAATACATGCAGGTTTTATAAATGATTTACAAAATAGACACAAGTACGTGAAATTACATTCTATGGTTGAATTATCGAAATCGAATATGCCCCTTTTTATTAAGTCTGGTAATCTAAGAATTAGGGAACAGACACCCTAATTGACGCGAATCCTAAAGATAGATCTATTGGGCCTAACAAACCCCATCCAAAGTACCGGATGCTTTAGTACTTCGAAATATATATCATATCCAAAGGGTGTCCCGGAATGATGGGGATATTCTTATATATGCATCTTGTTAATGTCGGTTACCAGGTGTTCACCATATGAATGATTTTTATCTCTATGTATGGGATGTGTATTGAAATATGAAATCTTGTGGTCTATTGTTACGATTTGATATATATAGGTTAAACCTATAACTCACCAACATTTTTGTTGACGTTTAAAGCATGTTTATTCTCAGGTGAATATTAAGAGCTTCCGCTGTTGCATACTTAAATAAGGACAAGATTTGGAGTCCATGTTTGTATGATATTGTGTAAAAACTGCATTCAAGAAACTGATTTCGATGTAACATATTTGTATTGTAAACCATTATGTAATGGTCGTGTGTAAACAGGATATTTTAGATTATCATTATTTGATAATCTACGTAAAGCTTTTTAAACCTTTATTTATAAAATAAAGGTTATGGTTTGTTTTAAAAATGAATGCAGTCTTTGAAAAACGTCTCATATAGAGGTCAAAACCTCGCAACGAAATCAATTAATATGGAACGTTTTTAATCAATAAGAACGGGACATTTCAGTTGGTATCCGAGCGTTGGTATTAGAGAACCAGAATTTTGCATTAGTGTATCTTATCTAGTTTGTTAGGATGCATTAGTGAGTCTGGACTTCGACCGTGTTTACTTGAAAAATGATTGCTTAACAAATTTTGTTCGAAACTATATATTTTTAACATGTGAATATTATGTGATATATTAATCTCTTAACGCGTTTGATATTATGTGATAGATGTCTACCTCTAGGACAAGTCCCATTGACTCAACTAATAATAATGAAGAGTCAAATGTAATTTGGAATGATTCGTGGACTGATTCACAAGTTCCCGAAGAGGAACCGGAAGAAGAGTTGAAACCGGAAGAAGAATCGGAACCGGAAGAAGAATTGGAACCGGATGAAGAAATAGAACCGGTGGGGGAAATAATAAAATGGTTAAGTAAAAGAAAATCCTCAACCAACCGACCAAGGTTAATTATGGTCAATGGTGTTTCCGCCAAGGAAGCAAAATATTGGGAGGTACCAATTCTCCGATGAATCGGATTCCGACGAGAATTCCGATGATGTTATAGAAATTACCCCAACTGAATTTAAAAAGGCAAAAGAAAATAATAAGGGAAAGGGCATAAAAATAGAGAAATCTAATTCCAACCCCGATGAACTTTATATGTATCGTCAACCCCCGAAGTCCTTAAGTTGTAACAATGACCCGGGAACCTCTAAACCACCAGGTTTTTCTAAACCAATGTGGATAACGACGGCTCGTATTAGGGGAATATCATATATCCCTAGAAACTTGGCAAAACGAACCAAAACTAAAGAAGAAGAAACAAGCGAGTCGGAATAAGATAGTTGTATTCGTGTGGTGTAATATAAGTAATATAGTGTGCTTATGCTTTATGATATATGTAAAAATTGCTTGTATTAATAAGTATTTTTTTTATGAATCTAACTATTGTCTATTTTACAGTATAAAAACACAAAATGGATAGACAACCCAATATTTTAAGAGACCTACCCGGAGACATGATTGATGAAATCTTGTCTAGAGTCGGTCAGAATTCTTCGGCACAACTATTTAAGGCGAGATCAGTTTGTAAGACATTCGAAGAACGTTCCAAGAATGCCTTGGTTTATAAAAGGCTTTCGTTCGAAAGATGGGGGATATCACATTGGGAAATCAATAAGTTACGATGTGTTTACTTTGACGCATATATTGCGGGGAACCCAAATGCTATTCTACGCAATGGGTTAAGAAATTATTTTGACTCAATATATCCGAATATTGGACTTCGTGATTTAGAAAAAGCGGCTAACATGCAACATAAAGAAGCATGTTATGCTTACGGATTAGTAATGTTCGCTTCTCACCAAAGTGAGAACAAGAGCATCGGCCTACAACTATTAAACAAAACGTTCCCACAAGTGACGGAGTCGGTAATTGGGGTAAGAAATGAGGTTTTTAGATTGTTAGGACTGTTGGACATTACGTAACCCTCGTCCCTTTGACGACGTTACAACACGCTGTCTTATCAACGGCCATAACGGTTATGTTCCACAAGACCAAGGATGGGAAGTAATCCTAGTAAAACCAGAATGCATGACTTGTTTCTGGACGTATGAATTACGTGTCTTTAGTGCCTTTGCTGAACGACTTGTGTACTAGCTAGAATTATCTTCACAACCATCTTGTATCAAATTTATTGTGTGCTATATTTCATGCTATACGTAAAATAAGCGCTATTGTAAGTTTGTAAAATATTGTGTAAAAGTTTGAACGCGAAATATTATTATAATCAGTTTTTCATATAGAATTGTAGTAGTTGAATTGTATATTAGCTACTAAGTATGAACTTAACGGGTAGGTACTACCCGAATTTAAACTTATAAAACGCTAATATGAAGAAAAAGCTTTTATAAATGAGTTCATATTATGCTATGAAATACTATTAACTACTCTTAATATTCTGTATGATTAACTTGTTCCATTGGACTATTTTGAAGGAAATGGCACCGACTACTCGACACACCGTGAATATGAATGAAGAGGAATTCCGTATTTTTCTAGCTTCAAACATAGCCGTAGTACAGGCTGCGCTACATACCAATAATAACCTTGGATCTAGCAGTACAGGAAATCATGTAGGATGCACCTACAAAGAATTCACTGCCTGCAAACCTTTAGAATTTGATGGAACCGAAGGACCGATCAGATTGAAACGGTGGACCGAGAAGGTCGAATCGGTGTTTGCCATAAGTAAGTGTACTGAAGAGGACAAAGTAAAGTACGCTACGCATACCTTCACAGGTTCTGCGTTAACATGGTGGAATACTTATCTAGAGCAAGTGGGACAAGACGATGCGTACGAACTACCGTGGTCAGCATTCAAGCACTTGATGAACGAGAAGTACCGTCCCAGAACCGAGGTCAATAAGCTCAAGACAGAACTTAGAGGGTTACGAACCCAAGGATTTGATATTACCACGTACGAAAGACGATTCACAGAATTGTGCCTATTGTGTCCGGGAGCATTCGAAGATGAGGAAGAGAAGATCGACGCGTTTGTGAAAGGATTACCGGAAAGAATCCAAGAAGATATAAGTTCACACGAGCCCGCCTCCATACAACAGGCATGTAGAATGGCTCACAAACTAGTGAACCAGATTGAAGAAAGAATTAAAGAACAGACTACTGAAGAGGCCAATGTGAAGCAAGTTAAAAGAAAGTGGGAGGAAAACGGTGATAAGAATCACCAATACAATAACAGCAATTACAACAATAATCGCAACAATTATCCCAACAATCGCAACATCAATCGCAACTACAACAAACGGCCTAACAACAACAACAACAACAACAACAACAGCAACTACAACAATCATCCCAACAACAATAATAACCGCAACAACAACAACAATCAGAAGCAGCTATGCCAAAGGTGTGAAAAGTATCACTCGGGGTTCTGCACCAAATTTTGCAACAAGTGTAAAAGAAATGGTCATAGCGCGGCGAAGTGTGAGGTCTACGGACCAGGGGTTAATAGAACGAAAGGAAAAAATGGTGTTGGAACGAGTAATGGCAGAGCAAGTAGTGTCGGAGCAAGTTATGCCAATGTAGTTTGTTATAAATGTGGAAAACCGGGCCACATTATTAGAAATTGCCCGAACCAGGAGAACACGAATGGACAAAGCCGCGGAAGAGTTTTCAATATTAATGCGGCAGAGGCACAGGAAGACCCGGAGCTTGTTACGGGTACGTTTCTTATTGACAATAAATCTGCTTACGTTTTATTTGATTCGGGTGCGGATAGAAGCTATATGAGTAGAGATTTTTGTGCTAAATTAAGTTGTCCATTGATGCCTTTGGATAGTAAATTTTTACTCGAATTAGCAAATGGTAAAATAATTTCAGCAGATAATATATGTCGGAATCGAGAAATTAAACTGGTTAGCAAAACATTTAAGATTGATTTGATACCAGTAGAGTTAGGGAGTTTTGATGTGATAATCGGTATGGACTGGTTGAAAGAAGTGAAAGCAGAGATTGTTTGTTACAAAAATGCAATTCGCATTATACGAGAAAAAGGAAAACCATTAATGGTGTACGGAGAAAAGGGCAACACGAAGCTACATCTTATTAGTAATTTGAAGGCACAAAAACTAATAAGAAAAGGTTGCTATGCTGTTCTAGCACACGTCGAGAAAGTACAAACTGAAGAAAAGAGCATCAATGATGTTCCCATCGCAAAAGAATTTCCCGATGTATTTCCGAAAGAATTACCGGGATTACCCCCACATCGATCCGTTGAATTTCAAATAGATCTTGTACCAGGAGCTGCACCAATAGCTCGTGCTCCTTACAGACTCGCACCCAGCGAGATGAAAGAACTGCAAAGCCAATTACAAGAACTTTTAGAGCGTGGTTTCATTCGACCAAGCACATCACCGTGGGGAGCTCCTGTTTTGTTTGTCAAGAAGAAAGATGGTACATTCAGGTTGTGTATCGACTACCGAGAGTTGAACAACCTTACCATCAAGAACCGCTACCCACTACCGAGAATCGACGACTTATTTGATCAACTACAAGGCTCGTCTGTTTATTCAAAGATTGACTTACGTTCCGGGTATCATCAAATGCGGGTGAAAGAAGATAATATTCCAAAGACTGCTTTCAGAACACGTTACGGTCATTACGAGTTTATGGTCATGCCATTTGGTTTAACTAATGCACCAGCTGTGTTCATGGAACTTATGAACCGAGTGTGTGGACCATACCTTGACAAGTTTGTCACTGTTTTCATTGATGACATACTTATTTACTCAAAGAATGACCAAGAACACGGTGAACATTTGAGAAAGGTGTTAGAAGTATTGAGGAAGGAAGAATTGTACGCTAAATTTTCAAAGTGTGCATTTTGGTTGGAAGAAGTTCAATTCCTCGGTCACATAGTGAACAAAAAAGGTATTAAGGTGGATCTGGCAAAGATAGAAACTGTTGAAAAGTGGGAAACCCCAAAAACTCCGAAACACATACGCCAGTTTTTAGGACTAGCTGGTTACTACAGAAGGTTCATCCAAGACTTTTCCAGAATAGCAAAACCCTTGACTGCATTAACGCATAAAGGGAAGAAATTTGAATGGAATGATGAACAAGAGAAAGCGTTTCAGTTATTGAAGAAAAAGCTAACTACGGCGCCTATATTGTGATTGCCTGAAGGAAATGATGATTTTGTGATTTATTGTGATGCATCAAAGCAAGGTCTCGGTTGTGTATTAATGCAACAAACGAAGGTGATTTCTTATGCGTCTAGACAATTGAAGATTCACGAAAAAAATTATACGACGCATGATTTGGAATTAGGCGCGGTTGTTTTTGCATTAAAGACTTGGAGGCACTACTTATATGGGGTCAAAAGTATTATATATACCGACCACAAAAGTCTTCAACACATATTTAATCAGAAACAACTGAATATGAGGCAGCGTAGGTGGATTGAATTATTGAATGATTACGACTTTGAGATTCGTTACCACCCGGGGAAGGCAAATGTGGTAGCCGATGCCTTGAGCAGGAAGGACAGAGAACCCATTCGAGTAAAATCTATGAATATAATGATTCATAATAACATTACTACTCAAATAAAGGAGGCACAACAAGGAGTTTTAAAAGAGGGAAATTTAAAGGATGAAATACCCAAAGGATCGGAGAAGCATCTTAATATTCGGGAAGACGGAACCCGGTATAGGGCTGAAAGGATTTGGGTACCAAAATTTGGAGATATGAGAGAAATGGTACTTAGAGAAGCTCATAAAACCAGATACTCAATACATCCTGGAACGGGGAAGATGTACAAGGATCTCAAGAAACATTTTTGGTGGCCGGGTATGAAAGCCGATGTTGCTAAATACGTAGGAGAATGTTTGACGTGTTCTAAGGTCAAAGCTGAGCATCAGAAACCATCAGGTCTACTTCAACAACCCAAAATCCCGAAATGGAAATGAGAAAACATTACCATGGATTTCATCACTAAATTGCCAAGGACTGCAAGTGGTTTTGATACTATTTGGGTAATAGTTGATCGTCTCACCAAATGAGCACACTTCCTGCCAATAAGAGAAGATGACAAGATGGAGAAGTTAGCACGACTGTATTTGAAGGAAGTCGTCTCCAGACATGGAATACCAATCTCTATTATCTCTGATAGGGATGGCAGATTTATTTCAAGATTCTGGCAGACATTACAGCAAGCATTAGGAACTCGTCTAGACATGAGTACTGCCTATCATCCACAAACTGATGGGCAGAGCGAAAGGACGATACAAACGCTTGAAGACATGCTACGAGCATGTGTTATTGATTTCGGAAACAGTTGGGATCGACATCTACCGTTAGCAGAATTTTCCTACAACAACAGCTACCATTCAAGCATTGAGATGGCGCCGTTTGAAGCACTTTATGGTAGAAAGTGCAGGTCTCCGATTTGTTGGAGTGAAGTGGGGGATAGACAGATTACGGGTCCGGAGATTATACAAGAAACTACCGAGAAGATCATCCAAATTCAACAACGGTTGAAAACCGCCCAAAGTCGACAAAAGAGCTACGCTGACATTAAAAGAAAAGATATAGAATTTGAAATTGGAGAGATGGTCATGCTTAAAGTTGCACCTTGGAAAGGCGTTGTTCGATTTGGTAAACGAGGGAAATTAAATCCAAGGTATATTGGACCATTCAAGATTATTGATCGTGTCGGACCAGTAGCTTACCGACTTGAGTTACCTCAACAACTCGCGGCTGTACATAACACTTTCCACATCTCGAATTTGAAGAAATGTTTTGCTAAAGAAGATCTCACTATTTCGTTAGATGAAATCCAAATCAACGAAAAACTCCAATTCATCGAAGAACCCGTCGAAATAATGGATCGTGAGGTTAAAAGACTTAAGCAAAACAAGATACCAATTGTTAAGGTTCGATGGAATGCTCGTAGAGGACCCGAGTTCACCTGGGAGCGTGAAGATCAGATGAAGAAGAAATACCCACATCTATTTCCAGAAGATTCGTCAACACCTTCAACAGCTTAAAATTTCGGGACGAAATTTATTTAACGGGTAGGTACTGTAGTGACCCGAACTTTTCCATGTTTATATATATTAATTGAGATTGATATTTATATGATTAAATGTTTCCAACATGTTAAGCAATCAAACTTGTTAAGACTTGATTAATTAAAATATGTTTCATATAGACAATTGACCACCCAAGTTGACCGGCGATTCACGAACGTTAAAACTTGTAATTACGACATGACGATATATATATGGATATACATATGGTTAACATGAGATTATGATAAGTAAGTATCTCCATAAGTATATTAACAATGAGTTATATACATATAAACAAGACTACTAACTTAAGGATTTCGAAACGAGACATATATGTAACGATTATCGTTGTAACGACATTTAAATGTATATATATCATATTAAGATATATTAATATATCATAATATCATGATAATATAATAATTTAACATCTCATTAGATATAATAAACAATGGGTTAACAACATTAATTGAGATCGTTAACTTAAAGGTTTCAAAACAACACTTACATGTAACGACTAACGATGAGTTAACGACTCAGTTAAAATGTATATACATGTAGTGTATTTAGATGTATTAAAATACTTTTGGAAGACTTCAAGACATATATCAAAACACTCATACTTAACGAAAATGGTTACAGTTACTTTCCCATTCTTTTCTTGCATCAAGAATTCTAGTCGTATTCTTACCCGTATTATACACAGCTTCAAAACGTACTTACTATGGGTATATACCAATAGGAACTAGCATGGGATTCCACTCTTGATTATGTCATGTATGACTAATCAATTTTAACTTCTACCATGAGCTAGTCAACTAACTAGAACTCCTTTTAACCCCACTCACCACTCACCAATTACCACTCATCATTCACTCCATTTCACTTCCAATTCTCTTTCTAATTCTCTCTCAACACACACACACTATTATGAACGTATTTTTCCAGTATTTAATCATCATCTTCATTAAAAATCACTTCAAGAATCAAGCTATAATCATCATAGGAAGAACACTTCAAGAACACTTCAAAAATCCCTTCAAGTTTACTAATTTACTTCCAAGCTTTCTAATCCATTCCAAGTAATCATCTAAGATCAAGAAACCTTTGTTATATACAGTAGGTTATCTTTCTTATTCAAGGTAATATTCATATTCAAACTTTGATTCAATTTCTATAACTATAAACTATCTTAATTCGAGTAAAAATCTTACTTGAACTTGTTTTTGTGTCATGATCCTACTTCAAGAACTTTCAAGCCATCCAAGATCCTTTGAAGCTAGATCATTTCTTGTCACTTTCAGTAGGTTTACCTACTAAACTTGAGGTAGTAATGATGTTCATAACATCATTCGATTCATATATATAAAACTATCTTATTCGAAGGTTTAAACTCGTAATCACTAGAACATAGTTTAGTTAATTCTAAACTTGTTCGCAAATAAAAGTTAATCCTTATAACTTGACTTTTAAAATTAACTAAACACATGTTCTATATCTATATGATATGCTAACTTAATGATTTAAAACCTGGAAACACGAAAAACACCGTAAAACCGGATTTACACCGTCGTAGTAACACCGCGGGCTGTTTTGGGTTAGTTAATTAAAAACTATGATAAACTTTGATTTAAAAGTTGTTATTCTGAGAAAATGATTTTTATTATGAACATGAAACTATATCCAAAAATTATGGTTAAACTCAAAGTGGAAGTATGTTTTCTAAAATGGTCATCTAGACGTCGTTCTTTCGACTGAAATGACTACCTTTACAAAAATGACTTGTAACTTATTTTTCCGACTATAAACCAATACTTTTTCTGTTTAGATTCAAAAAATAGAGTTCAATATGAAACCATAGCAATTTGATTCACTCAAAACGGATTTAAAATGAAGAAGTTATGGGTAAAACAAGATTGGATAATTTTTCTCATTTTAGCTACGTGAAAATTGGTAACAAATCTATTCCAACCATAACTTAATCAACTTGTATTGTATATTATGTAATCTTGAGATACCATAGACACGTATACAATGTTTCGACCTATCATGTCGACACATCTATATATATTTCGGAACAACCATAGACACTCTATATGTGAATGTTGGAGTTAGCTATACAGGGTTGAGGTTGATTCCAAAATATATATAGTTTGAGTTGTGATCAATACTGAGATACGTATACACTGGGTCGTGGATTGATTCAAGATAATATTTATCGATTTATTTCTGTACATCTAACTGTGGACAACTAGTTGTAGGTTATTAACGAGGACAGCTGACTTAATAACTTAAAACATCAAAATATATTAAAAGTGTTGTAAATATATTTTGAACATACTTTGATATATATGTATATATTGTTATAGGTTCGTGAATCAATCAGTGGCTAAGTCTTACTTCCCGACGAAGTAAAAATCTGTGAAAGTGAGTTATAGTCCCACTTTTAAAATCTAATATTTTTGGGATGAGAATACATGCAGGTTTTAT
The DNA here is from genome assembly GCF_046630445.1 of Rutidosis leptorrhynchoides. Taxonomy (NCBI): domain Eukaryota; kingdom Viridiplantae; phylum Streptophyta; class Magnoliopsida; order Asterales; family Asteraceae; genus Rutidosis; species Rutidosis leptorrhynchoides. The sequence goes on along the minus strand of NC_092340.1, from coordinate 240,588,082 downwards.
AAATGATTTACAAAATAGACACAAGTACGAGAAATTACATTCTATGGTTGAATTATCGAAATCGAATATGCCCCTTTTTATTAAGTCTGGTAATCTAAGAATTAGGGAACAGACACCCTAATTGACGCGAATCCTAAAGATAGATCTATTGGGCCTAACAAACTCCATCCAAAGTACCGGATGCTTTAGTACTTAGAAATATATATCATATCCGAAGGGTGTCCCGGAATGATGGGGATATTCTTATATATGCATCTTGTTAATGTCGGTTACCAGGTGTTCACCATATGAATGATTTTTATCTCTATGTATGGGATGTGTATTGAAATATGAAATATTGTGGTCTATTGTTACGATTTGATATATATAGGTTAAACCTATAACTCACCAACATTTTTGTTGACGTTTAAAGCATGTTTATTCTTAGATGAATATTAAGAGCTTCCGCTGTTGCATACTTAAATAAGGACAAGATTTGGAGTCCATGTTTGTATGATATTGTGTAAAAACTGCATTCAAGAAACTGATTTCGATGTAACATATTTGTATTGTAAATCATTATGTAATGGTCGTGCGTAAACAGGATATTTTAGATTATCATTATTTGATAATCTACGTAAAGCTTTTTAAACCTTTATTTATGAAATAAAGGTTATGGTTTGTTTTAAAAATGAATGCAGTCTTTGAAAAACGTCTCATATAGAGGTCAAAACCTCGCAACGAAATCAATTAATATGGAACGTTTTTAATCAATAAGAACGGGACATTTCATACTATTGGTATATACACTCCAATGATCAGCTCTTAGCAGCCCATGTGAGTCACCTAACACATGTGGGAACCATCATTTGGCAACTAGCATGAAATATCTCATAAAATTACAAAAATATGAGTAATCATTCATGACTTATTTACATGAAAACAAAATTACATATCCTTTATATCTAATCCATACACCAACGACCAAAAACACCTACAAACACTTTCATTCTTCAATTTTCTTCATCTAATTGATCTCTCTCAAGTCCTATCTTCAAGTTCTAAGTGTTCTTCATAAATTCTACAAGTTCTAGTTTCATAAAATCAAGAATACTTTCAAGTTTGCTAGCTTACTTTCAATCTTGTAGAGTGATCATCCAACCTCAAGAAATCTTTCTTATTTACAGTAAGATATCTTTCTAATAGAAGGTAATACTCATATTCAAACTTTGATTCAATTTCTATAACTATAACAATCTTATTTCGAGTGGAAATCTTACTTGAACTTGTTTTTCGTGTCATGATTCTGCTTCAAGAACTTTCAAGCCATCCAAGAATCCTTTGAATCTAGATCCATTTTTCTCATTTCCAGTAGTTTTATCCAGAAAACTTGAGGTAGTAATGATGTTCATAACATCATTCGATTCATACATATAAAACTATCTTATTCGAAGGTTTAAACTTGTAATCACTAGAACATAGTTTAGTTAATTCTAAACTTGTTCGCAAACAAAAGTTAATCCTAATAAATTGACTTTTAAAATCAACTAAACACATGTTCTATATCTATATGATATGCTAACTTAATGATTTACAACCTGAAAACACGAAGAACACTGTAAAACCGGATATACGCCGTCCTAGTAACACCGCGGGCTGTTTTGGGTTAGTTAATTAAAAACTATGATAAACTTTGATTTAAAAGTTGTTCTTCTGGGAAAATGATTTTTCTTATGAACATGAAACTATATCCAAAAATCATGGTTAAACTCAAAGTGGAAGTATGTTTTCTAAAATGGTCATCTAGATGTCGTTCTTTCGACTGAAATGACTACCTTTACAAAAATGACGTGTAACTTATATTTCTGACTATAAACCTATACTTTTTCTGTTTAGATTCATAAAATAGAGTTCAATATGAAACCATAGCAATTTAATTCACTCAAAACGGATTTAAAATGAAGAAGTTATGGGTAAAACAAGATTGGATAATTTTTCTTGTTGTAGCAACGTGAAAATTGGTAACAAATCTATATTAATCATATCCTAGCTAACTTATATTGTATTATACATGTATTCTAATATATTATGTAATCTTGGGATACCATAGACACGTATGCAAATGTTTTGACATATCATATCGACCCATGTGTATATATTATTTGGAACAACCATAGACACTCTATATGCAGTAATGACGGAGTTAGCTATACATGGTTGAGGTTGATTCTAAAAATATATATACCTTGAGTTGTGATCTAGCCTGAGACATGTATACACTGGGTCGTGGATTGATTCAAGATAATATATATCAATTTTTTTTTCTGTACGTCTAACGTTGGACAACTAGTTGTAGGTTACTAACGAGGACAGCTGACTTAATAAACTTAAAACATCAAAATGTATTAAAAGTGTTGTAAATATATTTTGAATATACTTTGATATATTTGTACATATTTGTTATAGGTTCCTGAATCGACCAGTGGCCAAGTCTTACTTCCCGACGAAGTAATAATCTGTGAAAGTGAGTTATAGTCCCACTTTTAAAATCTAATATATTTGGGATGAGAATACATGCAGGTTTTATAAATGATTTACAAAATAGATACAAGTACGTGAAACTACATTCTATGGTTGAATTATCGAAATTGAATATGCCCCTTTTTATTAAGTCTGGTAATCTAAGAATTAGGGAACAGACACCCTAATTGACGCGAATCCTAAAGATAGATCTATTGGGCCTAACAAACCTCATCCAAAGTACCGGATGCTTTAGTACTTTGAAATTTATATCATATCCGAAGGGTGTCTCGGAATGATGGGAATATTCTTATATATGCATCTTGTTAATGTCGGTTACCAGGTGTTCACCATATGAATGATTTTTATCTATATGTATGGGATGCGTATTGAAATATGAAATCTTGTGGTCTATTGTTAGGATTTGATATATATATAGGTTAAACCTATAACTCACCAACATTTTTGTTGACGTTTAAAGCATGTTTATTCTCAGGTGAATACTAAGAGCTTCCACTGTTGCATACTAAAATAAGGACAAGATTTGGAGTCCATGTTTGTATGATATTGTGTAAAAACTGCATTCAAGAAACATATGTCGATGTAATATATTTCTATTGTAAACCATTATGTAATGGTCGCGTGTAAACAGTATATTTTAGATTATCATTATTTGATAATCTACGTAATGCTTTTGAAACCTTTATTGATAAAATAAAGGTTATGGTTGTTTTAAAAATGAATGCAGTCTTACTAAATATGGAACGAAAACCTTTAATCATATAGAGGTCAAAACCTCGCAACGAAATCAATTAATATGGAACGTTTATAATAAATATGAATGGGACATTTCACTATATACATAAAATTGAGATTATTGAATTAAGAAACTCGAAACGATATATATAACGATTATCGTTATAACAACGTCTTACTAAATACATATGAATCATATTAAGATATTGATACACTATGTTTAATCATGATAAATGATAAATAAACATGTCATTATGTATATTAACAATGAACTACATATGTAAAAACAAGACTACTAACTTAAGGTTTTCGAAACGAGACATATATGTAACGATTATCGTTGTAACGACATTTAAATGTATATATATCATATTAAGATATAGTAATATATCATTATATCATGATAATATAATAATTTACCATCTCATTAGATATAATAAACATTGGGTTAACAACATTTAACAAGATCGTTAACTTAAAGGTTTCAAATCAACATTTACATGTAACGACTAACGATGACTTAATGACTCAGTTAAAATGTATATACATGTAGTGTTTTAATATGTATTCATACACTTTTGAAAGACTTCAAGACACTTATCAAAATACTTCTACTTAATAAAAATGCTTACAATTACATCCTCGTTCAGTTTCATCAACAATTCTACTCGTATGCACCCGTATTCGTACTCGTACAATACACATCTTTTAGATGTATGTACTATTGGTATATACACTCCAATGATCATCTCTTAGCAGCCCATGTGAGTTACCTAACACATGTGGGAACCATCATTTGGCAACTAGCATGAAATATCTCATAAAATTACAAAAATATGAGTAATCATTCATGACTTATTTACATAAAAACAAAATTACACATCCTTTATATCTAATCCATATACCAATGACCAAAAACACCTACAAAAACTTTCATTCTTCAATTTTCTTCATCTAAGTGATCTCTCTCAAGTTCTATCTTCAAGTTCTAAGTGTTCTTCATAAATTCTATAAGTTCTAGTTTCATAAACTCAAGAATACTTCCAAGTTTGCTAGCTTACTTCCAATCTTGTGAAGTGATCATCCAACTTCAAGAAATCTTTCTTATTTACAGTAAGATATCTTTCTAATACAAGGTAATACTCATATTCAAACTTTGGTTCAATTTCTATAACTATAACAATCTTTTTTCGAGTGAAAATCTTACTTGAACTTGTTTTCGTGTCATGATTCTGCTTCAAGAACTTTCAAGCCATCCAAGGATCCTTTGAAGCTAGATCTATTTTTCTCATTTCCAGTAGGCTTATCCACAAAACTTGAGGTAGTAATGATGTTCATAACATCATTCGATTCATATATATAAAACTACCTTATTCGAAGGTTTAAACTTGAAATCACTAGAACATAGTTTAGTTAATTCTAAACTTGTTCGCAAACAAAAGTTAATCCTTCTAACTTGACTTTTAAAAGAAACTAAACACATTTTCTATATCTATATGATATGCTAACTTAATGGTTTAAAATCGGAAAACACGAAAAACACCGTAAAACCGGATATACGCCGTTGTAGTAACACCGCGGGCTGTTTTGGCTTAGTTAATTAAAAACTATGATAAAATTTGATTTAAAAGTTATTATTCTGGGAAAATGATTTTTCTTATGAACATGAAACTATATCCAAAAATCATGGTTAAACTCAAAGTGGAAGTATGTTTTCCAAAATGGTCATCTACACGTCGTTCTTTCGACTGAAATGACTACCTTTACAAAAATGACTTGTAACCTGTAATTCCGACTATAAACTTATACTTTTTCTGTATATATTCATAAACTTAAGTTCAATATGAAATCATAGCAATTAGATTCACTCAAAACGGATTTCAAACGAAGAAGTTATGGGTAAAACAAGATTGGTTATTTTTGCTTGTTGTAGCTTCGTGAAAATTGGTAACAAATCTATGTTAATCATATCCTAGCTAACTTATATTGTATTATACATGTATTCTAATATATTATGTAATCTTGGGATACCATAGACACGTATGCAAATGTTTTGACATATCATATCGACCTATCTATATATATTATTTGGAACAACCATAGACACTCTATATAAAGTAATGTTGGAGTTAGCTATACAGGGTTGAGGTTGATTCCAAAAATATATATAGTTTGAGTTATGATCTAGCCTGAGACGTGTATACACTGGGTCGTGTATTGATTTAAGATAATATATATCGATTTATTTCTGTACATCTAATTATGGACAACTAGTTGTAGGTTACTAACAAGGACAGCTGACTTAATAAACTTAAAACAGTAAAACTTATTAAAAATGTTGTAAATATATTTTGAACATACTTTGATATATATGTACATATTTGTTATAGGTTCGTGAATCGACCAGTGGCCAAGTCTTACTTCCCGACGAAGTAAAAATATGTGAAAGTGAGTTATAGTCCCACTTTTAAAATTTAATATTTTGGGATGAGAATACATGCAGTTTTATAAATGTTTTACGAAATAGACACAAGTAAATGAAACTACATTATATGGGTGAATGATCGAAGCCGAATATGCCCCTTTTCCTTGGTAGCCTAAGAATTAGTAAACCGATCTACTAATTGACGCAAATTCTAAAGATAGATCTATTGGGCCTAACGAACTGCATCAAAAGTACCGGATGCTTTAGTACTTCGAATTCATTTTTATCATGTCCGAAGGATTTCCCGGAATGATAGGGGATATTCTTATATGCATCTTCTTAATGTCGGTTACCGGGTGTTCACCATATGAATAATTTTTATCTCTATGTATGGGATGTATATTGAAATATGAAATCTTGTTTTCTATTATTATGATTTGATAATATATAGGTTAAACCTATAACTCACCAACATTTTTGTTGACGTTTTAAGCATGTTTATTCTCAGGCGATTATTAAGAGCTTCCGCTGTTGCATACTAAAATAAGGACAAGATTTAGAGTCCATGCTTGTAAGATATTATGTAAAAACTGCATTCAAGAAACTTATTTTTGATGTAATATATTCTTATTGTAAACCATTATGTAATGGTCGTGTGTAAACGGTATATTTTAGATTATCATTATTTGATAATCTACGTAATGCTTTTTAAACCTTTATAGATAAAATAAAGGTTATGGTTGTTTTAAAAATGAATGCAGTCTTTGAAAAACGTCTCATATAGAGGTCAAAACCTCGCGACGAAATCAATTAATATGGAACGTTTATAATCAATATGAACGGGACATTTCATAATGCACCAACAAACTCCCCCTAGGACCCAGTTCATTATCTTAAATAATAAAATCGACTTTCACCTGCATTTACACAAACAAACACGCAATCAAACAATTCACATAACAAAAAGCTTATACGTTCACATTACGTTATTACAACCAAATCGAAATCAAAAGAAAATAAACGTTCAAGTCCAAAGTTCAAAATTTTATGATCACAAGACAGACTTTAAGCATGAATATCAAATTCATAACACGTACGAACAGCCCTGTTGAACTGAATGGCTTGTTCCATGTTTTGCAACTCATGGAAGATCAGATGTCTTCTCAACACTTTGATATCTTCCTTGCACAGATTTCTGATCCACCTAGGATCAATAATCCTAATCTGGTCCAGAGTATCACCAGATTCCAATAGAATAATAGCTTCCTCAGTTCGCCCATCATAATGCCACCACCTAAACCGCTTACCAAAGTTCTGTGGCCTTTTGCGAACCGGTGCATACCTCATAGTCTTCGCACGCTTGTACTTAACAACTCTAACCCTGTTTCCCATTACTTGATAAATACGATACGACGTTTTCAGAAACTGAGGCTCTAACATAGACAAACCATACTTAAACTCCTTCTTAATCTTAAACTGAGGCCTAGCCAATGGTCATAACGGTTATTTTCCACAAGACCAAGGATGGGAAGTCGTCTTAGTAAAACCAGAATGCATGACTTGTTTCTGGACTTATGAATTAAGTGTCTTTATTTCCTTTGCTGAACAACTTGCGTATTAACTAGATTTATCTTCAAAACTGTCATGTATCAAAGTGTACTATATTTCATGTTATATGTAATATAGCGAAGTTGTAAGTTTGAAGAATATTTTTATGTGATATATTATTATAACCAGTTTTTCATATGGAATTTTAGTAGTTGAATTGTATATTAGCTACTAAGTATGAACTTAACGGGTAGGTAGTACGCGAATTTAAACTTATAAAACGCTAATATGAAGAAAAAGCTTTTATAAATGAGTTTATATTATGCTACGAAATACTATTGACTACTCTTAATATTCTGTATGATTAACTCGATTCAGTTGGCTATTTTAAAGGAAATGGCACCAACTACTCGACACACCATGAATATGAGCGAAGAGGAATTCCGTACTTTTCTTGCTGCAAACATAGCTGTAGTACAGGCTGCGCTACATACCAACAATAACTCTGAATCTAGCAATGCAGCTAACGGCGCAAGAAATCATGTAGGATGTACCTACAAAGAATTCACTGCCTGCAAACCTTTGGAATTTGATGGAACCGAAGGACCAATTGGATTGAAACGGTGGACCGAGAAAGTCAAATCGGTGTTTGCCATAAGTAAGTGTACTGAAGAGGACAAAGTTAAGTACGCTACGCATACCTTCACAGGTACTGCGTTAATGTGGTGGAACACCTATCTTGAATAGGTAGGACAAAATGCTGCTTATGCACTACCGTGGTTGGCATTCAAGCAATTGATGAACGAGCAGTACCGTCCTAGAAACGAAGTCAATAAACTCAAGGCAGAACTTAGAGAGTTACGAATACAAGGGTTCGACGTTACCACATATGAACAACGATTCACAGAGTTGTGCCTATTGTGTCCGGGAGCATTCGAAGATGAAGAAAAGAAGATCAACGCGTTTGTAAAAGGGTTACCAGTAAGGATTCAAGAAGATGTAAGTTCACACGAGCCCGCTTCTATACAGAAGGCAAGTCGAATGGCTCATAAACTCATAAATCAGATTGAGGGAAGAACTAAAGAGCAGGCGGCCGAAGAAGCCAACACGAAACAACTCAAGAGGAAGTGGGAGGAAAACGGTGACAAGAGTCACCAGTACAACAACAACAACAATTACAACCACAATCGCAACAACTATCCCAATAACCGCAACAACAATCGTAACAATAACTGCAATCCTAACAATAACTACAACAAACATCCCAACAACAACAACAACTACAACAACCGTTTCAACAACAATAACAATCCTAACAACAACCTCAATAACAACAACGGCAACAAAAACCAAAAAAAGCCATGTCATAGGTGTGAAGAAAATCATCAGGGGTTTTGCACGACATTTTACAATAGGTGTAAAAGAAATGGTCATAGCGCGACAAATTATGAGGTCTACGGACCAAAGTTTAACAGAACTAAAGGAATAAATAATGTCGGAACAAGTAATGCCAAAACGAATAGTGTCAGAGCAAGTAATACCAACGCTGTTTGTTATAAATGTGGAAAACCGGGCCACATTATTAGAAATTGCCCGAATCAGGGGAATACTAATGGGCAGGGCCGTGGAAGAGTTTTCAATATTAATGCGGCAGAAACACAGGAAGACCCGGAGCTTGTTACGGGTACGTTTCTTATTGACGATAAATCTGCTTATGTTTTATTTGATTCGGGTGCGGATAGAAGCTATATGAGTAGAGAATTTTGTGCTAAATTAAGTTGCCCATTGACGCCTTTGGATAATAAATTTTTACTTGAATTAGCAAACGGTAAATTAATTTCAGCAGATAATATATGTCGGGAGAGAGAAATTAAAATGGGGGATGAAACGTTTAAAATTGATTTAATACCAGTCGAGTTAGGGAGTTTTGATGTAATAATTGGCATGGACTGGTTGAAAAAGGTGAGAGCAGAGGTCGTTTGTTACAAAAATGCGATTCGCGTTATGCGTGAAAAAGGAAAACCTTTAATGGTGTATGGAGAAAAGAACAACGCGAAATTAAATCTTATTAGTAGTTTGAAGGCGGAAAAACTAATAAGAGAAGGTTGTTACGTCATTCTGGCACACATCAAGGAAGTTAAACCTGAAGAAAAGAACATCAGTGATGTTCCCGTCGTAAAAGAATTTCCCGATGTATTTTCGAAAGAATTACCGGGATTACCCCCACATCGATCCGTTGAATTTCAAATAGACCTTGTACCAGGAGCTGCACCAATAGCTCGTGCTCCATACAGACTCGCACCCAGCGAAATGAAAGAATTACAAAGTCAGTTACAGGAACTTTTAGAGCGTGGTTTCATTCGACCAAGCACATCACCATGGGGAGCTCCTGTTTTGTTTGTCAAGAAGAAAGATGGTACATTCAGGTTGTGTATCGACTACCGAGAGTTGAACAAACTTACCATCAAGAACCGCTACCCACTATCGAGATTCGACGACTTATTTGATCAACTACAAGGCTCGTCTGTTTATTCGAAGATCGATTTACGTTCTGGATATCATCAAATGCGAGTGAAGGAGGATGATATTCCAAAGACTGCTTTTAGGACGCGTTACGGTCATTACGAGTTTATGGTTATGCCGTTTAGATTAACTAACTCACCAGCTGTGTTCATGGACCTCATGAACCGAGTGTGTGGGCCATATCTTGACAAGTTTGTCATTGTTTTCATCGATGACATACTTATTTACTTGAAGAATGATCAAGAGAACGAAGAACATTTGAGAAAAGTGCTAGAGTTGCTGAGAAAAGAAAAACTGTACGCTAAGTTTTCAAAGTGTGCATTTTGGTTGGAAGAAGTTCAATTCCTCGGTCACATAGTGAACAAAGAAGGTATTCAGGTGGATCCAGCAAAGATTGAAACCGTTGAAAAGTGGGAAACCTCAAAAACTCCGAATCACATACGCCAATTTTTAGGACTAGCTGGTTACTACAGAAGGTTCATCCAAGACTTTTCCAAAATAGCAAAACCCTTGACTGCATTAACGCATAAAGGGAAGAAATTTGAATGGAAAGATGAACAAGAGAAAGCTTTTCAATTGTTAAAGAAAAAGTTAACTACGACACCTATATTGTCATTACCTGAAGGGAATGATGATTTTGTGATATATTGTGACGCCTCAAAGCAAGATCTCGGTTGTGTATTAATGCAACGAACAAAAGTAATTGCTTATGCGTCTAGACAATTGAAGATTCACGAGAAAAATTATACGACGCATGATTTGGAATTAGGCGTGGTTGTTTTTGCATTAAAGACTTGGAGGCACTACTTATATGGGGTCAAAAGTATTATATATACCGACCACAAAAGTCTTCAACATATATTTAATAAGAAACAACTGAATATGAGGCAGCGTAGGTGAATTGAATTGTTGAATGATTACGACTTTGAGATTCGTTACCACCCAGGGAAGGCAAATGTGGTAGCCGACGCCTTGAGTAGAAAGGACAGAGAACCCATTCGAGTAAAAGCTATGAATATAATGATTCACACTAACCTTACTACTCAAATAAAGGAGGCGCAACAAGGAGTTTTAAAAGAGGGAAATTTAAAGGATGAAATACCCAAAGGATCGGAGAAGCATCTTAATATTCGGGAAGATGAAACCCGGTATAGGGCTGAAAGAATTTGGGTACCAAAATTTGGAGATATGATAGAAATGGTACTTAGAGAAGCTCATAAAACCAGATACTCAATACATCTTGGAACGGGGAAGATGTACAAGGATCTAAAGAAATATTTTTGGTGGCCAGGTATGAAAGCCGATGTTGATAAATACGTAGGGGGAATGTTTGACGTGTTCTAAGGTCAAAGCGGAGCATCACAAACCATCAGGTCTACTTCAACAACCCAAAATCCCGGAATGGAAATGGGAAAACATTACCATGGATTTCATCACTAAATTTCCAAGGACTGCAAGTGGTTTTGATACTATTTGGGTAATAGTTGATCGTCTCACCAAATCAGCACACTTCCTGCCAATAAGAGAAGATGACAAGATGGAGAAGTTAGCACGACTGTATTTGAAGGAAGTCATCTCTAAACATGGAATACCAATCTCTATTATCTCTGATAGGGATGGCAGATTTATTTCAAGATTCTGGCAGACATTACAGCAAGCATTAGGAACTCGTCTAGATATGAGTACTGCCTATCATCCACAAACTGATGGGCAGAGCGAAATGACGATACAAACACTTGAAGAAATGCTACGAGCATGTGTTATTGATTTCGGAAACAGTTGGGATCGACATCTACCGTTAGCAGAATTTTTCTACAACAACAGCTACCATTCAAGCATTGAGATGGCACCATTTGAAGCACTTTATGGTAGAAAGTACAGGTCTCCGATTTGTTGGAGTGAAGTGGGGGATAAATAGATTACGGGTCCGGAGATAATACAAGAAACTACCGAGAAGATCATCCAAATTCAACAACGGTTGAAAACCGCCCAAAGTCGACAAAAGAGCTACGCCGACATTAAAAGAAAAGATATAGAATTTGAAATTGGAGAGATGGTCATGCTTAAGGTTGCACCTTGGAAAGGCGTTGTTCGATTTGGTAAATGAGGGAAATTAAATCCAAGGTATATTGGACCATTCAAGATTATTGATCGTGTCCGACCAGTAGCTTACCGACTTGAGTTACCTCAACAACTCGCGGCTGTACATAACACTTTCCACGTCTCGAATTTGAAGAAATGTTTTGCTAAAGAAGATCTCACTATTCCGTTAGACGAAATCCAAATCAACGAAAAACTTCAATTCATTGAAGAACCCGTCGAAATAATGGATCGTGAGGTTAAAAGACTTAAACAAAACAAGATACCAATTGTTAAGGTTTGATGGATTGCTCGTAGAGGACCCGAGTTCACCTAGGAAAGAGAAGATCAGATGAAGAATAAATACCCGCACTTATTTCCAGAAGATAAGTCAACACCTCCAACTGCTTAAAATTTCGGGACGAAATTTATTTAACGGGTAGGTACTGTAGTGACCCGAACTTTTCCATGTTTATATATATTAAATGAAATTGATATTTACATGATTAAATGTTTCCAACATGTTAAGCAATCAAACTTGTTAAGACTTGATTAATTGAAATAGGTTTCATATATACAATTGACCACCCAAGTTGACCGGTGATTCACGAACGTTAAAACTTGTAAAAACTATATGATGACATATATATGATTATATTTATAGTTAACATGATATTATGATAAGTAAGTATCTCATTAGGTATTTTAAAAATGAGTTATATACATAAAATTGAGTTTATTGAATTAAGAAACTCCAAACGATATATATAACGATTATCGTTATAACAACGTCTTACTAAATACATATGAATCATATTAAGATATTGATACACTATGTTTAATCATGATAAATGATAAGTAAACATGTCATTATGTATATTAAGAATGAACTACATATGTAAAAACAAGACTACTAACTTAAGGTTTTCGAAACGAGACATATATGTAACGATTATTGTTGTAACGACATTTAAATGTATATATATCATATTAAGATATAGTAATATATCATTATATCATGATAATATAATAATTTAACATCTCATTAGATATAATAAATATTGGGTTAACAACATTTAACAAGATCGTTAACTTAAAGGTTTCAAATCAACATTTACATGTAATGACTAACGATGACTTAACGACTCAGTTAAAATGTATATACATGTAGTGTTTTAATATGTATTCATACACTTTTTAAAGACTTCAAGAAACTTATCAAAATACTTCTACTTAACAAAAATGCTTACAATTACATCCTCGTTCAGTTTCATCAACAATTCTACTCGTATGCACCCGTATTCGTACTCGTACAATATACAGCTTTTAGATGTATGTACTATTGGTATATACACTCCATTGATCAGCTCTTAGCAGCCCATGTGAGTCAACTAACACATGTGGGAACCATCATTTGGCAACTAGCATGAAATATCTCATAAAATTACAAAAATATGAGTAATCATTCATGACTTATTTACATGAAAACAAAATTACACATCCTTTATATCTAATCCATATACCAACGAACAAAAATACCTACAAACACTTTCATTATTCAATTTTCTTCATCTAAGTGATCTCTCTCAAGTTCTATCTTCAAGTTCTAAGTGTTCTTCATAAATTCTATAAGTTCTAGTTTCATAAAATCAAGAATACTTCCAAGTTTGCTAGCTTACTTCCAATCTTGTAAAGTGATCATCCAACTTCAAGAAATCTTTCTTATTTACAGTAAGATATCTTTCTAATACAAGGTAATACTCATATTCAAACTTTGGTTCAATTTTTATAACTATAACAATCTTATTTCGAGTGAAAATCTTACTTGAACTTGTTTTCGTGTCATGATTCTGCTTCAAGAACTTTCAAGCCATCCAAGGATCCTTTGAAGCTAGATCTATTTTTCTCATTTCTAGTAGGCTTATCCACAAAACCTGAGGTAGTAATGATGTTCATAACATCATTCGATTCATATATATAAAACTACCTTATTCGAAGGTTTAAACTTGAAATCACTAGAACATAGTTTAGTTAATTCTAAACTTGTTCGCAAACAAAAGTTAATCCTTCTTACTTGACTTTTAAAAGTAACTAAACACATGTTCTATATCTATATGATATGCTAACTTAATGATTTAAAACCGTAAAACACGAAAAACACCGTAAAACTGGATATACGCCGTTGTAGTAACACCGCGGGCTGTTTTGGGTTAGTTAATTAAAAACTATGATAAACTTTGATTTAAAAGTTGTTCTTCTGGGAAAATGATTTTTCTTATGAACATGAAACTATATCCAAAAATCATGGTTAAACTCAAAGTGGAAGTATGTTTTCCAAAATGGTCATCTAGACGTCGTTCTTTCGACTGAAATGACTACCTTTACAAAAATGACTTGTAACCTGTAATTACAACTATAAACTTATAATTTTTCTGTATATATTCATAAATTTAAGTTCAAAATGAAACCATAGCAATTGGATTCACTCAAAACGGATTTAAAACGAAGAAGTTATGGGTAAAACAAGATTGGTTATTTTTGCTTGTTGTAGCTACGTGAAAATTGGTAACAAATCTATATTAATCATATCCTAGCTAACTTATATTGTATTATACATGTATTCTAATATATTATGTAATCTTGGGATACCATATACACGTATGCAAATGTTTTGACATATCATATCGACCCATCTATATATATTATTTGGAACAACCATAGACACTCTATATGCAGTAATGTTGGAGTTAGCTATACAGGGTTGAGGTTGATTCCAAAAATATATATAGTTTGAGTTGTGATCTAGCCTGAGATGTGTATACACTGGGTCATGGATTGATTCAATATAATATATATCGATTTATTTCTGTACATCTAATTATGGACAACTAATTGTAGGTTACTAACAAGGACATCTGACTTAATAAACTTAAAACAGTAAAACGTATTAAAAATGTTGTAAATATATTTTGAACATACTTTGATATATATATACATATTTGTTATAGGTTCGTGAATCGAGCAGTGGCCAAGTCTTACTTCCCGACGAAGTAAAAATCTGTGAAAGTGAGTTATAGTCCCACTTTTAAAATCTAATATTTTGGGATGAGAATACATGCAGTTTTATAAATGTTTTATGAAATAGACACAAGTAAATGAAACTACATTATATGGGTGAATGATCGAAGCCGAATATGCCCCTTTTGCTTGGTAGCCTAAGAATTAGTAAACCGATCTACTAATTGACACGAATCCTAAAGATAGATCTTTTGGGCCTAACGAACCGCATCAAAAGTACCGGATGCTTTAGTACTTCGAATTCATTTTTATCATGTCCGAAGGATTTCTCGGAATGATAGGGGATATTCTTATATGCATCTTGTTAATGTCGGTTACCAGGTGTTCACCATATGAATGATTTTTATCTCTATGTATGGGATGTATATTGAAATATGAAATCTTGTGGTCTATTATTATGATTTGATAATATATAGGTTAAACCGATAACTCACCAACATTTTTGTTGACGTTTTAAGCATGTTTATTTTCAGGTGATTATTAAGAGCTTCCGCTGTTGCATACTAAAATAAGGACAAGATTTGGAGTCCATGCTTGTATGATATTATGTAAAAACTGCATTCAAGAAACTTATTTTTGATGTAATATATTCTTATTGTAAACCATTATGTAATGGTCGTGTGTAAACGGTATATTTTAGATTATCATTATTTGATAATCTATGTAATGCTTTTTAAACCTTTATAGATAAAATAAAGGTTATGGTTGTTTTAAAAATGAATGCAGTCTTTGAAAAATGTCTCATATAGAGGTCAAAACCTCGCGACGAAATCAATTAATATGGAACGTTTATAATCAATATGAACGGGACATTTCATAATGCACCAACAAACTCCCCCTAGGACCCAGTTCATTATCTTAAATAATAAAATCGACTTTCACCTGCATTTACACAAACAAACACGCAATCAAACAATTCACATAACAAAAAGTTTATACGTTCACATTACGTTATTACAACCAAATCGAAATCAAAAGAAAATAAATGTTCAAATCCAAAGTTCAAAATTTTATGATCACAAGACAGACTTTAAGCATGAATATCAAATTCATAACACGTGCGAACAGCCCTGTTGAACTGAATGGCTTGTTCCATGTTTTGCAACTCATGGAAGATCGGATGTCTTCTCAACACTTTGATATCTTCCTTGCACAGATTTCTGATCCACCTAGGATCAATAATCCTAATCTGGTCCAGAGTATCACCAGATTCTAACAGAATAACAGCTTCCTCAGTTCGCCCATCATAATACCACCACCTAAACCGCTTACCAAAGTTCTGTAGCCTTTTGCGAACCGGTGCATACCTCATAGTCTTCGCACGCTTGTACTTAACAACTCCAACCCTGTTTCCCGTTACTTGATAAATACGATATGACGTTTTCAAAAACTGAGGCTCTAACACTGACCAACCATACTTAAACTGCTTCTTAATCTTAAACTGTATCCACCGGCCCCATCCATCAGTCTTATGATAGAGCAGCGGCAGTCTAGCTAGTTCCATCATCTCAAAGTAAGGGAGCGATTTCATATCAACAACATGTTTGAAATAATCATCTCCGTTCTCCGTTCTAATAGCAAAACAACTCAGATCTTTCAAGTACGCCCAACTGAGAATCTTTCCACCTGTAACCTTTCCCGTTCTATCATAAAACAACTTGTATTTTGGTTCCAACGGTATCTTCTTAAACCACGACTTCGTACTTGATTTCTGATACTCTCTCCATTCACGATTCTCACCGTCTCACGATTCTTCTTTTTATTTACCGTCTCAAGATTCTCACCATCTTTATTCACACCGGAAGACTCACCCTCCTTAGCAGTTCACTTCTCATTAACCTTACGATTCAAAACCTCATCATTTTGTTGTTTGAATAGATCCGCAAACTCTGGTAAGTCTTTCTCATCAATACTATCAACAGTTTCTTCAACATCAGAAGCATCTTCAATGATACTTTCTTCAGCACTGTCATCCCCAGTATGTCTGTTTTCACGTGTACCAGCTTTATTCTATTTTTTCTCAGCAGCAATCAACTGTTCCACTTCTATACCAAACATTTTAGAAATCTCCTCATCACTCATCGTATGTACAATTTCTCCCTCCTTCACATCATAGTTCAGCGAGCTGATCACTGTACCTTGATTGTCCAAAAAATATGTTAATTTATAAATATCAACAAACAGAGCTTTAGGGAAATGTACCTCCTGTATTTGACTTACGTTCTCAGTCTCATCAGATGACGAGTCCGAGGAGAATTCGATTTCAGTAGATAACAAATTATTATCAATATGCTCCATCTTCAAACGAATAGTCCCATCTTAGGAATCTGCTTCTAACTTCCCCTTAAACCTACGATCTTAATGATCCAAACGTCTGATCCTCTTAGCCTGTTTCTCAGTAAGCTTTCTAAGATTAGCAACCTCTTTCTTTGACTTCTCGAGATCACTAGTCAAAGAATTCACCTTTGCTTCTATATCAAGAACCACCTTATTCTTCTCCTTGTGCTTAGCTTTCATATCGTCATACTTATTCACCAGGCCGAGCACAGTAGCCTGTAGGCTCACAAAAGCAGGATCAGTAGTCAAAAGAGCCAACAAGCTGCCAGCCTGTGTAGAAGCGACTGGTGGTGGTGGAACTTGAAGAGTTGGTTGATTTGGTGGCACAAGAGGTGCATGAGAAGATTGAGTTGGTAGGACCTCAGGTCTTTGTGTTGCAGATTGAGTATTACGACCAGCAGCAGAACCTGATGAAGACACCTCAGTCCTTTTCACGTGTGTGCTCTTTCTCTTTTGCCTTCGTAACGATTCATTTTCCGGAACCTCCCTCCTTTTCAATGACAGCAATATATGACCACCTTCCATCGCATCTACCTCATCCTCCAGACTGTATTTCTCCAAGTCTTCACCAGTCCGAGCTGACTGAGAACTAACCTCCTGAACCTCTTCATCATCATCTGACTCAGTAAGAACCGGAGCAATACCCTCCTTACCCGAATCACTTTCCTTGTTTCTCCACATTCTTGGATTATGAGCTACATAATCAGCCTTCTTTAAATGTCCAAACAACGGACGGTTCGGAGGAGCAGGCTTACCCCTGTAAAACATCATTTGTCCCACAACCTCATAGGTCTTGACGTTTAGCTTGATTCGATCCGAGTCCTCCTTTACCAGCTCATTATGCTGAGAATCGATGACGAGCTGAAGAAACCGCGGATATAGCAGATAAGGATCAGATTTGAATTTGTTATTCTCAATCATATAGTCGAAGATCACTCCAGAGGAATTGAACGGTAAATTTAAAATCAAAACAACCATCATTGATTGCATTACAGAATTTAGCTCATCGTGTCCTTCTCTCCTTGAGCTCAAACAGTGAATGATTACGTGAGCCAAGTAGCGGAAAGTCGGACAAAAACCGGATTTAAGAACCTTTGACTTGGTCAAATCCCCAGAATACTTGCACCTTTGAAGACAGCCTTTGACCAGTCCCATATTTAATCTAGTTTTCATTTTAGCTGAATCACTGAAATTCAACAACCTTCGAATATGCCCTTCAGTAACAACAATGGGCCTTCCTTGATCTGTGCTATTTAGAACATCAATGCGACGCTCACCATCCATTGTCTTTGACAGAGTAACATTCTTCCAAAACTCACATTGATAAGACATATAAGCAGACACATCATGAGAGATCGCCTTGAAGCTACGAGACCTCTCCAGAAACTCCATAATTCCCTTATAATCAACCAGGTAGTCATACTTGTTCAAATTAGCCAGCATGTTGTTGTTTGGGACAACCTGAAGTTCGTTGTTATGTTCAGTGGCTTTCTTTGATCGAGACTTTGTCACACGGTGAGGTTTCTACCTCTTCTCAGCACGAGGACGACCAGAACTAGAGCCGGCACCCTCACCAGTAGGAACGTTAGAAACAGGAGCTCCAGACATAGTTAATCTGAGAAAAATACGCAAAATATCGCAAACGCAAGTGTTAATAAACAAAGATTCAAAATTAGGGTTTCTGATGTGCATCCGTACGGTTGCATGATGGTTTAACACGGTTGCAAGTGTAACCGTACGGGTGCATTGCCAATCCACACCGATACACAATTAAAATTTAAAATTTGAATCTGCAGTGTAAGCGTGCGGTTGCACTGAATAGTACCCGGATGTAAGTCCAACCGTGCGGTTGCAGGATGCAATCATATGGTTGTATTCATCGAACCTGTTAGTTTTTTCAAAACCTAAGTCCACTCTCATGAGTGTTGATCATCGAAAAACTGATTGAAACACATCCACTGACCTCCGACTAACTTGTATCAACCCTCAATTTCAATTAACACAACCTAAATCTAAGAGTATTGATCTAACATTAATAAAAATAAAAAACTAATCAAAACACAAGATTTAGAGCACAAAATCGGTACCTGTTATGATCAATAGATTCACAAACAAAAGATGAAGATGAAAAACGAAAGCAAAAACTCCTCCTTGCACTTAACAATTTTTGATGATTTTTTCACACAAGTATTTTGAAAGCACAAGTTCATATGGGTATGTGATTTGGGTATTTATACCCACTTTGCAACCGTACGATTGCAGAGGTATAACCGTGAAACAACCCAACCCGTATTTAAACCGGCCCATAATTTTTTTTAAATACATTAATATTTAGGTCCCATTTATGTTTCTAAAAACATCTTTAACACAATAATAAGTTCAATACGCTTTAAAACATTTAGTGCATAGTTTAAATATCTAAACGAGCAAACACGACCCGACTATTTTAATTTCCAACAAAACTGAGCATGGTGATTGGGGATACGCTACCCAATCCTAATCAATACAAAAGCACGTCTTCTAAAGCAATCTACGCGAGTCCACTAGTTCCCACGCTTATCCGTGCCACCGCCTCCATGCAAATCTATAAAAATGTAAACAATGAGAGGGTAAGCTAACGCTTAGTGAGTGAAAATATACTACATACATATATATATGCATAAAATGGACACGCCACACAAGTAATCAAATAACGATATTTCAGAGCATCCAAGCATAAAGGCAAGCTAAGCTAAGCATACCGTACGATCACTAAGCAACAAGCTAAAATAACAACAAATATAAGTTCACCAATGACGATGTGAACAATGCCAATAAGCTACACCCGGAGGGTTAGCTACAACACAACAATACAACAATATATATAACAATATACAAACGTCCAAGGTTAACTCCTTAACCCAATACCGGAACTGACTACCAATTACCAACATGAAGATTGGCCGAACTACACGAGCCTTAGTAAATCCGCATCCACACGAGATTACTATCTTCAATACCACAACAACATCGAGGTTGGCCGAACTACACGAGCCTTAGTGAATCCGCAACCACACGAGATCACTACCACAATAAGATGACCGAACTACACGAGTCATCGTGAATCCGAACTACACGAGGTTCACTTTCTCAATAAGATGACCGAACTACACGCGTCATCGTGAATCCGCATCCACACGTGACTCACTTCTCCCATCAACCCTTCGCCATTGGGGTTATCGAATTCACAACACGATTCAATATCAACCCTTCGCCATTGGGGTTAAATAGTCCACATCACGATCACATGCGATAACGTACACACAAAACGTGCACCTCGCCAAAAGGTGGTTAACCAAAATGCACAACTGTGCCAATTGGACCCATACACAAGTCCATCAAATCCATGTATATGTGAAGTGAGCTCTATAGTCGAGAATCACTTCACCCGACCCGCACCCATCCTACACATACATATGCGCATAGGATATTAACACTCACCTTGTCGCCTTGATGAATGCCACCGAATAATCCGTAACTTGCCGATGGAATGTACCTATTCCATTATCACAATTTCAACATCACAATTAGGGAGGATTTACAAACCAACCCAAATTGACAACTAGTGCAATCTCGACCCAAATGCACCTCCAAGCACAAACCGCGCCCAAACTAACCAATAATCACTAACACTAGTGACAATGGTCCTAATAAGCCAATTAAACCCGAACACAAGTGTTAAACACTTGGCTTGCCCAATTTGACACCAAACCCTAATTTTGACCCATTTCAACATTAGTCAACCAAACACACCCAAATGAGTTCCAACACTTCCATAATCACTAATCATAGTGATTACACTCAATTTAAAGCCCTAAACAAGGCTAAATCATCAACCAACCCAAAACCCGCCATCATCACTAATAAACCCGAATCCTAGTTATTATCTTCCATTAACAACTAAATGGGTTTCATCTATGAATATACAAGTCAAAAGCCTAAATTTAGATGATGAACACGAAAATGAAATTCGGAGTTAGAGCTTACCACTAGTATCACCTTGTAGCTAAGAACGAGGAGAACAAAGTTGAATCTTACGCCTTCGATCAAAACCCGAATCTTCCTTTCCGAAATCCCACTTGAATGATTTGAAGTATTTAAGTTTTGAGAGGAAATGAAGAAGAAAAGGAAAAAGAAATAAAGAAAATGAAATGGGTGGATGTGATTTAAGATCCCAAATCTGGCACATACGCGAAATGACCAAAATGCCGCTAAAAACCTTTAATATCACGAAATTGGAACCAGCTCGTCAGAGGTGCCGCACCGCGGCCCTCTTCCTCGCGCCGCGGCTCTCTTCCTCGCGCCGCGACATATAATGCGGTCTGGGATCAGTTTTTCATGCCACCTGATCCTGATTTCATTTCATTGCCGCGCCGCGGCCTATTCTGTCGCGCCACGACCTTGGCCGTGGTCTGGTGCCTGTCTTAACGTGCTTTCTAAAAACTGAAACCAGTTGTATGCCGCACCGCGGCCCCTTCTGCCGCACCGCGACTCAAAGCGTGGTCTGATCATTTCCCACGTACATGAAATTTAACACACGAATACGCCTCAAATGTTTCATACACTAGTCGTACATACACGACATACCTCAATATCATATACGGGGAAAACGGGGTGTTACAACTCTCCCCCACTTAGATTCGATCACGTCCTCGTGATCCTAATCACGTAACCAATCCGAGCCTATACGCTACGGTTCTCGAACAAACGTTTCAATCCGACTTCCAACACATTTCTCATCAATCCGAAGATTAATCCATTACCAAATACACACTTGCACGCATCTCGAGATGTGCAATACATACAACCTCCGAAGTCTATAACGATCACTTAATATACGCGAAACTGCCACGTATTCTTCCGACTCGTCTAGGCAATTCTTCTCAGAGAGTTACCCTTAACAACCAAATCATCATTCGCAATTTATTAAAATCCACAAATCCGAGCACAAGAACTTGCTCAATCCCTCACGTCGGGAAACTCAACCAATCTCGTACCGAGATATCAACCCGTTAGCATACCATACTAAGTACAATGCTAAAAGTAAACACGTCCCAAACTAAAGTCAACCATCTAACCGATGAAGACCGAATAAAAGTGAAATCTCACGGATAACACTTACCGCTTAACATCCTTTGTAGTGCGCAAACACGTCTAATACGCAACTACCGCAAACACGTGAGCAAAATACGACTATTGCATCACAATTCACACCAAAATAGTCCTCACGACCCCACCATTGGCGTATAATACAACCAACAGATCACACAACATGGTCCTTACGACCCCACCATTGGCGTATGAAACAGCCAATAGATCACACAACATGGTCCTTACGACCCCACCATTGACGTATGAAACAACCAATAGATCACACAACATGGTCCTTACGACCCCACCATTGGCGTATAAAACAACCAATTGATCACACAACATGAAGGCTGGCCGAAAACTACACGCGCCTTAGTGAATCCGAACTACACGCTACTCACTACCTCCACCGCACAACAATCAGGATTGGCCGAACTACACGCGCCCTAGTAAATCCGAACTACACGAGAATCACTGCCCCAAAAGAATGATCGCATCCACACGTGTCATTGTGAATCCGAACTACACGAGACTAACTTCCTCAATATAATGACCGCATCCACACGTGTCATTGTGAATCCGAACTACACAAGACTCACTTCCACAATAAGATGACCGAACTACACGCGTCATCTTGAATCCGCATCCACACGTGATCCACCTCTTAATAGAATGACCGCATCCACACGTGTCATTGTGAATCCGAACTACACGCGACTCACTTCCAAAATCTCAACACATGAATGGTACTCCCATTCCGATAACGTTATACCATACCGATATAACACTACTCCCATGGTGAAGTTTGTGGGCCGAGTCAACGGTCATAACCCACCAATCACATACGCGCTTTTGGCCTCAAACAACGAGTAGTGTAACATCGCGCACTGCTACACCATAGTGAATCCTAACGGAATACACTAACCATCCATCCCAAACAACAAGTATATACACATACTTAAAAACATTCCACTCACCTCGAAAATCTTTGCACACACATCACACGCACGTGTACACAACGCCACCACAATCGAGCAAGAAACACCTATATCGCACATAGGCACAAAACAATAATTCTCTAGAAGAGAATCCGACACGCACATCCCTTAACCGAGGGATCTCATCTTGCTCGTCAAATACGTCCATTATCTCTCAAAGAGATTCACCACATTACCACCTCGGTGATGATTTAAATTCAAAACCATAAGTACAATTTATTCTAAATCATACTCTTACCACAAATTGACCAAATCTAGGTCCCGACACCAATTTCGGATCTACTAAGAGTATCATCCGAAATCTCACACTAAAACCTCCTCGTGCAGGAGTGTAACTCCCTCACTTGGAACTACGTTCTATAACCGCACCTTGTACAACCATACAATGCTACCATGGGTAGACTTTACTAACAATTGGGTTCACATGACCCATCACCACTTCTTGCTCCAACCATGAGCATACGAAAGATTTTAACAAATCCTCAAACACTTCGAACGAAGAGTTTACCACAACTCACACAAACTTCATTCTTTCAACCTTCCAATTACTATAGTTTGCCAATCTCCACCTAGTCACTCATGTACCTAAGGGTTTCTCTCCAGTACCCTAAGTACAATGTAACCCCAACACCATCAGAGTCGAATACCACGCTAGTAGGTATGAAAGAGGTACCTAACATCGCGTCACGTAGACTCCATTACCAACATACATCGAGATCAAACACTCGACCTTTAGAGTTTTAAACCACCCGTCGAACCTCATAGTTCATCATCCTCAACACGAAAGCAAATACATGCTTCACAACCGAACACCCAAGCCCATACCCATTGCTTGGTAGAAACATTTCCCAACACTAAGGAATGCTTGGTTGCACCAAGTCTTACGCCCTTCGCCGACATTCAAAATGTCACAAATAACAATAACATGCTCAACACAAGGCTTTTAACAAATCCAAACTCAACGGCACATAATAAATAATCAAAGGACATATTTATTAAAATGAAATGTACCTTAACATCTCCTTGCCGCACCCGTCCCGGCTAACTCGGGACACTCCGACTTACGATGTCCTTCTTCTTGGCAATTGAAGCACACCGTGCCATCACCCTTTGGTACCGAACATTCCCAAGACTTGTGACCCCTCATGCCACAATTGTAACACCTAGACGCACTAGAATCCGATATACTCATCCGTGTACCACCCGTGCTCACATTTTCACCCTTAGCCCTCTTACTTGGAGCACCATACGAAACAACCCTTCTCTCACTTGAAGGTTCACCCATCTTCGATCGCGAATACGACTCGAAACCCCTAGCCACCACGAATAACTCCGCAAACGACTTCGCGTAACCCCGGCTAATTTTATTCTTCAAGTCATCATTCAAAGTCCGATAGAAATCTTCCATCAACAAACGATCATTCCCCAAATACTCCGGGCAAAAACGAGCCTTCGCCATAAAGGTCGTCTTGATAGTATTCAAATCCATAGAACCTTGTTGCAAATTTCGCAACTCATTACGCAATTTCAACAAGTCAGCTGATGTCCGGAACTCCTGAAAGAATTCCTCCTTAAACTCGTCCCACGATAATGCCATAAATGGCTCACCACCGATAAGATCAATCTTACCATCCAACCAATCCTTCACCCTACCCCGCAACAAACTAGTAGCGAGTCTTGTCCTCTTCTCGAGAGGACATTCAATAGTATGAAAACACCCTTCGACATCCAAGATCCATGTTGTGCTAACCAAAGGATCCAGTTTCCCGTCATACATAGGGGTTTAGTCCTCATGAAACTCTTAAGACAACGCTCCATTTCACTACTACTTCGAAATTCAGATTACTTTCTATCCATTTCTTCTCGAAATGTGCCCATTTGCTCAGCAACGGCGGTCGCAACTCCAGCGTTAAACTCGACGTCATTCGTCTTGATCTCGTTTCGCATCGTCATTCTAAAGAATGCAAAACAATTAGTCCATGAACGTATAAAACCACACGCACAACACCGCCCAATCTTGCTCAACACTCATCGTACATCACTTGTTAGACACGATTTGCACCCGTAATAAGGTTTGCAAGTCCTTATTACGCACACACGACGTATTAACTTGTTAGTACAATGACCGCCTCGCTCGATGATATAAACCAACACAATAAAAATTCTACGCGATATACACATACGCAAGAATTATATCACAACACAAGCCAAAATCCTAGTTAGTTCACCTACACTCCCGCAACAAATAAGCACACACAAAAGTCTAAGTCTAGGAACCTATCTCAAGTCGCCTAAATCCCTTAGACCATGCTCTGATACCACTTGAAACAACCCAACCGTATTTAAACCGGCCCGTAAATTTTTTTCTTAAATACATTAATATTTAGGTCCCATTTATGTTTCCAAAAACATCTTTAACACAATAATAAGTTCAATACGCTTTAAAACATTTAGTGCATAGTTTAAATATCTGAACGGGCAAACACGACCCGACTATTTTAATTTCCAACAAAACTGAGCATGGTGATTGGGGATACGCTACCCAATCCTAATCAATACAAAAGCACGTCTTCTAAAGCAATCTACGCGAGTCCACTAGTTCCCACGCTTACTCGTGACACCGCCTCCATGCAAATCTATAAAAATGTAAACAACGAGAGGGTAAGATAACGCTTAGTGAATGAGAATATACTACATACATATATATGCATAAAATGGACACGCCACACAAGTAATCAAATAACGCATACCGGAGCATCCAAGCATAAAGGCAAGCTAAGCTAAGCATACCGTACGATCACTAAGCAACAAGCTAAAATAACAAAAAATATAAGTTCACCAACGACGATGTGAACAACGCCAATAAGCTACACCCGGAGGGTTAGCTACAACACAACAATACAACAATATATATATCAATATACAAACGTCCAAGGTTAACCCCTTAACCCAATACCGGAACCGACTACCAATTACCAACATGAAGATTGGCCGAACAACACGAGCCTTAGTAAATCCGCATCCACACGAGATTACTATCTTCAATACCACAACAACATCGAGGTTGGCCGAACTACACAAGCCTTAGTGAATCCGCAACCACACGAGATCCTACCTCGATAAGATGACCGAACTACATGAGACTCACTTTCTCAATAAGATGACCGAACTACACGTGTCATCGTGAATCCGCATCCACACGTGACTCACTTCTCCCATCAACCCTTCGTCATTGGGGTTATCTAATTCACAACACGATTCAATATCAAACCTTCGCCATTGGGATTAAATAGTCCACATCACGATCACATGTGATAACGTACACACAAAACGTGCACCTCGCCAAAAGGTGGTCAACCAAAATGCACAACCGTGCCAATTGGACCCATACACAAGTCCATCAAATCCACCTATATGTGAAGTGATCTCTATAGCCGAGAATCACTTCACCCGACCCACACCCATCCTACACATACATATGTACATAGGATATTAACACTCACCTTGTCACCTTGATGAATGCCACCGAATAATCCGCAACTTGCCGATGGAATGTACCTATTCCATTATCACAATTTCAACAACACAATTAGGGAGGATTTACAAACCAACCCAAATTGACAACTAGTGCAATCTCGACCCAAATTCACCTCCAAGCACAAACCGCGCCCAAACTAACTAATAATCACTAACGCTAGTGACAATGGTCCTAATAAGCTAATTAAACCCGAACACAAGTGTTAAACACTTGTCTTGCCCAATTTGACACCAAACCCTAATTTTGACCCATTACAACATTAGTCAACCAAACACACCCAAATGAGTTCCAACACTTCCATAATCACTAATCATAGTGATTACACTCAATTTAAAGCCCTAAAAAAGGCTAAATCATCAACCAACCCAAAACCCGCCTTCATCACTAATAAACCCGAATCCTAGTTATTATCTCCCATTAACAACTAAATGGGTTCCATCTATGAACATACAAGCCAAAAGCCTAAATTTAGATGATGAACACGAAAATGAAATTCGGAGTTAGAGCTTACCACTAGTATCACCTTGTAGCTAAGAACGAGGAGAACAAAGTTGCCTCTTACGCCTTCGATCAAAACCCGAATATTCCTTTTCAAAATCCCACTTGAATGATTTGAAGTATATAAGTTTTGAGAGTAAATGAAGAAGAAAAGGAAAAAGAAATAAAGAAAATGAAATGGGTGGATGGGATTTAATATCCCAAATTTGGCACATACGCGAAATGACCAAAATGCCCCTAAAAAGCTTTAATATCAAGAAATTGGAACCAGCTTATCAGAGGTGCCGCGCCACAGCTCTCTTCCTCGCGCCGCGACATATAACGCGGTCTGGGGTCAGTTTTTCATGCCACCTGATCCTAATTTCAGTTCATTGCCGCGCCGCGGCCTATTCTGTCGCGCCGTGACCCAAAGCGTGGTCTGATCATTTCCCATGTATATGAACTTTAACACACGAATACGCCTCAAATCTTTCATACACTAGTCGTACATACACGACATACCTCAATATCATATACGAGGAAAACGGGGTGGTACAAACCGGCCACAAGTTATGCAACCGTGCGGGTGCAAGGTGTACCCGTACGGATGCACTTTAAATCCAACAACTCTTCACTCATATGTATCCGGGCGGTTACATGGTGTAACCTTGTCATTGCATTGTGTAATCGTCCGTGTGCATAATTCAGATTTAAAATTTTAACTTTAAGTCTCGTTTTTCTCACTTTCGTTAATTCTCGATTTTAACTTAACAGACTAATTCAAAACTAACTCATACACTAGAATTCTCAAACCTATCCATTTCTCAAGATCCCGTTCCAATTTCGAATAAATCAAGTAACCTAATACCCGACTTTTAACCTTTTCGCTTATTTCGGATCTTTCACGCTTGCTTACTCCCCCTGGTCCACCCATACGGAGTTTATGAAGTAACCACCAAATGTAATGCACCATTTACAGTATGGTAAGTTAACACAATAAACTAAACGCATAGTAAACATCACAAGCATGAAATTTAGAACTAATCAACTCCCTATCCATCTTACATAATCAAGAATAGATATTACAACTATCGAAGCATAAGCACATGTTTTTGTGAGAAGATGATTTAATCTATTTTTCTGGGATCAGAAGTGAACTATAATTGTAGTTTGAACATCGTTAGTTCCTTTTAGTTCAGATTTTAAGTACCTACACTTTTAGCTTTTGAAAATCAATAAACTCGTCAGATTTTCCTTCCAGACATTTTAAATATCACTTTAGCATTTAATTAATTGAACATATTTCTATGTCTGCTTAAATCTTAGACTCAGTCCTCATTTGAGATCGCCCAATTTATTAGGTAGTTAATTGAGCACAATATATTGAAGTTGTCCGCTATCACCTTGATGTGCTTTCGATTTAATCGAACAGGAAGGTTCTTACGGTGTTTCTAGCAACCCTATCAGCCATGAGTTTCTACCTTAAACTTTTACCTTTCGATTCAGAAGGCTTTGTTTATCTCAATTTTATTGGATACTCCAAAAGAACGCAATTACCAGTCGCTATAAACCCCATGCTTGAGCGAAAAGCCTTTAATGATGGAATGATATGATGTATTTATGGGTGATGGAAATTTACGTCTGAATACCCTCTAGAAGATGTTCCCAATAATCTAGATCAATCGGCACAACCCATATCACAGACAATATAAGCAACGTCCTACTAACTGATGACTTTAAGGACAGAATGATTTGAGTTCTCTAGATCTGAAACTCTGACACTTCTCCCCCTTGGATATAGATAACTTAAATTGATCTGATCATCACATTGTTTGATCACCTTTCTCGCTCATATATATAGTACATTGGATGAATAGACATGTAATCCAAAACTGATATCCTTGATTCTCCCTTGTTGATGTGGTGCATCATCTTTATTAAGATACAAAATGACATATATACATGAAATAGAAATCACAGAATCCATTTATTTATTTATTTTTTATTTTTATTTTTTTTTATTTTCTGATGTTGCGCTTTAGCTTTTGCAAACATAAATGAGGATAAACACAAAAATGAAATAATAAGTACAATTTTTTATGATGATGCACCACTTATTTTATTGAAGATGAATCACTCTGCAGCCTTAATCTTTAGTGTTGAAGTAGTCTCCTTCCTTTGTTGACACAATCTCAAACTGATGAAAGTCTGTGATGCATAATTTCACTTTTCGACCCTTCAAACTGAGAACACCCCCCTTTGGATACCTAAATGACCTACTGATGCGTTTCAGACCAAGCAATAAAGGTAAATAGAAACTGGTATAGGTTCTAACAGAGTAAACTCACCTTGTAGACTTACTTGGAAATCCTTCACTAGAGTATAAATTGTAGTATGGGAGACCTTAACCGTCTGTTGAGTTCCTGAACGATTGTTTCTGAGTACATTCTCAGTGATAGTTATGTGACTACCATCAATCGCTGTAAATCTTTCCATGAATTCCTTGTCAAGATTATATACTTTATGTTTGTGCGATCATCTCATTCCAAAATTCAATCGTCAAAATTTATCAACATTCATCAACTAATCATGCATTACTTACTTTATATGCAAAATGATTAACATGCAAGTTCAGTTATACAATCATTTCCCACTTTCACATAACAACTTCTCATTTTCTGATTTTTCAGATTTTTATGTTTTTTCATTTTTCAATGTTTTTGTATTTTCTGGTGATGCCATTTTCTCAACTAATCTACTAAAGCAAAAAGCAAAAAAACACAATCTTTTTGGTTTTTCATTTTAATATGCATTACAGAAAATAAAATGAACATGCAAAGCAGAAAATAATTAATTAACATGCAAAATAATGCAACATGCAGATGAAAATATACAAATGATACACATTTGATATTTACTTCAATAACTCCTTATCGGACACAACCTCCTCTCTATCTTTCACTCCTAACACATTTAACAGGAATAGGAAACGAGGTCGGTCAAAGGCCTTAGCGAACAAGTCAGCACGTTGGGTTGTTGTACCTATTTGTAGGACATCTATTAATTTCTTTTCATAGCAGTCCCTAACGAAATGGTACTTGATCCCTATGTGTTTGGTCTTTGAATGATTAACAGGGTTTTTAGTTACAACAATAGCATCAATATTATCAACATATATAGGAGTATTAGAAATTTGCAAAGCGTAATCCCACAGCTGATATTGAATCCAGATAACTTGAGATGTATAACTTGCAGCATCAATATATTCAGCCTTACACGTTGACTGTGCGATAGCTGTTTGTTTCTTACACTGCTAACTTACCAACCTGCTACCCAGAAACTGACAAACACCAGAGGTTGATTTGAAATCTCTTTTGCAGCCTTCATAGTCAGAATCACTGTATGCTGTTAGTTCAAACCCATCCTTTCTTGGATACCATAAGCCCAAACTAGGAGTCCCCTTAAGATAACGCATGATCTTCTTTGCAGCTAACATGTGATTCACATTCGATTGTGCTTGATAACGAGCGCACAAACAAGTTGCGAACATGATATCCGGACGTGATGCCGTAAGATACATCAAAGAACCAATAATAGCCCGATATAGGATCGGCTTGACTTTTGCCCCTGCATTTTCCGGTGTAATCCCGTGATTCACAGAGAGAGGATTCTTGGCAAATGGTTCATCTTCTATCTTGAACCGGCTCAAGATGTCAGCTACATACTTCGATTGATGTAGAAAGATGCCTTTTTCCGTTTGATCAACCTGCAATCCTAAAAAGAAATTTATGGCTCCCAGTGAACTCATCTTGAATCATTTCTGCATAACATCCTGAAACTCATCTACAGTTTTCTGATCTGTAGACCTAAAGATGATATCGTCCATATACACCTGTACCAGCATAATGTCGTCGCCCTTTTCTTTGATAAACAGAGTCTGATCGATGACTCATCTCCTAAAACCATTCTCTATCATATAGTTTAACAGAGTTGCATACCAAGCTCTCGGGGCTTGGTGAAGACCATACAGCACCTTTTTCAAGAGATACACCTTTTTCGAATGATGTGGATCAACAAAACCTGGCGGCTAAGTCACATACATTGTTTCTTGAAGAGTGCCATACAAGAATGCACTCTTAACATCCATCTGAAAAAATTGAAGCAAACACCAAAAACATTCGAATAGCCTCCAGTCTAGCAACCGGAGCATAAACCTCATCATAATCTATTTCCGAAATCTGCTGATTACCTCTGACAACCAATCTTGCTTTGTTCTGGATCACGATAACTTGGTCATATTTCTTGTTTTTCAAAACCTACTTCAGGCCATACGGTTTACAACCCGATGGTGGAATCACCAAACACCCAAATGATTAAGCTGCTGTAGTTCTTCCTGCATAGCTGAAACCCACTCATCATACTACAAAGCATCTTTGACGTCTTCAGGTTCGATTTGTGACATGAAGCAGCAGTGCGCATTCCTGAAGATTCTTCCGGTCTGATTCAAATGAGTATAAAAAGCAGTAATAACATTAGCAGATGGTGTGACGCGCTCATCTGAAGTAGAAGTTCTATCTGTCTTAGCACCTGAAACACCTGCAGGGTTAAATACAGAATCATCAAAATGTTTAGGGAGAGATACCGTTTGACTAAACTGTCGTAGTCCGTCGGGTTCAATAGATTCTTCCGTTGTGGTCTGAATAGGTTCCTCTGTCGTTGATTGAGTGGTTTCCTCATTCACCACATCATCAAATGCCTCATCAAGATATACATCCTCCCCTTCAGATTGTAATGTCGTTTCCTCAAGTTGAAGAACTGAATCATCAGAATTCGACTCATCATTCTATGACCCAGTTTTTGGTGCATGTTCTTCAGCTACAATCGGTATATTAGTTTTCACACGTGCATCAGACATGCGTTCAGCAGAGATACGCATGTTGTACATCATTTGTGCTGCAATCTCTTCATCCTCAGATTTATCCTTAGGTAGATGGAACGACTCAAACAAATCGTCATAGACAAATTGCCATGAATACCCTTTACCAGCTGGTATAGAGGCATTCCTTTGAATATCAATTTCAGTATGTTCTTTAACACATCGAGAATCCATGTTATATACCCTTTTACACGCATTCCCATAACCCAAGAATCTTCCCGTAACCACTTTCGGATTTAATTTCCCACCTGTATCCCGAACCATAATGGTACAAAGAGAACCAAATGGTTCAAGATGTTTGATATTTGGTTTTCTTTTCAATAGTAGCTCATAACATGTCTTGCCGTGACGTTTCACAACAAGAACCTTATTCATCGTATAACACGCATTTGAAACTGCTTCACTCTAAAACGTAACAGGTAGTTCTGAGTCATCTAACATGGTTTTGGCAGTCCCAATTAGAGTTCTATTATTTCTCACAGCTACACCATTCATCTGTGGAGTGTATGGTGAACTGAACTGTTGTTGAATACCTCTTTCATTACAGAACTCTTCCATTTTCTGATTCTTAAATTCGGTCCCATTATATGTCCGAATCCTTCTTACTCTCAACTTGTACAATGTTTCAAGTCTCGTGTTCAGCAACTTGATTTGATCAAACGTATCAGCTTTACTCTTCAGCATCACTACCCACATGAAACACGAGTATTCATCGGTAGCCACTAAGCAATAAGAATGTCTAGTGAAACTCTTTTTGTTGATTGGACCAAAAAGATCCATATAAAGAAGCTCAAGGGGAGTATCAATGGAATGATGTTTCTTAACTTTATGAGGTTTCTTGGCTTGCTTCCCTTTCTTACACGGCAAGCAACCTTCAGGAACATGAAACCCTTTGACATTAACTCCTTCAACCAGATTGTTGTGAACTTAGTGGTTCATCTTCCCGAAGCTTAGATGACCCACCCGTTTATGCTACAAGATAGACTCTTGTTTAGTAGCCTTGGACACGAAAGCCAGCTGCCCTGTTTCTGCCTTAACATAAGCCTTTGACATATCCAAAATATATAGGTCTTGACATCTTGGTGCCATCATAAGAATCATGTTTTCTGAAACTTTGTAATCTTTTCTCATAATATAACACTGCTGTTCGTCAAATAAAACTTTATGCCTCTTATCACAAATTGAGAGACTGACAGCAGGTTATTTGACATTTCTTTCACATAACTCACTTTATCAAAGCTGACCGAGGAATTAGAAATCAATCCTTGAGCAGTAGTAAAACCTCCTTGATCACCCGCAAAAGAAACATGTCCACCTTTAATAGATTTAACATCATGAAGCAGTGACATGTTTCCTGTCATGTGTCTGGACGCCCCACTATCCACAATCTACGTATTTTTGTTTAGACTATAGGCGACCTGCACAAGTAAAGAAAAATGATTAGTTTAAGGGGAATACCCATGCCTTGTCAGTAATGGGTTTCCCCTCAATAGTAACATCCTTTTCATTTCCCTTATTATTAACAGTGCCTGAACTGCTAGCCCCAACGACTTCATCCTTAGTTTTCCACATTTGATTTTTTTTGTAAAGGTTTCTTAAAGTAAACATTGTTTTGAATGACCTTTAAATCATTTGTAGATTTGGATGGATGAGCAGGAATCACATGCTTTCAGACTTCCCTGAATTAGGACTGGAAGACATATGATTCTTTGGAGGAGAAACTGATCTAGATTTATGAAATTTCTTAAGGGGACTCAGCTCAATCCTCCTCCTAGGTGCGATGAACCTTTTTGGACAATTAATTACCCTGTGACCTCCCAACTCACAATGAAAACATGAACGAGTAGTCTCTACATTATCGTCCCTATAGCAAGAGTTAAACATAGGGTTGTATGCAGGTGGGGATCTAAGTCTTTGAGGCCTTGGTGAAGACCTCGTTTTCACAGGCGACCTTTCAGGAGTCCTAACCGGAGACCTTTTGAGTGGAGGAATATTTATACGGTGAGTTACATGCGGGTTTCAACAAAATCCTCCTCCTCAAAACTAGGACCTTTAACAAATTTAATCAGGGATCTGTTCCTAATTCTGATTGGTCTCTGATTAGCGAGGTTCTTCAAAATAGTCATGGTCTTTGGGTTAGGTTTCTCTACCTTATCAGTCTTTTCTACCCTTCCCTTAGAAGTCTCAGATTTCTCTACCCCTTTACCCTTTTCCTGTTCAGTCACCATGGGTTGAATAGGAACATAGTCCTTACCAAACTGTTTCTAAGGCGGTGAGAAACTGTAATCATGCTCAAATGGTGGAGGACATTGCTTATAGTAACCACTAGATTCCTTTCCCGGTACGTTTTGACAATTCTCTAAAACAAAATCAGACTTCTTATAGATATATGCCTTATCTCTTTCGGTTTCATAACTAATCCTAAAGGATTCTTTTTCTCTCTTAAGGTCATCTATCTCAGCAAACTGCCTCATAATGGTCTGGGTATTCAAGAGCACATTAGGCTTCAAATCCATCACCTGGTCCTCTAGAGATTTGATGATCTCCCTAAACTCTTTCTCCCTACTCCTATAGAACATATTATCCTCATATTGTCTCTTAAGTGTCTCATTACATCTCTTAAGAAAATCAACTTCTTGTTCTAAGGCAGTGCAGTTATTACAGTTTAGGCAAATCTCAGTCAACTTCTTAACCTGTTCTTCTAATGTAACACATTTACTACAGGCCTTTACGGATTCCCTAAGTTCTTTAAGTTTTAAATCTAAGCTAACACAATTTTCATAAACAGTATTAGTTTCATATTGTACCTTTGCTTTATAAGAAGAATCTGCCATAAAAGCGTAAAGACGCGTGACTTTTCCCTCAGCTTGACCAGATTCTGATTCGGATTCTAATTCTGATTCTGAACTTGAGCTATCCGACCCAATCTCCAAGTTTTCCACACTTACCTTCTCAGCAACATTACCTACCATAACACCATCAGTACCAGAACCGCTTCCCGAATACTGACCACCATTCTCACACGATTTCTAAGATTCATCGTCTGAGGATGAAGATTCACTATCTGTCCACACATTACCATCACTGTGAATGGCCCACTTAAAATTTTATTGCACCCTTTTGTTCGCAAACCTTCGACACAAGTAATTTGCCCAGTACCATGCTCGATCAATTCTTTCTTCCATCTTGCATCCAAGGAATTTGCACAACTTGTCTCGTCCAACACATCCCATTTTCTCTCTCTCAGCTTTCTCTTTCTCAACCTCTTCCTCAGTCATTTGAACTCTCACAACATTTGCATGATGATCATAAGTATCAGTCACATCTGTAACACCGTACCCTTTTTTTTTAAATCACAGCGGAAGTATTTAAAGCATATAATATTCATATGTTAAAAGCACCTCATTAATATACATTACAATCCACTGGTGTTACTTTTCAAAACAGTTAGGCATAGTTATATCAGACATCAGAGTTCTTCAGTCTGTCAAACATAACCAAAGTATATCATCTCCCGTCCTTAGCATGTAAAACCATATAACCTGCAGGGGAGAAAATGTGGGGGATTAGTACAAAGCTAAGTGAGTGAGATATCCCAATGGATACTAATACAAAGTACCAAGCCTAGCTTTTAGGGATCATGCATTAGGTCAAGGGCATAAGGACATAGCATTACACAGCCATCACATAATATAGCATTACTCAACTATATCATTCAGAGCTAGGCAGTGATTCGATTGACAGAGTAGTAATGGCATCAACAAGCTATTCAGTAAAGGCACCAAAGGCACTATACTAACATAGCCTTACTTAGCTATACAATAAAGGTATCCATAGCTATACATAGCTACTCACTAATGATATCAATAGCTCTACACAGCTATTCACTCTCATAGCACTAAAGGCTATACATAGCACTAACAGCTATAAATCCCAAGAGGATCATTGACCCTGCCAGGTCTACAACTACTAGCTGATCAAGCTAGAGCCATACCGATAGCTCCAGTTATTGTCCCACAGTATACCTCTCCTGACATTTACATACTTCAATTGCAGTATACTGCCCATACAATAACCCCCGAGCCCAACCCTTCTATACACGGTTGACCTCTTCCGTCCCTTCTATACACGGACGGTACTGACCCTTCTATACACGGCCAGTTCCCAAATGTGCAAATAACCCACCTACAATCTCACCGTAGGTAACATCTCCAATAACTACAAGGCAATCTAATCAGGCATTCTACTATTTTAATCTAAGCGGAAACCTGATAACAGTAGTATAACCTACTACATATCATTACAACAATAATTAACATGCATACATAGATTATCATAATCTATATTAAGCAAGCAGCGGGTAATAACTACACTTGTTACCAAATACCAATATCCATAAGGATAGTCCCACTCACCGATTACCAGCACGAACTCAGTGGTCTAATGTTACTGAGTCTTCTCCATTCCTTTATCACCTAAGAATGATACAATCCAAGTCAGTAATTGCATCTCAATTATATATTTCGAAATCAAAAACACTGATAATATATAATCACATCAAGTGGGTCGAGATGACCACCGACCCTATAGTAACGTCACTTTTCAGTCACGTTCTTATTAAAACATATAGAATCATACATCAAACAAATCAACGAAGCAGAAACACAACACCAAGAAAATCTATCAGATCAACAGCACGAGTGACCATCACTCGCACGAGTGAGTCACTTCACCCGCACGGGTGACATCTGACTCGTGCGTGTGAATTACACATAAACATACAACACCAACATGTAATGGCTCGTATGGTTAACCACCGACTCGTACGATTGACCATCTCACTCGTACGAGTGAGATGTCAGTCGTACGGTTCATTTCTCACAAACAAAGATTTAATAAAAATATCTCGTCCGTACGAGTGATGGACTTAACCAAAATTTATACCAATTCAGCACAACACTCAACTCATATATGTCCCTATGTATATACGACAAGATTATAAAATTCCCCCTTCAATAGTGATTCTCGCACGTGCGTAAAACGAAGCATATACACTTATATTGTAATTTGACCCAAATATAAAGTTTTATTTAGTGTTTTAAAACCCTATCATTGTAAAGGACAGTTCAATATGATTCTAATGATAGTTTATTCGTCGAAAACGGAGTTACGGTTTGAAATTACACCCTTTTCAATTTTACCAAAAGCCGACCACTGCTCAACTGCGTGGCTGAGACCTCACACGTATGGTTGAGCCCTCAACCGCGTGGTTGAGCCCTCAAAAGTGTGCTCAACCGCGTGTTTGAGCTATCAAAAGTGTGGGTGCTGAAAATCAGTTCCAGCTCGATGTTTTCGCGTTTTTAGCACCCAAAACTCGATTTTTGCATGTTTTGGTCGATCCAAAGGCTTAATAAAATCACATAACACATATATGAACTATTTATAACATCAATCAAGCATCACAAACACATATTGTAGTGACCCGAATTTTTCCATGTTTATATATATATTAAATGAAATTGTTATTTACATGATTAAGTGTTTCCAACATGTTAAGCAATCAAACTTGTTAAGACTTGATTAATTGAAATAGGTTTCATATAGACAATTGACCACCCAAGTTGACCGGTGATTCACGAACGTTAAAACTTGTAAAAACTATACGATGACATATATATGGTTATATATATAGTTAACATGATTTTATTATAAGTATGTATCTCATTAGGTATTTTAACAATGAGTTATATACATAAAAATGAGACTATTAATTTAAGAAACTCGAAAACGATATATATAACGATTATCGTTATAACAACGTCTTACTAGGTACATATGAATCATATTAAGATATTGATACACTTGGTTAATTATGTTAAATGATAAGTAAATATATTATTAAGTGTATTAATAATGAAATACATATGTAAAAATAAGACTACTAACTTAATGATTTCGAAACGAGACATATATGTAACGATTATCGTTGTAACGACATTTAACTGTATATATATATATATCATACTAAGATATATTATATATCATAATATCATGATAATATAACAATTTAACATCTCATTTGTTATAATAAACAATGGGTTAACAACATTCAACAAGATCGTTAACCTAAAGGTTTCAAAACAACATTTAAATGTAACGACTAACGATGACTTAACGACTCAGTTAAAATGTATATACATGTAGTGTTTTAATATGTATTCATAAACTTTTGAAAGACTTCAAGTCACTTATCAAAATACTTCTACTTAACAAAAATGCTTACAATTACATCCTCGTTCAGTTTCATCAACAATTCTACTCGTATGCACCCGTATTCGTACTCGTACAATACACAGCTTTTAGATGTATGTACTATTGGTATATACACTCCAATGATCAGCTCTTAGCAGCCCATGTGAGTTACCTAACACATGTGGGAACCATCATTTGGAAACTAGCATGAAATATCTCATAAAATTACAAAAATATGAGTAATCATTCATGACTTATTTACATGAAAACAAAATTACATATCCTTTATATCTAATCCATACACCAACGACCAAAAACACCTCCAACACTTTAATTCTTCAATTTTCTTCATCTAATTGATCTCTCTCAAGTTCTAAGTGTTCTTCATAAATTCCAAAAGTTCTAGTTTCATAAAATCAAGAATACTTCTAAGATTGCAAGTTTACTTCCAAGTTTTCTAAATCCATTCCAAGTAATCATCCAAGATCAAGAAATCTTTGTTACTTACAGTAGGTTATCTTTCTAATACAAGGTAATAATCATATTCAAACTTTAATTCAATTTCTATAACTATAACAATCTTATTTCGAGTGGAAATCTTACTTGAAATTGTTTTCGTGTCATGATTCTACTTCAAGAACTTTCAAGCCATCGAAGGATCCTTTGAAGCTCGATCTATTTTTCTCATTTCCAATAGGTTTATCCAAGGAACTTAAGGTAGTAATGATGTTCATAACATCATTCGATTCATACATATAAAGCTATCTTATTCGAAGGTTTAAACTTGTAATCACTAGAACATAGTTTAGTTAATTCTAAACTTGTTCGTAAATAAAAGTTAATCCTGCTAACTTGACTTTTAAAATCAACTAAACACATGTTCTATATCTATATGATATGCTAAATTAATGATTTAAAACCTGGAAACACGAAAAACACCGTAAAACCGGATTTACGCCGTCGTAGTAACACCGCGGGCTGTTTTGGGTTAGTTAATTAAAAACTATGATAAACTTTGATTTAAAAGTTGTTATTCTGGGAAAATGATTTTTATTATGAACATGAAACTATATCCAAAAATTATGGTTAAACTCAAAGTGGAAGTATGTTTTCTAAATTGGTCATCTAGACGTCGTTCTTTCGACTGAAATGACTACCTTTACAAAAATGACTTGTTACTTATTTTTCCGACTATAAACCTATAATTTTTCTGTTTAGATTCATAAAATAGAGTTCAATATGAAACCATAGCAATTTGATTCACTCAAAACGGATTTAAAATGAAGAAGTTATGGGTAAAACAAAATTGGATAATTTTTCTCATTTTAGCTACGTGAAAATTGGTAACAAATCTATTCCAACCATAACTTAATCAACTTGTATTGTATATTATGTAATCTTGAGATACCATAGACACGTATACAATGTTTTGACCTATCATGTCGACACATCTATATATATTTCGGAACAATCATAGACACTCTATATGTGAATGTTAGAGTTAGCTATACAGGGTTGAGGTTGATTCCAAAATATATATAGTTTGAGTTGTGATCAATACTGAGATACGTATACACTGGGTCGTGAATTGATTCAAGATAATATTTATCGATTTATTTCTATACATCTAACTGTAGACAACTAGTTGTAGGTTACTAACGACGACAGCTGACTTAATAAACTTAAAACATCAAAATATATTAAAAGTGTTGTAAATATATTTTGAACATACTTTGATATATATGTATATATTGTTATAGGTTCGTGAATCAACCAGTGGTCAAGTCTTACTTCCCGACGAAGTAAAAATCTGTGAAAGTGAGTTATAGTCCCACTTTTAAAATCTAATATTTTTTAGATGAGAATACATGCAGGTTTTATAAATGATTTACAAAATAGACACAAGTGCGTGAAACTACATTCTATGGTTGAATTATCGAAATCGAATATGCCCCTTTTTATTAAGTCTGGTAATCTAAGAATTAGGGAACAGACACCCTAATTGACGTGAATCCTAAAGATAGATCTATTGGGCCTAACAAACCCCATCCAAAGTACCGGATGCTTTAGTACTTCAAAATTTATATCATATCCGAAGGGTGTCCCGGAATGATGGGGATATTCTTATATATGCATCTTGTTAATGTCGGTTACCAGTGTTCACCATATGAATGATTTTTATCTCTATGTATGGGATGTGTATTGAAATATGAAATCTTGTGGTCTATTGTTACAATTTGATATATATAGGTTAAACCTATAACTCACCAATATTTTTGTTGACGTTTAAAGCATGTTTATTCTCAGGTGAATACTAAGAGCTTCCACTGTTGCATACTAAAATAAGGACAAGATTTGGAGTCCATGTTTGTATGATATTGTGTAAAAACTGCATTCAAGAAACTGATTTTGATGCAACATATTTGTATTGTAAACCATTATGTAATGGTCGTGTGTAAACAGGATATTTTAGATTATCATTATTTGATAATCTACGTAAAGCTTTTTAAACCTTTATTTATGAAATAAAGGTTATGGTTTGTTTTAAAAATGAATGCAGTCTTTGAAAAACGTCTCATATAGAGGTCAAAACCTCGCAACGAAATCAATTAATATGGAACGTTTTTAATCAATAAGAACGGGACATTTCAGTTGGTATCCGAGCGTTGGTCTTAGAGAACCAGAATTTTGCATTAGTGTGTCTTATCGAGTTTGTTAGGATGCATTAGTGAGTCTGGACTTCGACCGTGGTTACTTGAAAAATGATTGCTTAACAAATTTTGTTGGAAACTATATATTTTTAACATGTGAATATTATGTGATATATTAATCTCTTAACGCGTTTGATATTGTGTGATAGATATCTACCTCTAGCACAAATTCTATTGACTTACCTAATAATAACGAAGAGTCGAATATATATTGGACTGATTCACAAGTTCCCGAAGAAGAACCGGAAGAAGAATCAGAACCGGAAGAAGAATCAGAACCGGTAGAGGAGGAACCAGAGGAGGAAATAGAATCGGTGGGGGAAATAATAAAACGGTTAAATAAAAGAAAATCCTCAACCAACCGACCAAGGTTAATTATGGTCAATGGTGTTTCCACCAAGGAAGCAAAATATTGGGAGGATTACCA
This sequence comes from Rutidosis leptorrhynchoides, assembly GCF_046630445.1. NCBI lineage: Eukaryota > Viridiplantae > Streptophyta > Magnoliopsida > Asterales > Asteraceae > Rutidosis > Rutidosis leptorrhynchoides. The sequence goes on along the minus strand of NC_092340.1, from coordinate 240,546,368 downwards.
ATTCTCCGATAAATCGGATTCCGACGAGAATTCCGATGATGTTATAGAAATTACCCCAACTGAATTTAAAAAGGCAAAAGAAAATAATAAGGGAAAGGGCATAAAAATAGAGAAATCTAATTCCAACTCCGATGAACTTTATATGTATCGTCAACCCCCGAAGCCCTTAAGTTGTAACAATGACCCGGGAACCTCTAAACAACCAGGTTTTTCTAAACCGTTGTGGAAAACGACAGCTCGTATTAGGGGAACATCATATATCCCTAGAAACTTGGCAAAACGAACCAAAACCGAAGAAGAAGAAATGAGTGAGTCGGAATAAGATAGTTGTATTTGTGTGGTGTAATATATGTAATATAGTGTGCTTATGCTTTATGATATATGTAAAAATTGCTTGTATTAATAAGTTTTTTTTTATGAATCTAACACTTGTCTATTTTACAGTATAAAAACACAAAATGGATAGACAACCCAATATTTTAAGAGACCTACCCGGAGACATGATTGATGAAATCTTGTCTAGAGTCGGTCAGAATTCTTCGGCACAACTATTTACGGCGAAATCAGTTTGTAAGACATTCGAAGAACGTTCCAAGAATGTCTTGGTTTATAAGAGACTTTCGTTTGAAAGATGGGGGATATCACATTGGGAAACCCATAAGTTACGATGTGTTTACTTTGATGCATATATTGCGGGGAACCCAAATGCTATTTTACACAACGGGTTAAGAAATTATTTTGACTCAATGTATCCGAATATAGGACTTCATGATTTAGAAAAAGCGGCTAACATGAAACATAAAGAAGCATGCTATGCTTACGGGTTAGTAATGTTCGCTTCTCACCAAAGTGAGAAAAAGAACATCGGGCTACAACTATTAAACAAAATGTTCCCACAAGTGACGGAGTCGGTAATTGGGGTAAGAAATGAGGTTTTTAGATTATTACGAGACTGTTGGTCATTACGTAACCCTCGTCCCTTTGACGACGTTACAACACGCTGTCTTATCAACGGCCATAACGGTTATGTTCCACAAGACCAAGGATGGGAAGTAGTCCTAGTAAAACCAGAATGCATGACTTGTTTCTGGACGTATGAATTACGTGTCTTTATTGCCTTTGCTGAACGACTTGTGTACTAGCTAGAACTATCTTCACAACTATCTTGTATCAAAGTTATTGTGTGCTATATTTCATGCTTTATGTAAAATAAGCGGTATTGTAAGATTGTAAAATATTGTATAAAAGTTTAAACGCAAAATATTATTATAATCAGTTTTTCATATAGAATTGTAGTAGTTGAATTGTATATTAGCTACTAAGTATGAACTTAATGGGTAGGTACTACCCGAATTTAAACTTATAAAACGCTAATATGAAGAAAAAGCTTTTATAAATGAGTTCATATTATGCTACGAAATACTATTAAGTACTCTTAATATTCTGTATGATTAACTTGTTCCATTTGACTATTTTGAAGGAAATGGCACCGACTACTCGACACACCGTGAATATGAATGAAGAAGAATTCCGTACTTTTCTAGCTTCAAACATAGCCGCAGTACAGGCTGTGCTACATACCAACAATAACCTTGGATCTAGCAGTACAGGAAATCGTGTAGGATGCACCTACAAAGAATTCACTGCCTGCAAACCTTTGGAATTTGATGGAACCGAAGGACCGATCGGATTGAAACGGTGGACCGAGAAGGTCGAATCGGTGTTTGCCATAAGTAAGTGTACTGAAGAGGACAAAGTGAAGTACGCTACGCATACCTTCACAGGTTCTGCGTTAACATTGTGGAATACCTATCTAGAGCAAGTGGGACAAGATGATGCGTACGCACTACCGTGGTCAGCATTCAAGCACTTGATGAACGAGAAGTACCGTCCGAGAACCGAGGTCAATAAGCTCAAGACAGAACTTAGAGGGTTACGAACCAAAGGATTTGATATTACCACGTACAAAAGACGATTCACAGAATTGTGCCTATTGTGTCCGGGAGCGTTCGAAGATGAGGAAGAGAAGATCGAAAGGATTACCGGAAAGAATCCAAGAAGATATAAGTTCACACGAGCCCGCCTCCATACAACAGGCATGTAGAATGGCTCATAAACTAGTGAACCAGATTGAGGAAAGAATTAAAGAACAGACGGCTGAAGAGGCCAATATGAAGCAAGTCAAAAGAAAGTGGGAGGAAAACGGTGATAAGAATCACCAATACAACAACAACAGCAATTACAATAATAATCGCAACAATTATCCCAACAATCACAACATCAATCGCAACTACAACAAACGGCCCAACAACAACAACAACAACAACAACAACAACAACAACAACAACAACAAAAACAACAACAACAACAACAACAACAACAACAGCAACTACAACAATCATCCCAACAACAATAACAACCGCAACAACAACAACAACAACAACAACAACAATCAGAAGCAGCTATGCTAAAGGTGTGAAAAGTATCACTAGGGTTTCTGCACCAAATTTTGCAACAAGTGTAAAAGAAATGGTCATAGCGCGGCGAAGTGTGAGGTCTACAGACCAGGGGTTAACAGAACGAAAGGAACAAATGGTGTCGGAACGAGTAATGGTGGAGCAAGTAGTGTCGGAGCAAGTTATGCCAATGTAGTTTGTTCTAAATGTGGAAAACCCGACCACATTATTAGAAATTGCCCGAACCAGGAGAACACGAATGGACAAGGCCGCGGAAGAGTTTTCAATATTAATGCGGCAGAGGCACAGGAATACCGGGAGCTTGTTACGGGTACGTTTCTTATTGACAATAAATAAATCTGCTTACGTTTTATTTGATTCGGGTGCGGATAGAAGCTATATGAGTAGAGATTTTTGTGCTAAATTAAGTTATCCATTGACGCCTTTGGATAGTAAATTTTTACTCGAATTAGCAAATGGTAAATTAATTTCAGCAGATAATATATGTCAGAATCGAGAAATTAAACTGGTTAGCGAAACATTTAAGATTGACTTGATACCAGTAGAGTTAGGGAGTTTTTATGTGATAATCGGTATGGACTGGTTGAAAGAAGTGAAAGCAGAGATCGTTTGTTACAAAAATGCAATTCGCATTATACGAGAAAAAGGAAAACCCTTAATGGTGTACGGAGAAAAGGGCAACACGAAGCTACATCTTATTAGTAATTTGAAGGCACAAAAACTAATAAGAAAAGATTGCTATGCTATTCTAGCACACGTCGAGAAAGTACAAACTGAAGAAAAGAGCATCAATGATGTTCCCATGGCAAAAGAATTTCCCGATGTATTTCCGAAAGAATTACCGGGATTACCCCCACATCGATCCGTTGAATTTCAAATAGATCTTGTACTAGGAGCTGCACCAATTGCTCGTGCTCCTTACAGACTCGCACCCAGCGAGATGAAAGAACTGCAAAGCCAATTACAAGAACTTTTAGAGCGTGGTTTCATTCGACCAAGCACATCACCGTGGGGAGCTCCTGTTTTGTTTGTCAAGAAGAAAGATGGTACATTCAGGTTGTGTATCGACTACCGAGAGTTGAACAAACTTACCATCAAGAACCGCTACCCACTACCGAGAATTGACGACTTATTTGATCAACTACAAGGCTCGTCTGTTTATTCAAAGATTGACTTACATTCCGGGTATCATCAAATGCGGGTGAAAGAAGATGATATTCTAAAGACTGCTTTTAGAACACGTTACGGTCATTACGAGTTTATGGTCATGCCGTTTAGTTTAACTAATGCACCAGTTGTGTTCATGGACCTTATGAACCGAGTGTGTGGACCATACCTTGACAAGTTTGTCATTGTTTTCATTGATGACATACTTATTTACTTAAAGAATGACCAAGAACACGGTGAACATTTGAGAAAAGTGCTAGAAGTATTGAGGAAAGAAAAACTGTACGCTAAGTTTTCAAAGTGTGCATTTTGGTTGGAAGAAGTTCAATTCCTCGGTCACATAGTGAACAAAGAAGGTATCCAGGTAGACCCGGCAAAGATCGAAACCATTAAAAAGTGGGAAACCTCAAAAACTCCGAAGCATATACGTCAATTTTTAGGATTGGCTGGTTACTACAGAAGATTCATCCAAGATTTCTCTAAAATAGCAAAACCCTTGACTGCATTAACGCATAAAGGGAAGAAATTTGAATGTAAGGATGAACAAGAGAAGGTGTTTCAATTATTGAAGAAAAAGCTAACTACGGCACCTATATTGTCATTGCCTGAAGGGAATGATGATTTTGTGATTTATTGTGACGCATCAAAGCAAGGTCTCGGTTGTGTATTAATGCAACGAACGAAGGTGATTGCTTATGCGTCTAGACAATTGAAGATTCACGAGCAAAATTATACGACGCATGATTTGGAATTAGGCGCGGTTGTTTTTGCATTAAAGACCTGGAGGCACTACTTATATGGGGTCAAAAGTATTATATATACCGACCACAAAAGTCTTCAACACATATTTAATCAGAAACAACTGAATATGAGGCAGCGTAGGTAGATTGAATTGTTGAATGATTACGACTTTGAGATTCGTTACCACCCGGGGAAGGCAAATGTGGTAGCCGACGCCTTGAGCAGAAAGGACAGAGAACCCATTCGAGTAAAATCTATGAATATAATGATTCACACTAACCTTACTACTCAAATAAAGGAGGCGCAACAAGGAGTTTTAAAAGAGGGAAATTTAAAGGATGAAATACCCAAAGGATCGGAGAAGCATCTTAATATTCGGGAAGACGGAACCCGGTATAGGGCTGAAAGAATTTGGGTACCAAAATTTGGAGATATGAGAGAAATGGTACTTAGAGAAGCTCATAAAACCAGATACTCAATACATCCTGGAACAGGGAAGATGTACAAGGATCTTAAGAAACATTTTTGGTGCCCAGGTATGAAAGCCGATATTGCTAAATATGTAGGAGAATGTTTGACGTGTTCTAAGGTCAAAGCTGAACATCAGAAACCATCAGGTCTACTACAACAACCTGAAATCCCGGAATGGAAATGGGAAAACATTACCATGGATTTCATTACTAAATTGCCAAGGACTGCAAGTGGTTATGATACTATTTGGGTAATAGTTGATCGTCTCACCAAGTCAGCACACTTCCTGCCAATAAGAGAAGATGACAAGATGAAGAAGTTATCACGACTATATTTGAAGGAAGTCGTCTCCAGACATGGAATACCAATCTCTATTATCTCTGATAGGGATGGCAGATTTATTTCAAGATTCTGGCAGACATTACAGCAAGCATTGGGAACTCGTATAGACATGAGTACTGCCTATCATCCACAAACTGATGGGCAGAGCGAAAGGACGATAAAAATGCTTGAAGACATGCTACGAGCTTGTGTTATTGATTTCGGAAACAGTTGGGATCGACATCTACCGTTAGCAGAATTTTCCTACAACAACAGCTACCATTCAAGCATTGAGATGGCGCCGTTTGAAGCACTTTATGGTAGAAAGTGCAGGTCTCCGATTTGTTGGAGTGAAGTGGGGGATAGACAGATTACGGGTCCAGAGATAATACAAGAAACTACCGAGAAAATCATCCAAATTCAACAAAGATTGAAAACCGCCCAGAGTCGACAAAAGAGCTACGCGGACAGTAAAAGAAAAGATATAGAGTTTGAAATTGGAGAAATGGTCATGCTTAAGGTTTCTCCTTGGAAAGGCGTTGTTCAATTTGGTAAACGGGGGAAACTAAATCCAAGGTACATTGGACCATTCAAGATTATAGATCGTGTCGGACCAGTAGCTTACCAACTGGAGCTTCATCAACAACTCGCGGCTGTACATAACACTTTCCACGTCTCAAATTTGAAGAAATGTTTTGCTAAAGAAGATCTCACTATTCCGTTGGACGAAATCCAAATCAATGAAAAACTTCAATTCATTGAAGAACCCGTCGAAATAATGGATCGTGGGGTTAAGAGACTTAAACAAAACAAGATACCGATTGTTAAGGTTCGATGGAATGCTCGTAGAGGACCCGAGTTCACCTGGGAGCGTGAAAATCAGATGAAGAAGAAATACCCGCATTTATTTCCAGAAGATACGTCAACACCTCCAACTGCTTAAAATTTCGGGACAAAATTTATTTAACGGGTAGGTACTGTAGAAACCCGAACTTTTCCATGTTTATATATATATTAAATGAAATTGTTATTTACATGATTAAGTGTTTCCAACATGTTAAGCAATCAAACTTGTTAATACTTGATTAATTGAAATAGGTTTCATATAGACAATTGACCACCCAAGTTGACCGGTGATTCACGAACGTTAAAACTTGTAAAAACTATACGATGACATATATATGGTTATATATATAGTTAACATGATTTTATTATAAGTATGTATCTCATTAGGCATTTTAACAATGAGTTATATACATAAAAATGAGACTATTAATTTAAGAAACTCGAAAACGATATATATAACGATTATCGTTATAACAACGTCTTACTAGGTACATATGAATCATATTAAGATATTGATACACTTGGTTAATTATGATAAATAATAAGTAAATATATTATTAAGTGTATTAACAATGAAATACATATGTAAAAATAAGACTGCTAACTTAATGATTTCGAAACGAGACATATATGTAACGATTATCGTTGTAACGACATTTAACTGTATATATATCATACTAAGATATATTATATATCATAATATCGTGATAATATAAAAATTTAACATCTCATTTGTTATAATAAACAATGGGTTAACAACATTCAACAAGATCGTTAACCTAAAGGTTTCAAAACAACATTTACATGTAACGACTAACGATGACTTAACGACTCAGTTAAAATGTATATACATGTAGTGTTTTAATATGTATTCATACACTTTTGAAAGACTTCAAGACACTTATCAAAATACTTCTACTTAACAAAAATGCTTACAATTACATCCTCGTTCAGTTTCATCAACAATTCTACTCGTATGCACCCGTATTCGTACTTGTACAATACACAGCTTTTAGATGTATGTACTATTGGTATATACACTCCAATGATCAGATCTTAGCAGCCCATGTGAGTCACCTAACACATGTGGGAACCATCATTTGGCAACTAGCATGAAATATCTCATAAAATTACAAAAATATGAGTAATCATTCATGACTTATTTACATTAAAACAAAATTACATATCCTTTATATCTAATCCATACACCAATGACCAAAAACACCTACAAACACTTTCATTCTTCAATTTTATTTATCTAATTGATCTCTCTCAAGTTTTATCTTCAAGTTCTAAGTGTTCTTCATAAATTCTAAAAGTTCTAGTTTCATAAAATCAAGAATACTTCCAAGATTGCAAGTTTACTTCCAAGTTTTCTAAATCCATTCCAAGTAATCATCCAAGATCAAGAAACCTTTGTTACTTACAGTAGGTTATATTTCTAATACAAGGTAATAATCATATTCAAACTTTAATTCAATTTCTATAACTATAACAATCTTATTTCGAGTGGAAATCTTACTTGAAATTGTTTTCGTGTCATGATTCTGTTTCAAGAACTTTCAAGCCATCCAAGGATCCTTTGAAGCTAGATCTATTTTTCTCATTTCCAGTAGGTTTATCCAAGGAACTTAAGGTAGTAATGATGTTCATAACATCATTCGATTCATACATATAAAGCTATCTTATTAGAAGGTTTAAACTTGTAATCACTAGAACATAGTTTAGTTAATTCTAAACTTGTTCGCAAATAAAAGTTAATCATGCTAACTTGACTTTTAAAATCAACTAAACACATGTTCTATATCTATATGATATGCTAAATTAATGATTTAAAACCTGGAAACACGAAAAACACCGTAAAACCGGATTTACGCCGTCGTAGTAACACCGCGGGCTGTTTTGGGTTAGTTAATTAACAACTATGATAAACTTTGATTTAAAAGTTGTTATTCTGGAAAAATGATTTTTATTATGAACATGAAACTATATCCAAAAATTATGGTTAAACTCAAAGTGGAAGTATGTTTTCTAAAATGGTCATCTAGACGTCGTTCTTTCGACTGAAATGACTACCTTTACAAAAACGACTTGTAACTTATTTTTCTGACTATAAACCTATACTTTTTCTGTTTAGATTCATAAAATAGAGTTCAATATGAAACCATAGCAATTTGATTCACTCAAAACGGATTTAAAATGAAGAAGTTATGGTTAAAACAAAATTGGATAATTTTTCTCATTTTAGCTATGTGAAAATTGGTAACAAATCTATTCCAACAATAACTTAATCAACTTGTATTGTATATTATGTAATCTTGAGATACCATAGACACGTATACAATGTTTTGACCTATCATGTCGACACATCTATATATATTTCGGAACAACCATAGACACTCTATATGTGAATGTTGGAGTTAGCTATACAGGGTTGAGGTTGATTCCAAAATATATATAGTTTGAGTTGTGATCAATACTGAGATACGTATACACTGGGTCGTGGATTGATTCAAAATAATATTTATCGATTTATTTCTGTACATCTAACTGTGGACAACTAGTTGTAGGTTACTAACGAGGACAGCTGACTTAATAAACTTAAAACATCAAAATATATTAAAAGTGTTGTAAATATATTTTGAACATACTTTGATATATATGTATATATTGTTATAGGTTCGTGAATCAACCAGTGGTCAAGTCTTACTTCCCGACGAAGTATAAATCTGTGAAAGTGAGTTATAGTCCCACTTTTAAAATCTAATATTTTTGGGATGAGAATACATGCAGGTTTTATAAATGATTTACAAAATAGACACAAGTACGTGAAACTACATTCTATGGTTGAATTATCGAAATCGAATATGCTCCTTTTTATTAAGTCTGGTAATCTAAGAATTAGGGAACAGACACCCTAATTGACGCGAATCCTAAAGATAGATCTATTGGGCCTAACAAACCCCATCCAAAGTACCGGATGCTTTAGTACTTCGAAATTTATATCATATCCGAAGGGTGTCCCGGAATGATGGGGATATTCTTATATATGCATCTTGTTAATGTCGGTTACCAGGTGTTCACCAAATGAATGATTTTTATCTCTATGTATGGGATGTGTATTAAAATATGAAATCTTGTGGTCTATTGTTACGATTTGATATATATAGGTTAAACCTATAACTCACCAATATTTTTGTTGACGTTTAAAGCATGTTTATTCTCAGGTGAATACTAAGAGCTTCCGCTGTTGCATACTAAAATAAGGACAAGATTTGGAGTCCATGTTTGTATGATATTGTGTAAAAACTGCATTCAAGAAACTGATTTCGATGTAACATATTTGTATTGTAAACCATTATGTAATGGTCGTGTGTAAACAGGATATTTTAGATTATCATTATTTGATAATCTACGTAAAGCTTTTTAAACCTTTATTTATGAAATAAAGGTTATGGTTTGTTTAAAAATGAATACAGTCTTTGAAAAACGTCTCATATAGAGGTCAAAACCTCGCAACGAAATCAATTAATATGGAACGTTTTTAATCAATAAGAACGAGACATTTCACATATAATCAAGAATCAAACCCAAAAATCATCAAAACCCATTTTAACCCAAAACCCACTTTAAATCTATCAAATTCAATGATGTTTACCTTGTTTTGATCCTTAAAAACACTTGAATCTTATAAACGAAATCACAAGCTTTGATCTTGCACTTTTGATTTTATGAATTTAGGGAGCTAGAGTGTGTTTAAGGTTTGGGTTTACTAAAAATGATAAAGGAAAGAACGTACGGGTTATTTAAACAGATGTGGGTTTCTTCATTGTAATTAAACCACATTCCCCACTACACACGGGTATTTACCAGTTATCTAAAACACAATGTACCTCATTAGGTGGCCCTAACGAGGTCCAATTCATATAACGAAACATGTTCTGTGACCCTTGTCACAAAACACACTTTATCCCATACACCAATAATTATGAACACATAATTATTAAAAAACACTAATATTAATAAATTAATATTAACTAAGGATAAAAAGGTCATTTACTACTATGCCCAGTTTGAGGGTGTTACAAATCTACCCCCCTTAAGAAGATTCCGTCCTCGGAATCTGGTCAGTCATTATCACAAAAGTCACAGTTTCATCACAACCTCTAATTTCTAATTCACATGCAAGTCCAAATGGTCATAACTAATTATTCTAACCTACTTAATCGGGCATCATTATCAGCGAACCTTCAATCAACCGATTACACATACTCACTTACTACGATCAATACTGAAATCCGACCCTTTGTCATTCGAAACTTATCACCGTTCCCGTCAAAATGCAAAGGATAGTCAAATTTTTACAACCAATCAGCATCCAAAACAATGACATTTACTTCAAACGTCGTTCTACTAACCACTAGTGTCCATAACTTGCCACGGTCAACTCATGAGTCAAGATTTAAACCATGTTAGTATATCACTTGTACCATCAATTTCACCAAATTGTCATCAAGTTTAACTCTTTACACCATTAAATTCTCTCAAATTTCCAAGCAATGACAATTGAATTTCATTTATTTCACTAAAATCTGTAAATATGTTCACAAAATATGTCTTTAATTTTTCAAAATTGTTCAGGTTAGTCGTTTCATGCTCAATAATTCATTGTTCAATAGTGAATTCACTGTCCATACACCATTCGAGTCTTCTATATTTCCTTCAGCTTCTCAGAATTCCTTTATGATTTACCAAAATATACTTTCGTTGGCCAGACGTGAGTATATTCTTCTAAATCATACCGTCGTCCTAAGTCACTCGATAAGGAAAATCCTGTATGGTTCATACATTGCTCATGGCACTCAATATCCTGTTAAGCATAGGTAATAGGAAAGTTTACTTAATCACTAGTCTATTAGTCTCATCAATCATATATCATCACGAATTCTTCACACTTGGATATTTACTAAATCCGATCTAGTCATCATTTACAACATATCACCATAGTGCAACTTGAGCTTATGGAAGTCACACCATTCGAAAATCAATAACAAGCCATGTATTATCAATCCAATTCCCGAAGGTTACAACCATTATATGCAATTATCACAAGACCATCCAAGCATAGGAATTTATTAAGTCATGCCATTCTATCATAATGATACACTAGTCACAATTCAAAACACCGTCTAATGCTTAGCTATATCTTTCAGTCATAACACACACTCGGTATCAATCACCACTCAAGTCAAGGGTTTCCTATCCCTTAGAAGACTACCCACGGAACACCACCCATAATTCCTTTCTAAAGGTTTCCACAAATCACGCAAGTCTAAGGAAAGAAAAACAATTCCTTAAGGCTTCACTTTTGTCTCACGCATTTTAATCTAAGCATGTATTGTAAGAAATACAATAGGGCCAGCATCCTACATAATGTACAAGTCACATACACCTGGGGACTATATACAGGGTTTAAGTCCTTTATCTATATACAATGGGACTACTACCATATTCCAATCCTTACGGGCCACTATGCGTGCCCCGTCAGTCCGAGGTAAAAGTACAAATCACATAAGCCCTACGCAGTCTTATCAGGTCATACATAACGTTATAGCAAGACTTGTATAATAAACAAGTTATTCAAAACAGGGTAACCACTTTACCTGGAATATAGCCAAAAGTAACATGTAGTACATAACTAACAAATCACAAGAATCATGGAAAGCATAACTAGTGCATCATATCTAACCAGTCTTAGAGAACATAGCAATCACCTAAGGCATGTCAACTAATCAAAAGGAATAAAATCCCAATAATGTCAATGGTAGCTCCAGACAAAACTTATGTAACAGGAGTCATCAAACCACCGACTACTTTTACTTTAAAGCGAGAAGCAATCACTTCACATGCACATAATCATGCAGCAGACCAAACACATTACAAAAGGCTGGGGAAACAATCTATAAATATCACACAGACATGTCAGGGATTAAGTTTCCTAAATCACCAAAAGTACTTCCAATCACAATCATTGTCGTTGGAACCACTAAACCTTTGATTACTTCGGCCCTTAAGTGAGACGACCCGTCCTAATCTATAAGAACGAAGACAATAACATATGATTACATTGCGAGGTATTTGACCTCTATATGATACATTTTATAAACATTGCATTCATTTTAAAAGACAAACTTTCATTTCTTCGAAAGTTGATAGGCATGCATACCATTTCATAATATACAACTATAAATGACCTAATGTCATAACCCGTCCTTAACCCTAAGAACGGGTTAGATAACGTATGATTTCATTGCGAGGTATTGACCTCTATATGAGACATTTTTAAAAGAAAACTGCATATATTTTACATTACAAACCACAAATCTTATTTTTGATACAAGCTTTAGACGATAGAAAGATGATTATCGTTTAGCGATAATCTTCGACTTACAAACTTTACAAATAATGATAACAACACGATTTCTAGTATATTTTACAACACAAATCCTCGGGTATGCAGTTTTATTTTTGACACAAATATGCGTACGCAAGATCCTGCTCAAATTCAACATAATGCAGCGGAAACTTCTAATTATCACCTGAGAATAAACATGTTTAAAACGTCAACATAAAGTTGGTGAGATATAGGTTTAGTGCCGGCAGCAATATATATATAGACCACAAGATTTCATATATAAACAGTTTAATAAAAATATTCTAAGTGGTTGAGCACTTGGTAACCATACTTAACAATTAATCACGTCGCATATTCCCTTTAATATGAAATCTTACTACACTGTACCAAGTGTAGTCACGAAACGAAGTACTGTGCAACCGTTGAATACTGGTCGTCCAGTCCGGTTGGGGTTGTCAAGCCCGATAGATCTATAAACAGGATTCGCGTTTACAATACCGCTGTAAATATTAGTTACCAAGCTACAGGGAAGTATGCCAGTGGTACAACTCAACGTAGAATATATTTTTCAGTTACTTGTGTCCAGAACGTAAAACATAAAATACATGTATTCTCATCCCGAAATATTTAAAGTTTAAAAGTGGGACTATATACTCACTTTCGTCTTGAAGATATATATATTTTGACTTGGTCTCCCGGTTGATATCACGAACCTATCCATATATAATATATCAATACCTTTTCTTTTTAAACAAACGTCACATATATATACTTGTTATACTTTTAATACTTTTAATAATTCCTTAGTCCGTAGTTAGCAGTTCGTTGTTAGTAATTCAATTTTAATGGTTCATTTTTAGATGTTTAATATACCCGCAATGAAATAAATAAAACCCCCATCGTATATGTATTGGTCGAGATTAATCTTGACCCATGGTACCGGTGTTGTCAAATGACGTGTTGCGTACATAAAGTACCGGTGTTGTCAAATGACGTGTTGCGTACAATCATGGGATCTTATGATTAATCTTCTCGTATTGTTTACGGGTGATCCTGAACCATATAAAATTAAATTATGAGTACATATATATAAAATATCATGTTATTTTAAAAAGATGTGATTTATTTAATTTTCTCCAATTATTTTCGTAGCCAAACTAGTCTTAGCTATCCGATCTCGTTTTGGTCATAGTTTCTTCGTTACAACTCCGTTTTCGTTGATTCAACTTGCCACTTCCTTGGATCGAGTCCCTCTTTAAGACTATGAACTGTAAATACCTTAGTTTGTATTCGAAATCACAGGTCATAGGTCAAACTTTAGTGAAACTTATGAAGTTAATCATTTTCCATCATGTAAACAACCTTAAATGATTATTTTTCTAAAAATACTTATACTTTGAGTTAAATCATGAAATTTTTATGTGTTATCATATTCATAGTAAAAATCATTTTTCCAGAAAATAAACCTCCAATTCAAAGTTTAAGATGGTTTTTAATTATCCAACCCAAAACAGCCCCCGGTTGCACTCCGACGTCATAAAAACAGTTTTTAAGGTGTTCTTTAAAAAACCAAGTTATACCTTGTTAAATTAGCATATTTTTAAGTTATATTACAGGTCTTGAAGTATTTTAAAAGTTAAGTTAGAAGGATCTATTTAGTTTGCGAACAAGTTTGAAATCATTCAAACTATGTTCTAGTTTATAAACTCTTATATATATAGCTATAAATATATGAATTGAAAAAGAGTTGAAGTAGAGTTTTTACCTCAAGTTTAAAATGTAAAGTTGCTGGAAAGAAGTAGTAAAATAAAAGTTGAGAGAGTTCTTGCAAGTGTGTGTGAAAATTGGAAGTAAAATTTGGAAAATGAATGTGTAAAAATGAGTTAGAAATGGTGCTTATTTATAGGCTTGAAAATTTGGTTTTTAGTGAAAATATCTAAGATAAGTTAAAATTTATTATGTCATGAATGACATATTATTCCAATAATTGAAGATTTCTATTGGTATATACCAATAGTAAATACTTCTAGAAGCTGTGTATAGTACCCTAGATATACGTATAGGATTATTGAGGAAACGGAACGAGAATTCAAATATAACTATCTTTTGTAAATATACTTATATTGTTTTATGTATAAAAGCCCTTTAAAAATGATTAAATACATTACTTATACGATATATGTATAAACATTATAAATCATCAGTATTTATGTCAAATAACGTTACGTATGGTTATTGTTTTGAAAACTTAAGTTAGTAGTTTCAAAATATACTTATGACTTTTTGTTATTAATACAAAATGAGATATTAAAACATCCTTAGATCATGTTAAATATATATGTATAATTATCATATATTGTATAGTTCGTGATATCATCGGTCAAACTAGACGGTCAAACGTTGTGTAAAACTCTTTTCAAAAACATAAATCTTAACAATTTGGATTGCTTATCATGTTGGTAAGGTTTAATTTATATAAATATTAATCTTATAAGTATAGAACGATCGAAAAAGTGCGGGTCATTACAGTACCTACCCGTTAAATAAATTTCGTCCCGAAATTTTAAAATTGTACCTATTTTGCGTCATCGGAAAACAAGTGTGGATATTTTTGTTTCATTTGATCCTCTCGTTCCCAAGTAAACTCGGGACCCCTTCGAGCATTCCAACGAACCTTAACGATCGGTATGTTGCTCTGCTTGAGCCGTTTAACTTCACGATCCATGATTTCGATTGGTTCTTCGATGAATTGTAGTTTCTCGTCGACATGGATTTCTTCAAGAGTAATGGTGAGGTCTTCCTTTGCAAGACACTTCTTAAGGTTTGAGACGTGAAAGGTATTATGTACTCCGGCGAGTTGTTGCGGTAACTCGAGTCGATAAGCTACCGGTCCAATGCGTTCGATGATCTTGAACGGGCCTACATACCTTGGGTTTAGTTTACCCCTTTTTCCAAAACGTATTACACCTTTCCAAGGTGACACCTTTAACATAACCATGTCACCGATCTGAAACTCTAATGGTTTCCTTCGAACATCGGCGTAGCTCTTTTGGCGACTACGGGCTGTTTTCAATCTCTCCTTGATTTGTACTATCTTCTCAGTCGTTTCGTGTATGATCTCGGGACCAGTTAATTGTCGATCTCCTACTTCATTCCAACAAATAGGAGATCTACACTTCCTTCCGTACAATGCTTCGAATGGCGCAGCTTTAATGCTCGCATGATAACTATTATTATACGAGAATTCTGCTAATGGTAGATATTTATCCCATCCGTTTCCAAAATCGATCACACATGCCCTGAGCATGTCTTCAAGAGTCTGAATCGTTCTTTCACTCTGCCCGTCGGTTTGCGGATGATACGCGGTACTCATATCCAAACGAGTTCCTAGGGCCTCCTGTAGTGATTGCCAGAACTTTGATGTAAATCTACTATCACGATCGGATATAATGGAAATAGGTATTCCATGCCTTGAAACAACTTCCTTTATATACAATCGTAATAGTTTCTCCATTCTATCCGTTTCCTTTATAGGCAAGAAGTGTGCAGACTTGGTGAGACGATCAACAATCACCCAAATGGTGTCGTATCCCCAGGCAGTCTTTGGTAACTTCGTGATGAAATCCATGGTAATACCATCCCATTTCCATTCTGGGATTTCTGGTTGTTGAAGTAACCCTGACGGCTTCTGGTGTTCAGCTTTGACTTTGGAACAAGTTAAACATTCCCCAACATATGTTGCAACGTCTGTCTTTAAATTAGGCCACCAATAATGTGTCTTAAGATCTTGGTACATCTTTCCAACTCCAGGATGTATCGAGTATCTTGTCTTATGTGCCTCATTTAATATCAACTTCCTTAATCCACCCAACTTCGGTACCCAAATACGATTTGCAAAATATCGAATTCCATCTTCCCGCATAACGAGTTGCTTCTCATACTTCTTCATTATTTCGTTTCCTATATTTTCTTTAGTAAGTGCTTCTCGTTGAACTTCTTTGATTTGTGAGTTGAGATTCATGCGAATTTTTATGTTCATCGCTCGTACTCGAATTGGTTCTCGTTCCTTTCTGCTTAAAGCATCGGCCACCACGTTCGCCTTCCCGGGATGATAACGAATTTCACAATCATAGTCGTTTATTAACTCGACCCACCTACGTTGTCTCATGTTCAGCTGTTTCTGATCAAAAATATGTTGAAGGCTTTTATGATCAGTAAACACAGTGCATTTAACCCCATACAAGTAGTGTCTCCATATCTTCAATGCAAACACGACTGCTCCCAGTTCTAGATCATGCGTCGTATAATTCCGCTCGTGAATCTTTAATTGTCGGGATGCGTATGCAATAACTTTCTTCCGTTGCATAAGAACGCAACCAAAACCTTGTCGCGAAGCGTCACAATATATTTCAAAATCATCGTTCCCTTCTGGTAACGATAAAATAGGCGCCGTAGTCAACTTCTTTTTCAGTAATTGAAATGCACTCTCCTGCTCAGAAGTCCATTCATATTTCTTCCCTTTTTGCGTTAACGCTGTCAACGGCTTAGCTATTCGGGAAAAATCTTGAATAAACCTTCTATAATAACCGGCTAAACCCAAAAATTGGCGTATCTGCATTGGTGTCTTAGGAGTCTCCCATTTTTCAATGGCTTCAATTTTTGCTGGATCAACCTGAATTCCTTTGCTACTAACAACGTGGCCAAGAAATTGCACTTCTTTCAACCAGAAAGCACATTTAGAAAATTTAGCATATAGCTGTTCTTTTCTCAATAACTCTAATATCAACCTTAAATGCTGCTCATGCTCTTGCTCACTCTTGGAATAGATAAGAATATCATCAATGAAAACGATAACAAACTTATCTAAATATGGACTACAAACTCGATTCATGAGGTCCATGAATACAGCTGGCGCATTCGTCAATCCAAACGGCATGACCAAAAATTCGTAATGACCGTAGCGTGTCCGAAAAGCAGTTTTCGGTATATCTTCTTCTTTGACACGTAATTGATGATAACCCGATCTTAGGTCAATTTTCGAGTACACACATGATCCTTGGAGTTGATCAAATAAGTCGTCAATTCTCGGTAGTGGATACCGATTCTTGATAGTTAACTTATTTAATTCACGATAATCTATACACATTCGGAAAGATCCGTCTTTCTTCTTGACGAATAAAATTGGAGCTCCCCACGGTGAAGTGCTTGGTCGTATGAATCCACGGTCTAGTAATTCTTTTAACTGACTTTGAAGTTCTTTTAACTCGGACGGTGCAAGTCTATAGGGAGCACGAGCCACTGGTGCAGCTCCTGGTACTAAATCTATTTGAAATTCTACAGATCTAAATGGAGGTAATCCCGGCAACTCTTCCGGAAATACTTCAGGAAAATCTCTTGCCACAGGCACGTCATTGATGCACTTCTCTTTTTCTTTCTTTTCGACTTTATTAACATGTGCTAAGATAGCATAGCACCCTTTCTTCAAGTACTTTTGAGCTTTCAAATAACTAATGAGTTTTAGCTTTGAGTTACCCTTCTCTCCATAAATCATTACTGGCGTTTTATTCTTACGAGGAATGCGAATTGCCTTCTTGGCGCACACAACTTCAGCTCCTATTTTGGACATCCAGTCCATGCCGACTATTACATCAAAACTTCCTAATTCTACGGGTATCAAATCAATCTTAAATGTTTCTCCGGCAAAATTTATTTTACAATCACGGCAAATTTTATCGGCTTTAATTAGTTTACCATTAGCTAACTCAATCATGTAATTAGCATCTAGAGGTAATGATGAACAATTCAATTTAGCGTGAAAGTCTCTACACACGTAACTTCTATCAGCACCAGTATCAAATATAATAGATGCGGATAAGTTATTAATGGTAAACGTACCCGTAACAAGCTCCGGATCTTCGCGTGCCTCTCTAGCATTAATAACAAATGCTCTCCCACGTGCAGGTCTGACATTCTTCTCTGAATTCGGGCACTGACTCTTATAGTGACCTTGTTTTCCACACCCAAAACAAGTAACGGTAGCCAAAGCAGTTCTATTTGCATTGGTGGCAGGAGTCTTGGTACCATTTGTATTTGTAACGAGAGCCCTACAATCTTCAGCAAGATGACCCTGTCGATTACACTTGGTGCATAACACACTACAGTAACCAAAGTGATGTTTGTGACAACGGTTGCATAAAGGATTTTGTCCTTTGTAACCAAAGCTTGAACCACTACCTGCACCTTGCGTGGTTTCTTGTTTCTTAAAAGATTGTTGTTGGTTACCTCGATCATAATTTCCATTCCACTTTCTTTTGTTACCTGATACCTTCACATCAGTATTGGATGCTTTCTTATCCATGATGACCTGATCCATTAGCTCGTTTGCCATGGTTATAGCTTCATGAATTATCTTAGGTTTCGATGCTGTAACGTTTGCCTTGACCTTTTTGGGCAAACCATCTTTGTACATTTCAATCTTCCGTTCTTCGGTTGGAACCAATTCAGGACATAGCAAAACTAATTCCATGAATCGCTGATTGTAGTTGGTGATTTCAGTACCAATAACCTTCAGACTTCGTAACTCATCTTCCAACTTCCTAACCTCGTTCCTTGGACAATATTCGTTGATTAACATTGTTTTGAATTCTTCCCACGGAGTATCATAAGCTACATCTCCTCCTACAGCCTTCACATAATTTTTCCACCACGTGAGTGCACTATCTTGTAAAGTGCACGATGCATACTTGGTCATGTCCTTTTCAACACAACCACTGATTTTAAACACAGTCTCTATCTTTTCTATCCACCGGGTTAAACCGATCGGTCCTTCTGTTCCACTGAATGATGAGGGCTTGCAAGCTTGAAAAGTTTTGTAAGTGCACCCCACACGAGGATTTGGGTTAACTGCAGCACCTCTTGCAGCCTCGACCCATAACATTCTGTCGTTCACTCGCTGATTGATGAGTTCCTGGATTTCTTGTTCCGTCATTCGGTTCAATCGCGCCATATTCTTCTATAAGAATGAAAAGAAAATAATTATTCACATGGAATATTATAGATGTAGTGTATATTTACAGTACATTATAGCTTATTAATAATATGAACCAGGTATTATTATAAAAGCCTTTTCTTCTTATTAGCGTTTTATAATTATATCTAGGGTAGTACCTACCCGTTAATGTCCATACTTAATAGCTTAGTATAGAATCAATTACTACCATCTAAATAATACTTAACCATGGAAAATTATTGCATTTCACACTTCACTATTTTACATATGCTTATCTTACATTGAACATTAAGCAAACCACACTAATAATATTATACAAAACATTATATGATCCCATGGTTTAATACGGCAGCGCATCGTTTGGTCTATTTTCTAGGACGTTTAGGTTCAAAGAATCGCTTAACGCTTATCCTGGCTGTCTGCCTATATTTTGGCTGTGGGACTGAAGAACTGGATGCCGGGATAGAACGAATAGGAATAGCGGGAATAGGGGTGGTAGTGTCTAGTGGAGTTGGTGCCACATCATCCTTATTAAACTCAGGATTTGAATTTTCTAATTCATTAGCCTTTCGTTTCTTTCCTAGTTCGAACTCGTCTTTTGTAATTTCCTGTATTTCTTCCTCGGGTTCACTTTCCTCCTCGGGTTCACTTTCCTCCTCGGGTTCACTTTCCTCCTCGGGTTCACTTTCCTCCTCGGGTTCACTTTTCGGGTTCTCTATAGTCGGTTCATCCGGAATTTGTGAGTCTTCCCCAAAGATATTATTTTCGTCATCGGATAGGTTAATGACTGGAACACCATCTGAAGATTCTGGTTCGGAGTCGCTGAATGTGATAACAAGTTTTGAGCCAGACATCTATCACACAACAACTAACCCATTAGTACTACATAATATTTACATATAAATTTTAACCAACAATGATAAGCAATGGTTTTTAAATCAGACCCGGTCAAAGTCCAGACTTACTAATGTATCCTAACGACTTATCAGTTAGACACACTAATGCAAACCTGGTTCGCTATGACCACCGCTCTGATACCACATGTCATAACCCGTCCTTAACCCTAAGAACGGGTTAGATAACGTATGATTTCATTGCGAGGTATTGACCTCTATATGAGACATTTTTAAAAGAAAACTGCATATATTTTACATTACAAACCACAAATCTTATTTTTGATACAAGCTTTAGACGATAGAAAGATGATTATCGTTTAGCGATAATCTTCGACTTACAAACTTTACAAATAATGATAACAACACGATTTCTAGTATATTTTACAACACAAATCCTCGGGTATGCAGTTTTATTTTTGACACAAATATGCGTACGCAAGATCCGGCTCAAATTCAACATAATGCAGCGGAAACTTCTAATTATCACCTGAGAATAAACATGTTTAAAACGTCAACATAAAGTTGGTGAGATATAGGTTTAGTGCCGGCAGCAATATATATATAGACCACAAGATTTCATATATAAACAGTTTAATAAAAATATTCTAAGTGGTTGAGCACTTGGTAACCATACTTAACAATTAATCACGTCGCATATTCCCTTTAATATGAAATCTTACTACACTGTACCAAGTGTAGTCACGAAACGAAGTACTGTGCAACCGTTGAATACTGGTCGTCCAGTCCGGTTGGGGTTGTCAAGCCCGATAGATCTATCAACAGGATTCGCGTTTACAATACCGCTGTAAATATTAGTTACCAAGCTACAGGGAAGTATGCCAGTGGTACAACTCAACGTAGAATATATTTTTCAGTTACTTGTGTCCAGAACGTAAAACATAAAATACATGTATTCTCATCCCGAAATATTTAAAGTTTAAAAGTGGGACTATATACTCACTTTCGTCTTGAAGATATATATATTTTGACTTGGTCTCCCGGTTGATATCACGAACCTATCCATATATAATATATCAATACCTTTTCTTTTTAAACAAACGTCACATATATATACTTGTTATACTTTTAATACTTTTAATAATTCCTTAGTCCGTAGTTAGCAGTTCGTTGTTAGTAATTCAATTTTAATGGTTCATTTTTAGATGTTTAATATACCCGCAATGAAATAAATAAAACCCCCATCGTATATGTATTGGTCGAGATTAATCTTGACCCATGGTACCGGTGTTGTCAAATGACGTGTTGCGTACATAAAGTACCGGTGTTGTCAAATGACGTGTTGCGTACAATCATGGGATCTTATGATTAATCTTCTCGTATTGTTTACGGGTGATCCTGAACCATATAAAATTAAATTATGAGTACATATATATAAAATATCATGTTATTTTAAAAAGATGTGATTTATTTAATTTTCTCCAATTATTTTCGTAGCCAAACTAGTCTTAGCTATCCGATCTCGTTTTGGTCATAGTTTCTTCGTTACAACTCCGTTTTCGTTGATTCAACTTGCCACTTCCTTGGATCGAGTCCCTCTTTAAGACTATGAACTGTAAATACCTTAGTTTGTATTCGAAATCACAGGTCATAGGTCAAACTTTAGTGAAACTTATGAAGTTAATCATTTTCCATCATGTAAACAACCTTAAATGATTATTTTTCTAAAAATACTTATACTTTGAGTTAAATCATGAAATTTTTATGTGTTATCATATTCATAGTAAAAATCATTTTTCCAGAAAATAAACCTCCAATTCAAAGTTTAAGATGATTTTTAATTATCCAACCCAAAACAGCCCCCGGTTGCACTCCGACGTCATAAAAACAGTTTTTAAGGTGTTCTTTGAAAAACCAAGTTATACCTTGTTAAATTAGCATATTTTTAAGTTATATTACAGGTCTTGAAGTATTTTAAAAGTTAAGTTAGAAGGATCTATTTAGTTTGCGAACAAGTTTGAAATCATTCAAACTATGTTCTAGTTTATAAACTCTTATATATATAGCTATAAATATATGAATTGAAAAAGAGTTGAAGTAGAGTTTTTACCTCAAGTTTAAAATGTAAAGTTGCTGGAAAGAAGTAGTAAAATAAAAGTTGAGAGAGTTCTTGCAAGTGTGTGTGAAAATTGGAAGTAAAATTTGGAAAATGAATGTGTAAAAATGAGTTAGAAATGGTGCTTATTTATAGGCTTGAAAATTTGGTTTTTAGTGAAAATATCTAAGATAAGTTAAAATTTATTATGTCATGAATGACATATTATTCCAATAATTGAAGATTTCTATTGGTATATACCAATAGTAAATACTTCTAGAAGCTGTGTATAGTACCCTAGATATACGTATAGGATTATTGAGGAAACGGAACGAGAATTCAAATATAACTATCTTTTGTAAATATACTTATATTGTTTTATGTATAAAAGCCCTTTAAAAATGATTAAATACATTACTTATACGATATATGTATAAACATTATAAATCATCAGTATTTATGTCAAATAACGTTACGTATGGTTATTGTTTTGAAAACTTAAGTTAGTAGTTTCAAAATATACTTATGACTTTTTGTTATTAATACAAAATGAGATATTAAAACATCCTTAGATCATGTTAAATATATATGTATAATTATCATATATTGTATAGTTCGTGATATCATCGGTCAAACTAGACGGTCAAACGTTGTGTAAAACTCTTTTCAAAAACATAAATCTTAACAATTTGGATTGCTTATCATGTTGGTAAGGTTTAATTTATATAAATATTAATCTTATAAGTATAGAACGATCGAAAAAGTGCGGGTCATTACACCTAATCTGTCATTTGCTTAATCATAATCTTTAATGAACTCAATGACTTGAATGCAATGTCTTTTGAAATATGTCATGAATGACTCCAAGTAATATGTTTAAAATGGGTAAATGCACAGCGGAAGATTTCTTTCAATCTTGAGAATAAACATGCTTTAAAGTGTCAACCAAAAGGTTAGTGAGTTCATTAGTTTATCATTAATATTCATTTCCATCATTTTTAATAGACCACAAGATTTTCATTTCCATTTCTCATAAATAATCATCTCATACATAGAGATAAAAATCATTCATATGGTGAACACCTGGTAACCGACCTTAACAAGATGCATATAGAATATCCCCATCATTCCGGGACTCCCTTTGGACAAGATAAAATCGAAGTACTATAGCAGTTCAAATTCTATGACTAGGGCTTGTTAGTGCCCATAGATATATCTTTAGGATTCGCATCAATTAGGGGCCAGTTCCTAATTCTTAGGCTACCAAGCTAACAAGGGCATATTCAATTTCGATAATTCAACTATAGAATGTAGTTTCAATTACTTGTGTCTATTACGTCAACATTTATAAAAGCTCATGTATTCTCAGCCCCAAAAATATATATTGCAAAAGCATTTAAAAAGGGAGCAAATGAAACTCACAATACTGTATTTCGTAGTAAAAATACATATGACGGCATTGAACAAGTGCAAGGTTGGCCTCGGATTCACAAACCTATATATATATATATATATATATATATATATATATATATATATATATATATATATATATATATATATATATATATATATATATATATATATATATATATATATATATATATATATATATATATATATATATATATATATTTATGTTGGTCAATATTTTGCCTAACAATTTATGTCAGGTCATAGTGTATCACAATCCTAATGCTCGAGATCGATATGCAAAAGTCAACAAAAGTCATCTTGGCCCAAAATGACTTCCAAAATCTATACATGTTTATTATTTAACATAAATATAGTCATTTTATATATTTAAAAATAGTTATCAGATTTTATTAGAATAAATAATACAAGTCATTTATTAATAAATAAAAATTTATATTAAAATTTTAAATATGATAAAAATACACCTTTATATATCTTAAGTAATAAAATTTATAAAGTTCACTTAATATCATTAAAATATAATGGTATGTATTATTAATGTAATTATATTACATGAAGTAAAATATCTTTGTATCACATATTCATTTGATAAAATAATATTGATAATAATAATAATAAGTAAAAGTTGTATTATTTTGTAATAATAATAATTATTATTATTCTTCTAATAATAATAACAATATTTATATTTACTAATAATGATATTAATTATGGAAAAAAATGATAATTCTAACCATGGTAATTTTAATAATTTTGAAACTTTTTAATATTAACTTTAAAATAATATTTTATATAAAATAATAATTCTTATTCAAAATGATAATTTTTAATAATAATAATTCTAAAATGATAATAATAATGATATTTTATAATAACAATGATATTTCTATTAAAATGATAATTTTTGATAAAATGATAGTTTTTATATTAACAATACTTTTAATAATTATAATAATGATAAAAATAATAAAAATGATAATTTTATCTAAATCAATATCTTACAATATTTTAATTTCATCATGATACTCATACTCATTATTTCCTAATTGATTTGTTTAATAGCTTTTAATCCTCTATTATATCACATTCATAATAATGATAATAATAACAATCATAATAATTAGATGATACTAATATTAGTTTTTAATGATAAACATTAATGATAATACTAATAATTATTTTAATGATAAAAAATAAAATAATAATAAAAATAATAATAATAATAATAATAATAATAATAATAATAATGATGATGATGATGATGATGATGATGATGTTAATAATAATCTTAATGATAATAACGATAGTAATACTAATAAAAATGACATATTTTAATGATAACACTTATAACGATAATGATAATAATAATAATAATAATAATAATAATAATAATAATAATAATAATAATAATAATAATAATAATAATAATAATAATAATAATAATAATAATAATAATAATAATAATAATTAGATAATAATAATAACGACGATAATAACGACGATAGTAATAACAATAACCATTTTAACAATAATACTTAAAATTATAGATAATTTAATTGACTATATCTTTTAATCCGTTCATCAAAATCGCACGATTTCTAAATGAAAAGTTATTGATTTTTCGTCAGCTTTCCAATGACATGCATATCATATACCTTATCCTAGTAGCATGTGTATTAAATTCATGATTTGTCATAAACTATTTAACGACGAAATTAAACATACAAGCATGCATAATCCTATATACTCGAGTACTAGTCAGGGATACACTATTGATATATAAAAGATAGGATATAAGTGCTCACGTATCAATGTTGTGATTCAATATTGCAGGGAAGTACGTAGTCGCAACGGAGATGATAAACACTAGTTTGACCTCATGAGCATACCCCCGAATCATACCCATAATCTCCTTAGCTATAACCCATAATTCCCTTAATTCTATCCCGCTCGAAAACCAGTTTTGAAATAACCCGAACAGGACCTCGTCGTAGTATTTTATGTATAATACTATCAATAATAATACTAATAATAATAACAATAATAATAATAATAATAATAATAATAATAATAATAATAATAATAATAATAATAATAATAATAATAATAATAATATATGTGTAAGAAGAGTGCGAGAGAAAACAGATAGATGAAATGAATCAGGAATCGTGCGTTTTATAAAACCTCTCATCCATCCACACCCCATGCGATCGCATGGGGTTTCTTCCTCATAGCCATGCGATCGCATGGCTGTCTTTTCCAGCTCACAATCCACCAACAAAAGCTGCCGACACTCGTTTAATTTATTTAATATATATTTATTTAATTTATATAATTATATATATTATATTATATTTACGAGTATAGATGACTTGTAAATTTGGTTCCGAAAACTTGTACGTTAATGCTCGACTTATGTCTCAGTTCAGGTTTTTCGAACGACGTTTCGTACGCTTAGAAAACTAGCTCTTTTCGTTTCGCGATGTGTGCCTTTATCAAAAATTAGACTCAAATCAATGAAAAACTATCCTACTCAAAGTGTAACTTATTCATTTGAGTGTTTGGTCATTTGCTTCCATAAATCGGTATATCATTATATATATATATATATATATATATATATATATATATATATATATATATATATATATAATAGTATTATTTTAAATAAAATGTTTATAAATAAAATTAATACTAAATCTTATTATGTTGTAATATATATATATATATATATATATATATATATATATATATATATATATATATATATATATATATATATATATATATTTACTTTCATTTCGAAATAAAAATTTGAAATACTTATTTAATATAATATATATTTTTTCAAAACTAAATGTATTTCAAAGACCGTTATATAATTTAAAACCATTTAAATATTTAACAATGGTTATGTCACATAACGTTTACATAATAGAAATTATTATATCATATAACATTTATATTTTAAATCATATAATTCATTCATGCATCAAATTCTCATAAGTTAACTTATCTAAATATCAATTGATTCAATAATCGAATACTAATATGGTTTATTAAATAATTCAAAATATATATATATATATATATATATATATATATATATATATATATATATATATATATATATATATATATATATATATATATATATATATATATATATATTCAATTAAATCACGGACCGTTATCATTTATAACTTGTGAAAAGGTTTCTAGAAAGATTCTAATTTTTAAGATAACGTTAAAACCTTTATCCTTATTAAAATGAATCGGTAACAATTTGTCAAAAGTGGTTCCAGACATTTATAAAGTTATATTCCTTTTTAAAGAAGACGTGACACCCAAATCATTGTATATAATTTCTAAAATTTAATACAGTAAAAGATAATGATAATAACTTTAATAATTTACTTCTTGACATATTGTAAAATGTATAAATCTTTCAAAACATATCGTAGTATGTTTTATATCTATTAATTGTATTCAAAACCACCTATATATAAGCTCAATATACTTGTCTATATATATATATATATATATATATATATACACATTTCACATAACACTTTTTATTACGTAGACGTTTATCTATAACGAATAAGTATAACGTTATACGTTTAATATTTTGCTAACGTTTACAAGTCATAAAATAGATTCCCTAATATATTTACATGTCAATCAAACCGTTTAATATTTTGTTAATATTTCTCAATTTAATAATCACACATATGTATATATATTCATACATATCTATTTACACATAATTGTTCGTGAATTGTCAAGAGCAGTAAGGGTAACATAGTTCAAAGTTTTTGAGATTTCCACTTTACAGACTTTGCTTATCGTGTCGGAAATATTAAATCATATAAAGATAAAGTTTAAATTTGGTCAGAAATTTCCTGGTTGTCACAGTACCTACCCGTTAAAGAAATTTCGTCCCGAAATTTAATTAGGATGGTCATGGCTGACAATAAGTATGTTTTCATGACGCATATGAGCTGAAAATTAGGGTTTTATCATCATTGAGTAATATAGATAAAACAATTCGATTTTGTGAAAAGTACGAGTGAAGTTATTACAAAAGAGTGAAATGAATAAATGTAGATCCGTCATATCTTTTGGCGTAGATAGGATTTATTTTCGGAGTTCAAGGGATTTAGAGAAAATCTTCGTAATAAGATTTGATTCTTCGGTAATTAAGGAAATTAGGATCCTCTTCGGTTAAATACAATAATCTGTCTCGATTACTCTGTCGGATATTTCACTATAAATCCACCCCCTTCGTTTCCTTATTTCCACAGCTCATACATTCTATTCTTTCTCTCTCAATTCATACTTTAAAGCATTTGTCAGTATGATCCATCCAGTTCTGCTTCTTGATATATTCCTAACTTTCATATCTGTCATTCTTCTTTTTCATTTGCCACCGGAAGAATCTATTTACTTCTACTATACTCTTGGTTTTATAGTGTTCTTAATTCTCCCGTATCTTTACATTGTTATATGCATCGATATATAGGGTTTGTAATTTCTAGTTTGTTGTTAGGTTTTGTATCTTCCCTTATATTTTGATGTCTCTGCTTCTGTCTTTCTATAATCATTGACATCCAGAGTTAATGTTTTCTCCTATTTGCTGCAATTTATGCTCCAATTTCTATTTCGGAGCTTCATTCTTTTGTTTTCTCTTCTTGCCATTAAGCACCGTATGTAATGGTCTAAAATTCGTAGATATGAATTTCGGAATGAACATGGTTAATGTTCTAAGAAAGAAATTGTAATGGCACGATCTTGATTTGTCAAATTACCAGAACACCTCGTAAAAGACTGAATCATCAAAAAATATTTTCTTGATATGTTTAGAGTTTAAGTAGAATACAAGAGTCGTGTAACATGGCACATGATGACGTTATGATCTGTGAATTATCACGTTCCATTTAGAAACTCAGCATGACTTATTGTAATATAATTACGTTGATCAAGTGTCATTATATTATACTAAATCATGCTTCAGTTCCCAACACTACTTCAAAAACATTCATATTTTAAACTTGAAGGTTTCAGAATTTAGAAACTAAAATAGTTTCTTTTATGATGTAACACAGATAGCGCGAAGAGATAAATGATTTCGGATAACAATGGTTATGAAGATATCTTCAGAAATATCGAAGATATTTATAATGAAAGATATGATGATATCTTAGAATTTCTAACATCGATGGATGATGATGAAGATTTGTCCGTAAAGGTTTAGAGTTAGGAGTAAGGTATTCGCTAAAGACTTCAGCAGACACTGAATCATTTGGATTCTTTGAAGGCAGATTTAGTCGTTGTGATTTGTCCACAGTGTAGTGACCCGAACTTTTCCATGTTTATATATATTAATTGAGATTGATATTTACATGATTAAATGTTTCCAACATGTTAAGCAATCAAACTTGTTAAGACTTGATTAATTGAAATATGTTTCATATAGACAATTGACCACCCAAGTTGACCGGCGATTCACGAACGTTAAAACTTGTAAAAATGACATGACGATATATATATGGATATACATATGGTTAACATGAGATTATGATAAGTAAGTATCTCCATAAGTATATTAACAATGAGTTATATACATATAAACAAGACTACTAACTTAAGGATTTCGAAACGAGACATATATGTAACGATTATCGTTGTAACGACATTTAAATGTATATATATCATATTAAGATATATTAATATATCATAATATCATGATAATATAATAATTTAACATCTCATTAGATATAATAAACAATGGGTTAACAACATTAATTGAGATCGTTAACTTAAAGGTTTCAAAACAACACTTACATGTAACGACTAACGATGACTTAACGACTCAGTTAAAATGTATATACATGTAGTGTATTTAGATGTATTAAAATACTTTTGGAAGACTTCAAGACATATATCAAAACACTCATACTTAACGAAAATGGTTACAGTTACTTTCCCATTCTTTTCTTTCATCAAGAATTCTAGTCGTATTCTTACCCTTATTATACACAGCTTCAAAACGTACTTACTATGGGTATATACCAATAGAAACTAGCATGGGATTCCACTCTTGATTATGTCATGTATGACTAATCAATTTTAACTTCTACCATGAGCTAGTCAACTAACTAGAACTCCTTTTAACCCCACTCACCACTCACCAATTACCACTCATCATTCACTCCATTTCACTTCCAATTCTCTTTCTAATTCTCTCTCAACACACACATACTATTATGAACGTATTTTTCCAGTAGTTAATCATCATCTTCATCAAAAATCACTTCAAGAATCAAGCTATAATCATCATAGGAAGAACACTTCAAGAACACTTCAAAAATCCCTTCAAGTTTACTAATTTACTTCCAAGCTTTCTAATCCATTCCAAGTAATCATCTAAGATCAAGAAACCTTTGTTATATACAGTAGGTTATCTTTTTTATTCAAGGTAATATTCATATTCAAACTTTGATTCAATTTCTATAACTATAAACTATTTAATTCGAGTAAAAATCTTACTTGAACTTGTTTTTGTGTCATGATCCTACTTCAAGAACTTTCAAGCCATCCAAGATCCTTTAAAGCTAGATCATTTCTTGTCACTTCCAGTAGGTTTACCTACTAAACTTGAGGTAGTAATGATGTTCATAACATTATTCGATTCATATATATAAAACTATCTTATTCGAAGGTTTAAACTCGTAATCACTAGAACATAGTTTAGTTAATTCTAAACTTGTTCGCAAACAAAAGTTAATCCTTCTAACTTGACTTTTAAAATTAACTACACACATGTTCTATATCTATATGATATGCTAACTTAATGATTTAAAACCTGGAAACACGAAAAACACCGTAAAACCGGATTTACGCCGTCGTAGTAACACCGCGGGCTGTTTTGGGTTAGTTAATTAAAAACTATGATAAACTTTGATTTAAAAGTTGTTATTCTGAGAAAATTATTTTTATTATGAACATGAAACTATACCCAAAAATTATGGTTAAACTCAAAGTGGAAGTATGTTTTCTAAAATGGTCATCTAGACGTCGTTCTTTCGACTGAAATGACTACCTTTACAAAAACAACTTGTAACTTATTTTTCTGACTATAAACCTATACTTTTTCTGTTTAGATTCATAAAATAGAGTTCAATATGAAACCATAGCAATTTGATTCACTCAAAACGGATTTAAAATGAAGAAGTTATGGGTAAAACAAGATTGGATAATTTTTCTCATTTTAGCTACGTGAAAATTGGTAACAAATCTATTCCAACCATAACTTAATCAACTTGTATTGTATATTATGTAATCTTGAGATACCATAAACACGTATACAATATTTCGACCTATCATGTCGACACATCTATATATATTTCGGAACAACCATAGACACCCTATATGTGAATGTTTGAGTTAGCTATACAGGGTTGAGGTTGATTCCAAAATATATATAGTTTGAGTTGTGATCAATACTGAGATACGTATACACTGGGTCGTTGATTGATTCAAGATAATATTTATCAATTTATTTCTGTACATCTAACTGTGGACAACTAGTTGTAGGTTACTAACGAGGACAGCTGACTTAATAAACTTAAAACATCAAAATATATTAAAAGTGTTGTAAATATATTTTGAACATACTTTAATATATATGTATATATTGTTATAGGTTCGTGAATCAACAGTGGCCAAGTCTTACTTCTCGACGAAGTAAAAATCTGTGAAAGTGAGTTATAGTCCCACTTTTAAAATCTAATATTTTTGGGATGAGAATACATGCAGGTTTTATAAATGATTTACAAAATAGACACAAGTACGTGAAACTACATTCTATGGTTGAATTATCGAAATCGAATATACCCCTTTTTATTAAGTCTGGTAATCTAAGAATTAGGAAACAGACACCCTAATTGACGCGAATCCTAAAGATAGATCTATTGGGCCTAACAAACCCCATCCAAAGTACCGGATGCTTTAGTACTTCGAAATTTATATCATATCCGAAGGGTGTCCCGGAATGATGGGGATATTCTTATATATATGCATCTTGTTAATGTCGGTTACCAGGTGTTAACCATGTGAATGATTTTTATCTCTATGTATGGGATGTGTATTGAAATATGAAATCTTGTGGTCTATTATTATGATTTGATATATATATAGGTTAAACCTATAACTCACCAACATTTTTGTTGACGTTTTAAGCATGTTTATTCTCAGGTGATTATTAAGAGCTTCCGCTGTCGCATACTTAAATAAGGACGAGATTTGGAGTCCATGCTTGTATGATATTGTGTAAAAACTGCATTCAAGAAACTTATTTTGTTGTAACATATTTGTATTGTAAACCATTATGTAATGGTCGTGTGTAAACAGGATATTTTAGATTATCATTATTTGATAATCTACGTAAAGCTTTTTAAACCTTTATTGATGAAATAAAGGTTATGATTTGTTTTAAAATGAATGCAGTCTTTGAAAAACGTCACATATAGAGATCAAAACCTCGCAACGAAATCAATTAATATGGAACGTTTTTAATCAATAAGAACGGGACATTTCAGTTGGTATCCGAGCGTTGGTCTTAGAGAACCAGAATTTTGCATTAGTGTGTCTTATCGAGTTTGTTAGGATGCATTAGTGAGTCTGGACTTCGACCGTGTTTACTTGAAAAATGATTGGTTAACAAATTTTGTTGGAAACTATATATTTTTAACATGTGAATATTATGTGATATATTAATCTCTTAACGCGTTTGATATTATGTGATAGATGTCTACCTCTAGAACAAGTCCCATTGACTCACCTAATAATAATGAAGAGTCAAATGTAAATTGGAATGATTCGTGGACTGATTCACAAGTTCCCGAAGAGGAACCGGAAGAAGAGTCGGAACCAGAAGAAGAATCGGAACCGGAAGAAGAATCGGAACCGGATGAAGAAATAGAACCGGTGGGGGAAATAATAAAACGGTTAAGTAAAAGAAAATCCTCAACCAACCGACCAAGGTTAATTATGGTCAATGGTGTTTCCGCTAAAGAAGCAAAATATTGGGAGGATTACCAATTCTCCGATGAATCGGATTCTGACGAGAATTCCGATGATGTTATAGAAATTACCCCAACTGAATTTAAAAAGACAAAAGAAAATAATAAGGGAAAGGGCATAAAAATAGAGAAATCTAACTCCAACCCCGATGAACTTTATATGTATCGTCAACCCCCGAAGTCCATAAGTTGTAACAATGACCCGGGAACCTCTAAACCACCAGGTTTTTCTAAACCAATGTGGAAAACGACGGCTCGTATTAGGGGAACATCATATATCCCTAGAAACTTGGCAAAACGAACCAAAACCGAAGAAGAAGAAACAAGCGAGTCGGAATAAGATAGTTGTATTCGTGTGGTGTAATATATGTAATATAGTGTGCTTATGCTTTATGATATATGTAAAAATTGCTTGTATTAATAAGTATTTTTTTATGAATCTAACTCTTGTCTATTTTACAGTATAAAAACACAAAATGGATAGACAACCCAATATTTTAAGAGACCTACCCGGAGACATGATTAATGAAATCTTGTCTAGAGTCGGTCAGAATTCTTCGGCACAACTATTTAAGGCGAGATCAGTTTGTAAGACATTCGAAGAACGTTCCAAGAATGCCTTGGTTTATAAAAGGCTTTCGTTCGAAAGATGGGGGATATCACATTGGGAAATACATAAGTTACGATGTGTTTACTTTGACGCATATATTGCGCTGAACCCAAATGCTATTTTACGCAATGGGTTAAGAAATTATTTTGACTCAATATATCCGAATATTGGACTTCGTGATTTAGAAAAAGCGGCTAACGTGCAACATAAAGAAGCATGTTATGCTTACGGATTAGTAATGTTCGCTTCTCACCAAAGTGAGAACAAGAACATCGGGCTACAACTATTAAACAAAACGTTCCCACAAGTGACGGAGTCGGTAATTAGGGTAAGAAATGAGGTTTTTAGATTGTTACGGGACTGTTGGACATTACGTAACCCTCGTCCCTTTGACGACGTTACAACACGCTGTCTTATCAACGGCCATAACGGTTATGTTCCACAAGACCAAGGATGGGAAGTAATCCTAGTAAAGCCAGAATGCATGACTTATTTCTGGACGTATAAATTACGTGTCTTTATTGCCTTTGCTGAACGACTTATGTACTAGCTAGAATTATCTTCACAACCATCTTGTATCAAATTTATTGTGTGCTATATTTCATGCTATATGTAAAATAAGCGGTATTGTAAGTTTGTAAAATATTGTGTAAAAGTTTGAACGCGAAATGTTATTATAATCAGTTTTTCATATAGAATTGTAGTAGTTGAATTGTATATTAGCTACTCAGTATGAACTTAACGGGTAGGTACTACCCGAATTTAAACTTATAAAATGCTAATATGAAGAAAAAGTTTTTATAAATGAGTTCATATTATGCTACGAAATACTATTAACTACTCTTAATATTTTGTATGATTAACTTGTTCCATTTGACTATTTTGAAGGAAATGGTACCGACTACTCGACACACCGTGAATATGAATGAAGAGGAATTCCGTACTTTTCTAGCTTCAAACATAGCCGCAGTACAGGCTGCGCTACATACCAACAATAACCTTGGATCTAGCAGTACAGGAAATCGTGTAGGATGCACCT
The DNA here is from genome assembly GCF_046630445.1 of Rutidosis leptorrhynchoides. Taxonomy (NCBI): domain Eukaryota; kingdom Viridiplantae; phylum Streptophyta; class Magnoliopsida; order Asterales; family Asteraceae; genus Rutidosis; species Rutidosis leptorrhynchoides. The sequence continues at coordinate 240,511,800 of NC_092340.1, read as the reverse complement.
ACAAAGAATTCACTGCATGCAAACCTTTGGAATTTGATGGAACCGAAGGACCGATCGGATTGAAACGGTGGACCGAGAAGGTCGAATCGGTGTTTGCCATAAGTAAGTGTACTGAAGAGGACAAAGTAAAGTACGCTACGCATACCTTCACAGGTTCTGCGTTAACATGGTGGAATACCTATCTAGAGCAAGTGGGACAAGACGATGCGTGCGCACTACCGTGGTCAGCATTCAAGCACTTGATGAACGAGAAGTACCGTCCCAGAACCGAGGTCAATAAGCTCAAGACAGAACTTAGAGGGTTACGAACCCAAGGATTTGATATTACCACGTACGAAAGACGATTCACAGAATTGTGCCTATTGTGTCCGGGAGCATTCGAAGATGAGGAAGAGAAGATCGACGCGTTTGTGAAAGGATTACCGGAAAGAATCCAAGAAGATATAAGTTCACACGAGCCCGCCTCCATACAACAGGCATGTAGAATGGCTCACAAACTAGTGAACCAGATTGAAGAAAGAATTAAAGAACAGACTGCTGAAGAGGCCAATGTGAAGCAAGTCAAAAGAAAGTGGGAGGAAAACGGTGATAAGAATCACCAATACAACAACAACATCAATTACAATAATAATCGCAACAATTATCCCAACAATCGCAACATCAATCGCAACTACAACAAACGGCCCAACAACAACAACAACAACAACAACAACAACAACAACAACAACAACAACAGCAACTACAACAATCATCCTAACAACAATAATAACCGCAACAACAACAACAACAATCAGAAGCAGCTATGCCAAATGTGTGAAAAGTATCACTCGGGGTTCTGCACCAAATTTTGCAACAAGTGTAAAAGAAATGGTCATAGCGCGGCGAAGTGTGAGGTCTACGGACCAGGGGTTAATAGAACGAAAGGAACAAATGGTGTAGGAACGAGTAATGGCGGAGCAAGTAGTGTCGGAGCAAGTTATGCCAATGTAGTTTGTTATAAATGTGGAAAACCGGGCCACATTATTAGAAATTGCTCGAACCAGGAGAACACGAATGGACAAGGCCGCGGAAGAGTTTTCAATATTAATGAGGCAGAGGCACAGGAAGACCCGGAGCTTGTTACGGGTACGTTTCTTATTGATAATAAATCTGCTTACGTTTTATTTGATTCGGGTGCGGATAGAAGCTATATGAGTAGAGATTTTTGTGCTAAATTAAGTTGTCAATTGACGCCTTTGGATAGTAAATTTTTACTCGAATTAGCAAATGGTAAATTAATTTCAGCAGATAATATATGTCGGAATCGAGAAATTAAACTGGTTAGCGAAACATTTAAGATTGACTTGATACCAGTAGAGTTAGGGAGTTTTGATGTGATAATCGGTATGGACTGGTTGAAAGAAGTGAAAGCAGAGATCGTTTGTTACAAAAATACAATTCGCATTATACGAGAAAAAGGAAAACCCTTAATGGTGTACGGAGAAAAGGGCAACACGAAGCTACATCTTATTAGTAATTTGAATGCACAAAAACTAATAAGAAAAGGTTACTATGCTGTTCTAGCACACGTCGAGAAAGTACAAACTGAAGAAAAGAGCATCAATGATGTTCCCGTCGTAAAAGAATTTCCCGATGTATTTCCGAAAGAATTACCGGGATTACCCCCACATCGATCCGTTGAATTTCAAATAGATCTTGTACCAGGAGCTGCACCAATAGCTCATGCTCCTTACAGACTCGCACCTAGCGAGATGAAAGAACTGCAAAGCCAATTACAAGAACTTTTAGAGCATGGTTTCATTCGACCAAGCACATCACCGTGGGGAGCTCCTGTTTTGTTTGTCAAGAAGAAAGATGGTACATTCTGGTTGTGTATCGACTACCGAGAGTTGAACAAACTTACCATCAAGAACCGCTACCCACTACCGAGAATCGATGACTTATTTGATCAACTACAAGGCTCGTCTATTTATTCAAAGATTGACTTACGTTCCGGGTATCATCAAATGCGGGTGAGAGAAGATGATATTCCAAAGACTGCTTTCAGAATACGTTACGGTCATTACGAGTTTATGGTCATGCCATTTGGTTTAACTAATGCATCAGCTGTGTTCATGGACCTTATGAACCGAGTGTGTGGACCATACCTTGACAAGTTTGTCATTGTTTTCATTGATGACATACTTATTTACTCAAAGAATGACCAAGAACACGGTGAACATTTGAGAAAGGTGTTAGAAGTAATGAGGAAGGAAGAATTGTACGCTAAATTTTCAAAGTGTGCATTTTGGTTGGAAGAAGTTCAATTCCTCGGTCACATAGTGAACAAAAAAGGTATTAAGGTGGATCCGGCAAAGATAGAAACTGTTGAAAAGTGGGAAACCCCGAAAACTCTGAAACACATACGCCAGTTTTTAGGACTAGCTGGTTACTACAGAAGGTTCACCCAAGACTTTTCCAGAATAGCAAAACCCTTGACTGCATTAACGCATAAAGGGAAGAAATTTGAATGGAAGGATGAACAGGAGAAAGCGTTTCAGTTATTGAAGAAAAAGTTAACTACGGCACCTATATTGTCATTGCCTGAAGGGAATGATGATTATGTGATTTATTGTGACGCATCAAAGCAAGGTCTCGGTTGTGTATTAATGCAACGAACGAAGGTGATTGCTTATGCGTCTAGACAATTAAAGATTCACGAGCAAAATTATACGACGCATGATTTGGAATTAGGTGCGGTTGTTTTTGCATTAAAGACTTGGAGGCACTACTTATATGGGGTCAAAAGTATTATATATACCGACCACAAAAGTCTTCAACACATATTTAATCAGAAACAACTGAATATGAGGCCGCGTAGGTGGATTGAATTGTTGAATGATTACGACTTTGAGATTTGTTACCACCCGGGGAAGGCAAATGTGGTAGCCGATGCCTTGAGCAGGAAGGACAGAGAACCCATTCGAGTAAAATCTATGAATATAATGATTCATAATAACCTTACTACTCAAATAAAGGAGGCGCAACAAGGAGTTTTAAAAGAAGGAAATTTAAAGGATGAAATACCCAAAGGATCGGAGCAGCATCTTAATATTCGGGAAGACGGAACCCGGTATAGGGCTGAAAGGATTTGGGTACCAAAATTTGGAGATATGAGAGAAATGGTACTTAGAGAAGCTCATAAAACCAGATACTCAATACATCCTGGAACGGGGAAGATGTACAAGGATCTCAAGAAACATTTTTGGTGGCCGGGTATGAAAGCCGATGTTGCTAAATACGTAGGAGAATGTTTGACGTGTTCTAAGGTCAAAGCTGAGCATCAGAAACCATCAGGTCTACTTCAACAACCCGAAATCCCAGAATGGAAATGAGAAAACATTACCATGGATTTCATCACTAAATTGCCAAGGACTGCAAGTGGTTTTGATACTATTTGGGTAATAGTTGATCGTCTCACCAAATCAGCACACTTCCTGCCAATAAGAGAAGATGACAAGATGGAGAAGTTAGCACGACTGTATTTGAAGGAAGTCGTCTCCAGACATGGAATACCAATCTCTATTATCTCTGATAGGGATGGCAGATTTATTTCAAGATTCTGGCAAACATTACAGCAAGCATTAGGAACTCGTCTAGACATGAGTACTGCCTATCATCCACAAACTGATGGGCAGAGCGAAAGGACGATACAAACGCTTGAAGACATGCTACGAGCATGTGTTATTGATTTCGGAAACAGTTGGGATCGACATCTACCGTTAGTAGAATTTTCCTACAACAACAGCTACCATTCAAGCATTGAGATGGCGCCTTTTGAAGAACTTTATGGTAGAAAGTGCAGGTCTCCGATTTGTTGGAGTGAAGTGGGGGATAGACAGATTACGGGTCCGGAGATTATACAAGAAACTACCGAGAAGATCATCCAAATTCAACAACGGTTGAAAACCGCCCAAAGTCGACAAAAGAGCTACGCTGACATTAAAAGAAAAGATATAGAATTTGAAATGGGAGAGATGGTCATGCTTAAAGTTGCACCTTGGAAAGGCGTTGTTCGATTTGGTAAACGAGGGAAATTAAATCCAAGGTATATTGGACCATTCAAGATTATTGATCGTGTCGGACCAGTAGCTTACCGACTTGAGTTACCTCAACAACTCGCGGCTGTACATAACACTTTCCACGTCTCGAATTTGAAGAAATGTTTTGCTAAAGAAGATCTCACTATTCCATTAGATGAAATCCAGATCAACGAAAAACTCCAATTCATCGAAGAACCCGTCGAAATAATGGATCGTGAGGTTAAAAGACTTAAGCAAAACAAGATACCAATTGTTAGGGTTCGATGGAATGCTCGTAGAGGACCCGAGTTCACCTGGGAGCATGAAGATCAGATGAAGAAGAAATACCCGCATCTATTTCCAGAAGATTCGTCAACACCTTCAACAGCTTAAAATTTCGGTACAAAATTTATTTAACGGGTAGGTACTGTAGTGACCCGAACTTTTCCATGTTTATATATATTAATTGAGATTGATATTTACATGATTAAATGTTTCCAACATGTTAAGCAATCAAACTTGTTAAGACTTGATTAATTGAAATATGTTTCATATAGACAATTGACCACCCAAGTTGACCGGCGATTCACGAACGTTAAAACTTGTAAAAACGACATGACGATATATATATATATATGGATATACATATGGTTAACATGAGAATATGATAAGTAAGTATCTCCATAAGTATATTAACAATGAGTTATATACATATAAACAAGACTACTAACTTAAGGATTTCGAAACGAGACATATATGTAACGATTATCGTTGTAACGACATTTAAATGTATATATATCATATTAAGATATATTAATATATCATAATATCATGATAATATAATAATTTAACATCTCATTAGATATAATAAACAATGGGTTAACAACATTAATTGAGATCGTTAACTTAAAGGTTTCAAAACAACACTTACATGTAACGACTAACGATGACTTAACGACTCAGTTAAAATGTATATACATGTAGTGTATTTAGATGTATTAAAATACTTTTGGAAGACTTCAAGACATATATCAAAACACTCATACTTAACGAAAATGGTTACAGTTACTTTCCCATTCTTTTCTTTCATCAAGAATTCTAGTCGTATTCTTACCCGTATTATACACAGCTTCAAAACGTACTAACTATGGGTATATACCAATAGGAACTAGCATGGGATTCCACTCTTGATTATGTCATGTATGACTAATCAATTTGAACTTCTACCATGAGCTAGTCAACTAACTAGAACTCCTTTTAACCCCACTCACCACTCACCAATTACCACTCATCATTCACTCCATTTCACTTCCAATTCTCTTTCTAATTCTCTCTCAACACACACATACTATTATGAACGTATTTTTCCAGTAGTTAATCATCATCTTCATCAAAAATCACTTCAAGAATCAAGCTATAATCATCATAGGAAGAACACTTCAAGAACACTTCAAAAATCCCTTCAAGTTTACTAATTTACTTCCAAGCTTTCTAATCCATTCCAAGTAATCATCTAAGATCAAGAAACCTTTGTTATATACAGTAGGTTATCTTTTTTATTCAAGGTAATATTCATATTCAAACTTTGATTCAATTTCTATAACTATAAACTATCTTAATTCGAGTAAAAATCTTACTTGAACTTGTTTTTGTGTCATGATCCTACTTCAAGAACTTTCAAGCCATCCAAGATCCTTTGAAGCTAGATTATTTCTTGTCACTTCCAGTAGGTTTACCTACTAAACTTGAGGTAGTAATGATGTTCATAACATCATTCTATTCATATATATAAAACTATCGTATTCGAAGGTTTAAACTCGTAATCACTAGAACATAGTTTAGTTAATTCTAAACTTGTTCGCAAACAAAAGTTAATCCTTCTAACTTGACTTTTAAAATTAACTACACACATGTTCTATATCTATATGATATTCTAACTTAATGATTTAAAACCTGGAAACACGAAAAACACCGTAAAACCGGATTTACGCCGTCGTAGTAACACCGCGGGCTGTTTTGGGTTAGTTAATTAAAAACTATGATAAACTTTGATTTAAAAGTTGTTATTCTGAGAAAATTATTTTTATTATGAACATGAAACTATATCCAAAAATTATGGTTAAACTCAAAGTGGAAGTATGTTTTCTAAAATGGTCATCTAGACGTCGTTCTTTCGACTGAAATGACTACCTTTACAAAAACAACTTGTAACTTATTTTTCCGACTATAAACCTATACTTTTTCTGTTTAGATTCATAAAATAGAGTTCAATATGACACCATAGCAATTTGATTCACTCAAAACGGATTTAAAATGAAGAAGTTATGGGTAAAACAATTGGATAATTTTTCTCATTTTAGCTACGTGAAAATTGGTAACAAATCTATTCCAACCATAACTTAATCAACTTGTATTGTATATTATGTAATCTTGAGATACCATAGACACGTATACAATGTTTCGACCTATCATGTCAACACATCTATATATATTTCGGAACAACCATAGACACTCTATATGTGAATGTTGGAGTTAGCTATACAGGGTTGAGGTTGATTCCAACATATATATAGTTTGAGTTGTGATCAATACTGAGATACGTATACACTGGGTCGTGGATTGATTCAAGATAATATTTATCGATTTATTTCTGTACATCTAACTGTGGACAACTAGTTGTAGGTTACTAACGAGGACAGCTGACTTAATAAACTTAAAACATCAAAATATATTAAAAGTGTTGTAAATATATTTTGAACATACTTTAATATATATGTATATATTGTTATAGGTTCGTGAATCAACCAGTGGCCAAGTCTTACTTCCCGACGAAGTAAAAATCTGTGAAAGTGAGTTATAGTCCCACTTTTAAAATCTAATATTTTTGGGATGAGAATACATGCAGGTTTTATAAATGATTTACAAAATAGACACAAGTACATGAAACTACATTCTATGGTTGAATTATCGAAATCGAATATGCCCCTTTTTATTAAGTCTGGTAATCTAAGAATTAGGGAACAGACACCCTAATTGACGCGAATCCTAAAGATAGATCTATTGGGCCTAACAAACCTCATCCAAAGTACCGGATGCTTTAGTACTTCGAAATTTATATCATATCCGAAGGGTGTCCCGGAATGATGGGGATATTCTTATATATATGCATCTTGTTAATGTCGGTTACCAGGTGTTCACCATATGAATGATTTTTATCTCTATGTATGGGATGTGTATTGAAATATGAAATCTTGTGGTCTATTATTATGATTTGATATATATAGGTTAAACCTATAACTCACCAACATTTTTGTTGACGTTTTAAGCATGTTTATTTTCAGGTGATTATTAAGAGCTTCCGCTGTCGCATACTTAAATAAGGACGAGATTTGGAGTCCATGCTTGTATGATATTGTGTAAAAACTGCATTCAAGAAACTTATTTTGTTGTAACATATTTGTATTGTAAACCATTATGTAATGGTCGTGTGTAAACATGATATTTTAGATTATCATTATTTGATAATCTACGTAAAGCTTTTTAAACCTTTATTGATGAAATAAAGGTTATGGTTTGTTTTAAAATGAATGCAGTCTTTGAAAAACGTCTCATATAGAGGTCAAAACCTCGCAACGAAATCAATTAATATGGAACGTTTTTAATCAATAAGAACGGGACATTTCACACAGCCTCCTTCGTGGTTTGCTCAATCCATTTTCCAGTTCCAAACCTTTTTTTTTAGCTTTGCCAACACACTATTCTTTATCATCAAACTTTTAACTGTTACGATTGTCTAAAGTTTCTGCTGCTTCATTCAACTTTTCCAAAAATTCGGAGAACTAATTCATAGATTGGGGTGTTTTTCAAAAACTTCACATTTGAAGTATATAAGTCTAGGAGATAGACGTTATATGTACACATATAACTGTTGGCGTAGACATGTAGCAAGATTTCAAAATACTGATTCCCAGTAATTGGCATGACAATTCTTATTACAAGATGCGGATGAGTAAATGATGGGGTTTCGATAAATATAAAGATTTTTCGGAAAGTCAAAGATCAGTGAAGTTGTTGGTAAGTTTATTGCTAATGTGGTGAGATATAAAAGGTTCTCCGGTAACGATGACGAAAGGACAACGTATATATCGAGGTTATAATAAGACTGTTTCGACTGAAAAGTCGAAAGTTGACTTGTTGGAACTGTGACAAAATTTTTTATTTTTGAAAGGAATTGCAAAGTTATTTTTTCTAATAAATGCCAAAGGGTCTGACACGGATATGTGTTGAACTATGACTTTGGTTTCGAGAGTTTTTCAGGTGCATGACTATGGGTAACATGTGGTTGGATCATCATCTTGATGATTCATTATTTGAATTGTCTTCAGGAATTTCGAGGGATTTGAACATAGATTGTAATCGTTAATATTCATATGATGTTCTAGGATTTTGAATGATACAAATATTTTTTTGGGTTTTATGAATAGAAATGATGTCCTAGCACAGTTTTGAATTCAAAGTATAGCTTTGAAAGATGTAGGGATCTAAGAGTGATGTCTTCTGTTAAACCTTGACTTAAATTTTGATTTGTCAAAGTCAGAATATGTAATCAAATTTGGATAAGGATGGTTGTTTTGATTTCTATAAAGAATGTGCATCGCTGTGTAAGTAGTGAGTATAGTTAATGATTGCTAAATCAGAATCAAAGAGTGTACAGTGTAACATATGAATTGTGAATTTATATATCTCTCGGGTATTACCTACCCGTTAAAAGTTTCACAAGTAATATTTTGTACATGGGAATTTTATCAGTCTTTATGAAAACATATGTATATTTTCTTCAGATGTAATACAGATTTAATGAGTTAATATTAAATTAAACTCATTTGATTTTCAGCTGGAACTAGAAATGAATAATCTCTAAAACTTTAGAAATTTCGTAATCTTCGTGGATTATCACTTCAACGTAAATGAAATTATGAATCAATAATTCATTATTCATTTTTATTGATATTTACTCGGTGAATGATGTCGGTGTTCGTGGAATTCTCGTGAACTTCGCAAGGTACAATGATGTTGTCTAGAAATTTTTGAGTATATCAAAAATGAAAGTATAAAATCAAACTTGTAATTGAATAATACACTTGGTTTATTATGAAATGGAATTCACCGAGTTGAAACGGATATTGTAGTTAACGATGGTTAACTTATTAACGAAGGAGGTACATCATAGCATATTTATATCATGAATTATCCGAGTATCTACTCTTTAGAATTCACGCGTAATAGCTTAGTACGAAAAGATTTATTGTGGTTTCAAAACTTTATATATGTAAGATATACATATAAATTCTTTAGTGAAAGTGAGTTAATACTTCGTAACTCGTTGATACAATATGCGCGTTGTTGATTAGTGATGATGTTTGCAGGAATTATGGATCTGAAGGAGCTTGTGATGTTGTAGATGCTGCTGGTTTTGACGTCACAGACGGTGCTGGTGATGCTGATGGTACTGTTGATTGGTAAAACAAGTCTAGCTTGTAAATCGTGCACCATTCTAGTCAGAGTGGCATTTCATCATTTCGCTCACCCATCTGGTTTACAATTAGAACTAGAATAAATAATCTCTAAAACTTTTAGAAACTACATATTCTCTGCAGAGTATTTCCTTGATGAAGTTATGAATCAATACTTCATCGTTTGTTGTTGTTGGTACATCTTGGTATTTACGGTGCGTATGATGTTGATGCTTGAGGTACAGATTATGATGTTGAGGTGTGGGATGCGGATGTTGTTGATGGTGGTAATAATTCTGTTGATGTTGATGATGGTGGTACTGTTGATGCCGGTGCTGCTGCTGGTGCTTGTAACCTTTGCACCATATTTTCCAAAGCAAATACTCTAGCGTGAAGCTCATTGACTTCTTCTATTACACCGGGATGATCGGTGGTTCGAACGAGCGGATGAATAAGATCTAGAATGTGAGATAGTATATAATCGTGACGAGATACTCTGGAAATGAGAGAGAAAGTGGTACTTCGGACAGGTTCGCCTGTAAGTGCTTCAGATTCTTCGCCAAGAGGGCAATGTGGTGGATGGAAGGGATCGCCTTCTTCTTGTCTCCAATGATTAAGTAGACTACAAACCCATCCCCAATTCATCCAGAATAGATGATGGCTAATTGGTTGATCCATTTCGATCACACTGCTTTCGAAGCTCGAGTGAAACTCCATATCGGAATCCGAGGGACTTGAACTAGTGGCGAGTTCCATTTCGTAAGATTGAATAAAGGATTTTTCGATATGAAATGATTTCCGGCTATCGGATGATATTCTATTTACATAGAATATCTATGTATATAGAACAAAAGATTTCGTAGATTACGGAGGAATTTACGAAATATGTCAGGCAAGGTTTACAGTAATAGATATGCTAAGATATGAATTAGCAGATACTCTAAGATATGAATTTTGTCTATACACTATTCATGCAATCAATGCAGTAAGATGTGTCTAGACTAAGAATGATAAGCAGGTAATTTCCGATAAGAATGATAAGCAAATAATTTTAACATGCCGCTAAGGTCGAAGTCCAGACTTATTAATGCATCATAATATCTATCAGTTAGACACACTAATGCAAGACCTGGTTTGCTAAGACCACCGCTCTGATACCACATGAGACGACCCGTCCTAATCCATAAGGATGAATACAATTACATATGATTACATTGCGAGGTATTTGACCTCTATATAATACATTTTACAAACATTGCATTCATTTTAAAAGACAAACTTTCATTTCTTTAAAAGTTGATTGGCATGCATACCATTTCATAATATCCAACTATAAATGACCTAATCTGTCATTTGCTTAATCAAAATCTTTAATGAACTCAACGACTTGAATGCAACGTCTTTTGAAATATGCCATGAATGACTCCAAGTAATATCTTTAAAATGGGCAAATGCACAGCGAAAGATTTCTTTCAATCCTGAGAATAAACATGCTTTAAAGTGTCAACCAAAAGGTTGGTGAGTTCATTAGTTTATCATTAATATTCATTTCCATCATTTTTAATAGACTACAAGATTTTCATTTCCATTTCTCATAAATAATCATCTCATACATAGAGATAAAAATCATTCATATGGTGAACACCTGGTAACCAACCTTAACAAGATGCATATAGAATATCCCCATTATTCCGGGACTCCCTTCGGTCATGATAAAATCGAAGTACTAAACCAGTTCAAATTCTCTTACTGGAGCTTGTTAGTACCCATAGATCTATCTTTAGGATTCGCGTCAATTAGGGGTCAGTTCCCTAATTCTTAGGCTACCAAGCTAACAGGGGCATATTCAATTTCGATAATTTAACCATAGAATGTAGTTTCAATTACTTGTGTCTATTACGTCAAACATTCGCATGTATTCTCAGTCCCAAAAATATATATTGCAAAAGCATTTAAAAAGGGAGCAAATGAAACTCACAATACTGTATTTCGTAGTAAAAATACATATGACCGCATTAAACAAGTGTAAGGTTGGCCTCGGATTCACGAACCTATATATATATATATATATATATATATATATATATATATATATATATATATATATATATATATATATATATATATATATATGTTGGTCAATATTTTGCCTAACAATTTAGGTCAGGTCATAGTGTATCATAATCTTAATGCTCGAGATCGATATGCAAAAGTCAACAAAAGTCATCTTGGCCCAAAATGACTTCCAAAATCTATACATGTTTATTATTTAACATAAATATAGTCATTTTATATATTTAAAAATATTTATCAGATTTTATTAGAATAAATAATACAAGTCATTTATTAATAAATAAAAATTTATATTAAAATTTTAAAAATGATAAAAATACACCGTTATATATCTTAAGTAATAAAATTTATAAAGTTCACTTAATATCATTAAAAATATAATGGTATGTATTATTAATGTAATTATATTACATGTGGTAAAAAAATCTTTGTATCACATATTCATTTGATAAAATAATATTGATAATAATAATAAGTAAAAGTTGTATTATTTTGTAATAATAATAATTATTATTCTTCTTCTAATAATAATAACAATATTTATATTTACTAATAATGATATTAATTATGAAAAAATGATAATTCTAACCATGGTAATTTTAATAATTACGAAACTTTTTAATATTAACTTTAAAATAATATTTTATATAAAATAATAATTCTTATTCATAATGATAATTTTTAATAATAATAATTCTAAAATGATAATAATAATGATATTTTATAATAACAATGATATTTCTATTAAAATGATAATTTTTGATAAAATGATAGTTTTAATATTAACGATACTTTTAATAATTATAATAACGATAAAAATAATAAAAACAATAATTTTATCTAAATCAATATCTTACAATATTTTAATTTCATCATGATACTCATACTCATTATTTCCTAATTGATTTGTTTAATAGCTTTTAATCCTCTTTTATATCGCATTCATAATAATGATAATAATAACAATCGTAATAATTAGATGATACTAATATTAGTTTTTAATAATAAACATTAATGATAATACTAATAACTATTTTAATGATAAAAAATAAAATAATAATAATAATAATAATAATAATAATAATAATAATAATAATAATAATAATAATAATAATAATGATAATGTTAATAATAATCTTAATGATAATAACGATAGTAATACTAATAAAAATGACAATTTTTAATGATTACACTTATAACGATAATGATAATAATAATAATAATATTAATAATAATAATAATAATAATAATAATAATAATAATAATAATAATAATAATAATAATAATAATAATAATAATATTAATAATAATAATAATAATAATAATAATAATAATAATAATAATAATAATAATAATAATAATAATAATAATAATAATAATAATAATTAGATAATAATAATAACGACGATAGTAATAACAATAACCATTTTAACAATAATACTTAAAATTATAGATAATTCAATTGACAATATCGTTTAATCCGTTCATCGAAATCGCACGATTTCTAAATGAAAAGTTATTGATTTTTCGTCAGCTTTCCAACGACATGCATATCATATACCTTATCCTAGTAGCATGTGTATTAAATTCGTGATTTGTCATAAAGTATTTAACGACAAAATTAAACATACAAGCATGCATAATCCTATATATTTGAGCACTAGTAAGGGATACAATATTGATATATAAAAGATAGGATATGAATGCTCGTGTATCAATATTGTGATTCAATATTGCAGGGAAGTACGTAGACGCAACGGAGAAACTAAACACTAGTTTGACCTCACGAGCATACCCCCGAATCATACCCATAATCTCCTTAGCTATAACCCATAATTTTCTTAATTCTATCCCGCTCGAAAACCAGTTTTGAAATAACCCGAACAGGACCTCGTCGTAGTATTTTATGTATAATACTATCAATAATAATACTCCTAATAATATTAATACTAATAATAATAATAATAATAATAATAATAATAATAATAATAATAATATTAATAATAATAATAATAATAATAATAATAATAATAATAATAATAATAATAATAATAATAATAATAATAATAATAATAATAATAATAATAATAATAATAATAATATATGTGTAAGAAGAGTGCGAGAGAAAACAGATAGATGAAATGAATCAGGAATCGTGCGTTTTATAGAACCTCTCATCCATCCACACCCCATGCGATCGCATGGGGTTTCTTACTCATAGCCATGCGATCGCATGGCTGTCTTTTCCAGCTCACAATCCACCAACAAGGGCTGCCGACACTCGTTTAATTTATCTAATATATATTTATTTAATTTATATAATTATATATATATATATTATATTATATTTACGAGTATAGATGACTTATAAATTTGGTTACAAAAACTTGTACGTTAATGCTCGACTTATGTCTCGGTTTCGGTTTTTTGAACGATGTTTCGTACGCTTAGAAAACTAGCTCTTTTCGTTTCGCGATGTGTACCTTTATCAAAAATTAGACTCAAATCAATGAAAAACTATCCTACTCAAAGTGTAACTTATTCGTTTGAGTGTTTTGGTCATTTGCTTCCATAAATCGATATCTCATTATGTATACATATGCATATATATATATATATATATATATATATATATATATATATATATATATATATATATATATATATATATATATATATATATATATATATATATATATATATATATATATATATATATATATATATATATATACTTTCATTTTGAAATATAAATTTGAAATATTTATTTTATATAATATATAATTTTTCAAAACTAAATGTATTTCAAAGACCGTTATATAATTTAAAACCATTTAAATATTTAACAATGGTTATGTCACATAACATTTACATAATAGAAATTATTATATCATATAACATTTATATTTTAAATCATATAATTTATTCATGCATCAAATTCTCATAAGTTAATTTATCTATATATCAATTGATTCAATAATCGAATACTAATATCGTTTATTAAATAATTCAAAATATATATATAAACACGTTTTTAATTACACGATGGAAGTTATATATATATATATATATATATATATATATATATATATATATATATATATATATATATATATATATATATATATATATATATATATATATTCAATTAAATCACGGACCATTATCATTTATAACTTGTCAAATGGTTTCTATAAAGATTCTAATTTTTAAGATAACGTTAAAACCTTTATCGTTATTAAAATGACTCGGTAATAATTTGTCAAAAGTGGTTCCAGACATTTATAAAGTTATATTCCTTTTTAAAGAAGACGTGACACCCAAATCATTGTATATAATTTCTAAAATTTATAACAGTAAAAGATAATGATAATAACTTTAATAATTTACTTCTTGACATATTGTAAAATGTATAAATCTTTCGAAACATATCGTAGTACGTTTTATATATATTAATTGTATTTGAAACCACCTATATATAAGCTCAATATACTTATATATATATATATATATATATATATATATATATATATATATATATATATATATATATATATATATATATACACGTTTCACATAACACTTTTTATTACGTAGACGTTTATCTATAACGAATAAGTATAACGTTATACGTTTAATATTTTGCTAACGTTTACAAGTCATAAAATAGATTCCCTAATATATTTGCATGTCAATCAAACCGTTTAATATTTTGTTAATATTTCTCAATTTAATAATCACACATATGTATATATATTCATACATATCTATTTACACATAATTGTTCGTGAATCGTCAAGAGCAGTTAAAGGGTAACATAGTTCAAAGTTTTTGAGATTTCCACATTACAGACTTTGCTTATCGTGTCAGAAATATTAAATCATATAAAGATAAAGTTTAAATTTGGTCGGAAATTTCCGGGTTGTCACATTAAGGAGGAAGTAATTGTATCATAAATAATCTCAGTGAATCCCCACTGACTACAAGCACAGTCAAGTAATTGTCAACAATCAAACAGTTCACTTATATATATAAAAATTAATCAAGAACATACCTTTTAGATTCAAGAGGATTTCTTCCTCTTCTGCCCCATCACTGAAACTGATGATCCTCCCGTCGAACCCCCGGTTGATCCTGACCTTGTCTCAGACCTTGATTCAGGATATGACTTTCTCGCAGATGGACACTGATCAGATCGATGACTGGACAAGACTGGACATCATGTCCTATTAAACCACATCGGTGCGCATTCTTTCAGAACAATATCCATCGTGACTTGCTCTACAATGAACACACCACGTTTTAAATTTTGACTTAGATACACTTTGAGTCTGTTTCCTTTTCATCTTGTTCCAAAAAGATTTCTTTGACTTTGAACTAGGTTGACTTATTGTTTGACCTTGCTTCTGAAGACTTACATTCTCTTTTCTACGGTTAATTGCAGCTTTCATATCACCCTCAATCATTTTTTCCATAACAAAAGCTTGAGATAAAGTGGTGGCAGTTCTTGCCAAAGTTCGATATTATGGCAATAAATTTTCCACAAAATGATCAATTTTTGATCGTTCATCCGGAACCCATTGATGCGCAAACCTTAGTTTGTCAATTTATTGATCAATTGCATTGTCCACAGACATTTGTTCGGTCATTTTCAATTCCATAAACTCTCTCCTTAACTTTCCTATCTCGTACGGGGTACAATACTATTCGTACACTTTTTCATAAAACTGCTCCCAAGTGATTTGACTAAATTGTTCCTTTGATACATGGGTAATGACAGAATCTCACCATATCATAGCTTTATTCTTCAATAACCGACAAGCAAAAGTAACTCTAAGTTCTGGTTCACATTGACACGCTTCAAATGCCCGGTCCACTTCTCTGAACCAATTTAATGTGTCATTCGGGTTAGTGCTGCCCGAATACGTAGGGGGATTACAATTTAAGAACTGTTTATAGGTACACTTTTTCTTGGTTTTAATTGAGGATTGTTGAAAGATCTGATACGGATACAACGTCTGTGCTGGATTTGAATAATTAAACTGAAATGGAATTTGTGATTGTTGTGGTAATTCACCTCTAATAGGCACTGATACACTTTACAATGTTGCAAAACCTAGAGGTGTACATGGAATAGTTGTGAATGGAGCAATAGTAGTATTATCTGTTTGCGAATTTTGTTGTTCCAACTCTCGTATTATGTCCCTCATTTCTTTCGATTGACTTTGTAACTGAAAATTATACTTTCGTAAATCATCTTCTACACTAAGCTCCTCTAAGGATGCTCTTGTTAGTCTGAGGGTCAAGGGGGTATCGACGTCCCGAGTTTGATCAGCCATACCTGTCTTATCACAACATCTCATAAAAGCTTAGTGGATAATCAGTTAGTACATATCAACTAACACATATACCACCCATATTCATTTTCCCTTCCCCTACTAGTATGTTTGACACAGATCCAATCAAGATTTTTGAACATGACATTCATCACAATGTACATGCTACCAAACATATGCTCTAATACCAAGTTGTAACACCGTACCCTTTTTTTTTAAATCACAGCGGAAGTATTTAAAGCATATAATATTCATATGTTAAAAGCACCTCATTAATATACATTACAATCCACTGGTGTTACTTTTCAAAACAGTTAGGCATAGTTATATCAGACATCAGAGTTCTTCAGTGTGTCAAACATAACCAAAGTATATCATCTCCCGTCCCTAGCATGTAAAATCATATAACCTGCAGGGGAGAAAATGTGGGGGATTAGCACAATGCTAAGTGAGTGAGATATCCTAATGGATACTAATACAAAGTACCAAGCCTAGCTTTTAGGGATCATGCATTAGGTTAAGGGCATAAGGACATAGCATTACACAGCCATCACATAATATAGCATTACTCAACTATATCATTCAGAGCTAGGCAGTGATTCGATTGACAGAGTAGCAATAGCATCAACAAGCTATTCAGTAAAGGCACTAAAGGCACTATACTAACATAGCCTTACTTAGCTATACAATAAAGGTATCCATAGCTATACATAGCTACTCACTAATGATATCAATAACTCTACACAGCTATTCACTCTCATAGCACTAACGGCTATAAATCCCAAGAGGATCGTTGACCCTGCCAGGTCTACATCTACTAGCTGATAAAGCTAGAGCCTTACCGATAGCTCCAGTTATTGTCCCACTGTATACCTCTCCTGACGTTTACGTACGTCAATTGCAGTATACTGCCCATACAATAACCCCTAAGCCTAAACCTTCTATACACGATTGACCTCTTCCGTCCCTTCTATACACGGACGGTACTGACCCTTCTATACACGGCCAGTTCCCAAATGTGCACATAACTCACCTACAATCTCACCGTAGGTAACATCACCAATAACTACAAGGCAATCTAATCAGGCATTCTACTATTTCAATCTAAACGGAAACCTGATAACAGTAGTATAACCTACTACTTATCATTACAACAATAATTAACATGCATACATAGATTATCATAATCTATATTAAGCAAGCAGCGGGTAGTAACTACACTTGTTACCAAATACCAATATCCATAAGGATAGTCTCACTCACCGATTATCAGCAAGAACTCAGTGGTCTAATGTTACTGAGTCTTCTCCGTTCCTTTATCACCTAAGAATGATATAATCCAAGTCAGTAATCGCATCTCAATTATATATTTCGAAATCAAAAACACTGATAATATATAATCACATCAAGTGGGTCGAGATGACCACCGACCCTATAGTAACGCCACTTTTCAGTCACGTTCTTATTAAAACATATAGAATCATACATCAAACAGATCAACGAAGCAGAAACACAACACCAAGAAAATCTATCAGATCAACAGCACGAGTGACCATCACTCGCACGAGTGAGTCACTTCACTCGCACGGGTGACATCTGACTCGTGCGTGTGAATTACACATAAACATACAACACCAACATGTAAGGACTCTTATGATAAACCAATGACTCGCACGATTGACCATCTCACTTGTACGAGTGAGATGTCAGTCGTACGGTTCATTTCTCACAAACAAAGATTTAATAAAAATATCTCGTCCGTACGAGTGATGGACTTTACCAAAATTTATACCAATTCAGCACAACACTCAACTCATATATGTCCCTATGCATATACGACAAGATTATACAATTCCCCCTTCGATAGTGATTCTCGCACGTGCGTAAAACGAAGCATATACACTTATATTGTAATTTGACCCAAATATAAATTTGATTTAGTGTTTTAAAACCCTATCATTGTAAAGGACACTTCAAGATGATTTCAACGATAGTTTATTCGTCGAAAATGGAGTTACGGTTTGAAAGTTACACCCTTTTCAATTTTACCAAAAGCTTACCACTGCTCAACCGCGTGGCTGAGACCTCACACGTATGGTTGAGCCCTCAAAAGTGTGCTTAACCACGTGGTTGAGCTGTCAAAAGTGTGGGTGCTGAAAATCAGTTCCAGCTCGCTGTTTTCGCGTTTTTAGCACCCAAAACTCGATTTTTGCATATTTTGGTCGATCCAAAGGCTCAATAAAATCACATAACACATATATGAACTATTTCTAACATCAATCAAGCATCATAAACACATATAATCAAGAATCAAATCCAAAGATCATCGAAACCCATTTTAACCCAAAACCCACTTTAAATCTATTAAATTCAATGATGTTTACCTTGTTTTGATCCTTGAAAACACTTGAATCTTATAAACGAAATCACAAGCTTTGATCTTGCACTTTTGATTTTATGAATTTAGGGAGCTAGAGTGTGTTTAGGGTTTAGGTTTACAAAAAATGATAAAGGAAAGAACGTACGGGTTGTTATTTAAACAGATGTGAGTTTCTTCATTGTAAGGAAACCACATTCCCCACTACACACGGGTATTTACTAGTTATCTAAGACACAATGTACCTCATTAGGTGGCCCTAACGAGGTCCAATTCATATAAAGAAACATGTTCTGTGACCCTTGTCACAAAACACACTTTATCCCATACACCAATAATTATGAACACATAATTATTAAAAAACACTAATATTAATAAATTAATATTAACTAAGGATAAAAAGGTCATTTACTACTAATCCCAGTTTGAGGGTGTTACAACATCAATGGACCAGTCGTACACCTCATCTTCATACGTAGCAGCCAAGTCCTTTGAAGACTCTTCTACTATCAGAATATTGATCTTAACTGTCGGTTCTCGCTTCTGATTGTGAAATGGATTATGAAAACCTGGTTGCTTCGGCTTACTACATTTTCTCCTGTAATGACCCAATTCATTACAATTGTGACACCTCACTTTATTCATATTGATGCCAAACTTGGTGTTCTTATTGATACCTAAATTCTTCTCACCAGTCTTCTACAGATACCTCTTAGTCCTACGAATAACACTACCCATAGCCCAGAGGATATACATTTTCTCCATCTCATTCTCATCTATTTGATCATAATCCTCTTGTTCTAAGTGACTGTTCCCGATGTATCCATTCAATAGATCATTGTACTAATTCACAACCATAGCGACTAATGCCATATCCTCCTCAACCCCTTGAATAGTAAGCAAATGAATGTTATCTATTTTGAGGATTTCAGACTTCTCATCCTTGCATGAAGTAGTCTGATGTTAAACACTTTGAGGAGCTGGAGTAACATAGCTTGATGTCAACTTCTGAGTGTTTGAAGTGAAACCTGTCTGAAGAGGTGCGTGTTTCTTATTTATAGAGCCGATTGCCGGAGCTTTGTAAACCATGGGGTTTTGAACCACTTCCAATCTTTTCAACCTTTCCTGCAATTCAAGTTCCTTTGCCTGCAGCTTAGTAACAAAGATGCTAAACGAGTTATCTAAAATCAAGCAAAATTGCACAATTTGATGCACAATAGGATCCCACTTAATCGGTAAACCCTCACGAAAACATCGCAAAATCTTCTTATTTGTGAAGACAATATCAAACCTTTTAAGCTCAGTCAACAAGTGACGGTACCTAATAATAGCTGCCTCTAAAGACATCAGGTTGAACCGCAAAATTCTTCCACTCTTTCTTAAGCACCTTACCTTTAGTCTTTCGATACTCAACACTACCCTCAACGCCACTCTCAATCACATTCCAAACTCCATAGGTGGTCGTATGCGTCTCAAATTGATGGAAATTTTTTTTTTGAGAGAGCCTGTGTTAGATGACTGAAAGCCTTACATTCTAAATTATAGTCCTCTCTTTCCTGGGCTGAAAGTTCCATAGGAGTCTTTGGTTCATCATGATCCTTGATAGGGAACTTATATTCAATCTTCAAGCTGTTGTAAAGTCTAGAATCAATTCCATTGAGCGAGATTAAAAACCTAGGTTTCCATTCAGCATAATCATCGAGAGATTCAAGCCTAGGTACGCGATATGAACTTCCTATCTCATTCTATGTTTTAAGCAATTGATGTAGACTTGACGACGAGGCCCCAACTAAAGCGGACTGAGTTTCTGAAGTTTCAAAATATTCTGACATTGTAACCGTACGGTTACAATACATGGTTGCAGAATAGTAACACGGTTGCACTAACACGGTTTCAAGTTACACAGTTGCAGGGTGTAACGGGTTAAGGTAATACGGTTGCAGGTATAACCGGACGGGTACAGAGTGTATCCGTACGGTTGCAGTGACACACGGTTGTAAGTTACGCGGTTGGGATGTACACGGATGCAGATGTGTATCTGTGCGGTTGTAGTAACCGGGTGGTTTATCCGTACGGTTGCAGGGTGTAACCATACGGTTGTGTTCTTGGCGTATTCTGGGCAGAAAACTGTACCAAAATTAGGGTTTTGGTATGGAATGGGTCTAGCACTCGATCTGGATCAAAATTCTTGGTTTTATTACGTCCAAAACAATGATTTTGACCAGATTAACACTTTCAATTAACAAAAACACAATTTAACACGTAAAAATTTTGAGATTTAGTGATTTCTTTACAAAAACACCAAACCACAACTTTTAAAATCGATTTTGACACAAAACTGATCGTGTAATCCCACACAAAAGCTCTGATACTACTTGTAGGATCGTGTAAACAGGATTAAATGATCGAATCTTCAATATCGAGTGCGGAAAAACTCAATATTAGGTTTTACTATCAAAACACACAATTATCCTTTCATCTTAGTATGTAATATGACTTTAGGATGATTTAGATCAACCCAAACGAATGTTAGATGACCAGTGAATCGGTTTAGACACTTAGGTATGTTTAGGATACATAACCCTAACAATGAACCCGAATTGGCCTCTATATACTTACAGCCTGTGCAACCGTGCGGTTGCCCAGTGTACCCGTACAGATGCATTCTGCATCCGTGCAGTTGCATTCCAGCAGTGAAAGTTAAACATTAAAGCATATTAACTTGGTCGTAATGAACTCGGAGAATATAATGCACCAACAATTTCATGTTTTAATTTTATTTATTAACATTATATATGTGTTTTTGGATATGAATGATAAATGATGTATAAAAGTATCAAACGAGTAGTGACATGAAGTTATGCTCTTACCATACCATATCCATACTCATATCTATCTTCAAGCAAGTGGGGTTGAGGGGTTCTTTATGCACAAAGTGTTTGGCGTACAAACTTATTCTAGGACTTAAATTGATCTTATTAAAGTTTTGAAGTTCATGGGAAAATAAGAAAACTAATTGAACTATATTTTAACATAAGTTTCCATTTTAACAGTTACAACTTTCAGCTTTCAAAATAAACTTCACTTAAAACGTACATGTAGTGACCCGACAAAATCGTCATTGACAGCGCCCTCTACTTAGGTCCCGTTACGTGGTCATAAGTCTTTAAAATAACGTTTGACCAAAAGTATGTCGCATTCATTTCAAATGTAAAGATTGTTTCAAAGTTTACAAGAATAGTTCAACCACTAGTTACATTACAACGTTATAAGTACAAATGAAACCCATGTAACACAATTTAAAAGTAGCCAAAAGACGCTCCATGTATGCACATATACTCGACATCCAATGCAAGTATCAAATTAATGAGCGGAAGCATGTATCATAAAACGTTCAAGGACCTGAGAAAAACATAGAAATCTGTCAACTAAAACGTTGGTGAAATCATAGGTTTAAGTAAGTAAGTAAGTATAAATGAACCACAAGATTTATAACTAGAAATAATTGTAAACTATTCTAAAAGTTGTCACGAGCACCCAATTATCAAGGCTTAACTTTCCATCCGTAGAACCCCATCACAATAGTGTTAGAACATACACTGTTTCTCGAAAATATATTTCATCCGAATAACGGTAGCGAACCGTCCGAATGAGGGTTTGTCAAACCCATATGGCCATACAACATAAGTTCTCACTTACACCCGGCAAGTGTAACTAATGATAATCGAAATGAGGATTTTTGTTCTGATAATCGAAATGAGGATTTTTGTTCTAACTCGTATGTAGAATGTTTGTTTTTGTGCTTGTATTCACTTTGTAAAATGAAACGTTTATGTTTTCTCATCCCAATGTAAGTTTAAAAGAGTAAAAGTGGGACTATGATATCACCTTGAGTGCACGAGAAATAAAGTACTTCACAAGTAAACGAGTGCAAGGACAAATGCTAGTCTTGACCTAAACAAATAGGTTGTATCAATAACGGTAACACGATTGGTCAAAGTTGTTCAATTAGTCGTATGGCTCGTTACGACTCGATTAATGTAGCATGTGAATCAAATTGTCAAGTTTCATGCAAGATTCAAGTATAAAAGCATGTTAGAAACGATCGCATAAGTATTCGGTTAAGTTTGATTAAAAGTCAAACTTGGTCAAACTTGGTCAAAGTCAAAGTCAACGGGGTCGGGTCTAGTATCCGACAATTTTTCTATGAAAGATAAGCATATATAAGTATGTTGGCCAAGTTTCATGTTAATCGGACATGTATAGCATAGCGGGAATTAAACGAAAAAAAATAAAAAATGGACAACAGCCATCAGATGCGCCGCATCTGCAAGGGATGCGCCGCATCAATAGCAGATGCGCCGCATCTAAGGCAGATGCGCCACATCCCTACCTGATTCAGTGAAATGCTTAAAAATTTTACAAGTCTCGGGCCAAACTTCAATTTATCGTAACTAATGAACATTAAACACCGAAAACGCATACTATACATCGTTGGAAAGGTAATTTAACGAGGAATACAACTAAATACTTTTCATCAATCAAGTTCATCATTTACAAAAACAAAAACCTCGTCTAATGATCGTTAAACATTCAAAATCAAAGTTTCAAGTTCATAAAATGCATTTCTTGACTCGGGAATCCAATCTACACATATGATATGCCGTTTCGAAGGTAATGAAACATACAATACAACTAAACACTTATTAACAACATTTCATAGCATTCAATGCGTCAAAAGTTTGTTTTAAAGTTCATCAAACCCTAATTCAAAATCACAAAATCAATAATCATGTTAGTGGAGTTTTCTTAATCAACCTACACATCAAATTGAAGCTAATGATGCTAGTAACACATTTAATACATGAACTTTAACATTTAAACAACATTTAATCACCCAAAACTCAAGATTAAGCACACCCATTTTTCATAATCAAACTAGTTACTCAAAACAACAAATCGAGCAACTAAACACATATTCATGTTAGACGTGAGCCATAGACACTAATTAACACCATTTCAAGTCTATAAAATAAATTTAGAGAAATCTAGTGTTTTAGAAATGTTACCCAAAATTGATGAAGTTAGTATCAAATCGTAGAGGATGAAGAGAGGATCAAGAATATGTAGTCGGATTTGTTGTGAGCTCCCTAGATGTGAAAAGGATGATGAATTCTTGTTTAAGTGTTTGAGAGAAAAAGAGGAAGTAAGAAAGAAAGAAAGAGATGAATGAATGAGTGGAGGTGGTGAGGTGGTTGACTAGTCAACTACTAGCCACCTCTTTGGTCAAGTGGCAAAACTAGTCCCTCGATTTCGGATGCGGGTGCGTGAATTACCTAAACGAATATTTTAAAAAAGCGTATTAACGGAAGATGTTATAATTCAATAACGAGAAATATTAAGAATGTTAGATAATGGAGAATACGAATCTAGATACGAAGGGTATTATCAAAATAAAAAGACGGGCGTTAAAATAATTTAACGGAAAAATGCAGGATGTTACATTACCCACACCTTAAAAGAAATGTCGTCCTGAAATTTAGTTGGAAGTAGTGGTCGATGTCTCTTCCTCGAGACCTTGTGTTGTTAATTCTACGAATAAGTGAAGGTACTTTCTTTTCATTTGATCTTGCCATTCCTGAGTAAACTCGGGTCCTCTTTTGGCATTCCAACGAACTTGGACAGTCGGGATTTTACGTTGTCTTACGATTTTGTCTTACGATCCATAATTTCAACCGGTTCTCTTATGAAGTTGAGCTTGTCATCGATAGTAAGTTTATCTAAAAGAATAGTACATTCATGTTCCACAGGACACATCTCTAAGTTTGTTATATGGAATGTAGGGTAAACGGAAACTTAATTGAGTCGGAAGATCTAAATGGTAGGAAGAAGTTCCAATACGTCCCATGATTTCAAAAGGTTCAATATTGCGGATATAACTTTCCTCGATTTCCCGAACGGATTACACCTTTCCACGATTACTGACTTGGAATTCGGAAGGTTTACGCCTAACATCGGCATAGTCCTTTTGGCGACTACGGGCCTTCTTGAGGCCTTCTCGGACTTGAACTATCTCAACGGTTATTTCTTGAATAAGTTCGGATCCTGTGATTGCTTGTCACCTACTTCAGTCCAATGAATAGGAGAACGACATTTGCGGTCATTTAAAGTTTTGAAAGTGCAGCGTTAAACACGAGTGGTAACTACTGTTGTAAGAGGGAAACAACTAAAGGCAACAACACATGTTTGTAACATGTCTTTCCAAGATTTGAATCGCACGTTTGCTTGGTCCGTCGGGGTGTGGATGATACGCGGTACTCATGTCTAAACGTGTTCCCAAGGCTTCTTGTAAAACTAGAAGTGAAACGAGTATTGTGATCCGAGATAATTGACAATGGTGCACCGTGTTGGAATAGAATTCTTTAAGACGTGTTTGAACAAGTTAGTTAGGGCTCGAAAACATTTGTTGGAGTAAGTTTCTTATCGGCTGCTGAAAAAGTTAGTCAGGGCTATTCACCCTCGTGGTGAATACTAGTCATACGTGAAGAGTCTCTCTCTCCGTTGAGAATTTAGATAAAAGGTTTCCTTATACGGAAGTATGAGCGAAAAAGATAGGAGTGAAATGAGAATTTAGAGTAGGATGAGTTTACATCTTGATGTAGCCATATTGCGCATCTTGTGATCAAATGTTGAGACTTGGTGGGAACGAGATAATACACGTAGTTGTATAGTTCGGAGTTGGGTATTAGTTAGCCGTATATCAGAAGCATAAGGACGATGAGTCAAAGAAGAAAGAGGTATCCTTGGATTGTGTGTTATTTTAGGTTCCAGTAATATCAGACGGTAACAGTGAAATAACATAGTTATGTAACGTGGTACGGGGTGATGAGAAAATTGATCGGACCCATAATTTAAGTATTCGAATTCTCCGTGCAAAATAACGAATTTCAGTTTCCTTGATTTCGAGTCGAGAGGGTATGCCTTTCAGGCGTTCACGTAGAAGTATTTCCATATTTGAGTTTCACCTTGTGCTACACGAATTTAGCTGGTAAGGTTGGTGTGGATAATCACGTTCGAGGCTCGGACACGGAGAGATTCAAGGACGAGCAATATAGGAAAAATCGAAAATGAATCTTCGATAGTAACCGGCGAGATCTAGGATTTTACGAATTCAAGTCGGAGTCGTGAGGGTTTTCCGATTACGTATGGCTTCGATTTCGCGAGATCTACTTTAATACCTTGACCACTAACAACATGGTTTAGAATGTGGACTTCGTTTAACCAAAATTCTCACTTGGAGAATTTGGCAAAGAGTTGTTCATTTTCTTGGCATATAGAATTTGGCATAGAGAATTTGGCATAGAATTTGGCATAGAGAATTTGGCATAGAATTTGGCATAGATTTGGCATAGAGTTGTTCGTTTTCTCAAGAGTTCGAGC